>NC_140029.1:50767158-51367158 GCF_963513975.1 Fringilla coelebs
TCTCACCAGGGCTGAGCTTTGATCTGCTTGCTTTTATCCCATGAATTTGGATCCAGCAGAAACACATGCCTAAAACTTCTCATTTATTTTCTCTCTGCCTTGGGTTTTATTGTGCCTTGGACCAACCTGCTGGAAGCTTCCTGATGTCTAAAATATCTCTGGCCTGTTGCAGTGTGTAAGTTGCAGTCTGCTATCATTGTGTAGTAGTTTTGCAGTATTTTATTTAATGTTAAATACATTCTGTCCTTATTATTTTCCTTGTTTACTTTTGATGATAGAGTATTTGTATATTGGATGCTCAGCATGACATAAATCTCAGTAGTCTTAGTAGTTTCCTTTTTTGTGTAGATGAGGTTTCCTGGCATTGAAATAGCTTAGAAAGAGAAAAGTCCTTTGTTTAAAAAATGGATTTGTATTTTTATGTATGCAACCCAATGACAGAGATGCTTAAGTATGTGCATACATTACATTCATGCAATCCCTCTCACCTCTGTATTTCTCCATATAGCTATTATTTTACAGGTTTATGGCAAATTACTTGACTGTTGAAATAATTTTAAATATTGCCTTTGATTGGATCATAGCAATTAATATTCTCTGCTAGATTAGTTACACTGTGCATTCAGTGCCAGTTCCCATTCTCTGTGAACCATAACCATGCTAGGTGCAGTTAACTGCTAAAGCCATATAGTCCCATAAAATCTTAATAAAATCTGAAAACTGTGGAGTATGGGTAATCTTGCTATAAATTGTAATAAAAATTACCCCTGTAGACTCTATATTCTGACCATTACGTTCATGGATACTGCTGCTTTGTACATAAAGTTTTATGAAATAAATCGACCAATTCTGCTGCCCCTACCAGGCACCAAGCTGTTTTGATAAAAAATCTGATTGGTGCACTCAGAGCATTTTTCCAATGCATAAAGCATTTATAATGACCTTGAAATAGGAAGAAAAATGTCATATATGTGCTTTATATAGTATAAACCAGCTTAGGAAAAGGAAATTGTGAATAGCATCATTCACGTGCATTTTGTAGGTCTGTAAAGACACAATCTTGTTTCTTAGAATGCATTAAATAAACCTGAGTACAACACAGTCTCTGAGGTCATAATTTTAAGTAGCTCCTGTGCATCTGCATCTGGAAGTGTTGCTTCCACCACTAAAAATGCATAGTGATGCCTGTTGCAGTCTTTTTTGATGCTCTCCTGCTAAGTCCATGCTGGTGTCCTGTTCTCTAAAAGATTTTGAAGAAGAGGGATGTTCATTTGTTTCAAACATCAAACTGTGGTTTGAGGCTGACTTCCATAGTTGTAAAACCCATTTTCCAAGAGTAACCAAGAAGGATGGAGATGATTTCCCTCTGCTCTGTGTTCGACCCACCCAGATGCATTTGTTATCAGAGACATTTGAGACAGTTTAAGAAAGAGCAGAAGACTTGCTCTTGGTCAGGAGCTTTCTTGCAATATTTCAGATACTGAACTATGCTGTATGCCATAATTAAGGGTCCAAAGTCATGGTTTAGGCACTGCAGTATTCAAACCTGCAGTGTTTCTGATGCTGGCAGATTAATTGTGTAATGTGCTAAAACACGAGTGCCATACAGTTTTCTTAGCCATGTTTTCCATTTCCATGCTTTTAGGAGTTTGGCAGCAAATGTCTGGTTTTACTTCAATCATTCATGCTCTGCAGACACAAGGACACACATGTGTAACAGCAGTAGTAATGAGATTCTTGTTAATGTTAATTTTGACTTGTGGGCTAGTATTTTGTTTTCCATTGCTAATGGAAGTAAGTGCAAAGCAGCATTACTTGCAGCTGGAGACAGTCTTTAATCTATTGTATGCCAATATGAACTGAAATCCACCAGAGAGGAGTTTACTGGAAACAGCAAAGGTGACCCTTTCTGGCTTGTTGAGACATCCCATGTTTCTGCTTAATTTAAACTTCCATCACCATGAAAATCTGTGGCTGTGTTTCTGAGACCAAACCCATCGCCAGGCGTGGGTCTGGCAAGGTTGGAGGGGCCTCCCAACCCTCCAGGCTGATGTCTCAGCTAGCACAGGTCTTGCTGTCACTGCCCACTGCAGAGCTGTGTAACCCTGCTTCTGAAAGGCACATCCTAGTGGGTGAATGGCTGGACCAGCTGGAAATCCCATCATTTTGGGCAATCATTTTGATTAGCAGGTTGATAAGGCATCCTTCAGAGAAAGGAGGGTGAGGAGTTTAAAATGTGAAACAAAAATAAGCAAACTTTGAATTTGGAAATCCTTTCAAAGAGCAGAAACAGATTTTTAATTATTTTAAGAGACTAACAGTGATTCTTATTGTGGTGTGGTGTGTTGGCAAACCTACATGTGGGTAAGTTTACAAAGTTATTAGCTGAGAAGTTAAGTAAATGCAGAAAGCTGAGTTTTTAAGCTGAAGTGAGACAGAGGTATTTCAGGATGCTGAAATTTTCTCTCTGCTCTCATACCAGCAAACATCATGTCACAGAGTCATTTCAACATCAGTTAATTACTATGTGGCTTAGCTATAAATTGAGGCAAAACTCCTAATGGTTACTTAGTTTTCTCCTGCTCTTAAATATTTCATTCCTCTTTAGCCCAAGGGTCTCGTATTTGCCTTTAAATCAAAGATAGGATGTAGACATAAAATTATTTCTAGTGGGTGTTCATGAGCCTAATGATGGGATGAGTTTCCATTCCTTTCACTCGCAGGAAATTTGACTAGGGAAAGTAAATCAGGTTGCAGTAACTGAGAACTGCCAGTGGTGACAGCAGTGTTGTGGTGTATGGCCCTTTTCATGCCACCTGCAGGCATCCAGATGCAGGGCTTCTGACAGTGCTTGGCTTTGTCTGACCACGTCAGAGCACTTGAGGTGTGTATCCCTGATTAATCACTGAAAAAAAGCAAAAATGTTGGGACATACCTGGCTGAAACCCAAGCGTGACAGACAGGGAGAATATTTGCCTACCATCCTCGTATCAGCAGCGCATGTGTGAGAAGGGGGAGGAAGGATGCTGGGCTCTTGTCAGCCTACACAATCCCTTCCTTCCCAGGAGTTTCCAGAATGTGGGCAGGAGCACCAGTTTAGGGAATGAAGAGGGAAAAAAGTCCCCTGATGGTGTGGCTGTGGGCTCAGGTTATTCCCCTGGGGAGGTGGAGGCTTGATCCTGTTCCAAGGGGTTCATCTGCCCTTAGCAACCGACAAGCTGGATCCTTCCCAGAGATTGTGCTTCCGTGACATGGCTAATCCTGTACCATGTCAAAACCAATGCAGCCGTGTGCCAGAAAGCACAAATGTATGCAGTGCTCATTAAAAAGCTCCTATGCAAGTTTAAATCTCTTCCAGCATTGTCGAACAGGCAATTTTGTCCTCAGAAGCGGGATTGGGTATTGTCTGACCCCAAAGCCAGAATAAATTTTAAAGCCCCAAACTGTTCAGTTTGACAGAAATAGAAGCAAGCTTATATCTGATCCAGATCAGGCTTTTTCCTACTGGCAACTGGCAGCTGGCAGATACAATATTAATGATGATAGACTTAAGTTGTGTAGTATTTACTGGCTGGTATGTGCTTTGCATGAAATCCATTTGCACATCTTCACTTAAAACAAGTGCAGGAAGTAAATTTGCTCACAGTGCCCAGAAGGAAGCTCCTTTTTGGTACGGTCTGGCAAAGGGGCATTAGGAAGTGATTGCATGTATTTATATGCATCATGAGCAATTCTCTCTACTTTTCTTAGCAAAAAAGGATCATTGTTTCTTGAGGCTAACAAGGATGGGAAGCAGTGTGGCTGCTTGCAGCCTTCAGCACTTGCAGGCGTTCTTAACTCCCCTGGCTCACCAATCTATTCAGCATGGAGAGCTAACAGTTTGCTTCTGTACCTCCTGTGCATTCATTCAATGGCACCTTTGTCCCATGAAAGCAGCAGTCTCTGACTGGTTTTTTTTTGCTTGCCTTGCCTTAACCTCATTCACACTTCACAAAACCACTAGATCGCTCTGTTGGACAAATCTTGCCTTTCAAGAGGTGTACCAAGGGCAAGAAAACCAGTTAAGGTTTAGGGCTTGAGCTTTATTAATTAATGTGTCTGCCTGTGTTTGGGAGGACTCGATCCAGTGACCCTGGACCCTGGTCCCTTCTGGACCCATGGTCCTGAGTTCAGGGAAGAGCTTGGTTGTTAGAGCAAGGTGCAGCATGAAGGGAGGTTAAAATGCATTGGCATGTTTTGTGGGCTTTCCTCCACCTTGCTTGCCAGTTGCATTTTGTTACTCCCTTGTCCTCCACCTTTTTTATCTCATCTGCTAAACTATCTCCTGCCTGCATCTCTTCATCCTCTCCTGTTTGATGATCATTAGGCCAATAATTACTTCTAATTCAGTGCTTATGAACTGAGGCTGGTATTTATAAACCTTGGTGTCAGGAGCTCGACAGTTGTTCTTAGATGTCCAGGAGAAAGTCAAAGCTGTTGACATAAGTAGGAGTCATGAACTCCTAATGTGTAACAGTCCTGTGCTGCAGTTTGCGCTCTGCAGAGAGTGGTGAGGAGGAGATATCTGTTAGGCTTTCGGCCAGTTGGTTATTCACATGGCTCATTTCAGGGAGGAGAGTAGCTTGAAAGGCTGTTTTCCCCTAGCAGCTGCAGCCATGCTGATGAGAAAACAGGCCAGTTTGCACCAGCTGGCAGCAGCAAAGCTCAGCCTCCGCCTGGTCAGTGGCCTCGGCTCCCCAGGGCCTCGGCCACCCACGTCTGCGAGCTGGAAGGAGGTGACAAACAGACAGACAAAAGAGGATGTATATATGGGCTGACATAAAAAGTAAGGGAATAATCCCTAGAACAGTGTTGTATTTACTTACAATCTTTAGTTAGATTTTCTGCAAATACATAGCAGTGCTTGGAATACCTGCCTTTGAATTTACCCACTGATACATTTCCATTCCTCGCCTTTTGTCCTCTCCATACTTATGTGTGGCAGCGCCTCATGATGTGCTCTAACATTGGTGTCTGACGGGGCAAACTGTACCCAGTGGGTACAGTAAGTTGTCCCTGGGTGAAATGCTGTTTGCAACTTCGTGTCTGTGCTAGAAGTGTACAGAGTAGGACTTACTGAGTAGAAACAAGGAGAAGATAACTGAGAGTTTTCATTCTGGCCCATTCCTGTAGTAATCTAAAATCAATACCAGATGTCATAGGAGTCTCATTAATATCTTGAGAGCCAGCAGTCTGCAGTAATAATGAAGCAATGTCGTACAAAGAACGAAAGTATGTAAGATTGTTCATACACATTTATGCCCTCTCTTTTTATGTAGGTGTATTCACGCTTAAGTGATCAGAATTCATGTATACGAACTGTATTAACAGACTCAGTTATGTAACAACTTCCATCATTTCAAGTTAGGTTTAGTTTCTGAGCTAGCTACTAAAACCTTTGCTGTAGTGCAAGTCAGATCAAACCTCAGTTAACATACATAGCTTTTTTGTTACAATTTTTAATTCTCTGGACAAATAACTAGCTCTCACAAGTGCATCGCTTGTAGGGCATTTAAATATTGGGCAGATACAAGCATAACTTTTTGTAACGAAATTCACTTTAAGGGGAAATAAAAGCTTTCCTCAGAAGGTAGTAAGGCAGTGGAACAGGTTGCCCAGAGAAATTGTGGGTGCCCCATCCCTGGAGCTGTTCAGGGCCAGGTTGGATGAGGCTCTGAGCAACTGGGCCTAGTAGATGGCATCCCTGCCCATGGCAGGGGGGCTGGAACTTGGTCATCTTTAAGGTCCCTACAAACCTACGCCTTTCTGTGATTCTATGAAAAGAGCAGAACCTTTTCTAAATCTAGAATTAATGAAATACATAGTAATAAACTCATTCTTTGAAGAAGGAGCATTAGGGAGCAAGTCAGGAATGTCACTTCTTTCCAGATAGTTTTCTGGGTCTAAATCAGCTGACGGGGTGGTTCAGTTGCTTTTAAATAAAGTACGAGATTATCCCTAGTGCTCAGGTTGAGGTTACACATTGAATATCATCATGTGTAAGTTGGGATTTTAAGAAGCACAGTCAGAATGGTGCTCATTCTGCCTAAAACAATCGAATGTTTCAAACAATTTCTAAGCTGTGTTTGTCTCAGGTAGGTTCAGTGTCAACAGCCTTTGCTTTGATAAGCAAAAGGTGTTTACCATCCATGAAGAAATAGTAAGCAGTCCAAATGTAGCCAGCATTACTGAGGCACCTAACCTGTGCCTGTAGAAAGGTAATAGAAGTATGTGCAGCTTTAAATGCACTGTAAATGAGGTTCCAGAAGGGGTTGTTCCATCAGCTTACTGGATGTATTTAACAGTATTTTCTTTATGAAATTCTGTAACATATAAACCACAGCTGGAAGTTAATTTATAATCAGTGTCCTTTTACTCACAGGTGGTTTGCAGCTAAGTCGTAAATTAAAATTTAAGACCAGCTTTCCCTGGATTCATCACTCATTTGTGGAGTGCTTTCTTTTCAAGAGCCTAGCTATTCATCAGTCCTACTGTTATGGCTGCACAGCTCCTGAAGTCTCTGCAGCCCTCCCATTTTTCATGGTAACTCAGTTCCTTTCATAGAGTCAGTAAACACTGTAACAGAAGAAAGATGGCATAATGGCAGATTTAACTATGACTTTTGGAGCTGCTCACTAGCTGTGGGCCCACTGAACTGTTCATGATCTCTAAAGGGAGGCTGTGATACCTATTGTCTAGGTCTGTGGTTAGCCAGAGTTGAGTAAAAATAAATATGTTTCTCAAAAATCATGTTGCAAGACACAGAAGAAAGTGTCCTGTCTCCTCTGCAGTATGGGAGAGCACAAGCTAACAAACTGCAACTGTTAGCTCTTTAAATAAATAACCATGAATTCCCCTATTTCACCAGAGCAGACAAAATAAACACATTTTAATTCAAATATCTGCCTGTCTCTCCCTTTCCTATGCCTTCCTTGCAGAGTCAGACATCTCTCCAGTTTTATTCTCTTCTCCAGCTGCTTTCTGTGTCTCTCAGCACTTACTAAACCTTGTGTGGTATTTAATGAGTAAGGAGAAATGTCTCTTTCTCCACATCACCTTTGAAGTTTGTCCATGGCACAAACAAGCCCTAGTTCCTCTCAGCACTATCCCAAGTCACAGTTGTGCCCCATTTTCCCCTCTATACCCATCTCGTTTCCCTCCCCCTATCCTGCTGAGTTATGCTTTCTTCCCCTTTGAAGGACAGCAACCAGCATAAGAGGGAAGGCAGGTCACCTGCCTTTCTGTTCTCCTCTCCTTTCCTGTATGTTTTTGGCAGAAAAGCTAACTCTGGTGGCCATCTGCCTGGTGCACACCCAGCTGTTCTCACTCCTCCTCCACAGAATAGGGGGGAAGATAAAGTGCAAGTGCTCAAGGCTCAGGATAAAGGCAGGGAGATCACTTACCAATTACCTTTGCAGTCAAATAAGACTCAGCACAGGGAAAAGTAATTTATTGCTAATTAAAAGTAGATTTGGATGGTGAGAACCACAGTCCCCATCCCCCTTTTCTGGGACTCTACTCCTTGATTGCCAGCTCTACGTCCTCCCCCATCCCAGGGGAATGGGGACTGGGAGCTGTGGTTAGTCCATAATTGTTCCTCTCTGCTGCTCTTTCTCTTCACACCATTCCCTTGCTCCATTGTTGGTTCCCTGTAGATAGTGGTTCCCATCAGGACAGTCTCCTCCAGGGACTGCCCCATTATGAAGAACCTTCTCCCCTCCATCTTCCTCCATATTAGTATCTGCAGAGCTGTTTCACATGATCCCAGAACTATTAGTATTGGAAGCAACTTCTGGAGATCAACCAGTCCAAGACCCTGACAAGCCAGGGTCACCAGAAGCAGGTGACACAGAAACACATCCAGGTGGGTTTTGAATGTCTCCAGAGAGGGAGGCTCCACAATCTCCGTGTGCAGCCTGTTCTTGTGCTCTGCCACCCTCAATGTAAAGTGTTTCTCACACTTTTTTCCCTTGCTCCTTTCTTGGCCAGTTGTTTAACCTTTTCTTAAACCTGTTTTCCCTGAGACACCCCCGCTGTCTGCAGGGCTCAGCTGTGCCCAGCACTGTGTCTGCCGCAGGGCAGCCCTGGCTGCTCCTCATACAAGTCCTTGCAGCTGTCGCTGCCAGCACCCAGGCACTTACTCTACTGCCATGCAGTATGGGTACTGTAAGCTGTGGACAAGTAAAACAATCCTGCAATTCCTGATCTTCAGATATTTGTAAGACCGGAAACTGGGTCAAAAAAATTTGTTATTTTCAAAAAAATGTGTTAGCCTCACTGATACTGGTCACCTGAATGTTGGTTGCCTCTGTGAGGTTACACATAGTGTGGAGTGAAGGGTACTTCAGAGGCTGACACTGGTGTCGAATTACATCAGAAATCAGGAGGACTGGGGTTTTAGATGCCTAAATTTTAATTGAGTGAAGTGACGTGGTTTCTATCCCAATACCTCACAATGAACACTCAGAATCATAGATTGCTTCTGAAGTTTTGCTGTCACATGTACTCTTGAGTGTTCTGTGTTGTATAAAGCAGATGTAACCCTTTCCCTTCTTCCCTTTCCCTCCACTTTCTGAAGTCAGGCAGCAAAGTTGAGGGTAAACTGGGATTTTGGTGGATGCAGTCTGAGCAGTGAGGTTTCAGTACTGCTGAGTGCATTGGTGTAGCCTCTGTGAATTCACAGACCTGCATGCCCCTGCAAATGCTCACATCCAGCTGTGGCACCACTGGGTGGCTTTGCCCACATATCAGCTGATTTGGGAAGCTCAGCACAAGCGGCGCTCTCCAGCCGGAGCGGCAGATGTGTTGCGCGCCCTGATGTTGTTCTGGGACAAGATTAATTTCAGCACACTCATATTAATCCATTATATGTCTCTTTCCAGCACAAATGGACCCCCGAGGCCTATCTCCCAGACAAATTAAAAGTGACAGTGATGATGACGACCTGCCAAATGTGACCTTAGATAGCGTTAATGAAACTGGATCTACAGCGCTCTCCATAGCCAGAGCAGTACAAGAGTAAGTATCACGTTCCCAGACAAGATGAGTGTCGCTGAGGTGTTCCCAGGCCGACGGAGGCGCCGGTGCTGCAGGGCTGTCCTCCTGCCTGCAGGCAGCATACCTGCCAGCTCCTGTCCCTGGAGCTTTATTCCCTTTTTGGGAAGAGATTACTGTATCTCTTGTCTCTCTCATGATCTTCTCCTTTCTTTCTCTCTGCCCTCGTTATTAGGTTGAGTTTCATATTGAAGTTGTTTCTTCTCCTTGATGTGTTTGGAAAGCTTGTTTTATATCCTCTCCAAAGAGAGACTAGGTTAGATTACCACTCAGAAACCATGGTTTTTTTTCCTTAGCTGAAAGCAGCATCAGGAAGTTGATTCTAGTTGCTGTCAGATAGGAACTATAGCAGCATTTCTCCTGAAGGACAGTGTCATTGGAAAGAAACTACTGAGGGGCTTTGAACAATTTTCCACTGCAGTTATTTTTCTGTGTACTTTTGCTAAGTGGGTGGACAAATATTTCTTAATTTAGTACCTGCATTGCTTGTTTGAAAAGAAAGAAGCAGTTTATCATGAGCATTTGCAATTCTGTAGATGCATGAGGTTGGTCAGTCACTGTAGCAGCTGGAAGGGAACCAACTGTGAGGTAAATAAGTATTAATATCCCAATTCTATAGGTGAGGAAAATGAGGTTATGCGTAAAGGTCACCCTGTTGGTCTGAAGCAGAGCTGGAAATAGAACTAGAGCCTCCAGGCACTGAAGCCTGTGCTAGACCCACAAAACATGTTACTTTATCTGAAAGGTTCAAAATATGGGCATTCTGGACATTACTAAATAAAAATGGGTATAATGAAGGCCATTAGACATTGCTATTGTATAAGTTATTATAGATGCATTTAAAATGTCTTAATATGGTATCTAAAAATGTTTTGCTTTGTTTTCCTGGACATCAACAGCTAAAAGAGCTGACATTTCTAAGCCACTTTTGGGGAGGTACTGCCTTTGGGTTTTTGGTTTTTTTTTCATTTTCACCAGACATGTACTACCCCATCTTCCAGCCAAGCACCATAACTGTGAATCTAAAACTGATATTCTCCTTAAGCAGGGAGAGAGGTGTTTGTGAGCAAGGCAAGACAAGGTGTTGGTTCTGTGATTAGCAGGCTCCCTTTCTAACAGTGAAAAAGGAGGGGGGGGGTTTTCTTTGCCAGTGAGGCTATTGCTTGATAGACAGGCCCCATATGTATTTTCAATTTCTAGTCACAACAGCAGGCCCTGAAGTGCTAAGTATTTTTTCTCAATTTATAGCACACATAGTAAGCCAGAAGAATAAAACAATACGTCATGATTTTGCAGTAAAGGATTTTGCACTGTCTAATTGTTGAACAAAGGAAGTATGGAGCACTAACAAATAATTTTAATATATGACTGGCAGGCAGATACTGTTCTCCAAGATGGATATTGCTTGAACACTTAGAGAATTGGTGGGAAGCTTTTTTAGCTATTGTACAATGCATTCCACAGTTTGTGAAGGTAAATATGTTGAGGATTACTTGACTGGCTCTGGAGCTTAAGAATCAAATTAAGAAATTTAATAATAGAACATCAACTCATTCTTGTTACAGGTTTTATTTAAACAGTAATCTGTTAGTTTATTTCAAAAGCCCCATTAGGAAAATCTAATTTGACTCTGATCTGCAATTTGTCATCTTTACTTCATTCTCGGTCACAGACACCACACATACAGCTGCTGACTTGAAAAGGAATGTTGGCACTTCATGCCAACTGCACTCAATCTATTTCTTACTTGGTCTGCAATATTGTGCCCTACAGGCAGGCTCTATTTTGATTTTAGGCATTTAATATGTACCTTAACATTAGATGTTTAGCAACGGACTCCACTGAAAAAGATGTCATTCTACATAGCCTTGTTGCAGAGAGAAAAGTGTCTCTGAAGCCTTCCAGAGGGAGATCCTGTGTGCTCAATTTCAGCATCTAAACTTAGCAGACAGGAATTTCCTCTGAGGACATGGAAAGGCACCTACTGTTCTGCTGAATAACCAGGCAGCATAGGGACATGCATAGAAAGACTTCTTCAGCAGTCAGTAAAGTGTAGGTCAAAGCTTAGTGCCTGAGGGAGGCAGGCTGGCCCTCGAGTCTGGATGGCTGTCCCGCAGTGTGTTGTTTTCTAAGTGAGATTTGTAAGCTCGTTCTGGTGAATAGTTGCCAAAAAATAACTTCTTGCAGAGAGTGGCTGGGAACTACACCGCAGTACTTCAGAAGTGATGGCAGCATCCTTTTCTTCAGTACAAATTGGTGTTGTACAGTCTTGTCTTTGTTAAACACAATACCAATTTGTTGGTGCCTTGTAGCAGGTGTGAGACAACAGCTGATATTTTCCTGCTTGTTTTTCAGACATGTCTTAAGTTATTCTACATAAGGATTATGAATATATATATATGTATATATATTTGCCTACTGCCACCTATTCTCTTTAGAGCAGTAACGGGGTTCAGACTCTGAGGCTTTCAGAATCTGGTGTTGGGCATTTGCTTTGGGTAGATGCTGTAGAGCCCCTCACACAGCGTGTGGGGCTGTGAGGAATTGCCTCAGTGCCTTGCCTTTCCTTGCCTCCTGCCTTTCTTTCCCTGTGTGAAGTCGGTGGGGCTCAGGATTCATCTTGCCTGCGTGGCTGTCTGCATCCCAGCCAGTTACCTCACTCCCTGCATAGGGCTGGGTAGTGCTTGGCACGCTCAGGCAGCAATCCCTCTGCCCTACTGGAGCTGTCTAATTTCGGGTCAGAGGGAGAGTCCAGGCTGTGAGCTCCAGTTCCTCTCTGCTGCCCACGGGTGGTGCAGCCGGCTGCCTGGGACACACGTCAGCGCTGCGCATCCCTGGTGCGAGGTGAGGCCGCGGCAATCCTCAGCGCCTGGCTGGGGAGCTGCTGTGCCAGAAATTGGGAGTGGCAGCACTGTACTGAATGCTCCTGCATCTTCCCTTGCATCTCAGTCTGCCACGTTTCAACCACAGGGAAATCAGCTTGTCAGTTTTTGGGGAGAAACTGTTGTTTTAATACAGCCATTTTTAAGCGTATTGTTTTGGAAACTTACCTAGCTGGGTCACAGGACAGTTTGGAATGCCTATTTGCAAGCTTTGCTTTTCATGTCCTCTTAAACTGGGTGGCATCCACCTGTGTTGTTGCTTTGTTTCGGGTTCACTGTAGTCTTACAGGAACAAAATTCTTAGGAATAAAAATTGTGACAATGAAACACTAAGAGCCACATGTTTGGCATTAGTTCTTATTTACACAAACAGAATGTAATTTCCTTGCATATTTGTGAAGTGACCAAGTATGACTATTTTTTCTCAGGGAAATTGCCTTCTTGCTGCAAGCTTTATGTTGGCTGAGCTTCCAGACTTCTTTCTCAGTAGTTCTTTTGGAATGAGTTCATAGTTCTCCTTCAGTTCAACAAACCCAATCAATAATGTAAAGTTATAGATAAATAAAGTCATTATTTCAAGCAGGGTACTTCAGTGAAATTTCTTGCTGTGACAGTGCTGGTTTATGGAAGCTGCTATGTCTTACAAAATACGAACTAAGAATTGTTTATTAATCTCAGATAATACGCTCTGGCTGATAATAAATATTGCAACATTATGTAGATTTCAGTGGGCTTTGCATTGTAAGCAGCATTTCATCCTTTCTGTGGCATGTTTTACAAACTCATTTTGACGTGTAACATCTAACAAAGAGCAGATTTGCCTCTATATGCCTGACACCACTGATGCTTATTACACAGCAAGAATAGCATCATATATTCAGAATCAAATCTCAGATACACTCCAGAAATCTTTATGAAGCCAAGAGAGGAGAAGGCATTAGTCAACTCCTCAAAGCCAGCAAAACTTTTTTAGGGTCCCTGACAGAGGCAACATGCTGTTCCCTCAGCCTGGCAGCCTTTCCATCCCTAGGCAGAACTGATGCAGGATGGCCTCAGGAGCCATCTCCATGGCATATAGTAATGCAAACCCTGAACAGAGCATTCATCTCCTTATTTCTTGCATGCTTGTGTGGTAAAATATATTATTTTACAACAGGAAGCTCTCCCTCCCTGAATATGCATAATTTGAGATCTCCTACTTGCAGAAACTGAGGGCAGAAGCAGGAGAGGCAGAGAGTGATCTTTAGCATGAACTTTTGACCAGTATGTTGGTAAAAATCCAAAGGTGCAGAAATTCCTCTTTCTCTCTAGACTTCTTTTCTCCTTACGTGTTGTAAGTGGAGGAAACTCTTTTGATGGAACCATTTTTTCTTTCAAATGTCAAGGAAAAGAGGAACTGTGCATATAAACTGATGATGCTTCAGATAGAATATTGTTTTTCTGGAGTAAGAGAGAGACAGAAGTTTCAGAGAGGAAATCCTGTCTACTTGTAGTTATAGCTGCAGTTAATTCACAGAGATGGGATTTGTCATTTGTATGTGACTGCTCTGACCTTTAGCATGAATTCCTCTTTAGGCTGAGCTGGGTGATTCGTAGTGCTTGTATGAAAATGAGATTAGGGACCCTACCCCTGTTCTCTATTCACTGGCATCTATTACTGCAGTACAGTAAGAGTTAGTTTTGGATACTGCAGTAACAAAAAGGAGACTCCACAACAGACAGAGAGTTTAGCCACCATACCAATGTACTCTCTTAAATTAGTACATACTTTTCAAACCTGATTTTTTTTCCTAGATCTCTTTTTTTCTCCCTCCTCTTCTTCAGTGTAAATCAACTTCTGGGGTTTATTTTTATTTCTTTAGAAGTTTGTATCTTTGTTGCCATCAGCCGTTCATTTTCTACACTGGTATAGTTTGTTTTCCTGCTTCGGTTGCAGTCATTACTACTGTTGTGCTATTCATAATAGGGAACTTTCACCTCATTTTTTCCTTCCACTTGCAAACAAAATACTTTGTCCAGAGTCTCCAAAAAACTTAAGGGAGGGAGTTCCAGCAGTGTTTGTGTGAACTTTGCTTCCCTCTTCTCTGGTACATCTGCCTGTGCTCATTTTAAAACTGGCACACAGTTGAGTGGTGATTTTACATATGGAGAATTGGCTAGTGCTCATTCAGAATTCCTCAATACAGGATTTTTTTTCCCACTGGAGAACACTAGTTGGTTTGAAGTGAAATTGTAGGAATATATCAATTTCAATTTTACTTGCCTCATGAAGAATACCCAAGTCTAGAATGCGTTTTTTCATTGCAGCAAGACTTTAGAGCAGAAGGTTACATAGTTGCTGTAATTGCAGGGAAATTGGACCACACACTCAGAACTGTCTGTGGGCCTCTGACCTCCCCACCGCCTGTAACATGGTGAGGCTTCTCCATGGCCTCCTCCAGAGTTGTTCTGCAAACTGAACTGACTTGCTAAAACTATTGAGAGGCATTTGTGCAGATACGTAAGCGAAAGACAGTAGTGACATAGAGCCCTGCAAGGCATCTGTGTTATGGTTGGTGCCCCCACTGTGTCATTATTTCAGGGATGTTTCTGTCCTAGTTTTATTTTATTTTTTGTCAGCAGTCTCAAGGAAGTATCCTGTGGCCTAAAAGAAGAGGTTTCTGCAGTGAAAACTGTTGCTGGGTTGGACGCTGGCTCCTGAGCCAAGGGCACTGCTGAGCTGGCACTGTGCTGTGTCTCAGCTACCTTCGGCACCCTCTGGGTAGTGCTGGACTGTCCAGTTTGGACATAACCTTGCAGCAAAGTTCATCTCTCACAATGCAAAATATCTAAAAGTAGGCTCAAGTATTTTGGATTTCTTTAGTGGAGAGATATTTCTAGGTCTAATCATGTTATCATTTTATGCACATCTACCTTTCAAAAGGTGTCTGTCTTCTCCAGCAGGTGTAAAGAAACCCGGACAAGTGCTTTAGAGAGTGATAAGACTTTACATTGCTGAAGTTATATATGAGGAAACCCACTCTATGTTATTTTCTAAGGCTGTGCTGGAAGTCTATGGCTTGAGAAGAAGCTGAACCTAGTAGATCTAAATTTGACCTGCACCAACTACTACAGGTGTGATTTCTCGTACGTGCAGTCCCTACATGCAGTTCAGACAGCTTGTTGAAGAAGTACTGACTTCTACAGTGGGTTTCTATGGCATTTTATAAAGCTATTCCTGGCAAAATCTGAATACTCAGAAACATCTGTTTATAAAAATGAATTGGCCTGAAGCCCTCATTAAGGACTTCAAGAGCTTGAAATACCTCTATGCCTTTGGGAATTAATC
Source organism: Fringilla coelebs (assembly GCF_963513975.1). Taxonomy (NCBI): domain Eukaryota; kingdom Metazoa; phylum Chordata; class Aves; order Passeriformes; family Fringillidae; genus Fringilla; species Fringilla coelebs. The sequence continues at coordinate 50,782,462 of NC_140029.1, forward strand.
TTTAGGCACTAAGTGTGAACCTGGGCTTTCAATAATCCCGTAAACCCATATTGTTCTAAAAAGGTTCCTTTTTTTAAAATATGGGATGTTTGACAAAAGGAGAGTTGGGCAGTGAAATCAAAGGATGCCATCCTATGCATGCACTAGGATTTTTTGTTAGGAGAATTTTCTATGTCCCAAGGCCTTTTGCCAGAATAACAAGATTCCCCATCAGCCAAAGATCATTAGAAACAAGGGCTAGGTGAATGGCAACTGTCAATCAAAACCAGCTTCTACAGAGAAGTTAACATCACTTCCTGCTTTGAAAGGGCTGTGTTGCTTAAATGGAAGTGTATCAGGAGATTGGGGTTTTGTCAAATTGTTCCCTGAAGAAAGCTAATTTGAAAATAAGAGTGCTTTTACTTTGATCTACATAAAATCATATCTTCCTGTCTCTTCTGTAAGAATAAGTTTCCATGACTGTTGAATAGGTCATTCCAGGGCTTTTACCATACCATTGCTAGGAGTGATTTTTTTCCTTTTGAGAGAAATATTTAAAATTAATTGCATAATAAGATTGAAGAACTAAGGAATCCTGACTCTGTTAAAGTCCAAAATCCTGTTTCTGTTTGCCATTAACTTAGTTTGGTCTAATCATTAGTCCTGAAACTAACAGAAGTCTGGATGCTAAAGAAAAGAAAAGTAACTCAACACTTAGGCTTTTGGGGCACCTTTGTCTTGCAGTGAAAGAGTTACACGTATTGGTTCATTGATACCTTCTGTATGTCTTTTTCACTTCCTTTATCTGTCACAAAGAAACTTTCAAAGATCGTTTCCCAGCTTAAGTTTAGTGTCTGTATTGAATTCTCATATAAATATCTTCTTAACATAAGTTAAATTTGTTAATTAATTTAAATTTTAGTCTAAGAAGTGCCAATCATTTTAAGGCAGTTGTCAAACTGCCATTACTGGAATTTTACATTTCTAAACATGTTTACACAAACATGCTTTGGAATAAAATGCCATGAAACAATAGCGTGTGATTATCATTCATAAAGCTTTTTTTATCTTTGGAGTGCTTTGCAAACATTAACTAATTAAATTGTACAGGTCCCCTGTGTGTTCACATATTATAATTATCCACAGGGTAGTGACTTGCTCAAGGCCATGCAGCAAAGGAGAGAATGACTTGGGATCAGGTACATCTGCCTCTTGCTCCCATGCTTAATCCACTAAATGTGCTGCTCCAGAGTGAAGCTCGAGTCATTGGTTGTTAGATATGTGAAATACATTTTATGGATAGTGAGGCAAGCATTCTGTAATTGCTTGAAGAGCATGATGCCGAAGAATGAGTTATAAATAACATTATGAATTACTACTACCCAGTTAGCAGTTTGTACGCCTGTTTGGCATCTCTTTCCCCAGTGATTCGTTATTCAGCTTCTTATGTTTTGTCTTTCTAAATCAGCACAGAAAGCAGGGGCAGAGCTGTGTGCCTGAAGAAATTTAGAGCTATAACAGATACTCATAGGTGTGGATTGGATAGCAGAACACTGCCAGGAAAAGCCACAATAAAACTTCCTCAGTGAACTGCTACTTCGACTTACTGATAAGAAAAAGAAAGAGCATTGTCCTTTGCTGTCACTTGAGCCAAAATTACTTCTTGTTTCATTATCTAGATTAGATAAGTTTTTATCTTTCCTTTTCCATAAGGCAGTTCCTGTGATGTTGACAGACGTACATGCAGCACAATTAAATCTTAATAGCAGTGCTTACACTGATTTATGGAAATATTGTCCTGAGTGTTTAGGTTAATGCATGCAAAACCACAAAAGTTGTTTAGGTCACGGGTATGTAAACTGCATGTAAAGGAGGGAGCTATTAAGAGGGGAACACTGTTTGGCAAGGCATAATTGAATGAGCATGTAAATACAGGAATAAAAAAATTTAACCTACTTTTTTTTCCTGCCATTTTCCTTTCTCCTGCATAATGGGAAAAGATTGTGGTAGGTTTCCCTATCTATTAGTTAAATCCTCTCTGACTAGTAGTGATTTCACCACAACCTCATTTCTCACAGCAAGTTCTTTTATGCTGGAGATAAAAGAGGAGGGAATGGAAGCTCTTGGATGATGGATATGAAGAGAGGTTTTCTTTTTTGTGTTGAGCCTGTGTGCCAAGGAGGTGCCACTGTCCATGTGTATGTGACTTAGAACATGAGCATTGCTATTCTGAATACATCACAGAAAGGATACTTGGACCTCACAGCCACCACACATATGAAATTGCTCTAGTCAAAATAAAGGAATTGAACGCTAAAACAAGGAGTAAAGCAGCACAATGGCTGATCTTACAGCATCTAATCCTGGAGTAATCACAGTCACAGGTTTCAGAGTCAAACTCTGCACCTTCATCATTAGGGCAGTGACAAAAGAGGTGTCAAGCATGAGGTTCTGGTTCATATTTTTCTTTATTTATCCTTGCGAGATACTGAGTTGCCAAAGGATAAAGTAGTGCACGGAAATATGAAAGCTGAGGCAGGCAGAAAATAAGAAAGAGACCAGGGTGGATCAGAGGAGGCAGCAACTGCCAGAGCTCTCTTGTCCAGCCTGTGTTGCTAGCTCAGGGGGGCCTGGAGCAGGCTGTGGCAGCCACTGCCCTAGAAACTGCTCACCTTAAGGCCTGTACACAGGATCTGCTGCTGGCTGAAAAGCCCAGCATTGCAAACAGAGCCTGAAAAATAAATTAACCTGGAAATCACCAGAAGCTGACATCAGGCAGTAAAAGAAATACTTGGTTTATGTACTCATTAAAAGTCAGCAGTCCCAGTCTTGTCAAAATATGTCCCTCAATTATTTGCATGAAAAGCACAATATTTAGCATAGTGCTGGGATAATGCATGATAAATCAGGGACACACAGTGCTGTCAGATAGACATATAAGTCACCATGGTATTTCTCTTAAAAACTGATGAGCACTGCTGTTTCTGTAATCAGTTGCTTGTCAGGGCCAGAGAGTCAAACCATTGATAAATAAGTTCACAGGAGGAACTATAATAATGACCAAAATCTCAGTCATAAAAGTTTCAAAAGCACAATAATAGAGTAATGTTGTATAATAAATTGTTTGTTGAAGATTATTTACCAAGCTGAACAGGTTGATTCCTTTTGCACTCAATTTTTCCACTTCAGAACTGCTTGGCTGTCTGTATCACCACATGATTTCTGAGATCTTTTGCCATTCCTATAGTCAGAATAACAGAAGGTGGTTCTCCTTTTGCTTGAGAAGAACTACAAGTACATGCAATTCTGTAACAGCTACATCCTTGTCAATATATTGCACGATACAGAGGTTGCACTATCCCCAAATGCTTGCAGCACACATGAAGTACTGCAGGTACCCAGGACCAAGATGAGCCACAGCAGCACAGAGACTTGAGACAAGATGCAGATTTTCTGCCTTGGGGGAGGTCTGATGGAGGTGTTGGGAGCTTCTGAAATAGGTGATTGGCTCCAGCACTGTGGCTGAGCATCTGCACAAGGCATTAACACTCCCACAGTACAGTCAACAAGGAGTTAAAGGCTCTGAAGTTCAACAGGCAGAGCAATCAGCTTCCTAAAGATGTCTCCACTTACATCCTGGGTGAATACTTGGCTGTGAGTTGGCTCTTCTCTCTTTGGAGGTTGGGATTCTGAACTGTAATAGTTCATTAAAGTAGTTTGGAAAAAAAAAAGAGCAGCTCACATTCCCAACTTTCCGTTGTGGAAATGTAGAGATCAAGTTCTGAGCTTACCTATTTCTGCCGTTTGTAACCCCCAGCGTGTGCTGTCCTCTTCTCGTTGGCCATCTCTCAGTGTGAAAATGGGACAGCCAGCAGTGGTGCAGCCACCCACCTATGACATAAAAGCCTGCTGTTGGAGCACTAACTCAGGAAGCCAGATATCTACATTTGTGTGTGAAAGATACTCAGGAGTGGTCCTTTTCCTCTTCTTTATTCTACACTTGCATCTTGGATTGGGAAGTGACTGTTACAGATCCTTTTTATGCCAGTTACAGGGTCTGAGATGTGTTTTAGCCATTTTCATAGCACAGATAAGCTTCAAGTTCCAGAGGCAAGGGTTAGGTATGTCTCTCCGTGGTTTCTCGTTTGGAGAAGAGGTTGGGTGGGAGGCCACAGCCCTTTGGCTTTCACCCCAAACAGAAAGGAGCATAGTAACTTTAAGGTGTCAGTGAGGTTGGTTGGATGATGCCTGAGTGTCTTTTGCTTCAGTGCCTGGATACTGTAGGCTCTAAATAGAGTTTTAGTTGTCTGCTAAATTTCCCACTGTCAAAAATTCAGCATGCAAATACTTAACCTCAGCAATTGTATTTTGGTCTGCCCTGTTGCTTAGTTATTAAAAAGGGAACTTTATGAAAAGGAGTGTCCAAAATTTAGAGTTACAACTTCCAGGTAATGTATTGATGTTTATATCACCTGTGTATATAAATGATTTTCCAGTGAGACACAGAGATGATTGCAAATTTTTGACATGGAAGAGAACCATTGGTCTTAATGGTTTCCAGTAACCATTTTTCCAGTGCATATTGTTTTCATTTGAGGGCTGATGGAGCAGGGGAGATTTTGTCACAGCGCTCTTTAATTATTTAGTGACACAGTTGTAAAATAAAATTTGTACCTATTTGGTAAAGTGGGACCTCATACATATTTCTGAGAAGGAAAAGACTACATGGAGTGTGGAAAAAAACAAAACAGTGTTAGGGAATGATAGAGCTAATAACTTATACTTCAAAAACTCTCTACATCATTCTGTCATCTGCATACGATATTTGTGTCATTATCAGAAATTTAGCATCTAGTAAATGGCAAAAACAGTTAAGAAAGCCAGTGTTTACTGTAGACTTGAAGCAAGGAAGTGAGACAGGTTCAAATCATTCAGTGCAAAATTTTGAGAGAAAATGGATTGTTTGTAGGTTTCCAAGGGCCAGTGGAAAATGCAATTATATAAATGAAGCAAAGTTGTTTTGAAAATTTCCTTTTCACTTTCAACAGCTCCTATGCCAACCTGGATATTTTAATTGAGCATTATAAAGGATTCAAAATATATTCAGTACAAATACATTCAACTGCTAGATTGCTAGAGCTTTTTTATTATTCATATTGTTATTGTAATATTTTTGCTAGTTTATGGGCATTGGCCTCAGACTACTTTCACAGTACATTTGAGGTCTGAACCACAGGCAGAAGGACCAAAGGGGCTTATTCATGTTCTTGACTTTCTGCAGGTTTTTCTTTTTTTTTTTCCCTAACTTGGTGGAACTTTTTCCAAAAAACCATCTGTATGGAGCTTCTTATTTGAGCACATGCAGTAGATCAGAATTTGTCAGTGAAAAGGAACATTTCACGTAGTCCTAATCTCAACCAGCATAGGCGTTTGTACAGCTATGGCACTGTATTATTGGTGTTGCTCCTTATTCAAAATGGTATTTTAGAAGATTGTATATTTTCCCTGGAGTCCCAGTTCTAAGTAAAAATGTTAAAGCCTGAGTTTTTTGGTTTTGTGGGGGAGTAATATTACTGATGCAGCAGAATTCTCGGAGCAGACATTCACTGCAGCCACTGTTTCCTCTTCGTGCAATGTCTGCCTGCTGTAGATTCTCATTAGAGTTTACCTCTTTGTTGCTGATGATTTTTTTAATAAGAAAATATGATCTCTCATGATCCAGAATTACCACTGAGTGACATGTAGGCCCTTAAGCTTTGACTTTGCTGCCATGAAAATTAATCACAGAGCTCCTAATGACTTACTTATCATTAGATGGGGCATCTACAGAGCAAATTCAGTTTGAGGAGAGTTTTGAGTGAATGAGAAAATCCTAAAGTGCCTTCCACACTGAGGCTATGTGCCTTTCTTACTTTGCAGTAAGTGTTCCTCAAGCTTGTCTAAGTCCCCTTCGATTATTTGGGGTAACTTAAAATTCCTAATTGTCTGTGTTCAATTTCCAGAGAGAGCATGTGGGGCTGTGCCAGGTCAGCTGTTAACCCTTTTCGTTTTTTCAACTCCAGGTATGAAGCATTTTATTGTGTATTATATAATATTCTGTTTTATTGATAAAGTCTAGTTAGCAGTGCTTTTCAGGTTTCTTTCCCTCTTTATGTCATGACTGGGGGGTATGTGGGGCTAGGCAAGATCTGAAGTTGAGTTTTGCAATTGCTTTTTTGTTTCTTAGGGCTCAAGAGGGTGTTGTGAAAGCTGCAATTTTTTACTTTTATTTTTTTTTATAAATCACAGGGTTTAAAATATGAGAATAGAAAATATTTTTTCTGATGTTTAATAATATAGTTTAAAGTGTTCAAAGTACTCTACTGAAATTGAGTAACAAAGTTAATGTGCATCAATGTAGCTCATGTTATAATGGGTCATTGCCAGTTACCGTGAAGAAAAGCTGCAAAATGTAGGAAGAGCTTTTTGCAAACATCTCCTTGGTTTTATTTCAAGGAGGGCACAATTTTAAAACCTTCCTGTGTAATGTGCCTAGTAGATGGAACAGGGTTTACATGCCACTGCAGGGGCAGGGGGTGACTGGGAGGCTTCAGCAAGTGCTGTGATACCTTAAGGGCCCTTGGGTTCACCCCACTTGCCCAGGTAGAAATTATGTCAAAGAACAGAAGGATGTACCAAAGCTGGCAGGGTTCCTGTGGGATTCATGGCTGTTGCTCTAGTGGGTTCTAAAATAGTATGCAGTGAAATGTCCGCTCTCAGTGTGCTTGCTTGCCTGCCCCCCTTCTTTTGTTTGTTCTGTGTGCCCCTCAGAAGGTTCCTTTGGAGTCGTGTTTATTATGGGACAAGTGTAAGCCCATCAGCTCCCTGCTTTATCTGCTCTTAGTGACCTGGGTGCCATCTGTCTGTGGAGTACAGAAAACAACTTCACACATTCAATATAATCAAGTATGTTCCAGAATAAATCAAATTCTTCACATTTATAAGTACAGCTAAGCTTCATAATAAAATTAGGAAGAAGACATGTTTAAGAGCAATTACACTTTCAAATTGCTAATGAGTAGTCAAATACAGAAGTCATTCCTCAAGACTACTCCTATCTCCAATTTGCAGGTAATTACACTACAACTGGTATATTTATATTAAAAATTTGCAGGATCTTATTACTCAAGCATTTTCAAAGTAGCAGCAGGAGCAATTTCTCTCTTAGAGCTAATACAAATCTTTTAAAGTTTCCTTTAGTATGAAATTGAAACGATACGTTTTTTAAAAATCCGTAGAATGTTCTTTGATCTGATTGTATTATCAGTGCAATGTCAGAAATTATTCTGATGAGCCTACTAGTCTCTCAAAATGTTGTGTTTCTAAAACATATGCATATTTCAGATGCAGTTTTTAATGCAGGCTTCTTTAGCTGGCATTAAATTAACTATATAAAATTTTGCATATTGGCTTCTATTCTGCAGGAAGCATTTTCAAGAAGGACACTTACATTGTTACTTTTTTGCTCTTTGTTGATGTTGTCAGTGTTTTGCTTTAAAAATCCTTTATGAGTTTACTTGTTATTTACATACTATACTAATGAATATGAGATCCTACTCATGAGGCCCCCTGAAAAACATGCATGGTTAGATGTAGGTGAACATGGCTAAGTCATCTCATGCAGCAGTTCTAAACTGCTAAAAGTTGGTGTGCTCTGACCTGGAGCAAGATGAGACTGAAAGGTAACATTTGGAAAGATAAATAGTTTCTAATAAAAGCAGAAATTTGGAAAAGAGCTGTAGGGGGGTTTTTTAATGTGTTTTTAAAATAAAGAACCAAATCGATCAAGAAGACACATCTGTCAAACCTCATTTGGGCCATGTGGACTTGCCTGTAGATTGAAAGGTGGAAATAAGATCATTTAGATTAACATCAAAGTCAGTGCATTATTTGAAAATATGAATTCTTAGGATGCACTTAAAACTGCTGACAGGGCTAAGTCTTCCCCACAGCTGGTCCCTCTTCTTGGGGTATGGCACTGCTGGGGTTTGGGAACAGTAAATGCTTGTTAGAAGTGAATTCTGCTGCAGTTAAATGCAGCTGTATGAGTGGATATATTTCATTTGAATTAAATTTCATGCCTACCCAGGTTTGGATATTTTTCAACTTGGTATTACTAAGCTTATCTTTTTCCACTAAATTGCAAGAAAGTTATCCTTCCATAAAATTACACTGAGAAGTATGGTATTCCAGTTAGGAAAGTACAGAAATATTCTTTGATACTTCAATTTCTTTGTGATGACAGAGGAACAGAGTGGATCACAAAGTCTTGAAGAAACATTTTTTGCAATTTTTTTCCCCTATTTTTTCTTACTGGGTTCATCAAATCTACTAAAAGTCATAAGTTTTACTCCAAACCAATTCCACACAAATCTGCATCTGCTGACCTCTGTGGATGGCCAGAGGCTGGGACAGTTGCCTCAGTTCATGCACACCTAACTGTTCATTTCCTCTAAAACGTGGGGCGTTTTGTCCAGACTGCCTCCTCTGATCCACTGGGAGCAAAGTGATAATGTGTGCGACTTTCACATGTTGGGGGCACAATGTGCCTCTTCATCTCTGCTGTCTTGCAAAGGGTACTGCTTTGGCTCTTGTATAATTTCCCCTGATCTTCTTTTTAACACCTCATCCACAGCTCAGCCAGATGGGAGATGTTTGGCAGCTGGAGGACCCAGATGCCAAATTCTGGAATACAGCTTTCCATGCATTGGCACGTGGGCTCATGGCTGGCTTCTTGGCTTGCACCTCTGCTCACTTCTTGGCTACTGTCTAGCTGGCAGCTGTGGCACTGCCACTAGGGCTGTGTTCAGGTCAAGCTGCTTTGGAGTTGGATGGCTTTCCTGATCTGAATTGCTCTGCTGGACACCATTTTCACCTTAGTTCACTTTGACTCTCCACTGTTCAAAGATGAATATTTGCAGTGTTCTGTTGTATTGCTGGCATTTGTAAGACTAATTCAAAGCAGTCCTTCTCATTTGTCACAAGTTCAAAGAGAAAATAAGCATTGCAGTGCAGAGTACACTTTACTTGTTAGCATTCCCATTAGTTAGTAAGAATGTTCAGGCCCAAGTCTCTACTTGCAATTCATCTGCAGGACCAAATTGTTAACTGAAGAGCAAAGAGCACAGGCTTTAAAGGATATATTTCTTGTGTCTAAACTTTGCTTTCAGCCGAAAGTGAATCTAGCATCTGTCAAACAGAAAAAAACCCCACACATTTGCAGAGGTCGTCTGGATCATTTTTAAAGAACAGGATAAAGAATAATGATGATGATGATAATAAATAGGAAGTAATAAATAGGAAGTTACTGGTAATAATTAAGAGCACTGCCAGCAGAAAATGCTTGATCTTCTCTTTGCTGGATTTGGAATGTCCTCATTTCACATTTTAGTTTTACTTCGAGTTTTTATTGGGCTTTTTTTGTTCGTTTGTTGTTGGTTTTTTGGTTTTTTTGTCATAAATGAGGTAATGAAAAATTAATGTATCTAGGATAGGCAAACTATTTGAAGCAATTCCCTAATCTACATATTTTCCTTCATGCAGCTTAGTGCATAAACATTACTTTCAATGGGAAAAACTGTAAAATCAGGAGGTCACTTAAACTCTATACTTAAAGTTCAGGTTAGGCATACCTATTATGAAATTTTTATTCCCTCATTCAACTAGAATGTGACTATGTTGTGCTACACTAGAGGCACTGATACCTCTTTTACACTCTCAGAAAACTTTTTTAATGCTTGAGTGAGTAGTACTTGTGCTTCACTGTGAAATGAAACTTCTACCTGTATATTAAGGTTAAGCTTTGCAGGTTGAGCTGACCTCTGAGGAAAGGCACTTGAATTCCTCATTATAGTTGCTACAGGGAATTGCATGTCCCATGAACAACCAAAAACAATCTAGTTTAGGTGTTTGCTTTGGTGGCCTAGGGAATGTAAGTGCTTCTCTGGAAATGCATCCCAGTTACATCAGATCAATCATTATGGACTGTATAGAGAACCAGTAGGAAATAAAGGCATCCTTTTCCCTCAGAGGTAGTCTCTGTAGCCCTTTCTGGATTAAAATGGAACAGAGATGAGTCTTTTGTCAAACAAGCTGGCAGCAGCAACAGCAATTTTGCCACTTTTGCAGATGAGCTTCATTAACTAGCTCGTCAACAGACTGGGAGACCTGAGGTGTAGGTTCTGGGCACAAGCTGTCCTCATTGGGATCCTTGGTGCAGGCCTAATCAGATAAGATATGAGAGGAGCAGTGGAGTGTCATCTCCCTTCTTGCTGAATATGGGCAGCTGTATAAATAGGAACACAGAAGTTACGGGACGGGGAAGGAGAGTAGGTAAGAAGAACCTGTATCCTTGCCAGAGCATGAACAGGATTGGGACTGTGTAGGCTCCATTCCCTGAAGTAACATTGGGCCAGAAACAGCTGTGGATACTGAAACAGACCTTTCACTGTTCCTCTCTAGATGCTTAGTGTCCAGATTTTCAGTATGGAGCCAGGATCCCCCTTTTCTGCCAACCTTTTAGCCTTGTGGGTCTTGTATTCCTGATTACAGAGTAGCCTCGCTTCCAGGGACACCTAGGCAGAAGGTCCTGCATCTGTATAGCCACATTATTCCTGGGGGGGTGCTTCTTCTGTGGCTGAATTACCTGACTGCAGGGCTACAGTACAGCACCTTGCCACCACCATCAGCACTCTGCCTGCCTGCCTGCCTTTTGGGTCTTCTTCACATGACACAGACAAGTTCAGGACAGGGCTTTGCCTGTACGTGGAAAATGGACAGCCTCCAGAAGGAGTATCTGTGGACATGCGCCTAGTGGTTGGTACCTAGAGAAGCTCCATCCTCATAGTGAAGGACCTCAGGGGTTTGGGGGAGGCTGTGTAGGACTCTTCATGGGACAGTGGGTGGGGATGGGGTCATGGACCTAGGCAGGCTTTTGGTTATCTGCCTCCCAAATTGGGATGCCCATTCTCACACTTCACCACTTTCCAAACTGTATTTTCTTCTTTGAAATTAGCAAGCTTTCAGTGCTGTTTAATGTAGTAGAATTAAAGGTATTATTCCTTTACCTAGACTATTCCTTTTCCCTGTTTACCTATTTCTGCCCTTTTTTCATCTGAGCCACTTTTCTCCATCAAAGCATTTCTGGTCACTTTCTGTGTCCCACAGGCCTTGGAAATCATAATCATATATAAGGTTGAGCTTATTTTCTTTTTCCTTTTTTTAAAGTGCCTAGGATTGTTATCCCTTTTGCATTCTAGTCAAGCAGAGAAAAAATGTATGCTGTTAAAAAGGGAAAGCAAGCAACCACAAAGATGTTTTTCAATTCTCTTGCACCTCCACAACATTCTGTAACCCAGTTACTGTAATTGTTTTAAAACTTTTTTTAAACATGCATACTGTCAAGAGATTGCAGTAAAACAAGTGTTTCTCATAAGGCCAGTGAGACTGTAAGGCATAAAAGAAGATGACAGAGCAAACAGAAAATCCCATGTTTTGTTTATCAGTTTTTGGTTTTTTCTTTGCCTTATGGCAGATTCTTGGAGAAAGGATCTGTTTACTTCAGTGGAAGACTAGCTTAGGGTTTGCTGATTCCCAAGGCAAAAAGAGGCATAGTTTCCAATTTGCAAGCTATTCAGTGTGTGTGATGAACTGAAGTCATTTGTGGATTTGTATGTTGCGTTTTGACGTGATTAAATGTTTTAAGTCTATTGATTTCATGCTGGGGATTAATGATGCTGAATGAAAGAGCATCAAGGAATAAAACGTGTTTACATGCTCGATTAAAATACCTTAAAAAAAAGCGCCAGAGTACCTATTGTTGGATCGGAATGCGATAACAGGGGCAGAGGACCAATCACGCATCCTGCATCGACAGGAAAATGCATTAACTTCCTTAGGCATAGAAAGAAGAAAAGCAAAGATTTGATAAGGATTGACTGTACCTTTCTGAATGCTTACCGCTCGTGTTTGACTTGTTTTTTTTGGAAGAGGGGATTAAAGAGGTTTCATTATCAGTTACCACAGATCTGTTTTACTGAATCAATCAAAGCATGATGCTTAGTTGCTTGGGATTAATGAGACGAGCTTTTAACTGGAGAACTTGTTGGTAGCAGCAATGTTAATAAAGGACAAGACCTAATGATACTCAGTGCAGCTGTGGACATGAGATACAGTAAAGATGGTGTTTGCTGCTTTGAAATCGCATAATATCTTTAGATCTGTTTGCTTTAGCATATTAGCTCAAAAATATATCATTATCTTAAAATGTTCATAGTGCTAAATGGTTTGTATCTGCTCTCTGCAAATGTTTCTAATGGATGTCTAGATTTGTGGGTTGAATCTGGAATTGCAGTTAGGTGTCACATTCTGTTTATCAAGATAATAGTAGATAGAGATGAAAAAGACCTGTTTGCTTGTTAAATCCACCCTGTTGCAAAAAAAAAGCCTGTATAGGCTTTTCCAATAGTATTGAATTGTTAGTAGCCCTATGTCAGCCAGAATGCCAGGCAGAGAATTTTTTTGTGGTGTATCTGGGGAGAAAGATGCCTTAATGATCAGGTTAGCATGTGAAATACTTGATGCACGTGAAATACTCCCTACTGAGCTAGGGAGAAGTTTAAATGTGCAATTTAATGCAGCTGAGTAAATGTCTGACAAGACCAACTCAAGCACCCATTCGCTCTTTCTCTCCTGATGCTCTGATCCGAATTAGCATATGTAAGATAAATTCAGCATCAGTCTGATACACCCTACAATTCATTTGTCTCACAACAGGGTTGAATGATTATCCTGGGTTTGAGGCAGGAGAGGGGGGGTTGACAACATGCAGTTATTTTTTTTTTCTCCAATTCCTATTGCTTAGTACAAGACCTGAAGCCCTTGGTTACAGAATAAAGTGTCTGAGCAGTAACCAAGCTTGTGCAAACCCAAGAGAAGAGTAATGACTGTTCCTCGCAAGCTTCCTGCCTCAGTGCAGGTGCAGGAATCAGGAGGGCCTGAATAATTCATAAGGTGCAAATTAGCCCCAGCTTGCTCCCACTGCTCGAATTTTGCTTCTGCTTACCTACCTAGTTGCTGGAAAGAAAAGAATAAAGAATGCTTGGGAAACCAGGGAGAGAAAGGCAAAGAGTGTTACAGTTTAAAGGCCAGAGTCACAGAGACTGCTGAATGCTGGGTGTGTTTGAAGGCTCGGTGCTTGTTGAGGAATTGGACTCTACATTGATTATTCATAGAGTGTTTTCTCAGGAAGAAGGAAGCTCGGGGGACCCATTCCATTGCTCTTGGAGAGGAAATAAACTTCCTTTTAAGAATTAGGTTTTTCCTGCTTTTATTGTTATGGTTTCTAAAAATTATTGGGTTAAAAAAAATGTTAGAAGCTCATTTTTAAAGCCTGTTAGGGTATCGGAGTAAATATATATGGTGTCACTCAACTCAAGGGTTCATAGACATTTGATGAGAGATCTAGGATGTTAGGATGGCTACTGCTTTGAGTAAATATGGATTTCAAGGGCTCGTATGAAACTAGTTAGGTATGGAAATGCAGTGTGCAAATTAGTTTGTATTTTTATCTTTTTAAAGGCAGCATTGCTCTGTTTTAAATCGTTAGTGATGGTTACCTTTTCTGTTGGATTACTTATCTGTTTTTTCTGCCTGGAAGACTAAAATGAGAGGCGAGTAATGTTTAATTTTGCTGCTACACAACATTGCATCTCACCCAAACATCAAGTAAAAGGTTTTGCTGAGCACTGTTGTGGAAGAAGGGAATTCCTTACCCAGCTCTTGGAACAGCCTGTGTGTCACTGTGAAGTACAGAGAGGAGCTGGCCTGAAAAAGGCAGGTTGTTTCTGCTGTGTACCTGAATATCCCTTTGACATCTCTCATTTGGGAGATGGAAATATCTAACAACTCCAGCAGGAGCAGGAACAAGGTAGCTAGTTTTCCCTGTTGGCAGGTGTTCAGGTGGAGAAAAACTCTCTTAATGTTTTTGCTGTGCTGAATATGAAAAGAGAACTACAGCAGGAAAAAAGCTTCCTTTTAGTGGTTTTGGAGGTTTTCTGGGTTTTTATTTGTTTTGGGGTTTTTGTCCAACATTTACCCCTTCTTTATCTTTCCCCTCTACCCCACCCCCTCTTGGCTCTCACGTGCAGCAGCTAGATCACGTTGCCATCATCTGGTTTTGTATTTCCCTCATTTGGGTTGCTGGAATAGGAGCTGGCTTTCATTTCTAGCTGATTCTGTCATTTCCGCTAGGCCCCAGCTTGGGAAGGTGCCAAGACCAACAGGTGATCCTTGTAGCTGCAAAGCAGCAGGAAGAAGGCTGTGCATGGAGGAGACAGTGCACCAGAGGGGCTGCCTGGCTCTGCTCCATCTTGCTGTATAATTAATGCCCCCCTCCGCAGCCCCTCATACTGAGCAGAAAATCTGTGCAGAACAGATCAGCTGTAGGGAAAATGGTAATAAAGAGTCCTGGAAGAATACAGGCTGTGTAAGTGCAGAGATGTGCTCCCTCTTGGGGAGAAACTGTGGCTGGTCCTTGGTAAGGAACAGGGACAAAATTGTATTAGCTTCTGTAAAGTAATATGCACTCCATCGACCAGTGCAAGAAAGTAATCATTTCAATAAAATTCAGTGTTATGCTCACAGGACTTCTTATATGTATAAGAACTGGTTTAGAATGAGGTGATCATTTACTTAAACTTTTCTCTACAAGGAGTAGCTTGCAAAGTTACCTGGAAATTATTTGGGCAGAGAGTTAACTCATGTTGGGATGGACTACCTCAAGCCGTAGGGTGGGGGGGCACACCTGGAGCAGGAGCCATACAAGCTCTGCATTCTCTGGACAGCACTGATGGGGGAGGCATGACTGTGCAGGGCTTCACAAGGATGATTTTTGGAACATGTGAAAAAATTCCAGGAACCCTCAGGATGGCCTCAAAGAGCTATTTTTTTTTTCAGAAGAAACTCCCAAAGAACTTTTTTTTTCCTATGTAAACAAAGTTATATTTAGTAGGTGACAGTGGCTTAGCAAAACCAGTTTTAAATCATACCTCCAAGGCTTAGGTTAACTCCTTGGCATATACCATGATGTGAGATAATGTATCCCTGAAAACTGTAACTGCATGTTTGTATTTGTGAGCCAGGCTGATGTTTTGAGATAGACATATGTTAGCTTTAATCCTTTGAAAAATAGATGGTATTTCAAATTCCTTCTGCTTGGTATATATGGAAGCCAAATTGTTTCTTTCACCTGTGGACTCACTGCTAGTAGTTTGAAAGCTGAAGGTTTAATGTAGACCAGGTTTAAGTTTTCTGTGTGCACTTCTGTAGGGAGCTGGGCTCTCTTAGTGCACCACAGCACATTCCCAGAGCAAGGGGAAACTGTGGGGAGCAGGGAGCTGGGAAGCCTGGATCAGTTCCACCGGTGAAACCAAAGTGCTGCAGCAGATCTGCACAGCAAATGCATCACCTTGACTGGCTGTTCCTGCTGTACACAAACCAGAAACACAAACAGCAGTGAGATCAAACTGTTATGAAACATCAACATATTTAGTAATGCTTCTAGCAGTTATCTGTCTGCAATCCTTTTGACTAAGCCAGCAGTGCTTTTTCTTTGTGTTGCTCTGCAGTTTGTCAGCCATCTGATGGGGGAGGAGGTGGGGGATACATTGCATCTCAGGGATGTGTTGCGTGTGTGCAAACCTAAGGGTGCTGCAAGACCTGAACTGGCAGCAGATTGTTCATGAATACACTCTTCCCTTGGACATGTCTCCCCATGCTAAAGGGTGCACCATTGAAATCATGCAATGGACACTGGCATCTCAATATTTTTTCTCCCTTGTGTCCCTTCCTTTCTCCATGCTGGTTTGCTGCTTTTGCCCCCTACCAAAACCTCTGCTATAAGAGACTATTAGCAGGGGGTGAGGTGTTTCTGTCAGCATTTTGTGAATTTTTCTCTTCTCTCCTCTGTGTCGTAATTCCTGCATTTGCAGTGGGTCCTGGGCAAACCTGAATAGTCCCTCTGGCAGCCTCCATTGTTACTTGCGTCCCCTTGGGTTGCAGGACTAGGGGAGTGATTTCTTTCTAAGATACTCACCCATGACTAGTGACCTCTAAGAAGCCCCATGTGCATGGCAGGATGTCATGGAACCGGACGCTTTTGTCTGTAGGGTGGTGAGGGATTCTGGTGACTGTTCCATCAGGAAGCAGCAGTACCAGTTGGAGAGGCTGGAGAGTGAGCAGGGATACTTCCCACCTGCATTTGGCTACAGTACAGCCTGGTCTGGGCAAAAGTCCTCCAAAGAGTACTGCAGGCAGGAGAAAAGCATCTTTGGGCAGCCTCTGAAAAGTCAAGTTTTCCAGTGCCTTTGGCAGGCAGCCTGAAGCAGATCCATTCCTTATGCCAGCCCCGTGGAGGGCTACCCCTTGTGGTTCTCCCTCCCGCTGCAGTACATACCTTACTATTATTAATATTCTGGAGGCGCCAGCAGCATGCTTTGTTCTGGATGGAATGTGGTTGCCCAGAGTGCAGGGAACTGTGTGGCCATTGTTTTAGTATTGGTATTGGTAGATGGATTTGATAATGAGCCCTGTAGTTTTTCCTGGTCAGTTTTTTAAATTCACCTTCCTCTATTCTGCCTCCTCCCTGGGCTGTCCCCAATGTGCTCAGCATGTGAAGGATGCTGTGATCCCTCTGGCAGAAGAGAGGGAAGGGCTCTTGGGACACCAGGTTGCATAGTAGGGGCAGGCTCACACAGCACCATAGCATTTCAGTGGGAATAGACTACACATTTGGCTACACTTAGTGCTCTGCAGGGTCCCTAAGTGTGCAGAGCTCCTCAGTGTGGGTCATTGGTGCACTATACAGTGTGTAAGGGAAAGAGCTGCTCCTGTGCATTTGGCCTAGTGCATCTTGGCCTGAAATCATGGACTCTGTTGTACCGTCACTGTAAAATCAGTGAAAGTTTCAAAATCTGTGGCTGCTGCTGAATCTTCAGTAGGCATATTTACTTTGGAACTGGAAAACTTCTAATTGTATCTGCTCTCAGCCTGCAACACCTTCAAAGACAAAAAGATTAAGATTAGCATGCAAGCAAACAACACTTCCAGAAAAAATCAGTGGATTTGGAAAGCATGCTAACAAAATGTCCTGTCACAGGGATTCCTGTGAACTCAGTGTGGAATAAGAAGAGGCAGCATGCACTGAACCTCGTGTCCCCCAGATTAGTAACTGTTTAATGCTATTCCTGTAACCTGTATACTTCCTCCTTTTATACCACCTCCTCCTGTTTTTCCGCCCTGTGTAGTTCTACTGTTTCACCGAGTATTATCCCTTTGTAGCACATAGTTTGTCTTTTTAACTACTTTGTGAAGTACCTAATGCTCTTTTGGGTGCCACATAAGTGATAATAATAATAACAGTAATAATAATTTTCCAGGTATACTATACCAAGTTGTGTTGTTTGTTGCATAGACACAAAGTAGGGGGGGACTGCTGAATGCTGATAACTCAGCTGTAAGGTAAGCCTCTAACACAGGAAGGGAAATGCTCTGGTTTATTTATGAGTACACTCAGAAGCAATGTCTGTCTTCCAGTATACCCCTGCTTTTTAGGGTAGCACATTTTACTTGGATGCAGTATTGCCAGAGGTGAGTAATAATCAGGGCTAAATTGCTTATGACGCAAAGGTAGTAAAACATTCTCATTACGCTCCAGCCCTCATTTTCATTGTTAATTCCGTGTTGCTCAACTTTTCACTGCTTGCTCCCTTTCACTGGTTGCCACAAATGTGGCAGTGAGACAGCCAGGCTGAGCCATCTGCTGCTGGTGCTTGGGAGGTGCAAAGAGGCACCACAAAGAAAATTGATTGACTGCAGTTGACTGTATTAGGGAGAGACCTTATTTGAACCGGCAGTAACTGGAGGGAAGTGTGAACTGGCTTTAATTCTCGAGCAGACCTCTGAATATTAAGGATGTACACAGCAGTTGGAAGGATACATTCAGAGTCCAGTCATGTTCGAGATCACATCCCCTTGGCTTTCTCATTGTTGCTGTGGTTGTTCACAGCTGAGGGGAATTCTCTAGCTTTTGGATTTAATGTTAAATATGTAATTGGGTGGAAAATTAATGTAAACTTAAAATAATTTGGTTTCTCAGTCATTATACTCCTTAGTGGTAAATTATTAAGCTTTGTGTCTATGGTATCTCCCAAAAGCCCTGCCATTACCGATCATCTGACTGTCTTTATTAGCTTATATTTTTTCTCTAAAAGCAAGGCCTCATGTACAGTGTAATTATCCAGCAGTGCTGATTAATGGCATAATTCCCTTTTTCTGTAAAACTGCTGTGTAAATTATTTTCATTTCATAAAAATTACTTGTCAGGCAATTTTGTGGAGGGTTTTTTGATTTTTTTTTTTTTTTTTTTTAGGTTTTTATCCATCCTCTCTATCACTGTGTCATGGTAATATCATTAAACACTGTTGTGTCTGAGCCTGGTATGAGCACTAAACACTACAATGATCTCAATGGAGAAAATTAGAGTAGTTTTCATGCTATTGTTACTTCTGCCACCAGACCTGATGAACAAAAGTAGCTAAGATACCCTGTTTTGAGAACAGGAGTGTTTTTGGAGGTACTTGTCCCAACAGTGAGATCAAGGAGACTTGCTCTGTTGAGCCAGCTGTTGAAATCTCTGCCACTTCTCAACCTTTCAGATTTCCTGTTGCCATTTAAAGTATGTGTTCAGGATCCCCAGCAGCCTACATGTCTTTTTTTTTTTGCTGCTGTCCCTTCCCCTCTTGGCAGTGGCTCCTTACCCTTCCTCTGGTCTCTCTCAGTGAGACTGAGAAGCCCACTCGCCACTTTGCTGTGCCCTTAGATATTTCTTCATGCTCCCTACACCTGTTTCCTGGGCTACATAACACTGAGAAGATTCCTGCCATGTCCTTCTTGTCCTGTGAAATGTGCTTGAATAGGAAGCGGTACTATGCTCATCAGCTTGTCATCTGGGCTTGACATGAACAGAACAATGGACAGCGTACAGTGAACAGCCCTGCCTTGCTGGACAGCCTGGTATTGCAAGTTGAACCTTCTCCTTTCTGGTGAGCTTGTTTCTTTTGGTCTGCTGTTTTAAAAGCTGTCATTTTAAAGCTGCCATGTATTTTGCAAGCATTCCAGGTAGTGTCTTCCTAGGAGGACACTAAAAGGAGGACCTTTTACTGAAGGTCCTCCTAGTCCTGTTGGCATGAAAGCTAGCAAACCTACTCCTCTGATATGGGAGTCCTTCACTAAAGCTGGCATGCAAAAGCTGGTTTCAAAAGGGCAAGTTTCACTACTGTGTGTGTGCAGAAACAACTGATCAAAGTCTAAAATCCTTCCCGCTGAGGTCCAAGTGAACCTGGTAACCTGGCTGGTGTTTACTAAAAGAGCAGAGAAACAAGGTTGTGATACAGTGATTCTTCCTCTGGGATGCCTGAGTCCCCTCTCTCTATCCATCTTCTATCTTACAGCATTACAGCATTAAAAAAATTAGTAGTTTCTGCCCCTCAGCTTCTGAGGTTACTACTTGACCTTAATGTTTAATATCCATATATGTCCCTGCCCTTTGTGAACTTGTCTAATCCTCATTTGAGCTCATCTGTATTCTTGGCCCCTGCCTCACAGTGGCAGTGAGCTCTAAGTGTGGGCTATGTGAAAGAAATAAATAAGTTCTTCTTCTGTTCAATTTAAGTCACCAGTTCTTTGAAAAAATAGTGAATAATCACTTCCTATCATTACATTCTTGGCTGTGCAGAGCTCTACGATCTCCCCTCAGCTATCTCACAAATTTGGCATTCACAGGGTAGCATGGTTGTGGGCCAGCTGTCAAAGAGGTGACTGAAATCATTTTCCCAGGGAGCCTTTTCCACTCTGCTCTCTCTTCTTGAGACCAAATTAATCCTAGATCTGCCATCATCTGAATCTATAACTAAGACTAGGATAAATTAAAGAAACATGCTTACCATGGACTTCTCTGTCACTCACAACATTGGGAAAATCACTTCTTCTGGCACAACTAATTACAAAACATAAAACTGCTGAAATACCAGTCATTTAGCTGCTCTCACCATTTCCTTCTAAAGAGATGGTAGTTTGTTCAATTATCATTTTTAGGTACAGCAAAATTATGCTCATTGCTTGTTCAGCTGCTTGACCTGTTGGCATATCCCTACAGAGGTCCTTATTTCTGCAGTGGCAGGAAGAACTAGGATTACAGTGCCTTTTGGTGTAATTATTTCCGAATAGCTCTTTAGCTTGTATTTCTGGAACTAATTTGTTATCTTTTTGCATTATTTTATGTCTTTTTGGTTTTTGTTTTTTAATCCCATGCACCTGTGCTTTTATACATACCTTCACTGATGCTGTTTGCTGCTGTGAATTACAGCAGTGAGCAGATGGAGTAGGATGAATCTTTTACGATTTACAAAAAGTTTATGTAGCGTGTTTAAAAATGAAAATGTGTATTTTGCATTACATATTTCCCTGAGTTATAGACTTGCACCACTTGTGTTAAAAATGATCCTGATATATTTTTCCCCTGGCTCTTCTGGTCTCAGTGACCTTAACAACCTGTATTCTTGTTGACACATGGCTTGGCAAATAAAGGCTGAAATAGTAAATGGACTGTCCTCTCTGATCTGTTTCATAACTGTTTTCCATCAGGCATTTGCAATACTGATTTGAAATGTTTAATTATACTCAAAGTCGTTAGAAACTTACTACATATGTCTGACTTGGAAGTGAGAGAAGTAACCTCTTCGAGAAACTTCTCCCTCTTCCCCCAATTCCGCAATAGCATTGTGATTCATAGTATTTTCTCAATATTATTTTTTTAATAGGAATAATTTTCTTTAAATCTCCCTAGGCCTTCAGCTTAGGGTGGCTGTTGAGCATAGATGTTTGCAGGACATTAGGGAACGTTGTTCAGAGCAGCATAAACCTGCTGTGTTTTAGTACACCTCCATACTGCAGAAGGGATTTGCCTCGGGATGTGTACTAAACAGTAGCTCCACTTTAGCAGTCCTTTCCTTATAATAGGGACAGAAAAAAAAAAAAAGGCAGAAATCTGTTGCTTTGCAGGAAGGCTCTGCTTAATTGTAACAGAGGTAGGGCTGTAAACCATGCTAAGTCATAAAGGTCACAGCTTCTGTGAGAAGTTTCTCTATTAATAGTCTATAAGTATTTTGTTTCTGCCAAGCTAGTGCTTAGAACCAAATTAGTCCCTCATTACAAGTCTGATACATTAAAGTCAAGAGTGTATCAGCATGCCCTGTGTTGCCTCCAGACACCTTCCACTGTGCCTCACTCAGACTGCATTTTCATAAATGCACACGTATGTAAATATAAGTAGGCAAATGACTTAGCAATTTGTTGAGCAATCAAACAGTTTCTAAACCAAATAAGTCTCCTTTTTGTTCATCCAGTTTTCTCTGTTCTTAATAATATTTTGTAAATCACCACCTTTTTTTTATCAGCTCTGTGAAAATAGTTGCCATGATTTCCCAGTGTCACCTATTGCCTTCAGTGTAGCAGCTAAAGATACTGCCATGGATAAATAAATATTTGGTTCTTCTCTTGGTATGACTCCTTTGATGAGTAGAGTTCATTCCGCATTTACTGGAGAGAGGTGGGCTTTTCCATCCCATTTGAAAACATTTTTGTCTAAGACAAATGTGGTGAATTATTCCAAGGATTGTCAGTTTCTCACTGGGTCTGTTTTTCCTTTTGCTATCAAAGGAGTCTAAGCAAACCACTAAACTAAGTTAGAACAGAAAAAAAGAGTGAGTTTTGAAGAGAACGTAACAAATGGAGAAGTAGGATATCATCCCGGAGAAAAAGGAAATCCCTCTTTGAAAATTATTATGTGAGTTCTAATCCAAAACTGAGCACTCAGCGAAGGCCAGAGAAACGGAGTTTGAAGGATGAGTTATCTTGAATCACACACACCTTTACATTCAGTAGATATATGGGACTGTGACTAAGGATTTCTTATCTGCCAGATGCCACCCTGGGTAGCATAGACTTCTCATTTTTAAGGATGCCCCAACTGCCCATATTTTCCATTCAATTCTATATTTCTATTCTATTTCTCTTGTAAAAAGTAATACGATAGAAGAAAAAAATCGGGCAGTTAATTATTCTGTGTGTCATTCCTTTCTCTGACAAATGGTAGTAACATTGTCCATCAGCCTCACTTGGGTATTGAGAAAATAAATTCATAAATCTGAACTCTGTTCAACAGATTTTATGTTGATTCTCGTAGTAAAACCAATGAATTATAGATAAACCTGATAATAATTGAGAGTAAAGGAAAGATGCAAGTTTACTGCTTTGTTTGCTCTCTTTTTGCTCTTTCTGGTAGCACAAAAATGAATTGTTTATTGCTGTAGTCCTAAGGGTAAGACCACTGGTGATTTCTGCTGCTCTCATAAATTGTGTTGGGCCCTTAAGATGCAGTTTTGAAAGTGGCCATGGTTCAGTTGCCATGTCTGAATTGTTATTGTGTCAGACCCAAAAGCAAATATTTTGATCCTGGTGGTGCAAGTACGCTCATGCCAGCAAGGCTTGCACCTTCAGAGAATGCCTAAAATTTTCATGGTGTCCCACATTGACACAAGTTTGACCATTTGTATCCAATTTCAGGATTTAAGGTTTAGATCCACCAGTTTCAGGGTTTTTTTACCCGCACACAACAGAGAACTATTTCTGACAGTGTTGGGTAGTAGGGGCTTGCTCCTTAAGAAGCATTGGGATAGTGTGAGCGTGGTCCTCTAGAAGACACTCTGTGACTGAGATACTTCAGTTGTGATGTGACAAGGAAGTCAAGTTTTGGGATATATGTGAGTGGAAGTCTTCATTTGTTGATTTAACATTTGAGTCCTTTGGCAGTGACGTAACTTGGTGATGTCAGTTCCTTTCCCAAAAGCAGCAGGGATAACCTGGTTGCACAGATGAATGGACGAATCTAACAGGCAGAGTCCACTTCCCTGTCCCTAGTCATGGGTATTTGCCACTTGTCTTGTGTGGGTACCCAAGTTCAGCTGAGTTCTAGTGAATCATGCCAGGGAGGGCACTGGCACGTGTTAGCTCCCTACCCTGCTTCTCCATACTGTTAGAGGTGTCTGTGGCTTGGGATGGAGAGGGTTAGGGTCAGAGTTTAGAAAATAGCCCAAACATAACATGTTGATGCTCTAGAGCACCACAGTAAGTGCCTTCTATCTGTAATTATTCCAAAAGGCTGTTCCCTGAGTGCTTTCTGATGTCCCTGTGTGTCCCAACCATGGCCATACATATATGTGGGAATCCTCAAAATTCTGATAACTGTGAACTTAATTCTGAAATTCTGTGAAGTTAAAGTCTAGTAACTTGGTTTTTACAACACATTTATGGGAAACTGCACAGAAGGGTCTGATCCAGCTGAACTGTGATTGTTTGCCCAGATAAAGTGTCTTGTGTGCTCAAGGGCTCACAGAATCAGCTCTAATTGCAGCAGTTTACAAATGTTCAGGAATTACGCATACACGAACCTCTGGAAATCTCTCTTTAAGGTGTTCCTGTGTTTCAGTTTCATTCACATGAATGTTGGAGTTGTGATCATGTCAAAGGGCATGTGACTAACGAGCTGGAGGAGGTACAGTATCCAACCTAAACCCATTGTGGGGAAGACACAACAGGATGGGGCAAGGACATATTGGCCAATACTGGTGGCTGAGTGCCAGAGCTAAAGGTAAATATTAGGAGAAAAGGAGAAGTGTTCAGAAAAGGTGTTTTTCCTTGAGCAGTAGCTTTCTTTATGTGTTAAGTTTTACGATACATAAAGTAGCCCCGGCTACTTTATGTATCGTAAAGTAGCAGCATAGTGTCAGTATACTGTGTCCAAAGAGAGGGGTTTGTACAATTGTTCAGTGCTTTAAAGCCATATTGTTTAGGTAGACTTTTTTCCCATTTCAGATTCATTATGAAATGGAACCTTTTTGTTCCATTTCTTTGGTGTCTCTTTTCCTTTTTCTCTGTCTTTTGCCCCTTTCTTTCCAATGGACTGTTGATGGTTGAAAAAAGCAGTATTTTCCAATATTTCTCCAGGTGACTGATAGGAAAAGGGGGCGGGGAAAAAAAATCTTCCTTTCTTTTTTCCCATTTCAGGCCTCAATTATCCTGTATGCTTTGAAGAACCTTGTAGCTTAACTGCAGGAATGGCCTA
Organism: Fringilla coelebs; assembly: GCF_963513975.1. Taxonomy (NCBI): domain Eukaryota; kingdom Metazoa; phylum Chordata; class Aves; order Passeriformes; family Fringillidae; genus Fringilla; species Fringilla coelebs. The sequence continues at coordinate 50,806,718 of NC_140029.1, forward strand.
ATTTCTTCAACTGAAAATGCCTTCCAGTCACCTTCCCCAAACTGTGCAGCTCGGAGCACTGAAGTCTTTATTTTGGGAGAAGAGAAGGAAGTATAGGATTGTTTGGAACGTTAAGGAACAAAGAGCAGGAGACTAGGGAAGGAGAAAACCAAAATCTAAAGGAGGCTGCTGCCCTCTAGAGTCAAGACCTCATGTTGTTTGCCTCTTCAGGAGTGACATTCAAGTAATATGTGAAAACAATAGTAGAGGAAAACCCCTCAGAGCAATGGAACTGCTTTCTTTGCTTTTCATTTCAGTAGTAATAGTAGGAAATGCTAAGAGTATTTCTTATTTTTAGTAAGTGTTTTTTTGTTTACATGTAATCTAATGTATTAATTTCAATTTAAATGTTCTCATCACATGAAAATTGATACTTAACATAGTGCTAAAAGGAGGACAATACTCCTGCACTACAAATACAATTATTACATGATTAGAGGAGTTGACAAAAAATCTTGGCTAAGCTGGGTACAGATAACTAGGACTGAAAACATTCCCTTCAGCATTGTATTCAGTATGATATAGTTTTCATTCCTATATATGATATCTCTAGGATATGCTGAAATACCTGTTTTACTTCTTAATCTTTTAAAGTGTTTAATTTTATAATGCAATATTGAATTCCAAACTTCACCTAATGGCCTAGTTGAGTTGTAGAGGTGTTCTAAGTTTTCTTTAAATTTTCATTTGAAGCACAAACTGTGTAACATAGGAATAGACCTGAAAGTATGTGTGTAGCAGGTAACCAAGGTAATTAGAAGATGAGCTTCTGAGGTGGCATGGCCTCTTTCTGGCCAACTTAATATTTGACCTGAGTTTTAAACCCTTCTGTGTCTGTATTTCTGTACATAATTGCATTGAAAGCAAATTAGATTTAGAAGAGTACGCATAAAGATGCTGTGGGAATTGTGGTTTGTGTTAGGACTTGTTAACCCAACAAGTGTCTTTTTGCTTGCTCTTGCTTGATTTAAAAAGTCTGCTCAGTACTTTCCAAGCTGATGGCATTCTTTGCAAAGGCGTGCAGAGTATCCTTGGAGTATGGATGGAAAGGCAGCCTGTGTAAAAGGGTGTATACAGAAGGGCTGTCCTCAGTGAGCTGTTGCAGGGCTTTTCTCATCTCCTTTGTGGCCTCCCCCTCAGATTTTTCTTCAGCTCCAGCCTCTCAGTCCTTTGTGTTAACACCATATTGAGAAGTTAGCATGCGCAACAGGAGGCAGCTCAATGGGGGAGATGGAGCAGTGCAGGTGCACAAAAAAGGTCCAGTGTGGAGCTGATTGGAGTAAGGCTGTGGCTTTGGACTCGAAGATCAAAGAGAAGAACTGCTCGTTTAGTTGTCTTACACTTTTCCCTCTCGTAATTGCACTTAGAATTAATGACCTGAGTCTGCACAACTTGAAGACTTGGACCTCGAACTGGAACAACAGCAGACACATTTTCTCCTGTGTACATTTGATGCCTCCAGTTGTCTTTGTCTGCTTTGCTGCTCCCTCTGCTCCTTGTCATCCAGTTTCACAGCCCCAAGGGAAGATCCAGGGATGGGACCTTCTGGGGAGAGAACCTCTCTTGCTCAAGGCCAGTCTCTCCCATCAAGGCAGCGCCCTACTAAAGTCTGACTTGCAGGAACAAGCAAACACTGTTGATGAGACCAGGTACCTGTGCTCTCCTGCTGTGGGGCAAGCAGAAGCTCATGTTTTCATGAGGACTGGGAAGCAAGCTGCCTCATAGCACAGCCATTGCATAAAGCAGCACATCCCATCCAGTTCCTGAAGTGATGGATCCCCATTGCATGTGTGTAGGAGTAAAGTATGGCATTTCAAGCAGACTGTCCTGACTTGAATGTATGAGAATGGCCCATCCATGATGTATGGCTTGCAGGGTGGTGGAATGGCCTCGTTCTCCTTGATGGGTTGTAGATGGGGCCAGGGGAAAGAGGGCAGACATCAGGTAGAGCAGAGCAGAACTGGGCTCAGCACGGCATGTACAGGCTGGAAATAGTGTGTCCTAACATTTGGTTCAGCGTGTGCTTTCAGAAAAGATACCTATTACAGGATCATTATGTCTAATCATCTCTGGTGCATCCTACTTCCAGAGCCTTGATATAACTGTTAATTAGAAAAAGCATTTTGAGTAAGTTTGCATATTTCCATTCTCTATATATTTCACTTAGCCTCCTTTTCACTTGTGTCATTGAATACAGCTATTCAGATTTTGACCTCTCGGTTTTAGTCAATTAAATGTGTAAACACACTCTGTGCTCAGGGACCACATTTTAGCGAAGTATATAGAGGCACTTGTGTCTATACATGGAGCACTCCCTAATTTAAAACCAGAAAGTGCTCTTTGTCCTTTCCTTTGGTGCTGGCAGCGTTTCTTTGACCCACGAACAGAAAGGAATATGATTCTGTTTTCATGGAAGTTCAGCTTAGGATCAGGCATTTCACATACTTTGATAAATCTGCTCAGCTACTTTCTAAAAAGAGGGCTGTCAAAAATCACTTTATAGTGCTACTCTTCCTTTTTGTTCTCAATTCTTTGAATTATCCTATTTGAGTCTTGAAAATGACTTCACATTTGTTAGTAGTTTTGTCTTTTTCCATTTTCCCCCAGTATGCTCTTGTCTTGTTATGGCAGCATAGACACAACTATTAAGAAGAAGTTAAATTCACAAAGTACTTAAAGTCTTTCATCTTTCATGTCCTTTGAACTACTTGATCTCTGTATTTAATTCTGAAGCCTAAAATGAAACTCTGGCACTGTGTCTTTCTCTACCTTGCTCAATTCTCCACAGCTCTAGAAGGAGAATTAGACATATGACGCATTACTCATACTATTTTTCTTTGTAGTTGCTGCAATTAAAAAGATTCACCAAAAACTTTTTGAGGGCTGTGGGGGGATTAAAATTCTCTGCTTGCTGGCCTAACATGATTACCGCCTTCTCAATCTCCTTTTCCTGCTTCTTCTGGTTTAATAAACTTCTACACTAACACAGGATTTCTGTTTACTTTCTGATTTGGGCATAGACATCTCAGAATGTATGAGTGAGAACCTTAGTTTAAAAAAATAGGTAAATTAGTTTGTTTGTATTCTCTGACAGATTGAACATTTATTCATTAATAAATTCATTGCATTCGTTGAAGTAAGAGTTTACAAACAAAAGAAAAAATGGAGGGGAAGAATACATCACAGCAGGTATTGACCAGGATTTTAGGTTTCTGCATGCTTGCTTCACTCTATGCTGACCACCCATCCTCATTTACAATGGCTTTTCCTACATGGCATCCACACAATGTAATATCCTTAGATTACACACACAGCACATGGGTCCTGTCCTGCATTTGGTAGGAACGTGGCGTTATTTCAGGGAAGGGTGCTGCATTCAGTACATGTCCAAATCTGAATAAAATCTGAAAGCAGCAAACTGCTTAGATTGCTAGAGAGTGTAGCTGAGAGGGCAGAGTAAAAGAGTTAAATACATTTGGCTTGACTGAACGGCAGTTCAGGGCAGTGCAACCTCACGTCTTGGAAATGGAGAGAAGATGGAACAAGAAATAATCAATTAAGAATTACAGCATGCATTAGGTGAACACCGTGACAGCAAATTAATTTAGTCAGTTTAGCCCTCGATTTAAAAACTGTCAGCAGCTTACTTTTGCATCACGACATATGGATGGAAAAAAAAACCCTTTAGGTTATTTAAGGGAAGCAAAAGAATATAAGGATCTTCTGTGAGTGATCTTGATAAGTGGGAAAGAAGAAAGTATGACAGTGAGCTCTCAATTTGATGTGTGTTAAATTTGAGGGAATCTCCTAGTCCTGTTGTAAAGAATAGCATATGTGGCTGCTGCTCCTTGAATGCTTTATATTATATCCCCCTTTCCTCTGTCAAGATGTCCTGTAGGACCTTTGTTATTACAGGTGATGTCCCTATGCAGCTGCCTTCAGGAGAGAGGATGAGGTGTCAGGCGAAGCATATGCGATTCAAAATTCTGTTACCTTGCAATGTCTTGTCTGTGCTGGGAAAAAGAGCATGACCCATGCTGTGTGCATGGCTCCCTGTACTCCCATCGTGTTATTCCATGTTTCTGTATCAGTTGTCATGCTGATAGTCCTGGCAGCTTTAGTTGTAGCCCTAAACCCAGGCAGAGCTGCAAAGGGAGTGGACAGGGATGGCTGAAATGATGGCTCCATGGCAATCAGCAGGAGGTTGTTCCCCCAAGATAATGATGTGTTAGTAGAGTTATCTTCTTCCAAGTTGACTCTTCTATGTTTCATAATTTGAGTCATTAGAGATTTTAATGTTATAATTCTTTTTTTTTCTCTGATATTTAATGAACAGTTCTTCATCAAGATGCCCTGTTAGCTTTTGGCTTTCTCAAGTAAAAAAATATTTTTATTACTGTGTTTCCATTTAAATAGGCACTAGTGTCCTTGAAATGTCAAATAAAATATGACGTGTCAATTACTATATGTCAAGCACATGGTGTATTTTCAGCCACTGTTGATTTAGATGGGTTCTGATGTGTGCTTGATGTATTCTAATGGTGCTTCTTCAGTTCAGTGAATGTCTTGAAAACAACATTGAATGGCACATAAATCACAGCACCACCTTTTTCAGGGACTTCTGCCAGAACATGAGGTAGCAGCTTTGAGTTCCTGTGAATATTTGGTCTATAATGGCTCTTTTATCCCAGAGTTGGGAGCATGTAATTTCTGGCAGGTTTGCCAGCAAAGCAGAAGCAGTCTAGCCACACAACTGTTTTATTCAATTATTTTTTTAATCACTACTTTAGAAAAAGAAAACCTAACATTTTCCTAAGAGCTTTTTTAGAAATTCCATGCCAGTATTTGGCTTGCATTTTGTCTGGTGATATGCATGTGGTAGAGAAGCATGGGATAGCCCCATAGCCATCATCACCATATTAGTGTCAGTAAAGATTTCTCCTAATGATATTCACCTAAAATGTGTACCTACTTGAAGGATGAAAAACTGACTTCGATCATTGTAAACAGTAAAGTAGCATTTCTGACTTACAGCCCAGTCAGAAATGAGGACAGGTTACTTTCTGGTGTTTTCTGCTACATACTTCCAACATTTGCTGGTTGTGTTTAATGCTAATATTTACTCTTTTGCCTGGAAAACATGTGCATTCACACAGCCATGTGATTCAGTCCAGTCCCAAAAAGATGATACCACTCTGATACCACTCTGGTGGCTGGAGGAAGAGGGAGAGGAGGTAGGGGTAATATGCCCACAATTGCTCCCACAAAGATCATACAGAGCAGGATTAAGAATACCCAGGAAAAATCATGTTCAGTGCTCTTGGGCTCCAAGCTATGTTTTTCTCCTTTTCCTGTCTTTGCTCTATTAAAATGTAGCACATTGCTTTAATGAGAAGCTGTGCATTTAATTTGTCTATACTTTCAAAGGGTATTGTTGAGTAAGATAGGCATTGAAATAATGTGAGACTTCATAACAGAGTTGTCTATCAAAATGGCTTTTAAATGCAGTGCTTTCAGGTGGGCAGGGTTAGACTTCAGCCCTTCAGAAATACATGCTCACCCATGGGACATCTGTGTAAACTGCATCTCTGCTCTTTGAACTCGACAGGCTGAAATAAAAGCAGCCTGTCACAAAACCAGATGAGCACTGGACAATTTTTTGTTATTGCTCAATTTTTTGTCACAGAAACAAGACAGTAGGATTTACCATCCTGGTGTGAAGCAGAGAGCAGCATACTATGCACCACTTGTTTGGCTGATATTCTGTGATTTTACATACCCTCTCCCTGCCTGCTTTTTCCAGAAGACATTTGTCAGGTTTCTAGTACAAAAAGATGCAAAGTCCACCTGCCAGGTCATCAGCCACTGAAAAGCTTAAAGATATTATGAAAATGACTATAATTTACTGAACATAAGATACACTGAAATTCAGACAGCTTATTTTTGTAGAAAAGATCCTAACAAGAGCAAGAATAACTGGCCAGGGAACAAAGCTGTTTAACACTACCTGAGCCTGAGTACATTGCAGAAGTGCTACAGCTTCATTCTATGCCTGCTGTGGAGCAAGTGCATGGCAGGAGAGGGACTTTATTGTGCCTCAAGATGCTTCTAGGTCACACTTAATTAACATTATTACTATTAGAAAATCAATTCTATCAGTATTAAACACTACCTATGTATGTGTAACTCATATGGTTGCATTTGAGTGGCCAAGTGTGAGATGTAAATGAGAAATAGATTTTGTGGTTGCTGTTACAGTTGGTATGAAACTCATTACAGACTTCCACTTTCCTACCCAGGCAAAGGGTGGAGAAGGTGGCCTTGGAAATGGGAGCTTCCAAAGAAGATTTAGGGATGTAATTGGAGTGAATGGCTTCCCGAAAATAATATTCCTGAAAAGAATGCTTAGCGCATCAAGTTGTGTGTCCAGATTGTGGTCCTGTGTCAAACTACTTCAGACTGTGACAACTGTCCTCCTTGCTCCATCCCTTCTGTGTAGGGTTAAAGTGTGGAATGGGGCAAAGAAATGAGAAGTGGGGTGGAAAGGAAGAGCCCTGCTCTTTCTGCCCTTTGAAATGTGTTTCTTCACCTCTGTGAAAGAGGTGTCAGTCACAAGGTGCCTTGAGCAGTCACCCTCATGTCTGAGGCAGTGTCCACAGGGGCACCTGCCCAGAGTGGAGGTGGCTCCATGGGGCTCACGGGCTATGGGGACCCCATGGCCAGGGTGACATGCCTGGCTTGCCTTACTGCGGCGGTTGCTTGTGATGGCCATTGTTGTCTCATCTGGTCCTGTGCTGAATGCCACTCTGATGGCCCCTCCATCTGTCTAACACTTTCCCTTATTTACTGCAGTTACGGCGATGCCGTTCTGTTATGCTGGGAGTTTTGGATTTGGTTGTTTTTTTCCTGTGCCTCTTCCAAATGAACAATTGTGACAGCAAAATGCTTTGATAATTATCCCTTTTTACTGCATGTGAAGGCTCCAAATGTTTTAGGAAATTATGGCTGTTTTTTGATCTTTAAAGTTCTGGTATGTTCCATCCCATTTAACAAAACAAAGCAAAACAACATATGTGCAGAGTTGAGTTTTGCTAGATTTTAACAGACTCAGATTTCTCCCATAAAAGCTTGAATGTAAGCACACTAGTTGTTCTTAATTACTGTATTGGCAACACTAGCTGATGCTTTATTTGGTGACTGATACTGTTTGTCAAATCTCATATAGTAAACAGGCAGAGATTTTAACAGATTAGGAACGGGAAAATATCTAGAAGTGAGTGTGGCTATTTTCTTGGGTTTTTTCTCCAAAATGGAAATTTAGAATGTAGAACTAAATTAGTCCTGATGTGGATTTATGTTATTAAGCCAAACATCCTGTTGGTGAATATTTGGGAGAATAAATGTTTTCAGGGAAGCAATAGGAATTCCAGAGATGAATGAATTACATCCTGGGTGAGCACAACTGGCTTTGGGCTAATATATGCAGGTAGACTGTGGCAAACAAGGGACCGCTGGATCCTAGACCAGTTCTGCTGACTGCACAGTTAAGAAACTTGAAATTCAGAGCTCTGTCTTCCAGCCACTCAGATGTGTCAGCCTCTGCTAATGACCAACATGTATAAATTAGCAAGGTGAATGAAGTGTCCTATTGTTACCATCCCTTGATTTCAGCATTGTAGGAGATATAGTTGGGAAGGATATGACAGCTTCCAAGAGAGCAGATTCCCTTTGCTTCTTTGCAAGGTTTCCTTTGTAATGTGAGTGTGCTTCCAAGTGCAAAAATAAATTATGATGATGGCGGTGTAAATAATAAATACATCAAGTATTGGTAACGAGGCCATGGAAGTATTATGTAGCACTTAATAGGACAAGGAACATGATGTTGGGTGAAGGATGTCTGATCTCCATTACTAAGGTGTCTGCAAGAAATTCTGCTGGTGACAGGATGATTTTTCTGCATGGATGGAAACTTGGTTCCTTCCCTCGTCCCTGAGAAAATTTCAAATCAAAGGAGAAAGTTTGCTAATCTGAAAAAGGGTGGCCATTTGACCTACTATTAAAAAATGTTCATTTAACTACTGTACTGATGACTGTGAATTCTCTTTCTTTTGTTGGGCAGCATTGTTACCAAGTGATTAACCTAATTCTTGTGGGATGAAGTGAAAATAAAATTGATTTCCTAAAACCTGCAAACATGAATTTTTTCCCTGTTGCTGGGGTGTAGGGCCAAGTAAAAAATCTGACAGTTGCAAAGCTTGTTCAACTTTGTATGTTTTTATCCTTTCCTGAACTGAACATGAAATGTCTGTTGGAAATAGCAGAATAATTTCTCTCAAATAGTTGAATACTTGACATCCCAAAGGGAGACATATGCCCTTTTACCAGTGGGGAAATGTTGCTTGCCAGTAGAAGGCATTATGTTACATTTCAAAAAACCTGAAGAGGCAACTTCATTTGAATCTTACCCTGTTTAAATCCCTGCATAAATTGACATACAAAGTCATAGTGAATATAAACACCCAAGTCCTCATTCAGTTTTTGCTTTAGCAGAGGTGGAGCATGCAGAGAGTGAAATCTTGAGCTTTATTTTGATGGCAAAAAGCCATCAGGATTTTGTTCTTTCTAAAGAAGGTTATTGTCATCCTGAAGATGTTGTTAGTTTTCCCTGACCAGGGAATAGCCACAGTGAGGGCCACCTAGTTTTTCAAGTGGATGACAATGGGAGCAAGCCCATGAAGTCACCTTGACCCAGTGAAGCCCAGAAGAGTGGAATTTCCTGGCTACCAGCCTAACCAAGGCTCTTGGAAAAGTGTTATGATGTATTTATCAGGAAAAATAAACTTTGTACTCTGAGTACAACTGGAAAAATTTCTGTGACAAGCAGATGTGTTAAAGATGTATTTCCTAGTACAAAATATAAACTATGGTCATATGCCTGCTTACCAAAGAAATTTTGTCTTAATCAAACCTTGCCTTGCTCATGAGACTTGAGAGTCTAAATGCAATTCTGCCTTGTTGAGGAAGCATTAAGAGGACCAGTTCATGAAAACAATGCTGTTATTTCCTCCTTCTATTGGGAAATCCTATGTTTGACTCCACTGAAGAAAATGGGAGATTTGCCAGACTTTGAGGCTGGATATTACTGTGGCTGCTGAGCTAGTGTAATGATAAACAAGGAATTGTTGAAATTTGGCTTTTTGATATGTGTGAAAAGTACATTAGTGCTCTGCTGCACAATTTATTACAAGTGGAAAAACTCTACTTACCACAGACTGACTATTTGCTGAGTGGAATTTGGGTTGATTTTAGTAATAGAGAGAAGAAAAGGAATGTTGCCCACATGATGTAACAGATCTGTGCAAGGCCAGTAAAAAGATGCAGTAGCTCTTCCAGCTCAGAGATGGTAGTCATGAGTTCCCCATTCTCAGAAGTTGTATGCCTGAGTGGTTTGTGCGGCTTTCAGGAACATTTTCCATCCAGGGTCCAGATAAAGCCACCAGAAATCTTCCAAATACTAGCAAATACAGAAACTACAACTGTGTAAATGTCTACCTCTGCAAACTATGACAAAACCTGGCCCTGTGATTCTCTAGAGAGATAGTTCCCAGCTGATGAATTAACAGCAAGTGTGGGGGAAAAAGAGAAAAATTAAGAGAAAAGAAGTGGCAGTCCAGGGGAAAGTACTGTGAGAAGCTGGGCCTGGTGAAGCCCAGAACATTGCTTCAGGTGAGACTATTGCTGTAAAAGGTGTGGACAACCACAGATGCAAGGAGAGGTAGTGGGTTTTCTTCATATTGCAGTAGTGTATTAGTACTCTGTTCGTGTACTGGGACCTCACTCTACTTTGTTTTTCAAACACAAAACAGCCATGAAGATGTGGCAAGGATCTCATAATCCAAATGAAGGAATGCATCATTGATATGCATGGCTGTAAAGCCAGGTGCAAGGTAACATACTGAACAGAAAAACTGACTTCTTGTGTCAAATAAATACATCAGGATTCCTTGTTAATGAAAATGCTTAGTAACACAATCTGTAGAGACCTTGAGTAGTACAGTTTAGATTTATAGGGTGTTTTTCTCTTGTTCTTTTATGAAAAGTTTCTTTCTATAGGAGAGTGTACTCTGGGAGAACAAAACAAACAAAACTATAAATCTCAGAATTTACTGATTAGAAAGTATCTTAAGAAGAGAAAGCCAAATCCCTGAAGTATGATCTTGTACTCAGTAACTTTTTTGTCCCCCAAATCAAAGAAATTATTTAGTCCCTTTTTTCCTAGACAGATCAAATAGGTATGATAGTTATATTATCTCAGTTATAAATGAATACTTGGCAATATATACTCTCACACAGGAGCTTGTAAAGAGCTGTGGGGCATAAAAAATCTTGTCTTCTGAGATGGCTTTCTGCTGGGGGTGGCATGCTGTGTTTACATAAATGTATATATATAAACACCAAAATGTACACTTTAGTGTGGTCAACCATTTAGTAGTTAACAAACTCTGCTTGATGACACCGAGTATGACAGATGACCACCCATAATTGCATTTCACATTGGTATCTAGGGTAATCAAATATTTAACTTAGTAGTAATAACCCTTCTGAACAGGAGGAAGGTAAAGGTCATTCACATGAGCTTCAGTCCCAATGGAAACAATGTCCTCATTTAATATCACTGACTTGGCAAGATGCTAGTGGCAATTTTGTCAGCTAAGGATACAGAACAGAGAATTTTTAATCACCAATACATTTGTTACTCTGACCAAGGAGAGGAGGTGCATGCACAGGCAAGAGTTGTCATTGTACAGTCACTGGGACTGACTACTGTGTTGTACAGTGTGAATAATCAGAATTAGAGGTAGCAGAAAAAAGTGAAATCTGGAGAGCTAGGTAGAACATTCAGAGAGTCCTGCACTAGAAAGTGGATGGTGCTCTTTGAACAAATAACCAGAACAAAGGTGAAAGACATGAATCTGTGTACATACTCATCTTATTTCCACAATGAACATTTTAGCTCATCTTCCGTCTGCAACAGAGTCGTTTTTATTTCCATTTTAAAATAATTTTCTGCTGAGATTACCAGTATTGACAAAGCTGGTTTGTAATATGTGTTGCCAGAAAAGTGTGAAGAAAAAGTATGAATCAGCAGCAGGAGAGGTAAAAAGCAGCACCCTGTGATCTCAGAGCTGAGTCGTAGGTGCTCAGTTACCCAATTTTCTGCTCTGTTTAGAAGGAAACAAAAAAGAAGGAACAGACTCGGCATTGATGCAGCCTCTGTCTGGAGGGAGAGTTAGTGTGGCTGCAGATCCTGTGAATGGTCCCTGCTGTTCTGCCAGCTCTCAAAGGAGGGGATGAAATAAGATGCTTTTTCTCTGCTAGACCAGGTTCAGCTCCCAGGCCTGAACTAGCATGCATCAAACATGTGTGGCATACAGGATTTCAGGAATTATTCCTGCTTTCAGGAAGATATATAATGCTTTGTCTTCAGATCCAAAGAACAGACCCTGCACTTGAGTCCATGCTCTTTAGTCCACTTGCAAGTTCATTGTGAAGATATGTTTCCCCACTGCTTGAGATTTCCTTTTTTCCATGAATTTTCACTCCTGTTGAGAAAAAAACATCAGGCTAAAAGAAAGTAAGCTAATTTTGGAGGTTTTTCTAAGAGAAGTGAAGGTTTATGTTAACTCATGGTCACTTAGTAATCTTCCATTATAATGTGTAGATACATGTGTTTATGAATATAAACACCTTGTAGGAACTACTTAGAAAAAACAAGCCTTCATTAGAAACTCTCTTCAGAATATGAGCATGCTCAGCACTGGAATTCATTGCCCAGAAAATGGTTGCTGAATTTTTAGTTTGTTTTTTTTTTTTTCTGTCTTCGAACATTTTCATCCTTAAACAGGGTAAGACTGTGGACAACTAGGGCTACCTCTGAAGAATCTGGCTCAGCAAAAAATGTGTAGTTCCCTCCACAGATGAATTTTTCTGTTAGTCTTACTCCATGATAATACACCATGTTAAAAAAAGGGGTGTTAACATGGGCTTCGACATCCAGAGCAGTCTTTGCACTCTGTTCAACCATCCTGAGGAGCTGGAAGGGTCAATATTGCAGCTGTGCATCCTCTGTAACATGCACATGTTAGAAAAATACTTATAAATATATGTAAACTGCTGTCATGTGTCACCTCAGAATCTCTGACAAAATCTAAGGACAAGTGTCTCATTTAATATGAATAAGTCTGTCCAAACCAAGGGGAAAGCAGAGCAGTGAAACAGAATTATGTTTAATATTACTGAAAATGTTAAGTCTGGGTGTAAAATATAATAGCCTTCCTGTCTGTGTCTAAAACCTTTGCAGGTAGAAAAAAACTCTGTATGTTCTGGCATGCTAGGAGAAACATGAAATTCATCCTTGTTTAGGAGCATCTCAGTAATTCAGTAGGGCTGGTGTGGGAGTTGCTGTTGCCCAGGTTTGGTTGCTGCTGGATGTAGTAGTGCAAGTTATAATACAGCCATGAATTTTCTCAAAACCAGGAAGAAACATCTTAGTAATGTAGGCAATGCCTAGGTGCCAGGTAGTTAGCATGTAATTCCTTTGCTTTTTTACACAGTAGCTCTCTAGGGTAAAATTTCATGGGTTAGTAAGGGTAAAATAGATGGAAACTTTTGGTGGGTTTTTTTCCTATGACATTTCAGAGTTCATCATAGATTTGATTCAGGGGTTTTCTCTGTCAGAAGTGCTTTACAGTCCTCCAGTCACCAGATCTGGGGGGTGTGCTGGAGCATGTCAAAGATGCTTTCTGGCCCAGGTTTCTTTCCTTAGAAAGCCAGAAGAGAGGAGCAGCATGAAAGAGGAGAATAGGGTGTGTATTTGGGTCTCAGCCCACTGTGGAGATGGAATGCACCTCAGAACATCAAATCCGAGGAGCTGGAAAGTGCTCCGGGTTCCTACAGCACAAATATAGGTCAGAAAGATCAAACAAATGTCTCATGCCTCAGCTTAATGTATCTGATTACAGAAGTGATGAATAGTTTTGGTAAGGTGTACCATGGTTTACATTAGTGTTTTTCTTAGTAGGTCCCAAAGTTCTTTCCTTTTGCCAGAAGTTTGTTCCATGTATAGCTGTGCTTCTACTTCCACCTCAGGCAGAGCAATGTTGTGGCACACTCAGGTTTTGCAAGGCAGCTCAGCAGTTCAAGTGCCTTTATTACCTTTATCTGGTCTCAACAGTAAATGCTGCAGATAAAGTTGAGGTCAAAGATGTGCAGGGTGTTTTGTTTGCTGACTGCCCAGGTCAGGAATATGACAGCATGGATGGGAATGGAGCTGGAGCAGAGGATCCTCCTTGCCAGGGTACTGCCTCTCGTAGCAGCCAGTGGTGGACATCCAGTTCAGGGCATAACAGGAGAAACTTCTGTGCTCCTACTCCCATCTACCCATCTGCTCCTTGTGCAGCTTCACTCCAGCTCCAGCTCAAGCACTTTCTGAACCAAGTGTATTCAAATCTTCTTTTATCTGTGTCTTGTTTATCCATGTAATTTTCCCATTTCATATATGGGCTGTTTGTTTATGCTGCCAAATTCCTTCTTTCTTTCTTGACAAAAAGTATAATTTCGAGTAAAACATCACCTTAAAGTACAGTGATTGAAGTAACTGCTGCTAATAAAAGAGTAGCACATATTTTCCTTTTATGATTGCCTTAAGTACTGCTTGATATGTTTTAATGTCTAACATTCCTAAGGCAGCTGTTTGCCTTTCATGAAACATTAAATAGGATCTAGAAATCAAAGAGGAGAAAAATACATGCGTATATATACATGTGCATCTGTTTATGAACAGGGGACAGAAGCAACTTTGTAATTTTTTTTTAAATAAATATTTGAGCGAAGACTTTTATCAGGAGATGGCACTGATATTTAAGCATTTTATAGCAAGAAACCTACTATGTTTTTGTGTAGTAGGATTTTGGCATCTGACTACTAGGAGTTCTATAAATTGTAATGAGAAATAAAATCCATGTCATATTTCCTCATGGTGTAGTGTGTAGTGTCACCGGTGTCCTGAGTGGGATGGTAACATTAAATGTCCTACCACAAAATAAAATTGCATTTTGTGAAAAGGTGCTACAAAATAAAGTAATTGAGAGTTGGAATCTGGGAAATGTGATTCAAAGCCGCTTTTCAAAAAGGCACGGAGTACCCACATGTGTGTTACCTTCTGAAACTTAGGGCCTTAATTATCAGAAGATACTTTGTATTAAGCGACATCACCTCCACAAATGGGTGGTGTGTGCTGCTGTGGGTGTGTTTGTTCAGAAAAGTGCCAGCGGAGCCCAGCAAAGCCCAGTGGTCACCCCTGCTTTTGATGGTTCTTGGTGGGCAGCTGCCCTGTGGACCACAGGAGGACTGACAGCTGCTGTGGAGGTGTGTGATCCTGCTGTTCAATGTGCCCAGGGGGTGCCATCCCACACTGAATCCAAAGGCTTGGGTTTAAAAACATGATGTCTATAGTTAGTAATTTAACAGCTCTAGTTTCTATAAATGTTAAGCAACCAAAACCCATGATGCTTTTTTCTGCAGCCCTGGTTCCCTTTGAACACTGAACAAATGCTACAGATCCAAGGATTTTCTACAACTGCTCATTACCATCTGAATGCAGGCATGTAGTTCTCTAGTTTTCTGCTTTTATTTAATTAGCCTGCATTTTAATTACTATAACTTAACAGGCTGACACAAAAGCTTTGCATATCTCATAAAGATTCACATTGCTAAATTTATACATTATTTGAGTATTGTATAGTGACATATTTTTCCCTTAGAAACATAAAACCTGTAATATCTGAATGTCCAAAATTGAACTGAGGGTGGGATATGACTGCTTCTGTCATGTATTGCCAAAGCACATCATCAGCTCATGGTTATTCATCATGGTCATATCTCCCAGTTTTTGTTTTCAGCTTATCTGTTTATGTGGTTGTTTTTCTGTGTGTTTTATACTCAGATATTACAAGAAGCAACTTTACCTGTGGAACAAAAGCTGGACTTTCCAGTTGTTCCTGATGTTGATTGCTTTTGTCCACATTCTCAATTTCTTCACCCATATTCTAAATTTACATGGAAGTTGTGTTAATCACAGCTGGCTCCCACTAAAAGGCATGGTCACACTCCCCTAACCCATGGCCACAGGTTCCCATCCTCTGCCATATGTCAGTGCGGGTATTTGGCACACTCTCCTACTTAGGGAGTCAAGCTACCAAAAGGTTCTCAGATTTTTTTTGGCGGAATTTTTGTCTTCTCGTTACTGTGGGTCCTGCACTGGCTTGCTGCAGAATCAAGCGAGTGCCGGTGCCAGCACAACAGAAAGCAGCTGGAGTGGGACTGTCCTGCTGTGCCATCTCAGCCAAATCCTGTACTCAGAGCCCAGGGGCTGAGAAGCACAAGAGACCCACAACTGGTGTTACATGGGCTGCCCTGCTGAGCCCCTCATCCAGGCTGAGCAGATGCTGCATGGGCGTGAGCCCCATCTGGTTTTTCTTCCCATAGTAGCCAGAGCGGAGGGGACATGGCTGATATGTCCTGGGTCCCACCCCAAAGGGAAGAGAGCATCTGCTTTTAGCAGCCACAGACTGTTATATGAGAGACCACGAGTCTCTCAATTAACTACAGGGGCAGCTAGAGAAGAGGGTAATGCAGCCTGATTGCTATAGAGGAGAGACTTAGGTAAGGTGGCAGGGATGTTGGGTACAGACTGGTTTGACCTGTTAACCCTGGATCAATGTGTTTTCCATGAGGACTTTGGAGGCGGGCAGGATGTGTTGCCAAAGAGTCTGAGCTCATAGTGGAGGGCCAAGGAGGAGTAAAAATGGTAATCACAAGGACGAAGATGCAACACTGGGACACTGTTTGGGTTTGTAGAGCAAAGAGCGAAGCGTGGCTTGGTGCGCGTCCCTCGCTCCTCGCTGGCCATGTCAGCCTCGGCCGCCTCACTGGGATGCCAGCAGCACCCAGGAGCTCGTGCTTGGGTGGCCAAAGGTAACCCTGAGTGTTTGCCACAGGGTGAGTGCACCTGAGCACACTGTGAGTGAGGAGCAGCCAGTGTGCAGGGACTTGTGTGTCACGAGACTGAGCACAGTTCAAGGCTTTAATAAACAAACCGCGTTCCCCAGGCAGCTCTGCTTGGTGTATGGCCCAGAAAACCCAGGATCAGTATAAAGGCACCCATTACATGTGCCTAAAATGTAAAAACACGACATGTTTTTAACAGTGTTACTGCCTGTGCCAAGGGCTATTCACTGTCCACACAGAAGAGAGGCAAAACATCTAGGAAGTCATGGGCAACATTCATAGAAAGGAAAAATAATCCTGCAACCAGGTTTGTTATGATCCACATCTCATGCAGTGCAGATCACGTTCAGCAGAACTTGATGGCCATCTAGTGGTGAAGCCCCTGTCGGTGTTAGGTTTTGCTGACTTCTTTGTATCAGAGAGCCAAGAACTTGGCCATGTGTGAGTTGCAAAGATGTATGTTTTCACTTCTAACTGGAAGTAATGCGGCTGAATTTTTATAAATCACCCTCCATGCTTGCATTGGTTTTATTCATTTCACCCCACCAGCCTTACTGACTGCAGGTGTTGCAGTGGCTCATGGAGGCAACCAGCAGTCTCCCAGTATTCCCATTAGGTGTAACAATTTCTATACTAACATAGAAATTACACTGGTTTTAGAAATAATGAGGTGCAGATAAATAAACATCAAGCTGACAGTTTTCTTCTTTGTTAATTTATCTTTCAAACTTCAAATTTCAGCAGTAATTTAATACATCCTGCTGAGCTGTTAAGTGTGCTACTGCAAAAGTCCGCCTTGAGCCTTAAAAGCTGCCTGAGATAGTAGCCATAGACAGAAGAATTGGCAGCTCCTCCTCAGGGTACCCTGGTAGCTCTTGGCTGACCACAGGTTTCTAAGTCTTCCCTCAGTGTAGTCGCTGGGGGGGGGGACACTTAAATTTGAAAGAGGCTGCTATTATATGGTTTGTTTGGGTTTTGGCTGGGGGAAGAGGGACATTGTGGTCTTTTTTTTGCTGTTTTTCCTTTATTTATTTTATAGAATTTTAAACAAAAAGGAAAAGTAGGTTAGCTGAAAAAATAAATGCCTGTGAATTCCCTGACACATTTCAAAGTCTTTGTCTACTTTGGTATGGTGCCATCAAACAGTAGTTTTGGGAACCCTGTCCTGACCAGAGACACCTGGCACAGCCCCTGTGGCCTTCAAAAGGCATCAAATGTGGTTTTGAGGACTTTTCTTCTGTCTGTGTGGTCAGTGAGGGTATTTTATAGAAATTGCTGGAGAAAGGAGAAGGTGTCCCTTTACTGTTCTCATGGCAAAGGGAAAGAACATCAGCAAATCATCTGGAAGTTACTGTGAGAGAGACTAACCTGAGGAAGCTCCAAAAAGCACTTTGTGCTTTTTTTAAAGTCTTTTTAGGGTCTTCTTAAATGTGGATATCCCCATTTAAAGTCACACAGCTTTTGGAAGGCTAAAACCACACTCGTGGTGTCAGGTAGATTCTGGCTCCTTTACCACTGTTGAAGATGTCTGCAGTGGAGGCCCCCCTATGCCACAGGAGTTCAAGCAGCAGAGGAAAACCACCTTGGACATATGCTCTCACTTGCCATGTGGGCCTCCTCTGCTGGTTAGTTTCTCATTTAAGCTGCAGGGCTGCAAGGGGAAGGCATGAGGTGACATTTGCTGGTTGTAGCTGACGAGAGCTTTTCTCCTTGCTGTGCTGAGCAAGGCATGACTGTGAAGCTCTCAGGGGATGGTGACAATATTCATCACCTTCTGTGGCTTACTCAGTTATTTCCCTTCCTGTGGGATAAGTAGGGTGCTACACTTTTTAGAAAGAGGGAGCAATCCAGTTAAAAAGCAGCAGCATTGATGGTGTGCCACCTTCATGGCACTGCTCTGTGCCATCCTCTTCTCTATAAATATCCAAGAAAGCACAGAGCAGTTCCCAGCAGTGAGATCACTTTCACATATGTGACAAATAGCTCTTTATGAAGTGCTTACTCTTCTCAAGGTTTGTTTTGTCTTGGGGCTGGAAATTGCAGCAGCATTTTAAGCTTGATCTCCTATTTAAATGAGCAGTACTATCCTGGATCTGAACACTCTGTTACAAAATAGGATTTTAAGACAGCTCATAAGTTGCTTGCAGAAAAAGGATGTACAAATGCCTACTTTTAAAGATCAGAATTTCCTAGTTTTGAGCACTGGATTTTGTATGTTCAGTATTGAGCTTTAATATTTGATTTACAACTTTGCATTTATTTCAGCTGGTGTGATGTTTAAAAAAAAACCCTACTGGAGTAGTGAAACCATTCTCAGTGAATTGTCTAACACAAGACTTTTATTTGTTCTGACATTCAAAACAATTGCTTAAATGCAATTCCTAAGCCATTTCTGTGAGAGCTAGACATATCTGTATTTCAGTCATATAGTTAAAGTGCTAATGTTTCGTACTCTCCTGGGGACAATTTTTGCCAGCTGATGTTGTTACTACAGCTCTCTGTCCACTTCTGTCTCCATTCCAAGAATTCTCTGCACATCTGTTTACATGCATCATATTATAGGCAAAATAATTAATCTGGAGAATCTCTCGCCTGCAGGTGAAATATGAATATGTGTTAAAAGAGAACTGTTTAGAAAGAAAGTACTTCCCCCCCCCCCCAATTAGGTTCTTCAAATTGGAATTGTACCATTAAAATATTTAAACAAAAATCATACTGCATAATTTGGACTACCACAAATTCAAGGCTGAGAGATTTGTGTGCAGAGAATTAGAACATCAGTGAAATCACATGCTAATGGTGTGAGATACTTTACACAAACTTTTAACCCCATATGAGTGCTCCTCAGCAAGTTCTGGAAAGCTCCAGGAGTTCAGTGTGTGCCATAACAGCTACAGCTGTGCAGGAGCTCCTCTGACAGAGCCTGCAGGTCGGTGTTAACAGAGGTGCTTCCCAGCAGATGCATCAACATCAGTGCTCCTTTCAAATGCCTGCCTTAGTACCCTAGATTCCCCAAAGGTTCATCCTTTTCCTTCAGATTGATCTTAAGAGTCTAAAAGAGCAGGCTAATGATTCTGTAGCCCATTTACCCTGAATGTCAATAAACCTGGGAAGCCCCAGAAACCTGATGAAGGGCAGAGTTGTTCCAGTACTTAACTAAACAGGCTGCTGTAGCTGTGGGTGATGGTGGTTGCTGTGCAGTATAATTGTAGTGAGGTTGATAGGATGATCAGTTAATAATGATTTATGGCTGGGTGGTATGATTACTGGCAGTCAATGAGGGTTTGAATCACGGCCTTCCAACTTGATAATAATTTATCTAACCAAGCCAAATGCATTGCGGTAGCAAGGCTTTTTTCAAGTAATAGGTCCAGCACACACTGTACTTAGAAACTAATGCAACATTACTTCAATGCTGTATTTTAATTGCTTAAAATTTGGGTAACTGATAGGCTGTAGGACATTGCTATAAATGGAGTATCTTTGATAAGCATTTATGTGTTTCTGTGGGGATTGTTCTCTGGCCTTGTTCTTAAACTTCATTTATCAGTGGTCTGAAAGAAAATAAATTTCATTGGCTTGCACATGATAGATTGAGAACTGCTAAATGAGAAAATGGAAAAATCGCTGCTGCGGGGTGATCTGGATCTGTTAGCAGCCTGTATTCAGGCAAACAACAGGTGTTTGGCCTAATGTGAGGATCCATAGTTCAGATCTGGGTACTGGAAACACTTTTTCACAAAAGGTTTCAGGCTTTTTATCTATTTAAACTTGTCAAAAAAAAAGTTATGGAGGCTATATATAAACTTGTTTAGAAAACAGCTCAGTGAGCTTGTGCCTGGACACATGTCAAATAGAAATAGAGCTCAGATAAAGTCAGGCTGCTTCATTATTGGAGCAGTATTTCAAGTATCATGGTGGGGTTTTTTTGGGCAATAAGCACTTCTAAATCAAAGCTTCAGTTATTTTATACTGCAGAATATGCTCTAGTTCAAGCACTAATTGTGTCAAAATGTTGAAAGGGAAATAGATAATTCACTTTTTATGTCACTTCCAGCACAGTCACTTCTCTTTGGGGCCTGGGCTATACACCATGCTCTTGCTTCACTTTTTGTGCTTTTGTTCTGTTTTTCAGTTCAATTTCACCGTTCAGTATTGAGAGCACAAGGCGTCAGAGGAGGTCTGAGTCTCCAGACTCCAGGAAGAGGCGCATCCATCGGTGTGACTTTGAGGGATGCAACAAAGTATACACAAAAAGCTCCCACCTGAAGGCTCACCGGAGAACGCACACAGGTAAGATGTGCTGGCACTGTGGTTAAGACAAGCAGGTGCCTTTCTGTGCAGTTTAGGGCATAATGAGCTTGTCATTCTACACTAAGCGCCAAAGGCCTGTACCTAAGTAACAGAGATGTCTGTGAGTGCATTGGCATTCTGGTGCAGATCAGGAGTGTTCTTTTGAGTGGAACTTCCCTGCCATCCTCTCTTGGCAGCACAAGACTGGTGGCAGCACCAACCAGACTCTTCTCCGATAAAACTCAACAGAAAAGTGGCCTCTGGAGACATACTTGCTGTGCTTCCGCAAACAAAGTGTGGTCATTGCTTGGGACCAACCAGAGCTAGTCCAGAGAAAACCCTCAAGAGCATATAGTGTGGTCATGAATCTTCAGCAACATTTTTTTCACTCTGCAGACCTGTTTCTTTTGAAACTACTTGCTTTTATGGATGTAGCCTCTGGATGCCAGGAGCTCCTGAAATCCTTCAGTTCAATAAAAGGGTAAACTCAAGTCCTCAGTATGTCTTTCTGGAGGCTTTCAGAGGCACCTATCCCATACTGGAGAGGGAAGTCATCACTGTATGAGAATCTGTCACACTAGATCCCTACAGCAGAGATGCAAGAGAGATGCTTTGAGGAGCTGGGCCCCATTCAGGGGTGACCATACTTAACACTCAGTCCATACCTGCTGTCCTTATTAACTTTATGGGCTGTTACTAATCTGTATGACAGGCATGTAAGGGTAGCTGAAGCAGTGATGTGTAATAGTTCTAATTTTATTGTGGATAAACTCAGGAGCAGCAATTTGAAGTTATCAAGAGCAAGTCTGAAAGGGGATTGATTGAATGGCTGGAAAGGCAGTGAAAAGAACACTCTGAGCCTCAGTGCTATTCCTTTCTCTGATGCTGATTTGCTTAAATTAAATTTATTGATCTCTCTGCTCTTAATGGACTTCAGCATTCCTGTAACTCCTTGCAGGAAAGATGATGTTTATCCAGTGTATAGGACAATGTTGTTCTTTGCTGAGAATCTGCTGGTGCTTTCTGTGATCTGATGTACTCTAAAGAGCATGACATATTATTTTAGAAAATTAAGTGAAGGCTTCTCCATTTCAATTGAGGCTGCATCTCCATCACTTTTTCCAGTATGTCTTTTGGCTGGTAGGACTTCTGTTGAGAGGAGGATGGAACAAGGCTCCATCCTAATATCCCCTACTAAAACAATTTCTGTAAGGTACGAGTCCCTTCCTTAAACAACAGAAATGTTCCAGTGATCTGGAAATTTCATTATGTTTCCTTCCAGGCCAATTTTCCTGGTTTCTTCATATCTTCCCATTAAGATGAGTTTTCTGCTCTGTCATTATTTGTCATGTCCTGTCTTAATTCTTTTTTCATCTTCCCTTTTCTTTCCCATCTTAAATGTGGTCTTTCATCCCTACCCTTCTAATATCTTCTGTATACCCTTATCCTGTCACCATTTTCTGTCATTCTTGTTTTACCTCTTTTATCCCAGTCTAACCCTACTCTGTCATTTTCCTATTCCCTGCTGGATTTACGTGTTGTTTCTTTTCTTGCCTGTATCACCCTTTGAGCATTACATAGCTGTAACAGATTCAAAGACAGAGAGCCCAGCAGAGAAGAGCCATAGAGGGTTTGGTTTGAAACAAAAATACCATTTATCTGCTTACACCACAGGGAAGTCACTCTTTATCCTGCCAGACTGGCGACCAGCCCAGAAGTATAAGCAATCATCATGTGAGTTACCAAACTAGATGTGGACAGCCTCAGAAATGTCACACCCAAGACAGCCCAGAAACAGAAGAGGCTCTTTTCTGCTGTGACATTTTAAAACACTGAGAATTACATTTGTTGGACATCTGTAATTCGTCAGTGATCTCATGGGGCAGACCGGTGCTTGCAGGTAATGCACGCAAATCAGTGTTAGATAGTCAACACCACTGAATCTCAGGCTGTGCATGTAGGGTGCTCAGAAGGAGGCACTGAAAGCTTGAGAGGATGTAGATATATCCCAGTTTAAGCAGTAGCTCTCCACCAGCACAAAAGGAGTTTGTCTCCCTGCTGTAATCGTAAGATCCATATCCCCAGCTGTGGTTCCCTGGCAGCTGGTGTCAAGGCTATGCTATCTGTCTGGGATCTCTGGGTAGTCAGAGAAGAGGGATTGGCACCTCTGGGGCATGTGATTCCCTCCTCAGGTATACCCAGAGATTGGCTTGCAAAGGTGCTTTTCCTTCACTGCTGAGCACAGAGGAAGCCCAGATACCTGCCAGACTCTGAGGTGACTGAAACCAATTCCCACGCCAACATACAACTGCCTGAACTGTTCTGTAGTCATGCTGGTAGCTGGTTTATTACTTCAGGGAAAAAGAAAAATAACATTGAATCAAAAACCTTCTGATACTAGCTGATCTGATACTACTTAGGAACCTAGCTGATAACTAACTGCTTTATAGTGACATTGCAGCAGGCATGATGAAAGAAGTGTAGTCCTGAAAAATGGTCAGTGCTGAATTTAGCCACTGGATCAGTGAGAAAACCTGTGTCATGCTGTTAAAATTAAATGTGTTTTACAGGGCACTTCTCAGAGGTCTTGATGAGAAGTTGGTATATTCAGACTTATATGTAGCCTTGGCCATGAGAGTACTCATCTTGTACTTGGCCATGTACTAATCTCATCTTGCATTTTTTATCTTGGCCTTTACTTTTGCTTCAGGCAAAAGAAGTTAATTATTCACGTATGACCCACAGTAATTAGTGCAGTTTTGGATAAGTATAAATGAAGTATGACAGCTATGCACGCAAGAGTGAGCAAGTTTCAGTAGGAAACTTTCTGAGAAAAGATCACAGAAACTCAGCATTGCATAATCTGTGCCTTATTTTTTTTAGGCAGGCTGATCTTGCTGACAGTTGTTTACCTAAGCAGTATGTGCTTGAGAACTTTTTTTTCATTTACTCAATGATCTTAAAGATCTTTTCCAAACTTCATCATTTTGTGTGCATAGCCACTGAAACATTCACAGTAGTTTAGACGCAGGAAGAAAAACAATGTGGTGTTAGGATGAACAGATTTGTTGGTTGGAAGGGATACTTCTTTTCATCCTAGTGGAGACCGGCAACAGAACGTTATAGACGGTAACAGTTGAATTTAATTCTCTGGGAGTAACTCCTAGGTTTTTTAAGTATGCTGTCATCTAGCTCCTCAGTACTTGCCACCAGTGTCCTCAAAACTTGGTGTGGTGGTGTGGGCATGGAGTCCACTGGGGGGCGGACTTGAATTATGTATTGTCTCTCTGCCTGGGAAAGCTGCAAGTGAAACCTCTGATAGATAGAGCATTGCATAAAGCACGAGCACTGGTATTAAATTTCTCTTTCTAGTATCAGCTTCTTGTTTCTGTTTTGCCAGATCATCAAATAAAGCTATCAGCAGGTATCAGGTGTGATGGAGAGCCTTCAGGGCTCACAGGCAATCTCGCAGCTCAGGTTTATCAACTCTTTCTGCAAGGAGAAACTGTGAGAAATTGGCTCACTGGACTTGCATGGAGCTAGTTTCTGCTTCAGTGAATTTAAAGGAAATTACTAATGTGTGACTACACAATGGAATAATCTTTAAAATTGGGAAAACCAGCAGCTGTGGGTTGCATTCCCACTTTGTGTTTATCTGTGTCGCACTTGGCACCGGTGTTGGTGCTGGCCCCAGGAATGGGGAGAGTGTAAATGCTGTTTCCAAGGGGTGTGCACCTGTGCAGCCCTGGTGGGACCCACCTTCTTCACTTTGCTGCTCTCACTTCGAAGCTGGAGAAGAAAACAAGTCAGAATGCTATTTTATGATCCGTAGTGGCTATTCCAGTACTTTTAAGCAGTACTAAAGTAGCCATTGACACTTCCAATTGGATGTCTGACTCCTACAGACTGAGTAATACTGGTTCTTTCCACTGTATGAACATCTAAACATCTGAAGTTGCTCATGGTTAAATCCAGTTCTTGTTCATCATGGCTACCATCTTAGTGCATGGAGAAGCCTAAGGAGTTTAAAACATTGTATGAATCATCCTGAAGAAGTCAACAAAGAAAGAAGATGCCTGCTTTGAGGTAATGTGGGACATAATTTTAATGTCTGAAACACAAGAGATTTGTTGCTTGTCTCTCACCTCCACAGGATTTTCATTTACTGTAGTAGTAATCAGGATTCTGTATTTCTGTGCAACCTTATTTCAGTTGTTAGTTAAAAATTTCTGGAAGAACGTGGCAGTGCGGCTTTGCGGGGTCAACAGCTGCAAAGGCCTGGGACTTTCCAGGCAGCATGAAGTGGGAATGGATTCAATCCATGGGTGTAGGCACCATCTATCCACAGGCATGGCCTTGCTCCTGCCTTGGAGGAGTGGAGGAGGCCAAGGTCTATAACCAGAGCACTTTTGTGGGACTCGGATACTGGGCTGCAACTGCTGCTCTTCGTCCTGCCCCAGCCAGCCCTGGGTCTGAGTCACCCTTCTCAGTGCTGCTGCAGTAGAGGGGCTGCTCTGTCAGGCTCTTGCAGAGCCAGGCTGAATATAGCCCCCAGGCCAAGTGAATTGTTTTAGTGTTTGGGGCTTTGTCCTTGATCAACGCCTATATCATTCCTGAGAGATGAGAGCAAATACCTTTGCCACAGACGTAATGAAGCCTATTTGTCAGTGTCAAGGGGTCTTCAGCAGTTTTACATGGAGACAGTAAACATCTCAGAAGTACAGATTTATACCTGAGAAAATGACAGCATTCCCTCCCCAAGATGTTCTTTTGTAGCTGTGTTGAGACACCACCCTAGAAGAGAGAGGACTAGTGAGTACATGGGTGTTTTATTTAGTCTGTGCTTTTTCAAACATTGCATTCCTCTCACTCACTGTTGCTCCATATATTATTTTAATATGAAAGGGCCTCTGTCATTAGTCTTTGTTCACATTTTCCTTTGAGCACTTTCAGAGTGGACTTAAAAAGTCAGAGGCACCAAAAAAGCTATTTTTGTTCTGTAGGTTTTAAAACTCCATTCATTACCTGTTGTTTTTTTAAGGTCTGTTTAATGCCTTTTGCTAACTATAAGTTCCAGCGAGATATTTACAGATTTGTAATCCCTTCTTTAGACAAATATTGGGAAGAAGCAACATTTTTTAAATAATCTGTCTGGATTTTACTTGAACTGTGTAGAGTTTTGGTCTCTAACACCTCTTTGTCACCTACCCGCCAGACTCACTCTTCAAAACCCCAGCTTTTCTTTCTCATGTCCCGTGTTCTCCTTGTCCCTGCTCTCTTCCTGTAGCATGAAAATCTGTCAAATGAAAAAACCTCCAAAAGCAGGTTCATGTGCTCTTTCAGAAACTGAGAATTTAAATAAACAAAGCCAATTCAAAAATTAATTTGCTTTAAGTAAAATAGGAGGGTCTATTTGGGTTGGGTGATGCTTTTATTTTTTAAGAAATACTTTATTTTAGTGTTTAAAATTTACTGCCAGTTTCAATAAACAGTAGAGCTTTCCAATGTGAAAACTAGTATATTTCACAGAAGTTTTCCTTTCTAGCCTTTCTGCTCTTTCTTCATGCAGTTTCTCTTTAGAAGATAAACTGATTATTTAATAAATAAAGCCTCAATCTACTGCCATTGATGTGGCGGGCTTCACATTTCAGAACAGAAGTATATTTAAGAGCAGCTGTCTGCTGGTGCAGTATGTACCAGGGGTGTAAGGGCAGGCTCACCAAAGCCACCACAGCCTAGAAAGGTGATGCAGAAGTGGGAGCCTCTGGATGTAGTGAGATCGTTGTCTGAGCCCAGCTAGTTACAGGCAGGTGTCCATACCAGAAGGAGCTTGTACATCCAGTTCTCTTCCAATAGCTGCTCTGTGGAAAGTTAAATTATTTCGTTTCTGGCACATTTTCAAGCTCTGAATTCACCTTACACACAGGGAGTCATTCCTCTGCATTGTAGGTCTGATGCTGTGCCGATATGGAAGAGCGCCCGTGTGGTTATTCCAAGGCACTTTGATGGGAAAGCGAGTCTAATTGCCTCTGTGATTACTTGCAGTCTCAAGGTTATGAAAAATATTTTCAACAGTGCCCCTTGACTTTGTAAATATGGGGTGCATATGTGTTTTGTCTGTGTGTGGCACGAGGGAATAATGATAATTTCATTATGCAGAATAAGATTTTTCTCTAAGCCAACCTTTTAGTACTTAATGCTCTACCTCCAAAGAGCTGCAGTTCATCTGAGGTCTCTGGCGTGATTGTGGTCTACCGTGTGTAGCCCTGAAGTGCCATGAAGGCAAGAAAGATGTCTTTACTCCCACTACTTCCAAAACATTTTCCCAGATGTTGCACCCAGACCTGGAGGAATAAATACACAGTACAGGGTTTCCAACTCTTGCAGCCCACTCAGTCCCCAGCAGAGGGAACAGTCATTTGCTGCTGGTGATAATCCATGTTTTTTGGGAAGTGTGTCTGAAGTTGCTCGTGCCCATCCAGTCCTTGTCAGGGCAACCTTGGATCGGAAACACAGTCTTTGAGAGTGCAGCATGCTGAAAACTGCAAGTAAGCCTCATAAAAGGTTTTTAAAAAATGTTTTGTTTGGGTTTTCTTCTTTCCTGCTTTCTTTTTTTTTTTTTTGCGTGCATAAAAGCAAACAAGAGGTAGATCCTGAAAATCAGCGTTTTCACTCTTCACTTTTTTGCAAATAAGCAGTTAGAAACATGGGTGAATTCTACAAAAATTTCTTTTTTCATGGGATAGTAAAAAGATATGATGAAACCTGTGTAGGATGTAAAGTTCTTTTCTACACTTCAGTGTTTTCTCCACATAGGATATGAAATAGTGGTATTTCAGTCACATTAAT
Organism: Fringilla coelebs; assembly: GCF_963513975.1. Classification (NCBI taxonomy): domain Eukaryota; kingdom Metazoa; phylum Chordata; class Aves; order Passeriformes; family Fringillidae; genus Fringilla; species Fringilla coelebs. Next base: position 50,833,967 of record NC_140029.1, read on the forward strand.
GAGCTTTCCCCTGTCCCTCTCATGCTTTTTTTTTTTTTTTTGCAGCTGATATTTTTCTTAAGTGTTACATATATTTAATCTAATTTTTATTGTGATAAAAATTGGTATATCTTCTTTTGGAAAGTTTAATTCCATTTCCAGCTCACTTAAATGGGAAGTGAGTTTTTTAATGCTCTGTTTCTATGCATAGCTCAGCACAGCAGTGCCCATTTCTAGCTCTGCTTAAGCCTGACTTCCAGTACAGTGCAAACACCAAATAATCAGTTGTACAAAACTGAGACCAAGCTCATCCCTTGGAGCATTTTAGTTATTTTTTGTTTGGGGTTTTCTTTATTATTTCTTTGGCAGATTTCCTTGTTGGTTTGGGGTTTTTGTTTTTTTTCAAGAAACAAAAGGAAGGTCTAAGTTTCATACTGACAAACATGAGCATTTTTCTTGATGGTGGAACAATGCAGGGAGGAGTGACAGACAGTACCAGCGTTGGAGGTGGATGGGTAGGGAAGTGTGACTTGTTTGGTGTCTGCCGTGCAGTTGTAGACTACAGTGAAGGAAAGTTGTTTTATTCATGGAAGGCCAGACTAAAGCCCAAGCCTGCAGCACCCCAGTTAGGAGAGTAAATGTGCAGATCTGCTGGCACCCTCCTTACACTTGGCTGCTGAGGGAAGTATGGATCTGTTGCCTCACCTTTCCCAAATACTTTAGTGAGTGAAGGCTGCTATAAGAAGCAAAACCTCAGTTTTTTCCCACAGCACTGGAAATTCAATAGTGCCATGTATTTGCTATGGCTGTTGTGAAGAAGAACACTTCATGTCATCTTTCACTACAGACATAACAATAATAGATACATGTTCTGTATATGTATATGCACTTAACATATACTTAAAAACTTACATATACACACCACATCATACAGGAAACAAATTTCAGGAAGGTTAATAAAATGATGTTTTTTCATGAACTGTTGGGATTTGGTCTGGCTCCTGGATTCAGGTGTACAGGAAGAGGCCTTTTACGTTTCCAAATGTTTTACTTTTTCTATTTTTACAGGAGTTAAAATTTATCATACTGCATCAGCAGCACCCTTGGCAGTGTATGGACCTAATCCTTGTCCCCAAGCATTAATTCATTCATATGTCACATAGTGCTTAGTAGGGCCCATTCTGGGGCAAAGTCTCTGCAGAAGCCCCCAAAAGAGAAAATACAGAATTTGGTTGGATTCCCCCTCTTTCTCATTTTTCTGTGCGTGTGGTTACAGAACAGACCAGAGGCTGATACAATGGGTTTGCCTTCTTAAATTACAGCAAATTGAATTTTTTGATTTTAGTCCCAAAGGCTTTTTTGCTGGGGTTTGTATTTAAATAGTGTCAGACTGGGGCAGTTGTATACCTAGAGTGGCATGTGGGACAACAGTAGTGGAAGGAAAGAAGTAGGGTTGCCAAACTAGGGACTGGTCTTGCAGGGGGAGTGAGAAGAAGGGCCAGGATGGCAAGCAGAACCAAAGCTCATCAGTGCAGTGAAGCTCATCACACAGTGTTTGTGTGTTTTGATGTGAGAAAAGGACTCCCATCTGAATTATCACAAGAGGAGTTTGTAAATAATGAGTTCAAGGACTGCCAAAGTGTAATGAAGTTCTGTCTCTTCTTCTAGAGTGGAGGTTGTCACTCTATATTTGAACTGAAGAGATTGTTGTGTTCCCGGTTTCCACGTGAAGAAACCATGTCCCTGTCCTTTGCCTAAGTCAGACTGAGAACAAGAAATAAAAACCTGAACTTCAAGACGTGTCCCAGGCAGCACAGTATGTTCCTGTTCTGCTCGTAGAAATTGTTTTGCCAGACTTGCTCAACTGATACGAAACTAATCTCTTCCTGGAAAGATATTTTATTTGCATATTTTGACAATACTGAAACATAAAAGTAAAATTGCCTATGTTCACCAAAGAGGGAGAGTAAATTAGTGACTGCATTAAGTAAATAAATAAATTAGATTTTTGCATCAAAATGATTGAAAATATTTCAAACTTTCAAAGGATTTAAGCTAAGTTTTAGCACTTTCATTGCAGAAAGTAAGGTGTTTCCTAATGTGTAAGTCATAGCCTTGCTGTTCACTCTCAGCAGTTTTGGGAAGGCTGGTTTGGTTTTCCTACCTGCAGAATGGACTTGATATTTGTTACACAGTACTACTGTGAAAAGAGACTTTTATGAGGGATTACATTTTCAAAAAATCTTTATAAGGCACTTGAAAGTTGTAAAGTGCTTGATAAGTGCTCTATTTTTTCATTAAAAAATTATACTAATAAAAATACCACATAAAATGTAAGAATTGTCATTTTTCCCTTTCCCCATGTCTGAAAGCTAAGCTTTCCTCTTCCTCTGGGAGTGCCTGAGGATGTTCATTATCAGATAGTGTTTTGCTGTTAAAAGATTCTTTTCTGCCTGAAATTTCTTATTTTTAGTAGAAATGCAAAATCTAATTAGCCATCATTTGTGGTTTTCAATGTATGATTTCTTCTCCTAGCATCTTGTCAGTGTGGGTGCACTTAGGACTGTCCTGTATGCTTCAGAACAATTCCGGTGTTTACATGGGAGCTGAAAACAGCTGACATAAATACTACACATTACTTATATTGCATAACATCCTGTAGCAGAAAGCAAATCAGGAATCACCAGGAGATGTCTCAACCCTGCAAAACTGCAGATCTGTTCACTTTGAATAGAAAATGTAGCATATCAGGCATGCTTGCTGGCTAATTTATTTTCTTCCAATTTGTTTAGGGCTAAATCCTTATGACCTCACTGTTTTTATGTGGGAAATACTTCTCCAAAATAATGACAGTAGAAACTTGGGGCATAAATATTTATATAGCAGAACTGGGCATGTTCCACCTGTTAAACTGTGCAAATTTCACTAAAACCCATTGGATTTTGTGAATGGGGTAAGCAGTCATCTCCATGCCCCCATCCTACTTGTCTGGAATTACTACACAAACTTATACCTCAGGTTTTGTTTCTATATGCTTTCTAACTTTGTCCTTCACAGGGTGATGTAAGCTTAACATAGAAAAAAAATCTGACTAGATTGCTAAACCTTTACCCTGAACAGTCCCCTAGGTTTATTTCCTCGTTGTCTCTTATTTGGAATAAAAGTGTTAGCAACATTTCAAAATGCTGCGTGCCACTGCAGGAAGGAGCTGCAGAGAAGTGACGTAAAAACTCAAGAGTCATGGTGACAATTCCATGGGCAGTAAAAATGGATAGATTGGGGTGTCTGAAGAGGACGTAAATAAGAAGGGACATGGCACTTACCTGTAATAACAGAAAGGGAGGGAAGTTGATGCCAGAGGAAGAGAACTGTTTACAACTTGAGCACTGGGATATTTTCTGTCATGGCAGTAGACAGTGTTACCTCGTGGTTGCCAAGAGCCTGCTAAACTGCTGGATAAATGAAACTTAAATAATACACAAATGAAAGGAACTGCAAATGGGCAGAGGGAGTACATGGGGCATCTGCAGTGGCAGTATATAAGGTTCCTTGCCTAAGGAATGAATATAAGCCCAGCTCTGTTTCCTGGAGTTCCAGAACAGTTTCCCTGCTGGCAGAAGAACCCATAACTATTTACATGGTGGTTTTGTGGTGTCTGTCTTTGAAACATCTGGTTTGGCATCAAATACTGTTGATACCAGCTAGTTGATGGGCAGAGGATAACTGCTGAGGAACGTCCCACGTGGGAAATTCTGCATGGCACTAAACAGACCCTGGTTCTGTTGTCTATTACATGGCATGTCTTGGGCTGGTACCTACACTGAGTTTTTTAATAAGGAATGTGTGAATGTCATCACATTATAAAGTAAAAGTTCAAGAGATTTATTTCCCTGAGTGAATGGTCTTCCTGATGTCACTGGAACAAAGATAAAGATATGGGAAGACAGATGTTGGGCTGTGTGAAGGGCGGAAAATGTTGAAGTGGCTGAACAGTGGTCATTATTCAGCATTATTAATTCAATACTTGAAGAGTTTTGGAGGATTTAATGAGCAGCAGTTGTAACTGTGTTCCTAAGTGCTTAAGTGAGAGGAACCATGGTAGGTTAGGAAAAATAATATGGTAAAAGTAATTAAACTAATTTGGTTTGTCGCATCTGGTCTACAAAAGGCATGGTTTTGGAGGGCTCTTAGAAATAGATGTTGTGTTAATAGAAGATTGAGAAATGACTATTCCCATTTGGAGCATTGACTCATCCCTTCAAAACTTGGTAATTAACTCCCCCAAATAATAGAAAATACTCATTTTCTACAGAGAACTGTCTAGAAATATTTTTTCATGCTCCAGGGTCCTGCTTGATCAATGTAAGTGGCTGTTGGGGTGTACTGTTCACTATCCATGTATTGCAGGACAAAGCTGCAGAATAGTAGCAGAATTTCTCTGTTTTAGGATATTTTTGTCAGGTTTCAGGACAAAACAATAGAGCTCACAAAGGCACACGCAAAACTAGAGGGTCAGCAAATGTTCACAGCTTCAGGCATCTATTTTTAAATTGATAGGTTCTTAAAAACTTCACAGATTCAGAATGTTGAACTAACAGGATTCTATCTTCTTCCAGTTTTCTCCTCTTCCTAATTGCCACATGTTTTTAGTCTCTTTATGCAGCTCTTCTTGCTTCCAATTTCCCAAAACTGTCTGCTGTTTTGACTTCTTCATTCCTGTGTTTCCACCACCCCAGGCAAAACTCACACAGCCTGCATTTGCTCCTTAAAGCTGAATGAGAATTTGAGTGTCTGGGTGCATGAGGAGTCAAAATGTGCCCATACTTTAAGCCCAAGAGTTTCTTAAACACTTCAACTCAAGTGCTCGCACGGAGACAGAAGTGTCTGAGTCAGAATGGTTGAGTGTTTGATTGCAACTCCACTGCAATCCAGTCTTGAAATCCAGATAGATAGATAGATAGATTTATATATATATATATATATATATGTATATGCACTGTGATTAAGTTCTTCCAGTTTTGTCCACCTTCTCACACACTGCTCTCTGGGTTGCCGTGCTGAGGCCCAGCTCCTCTCTGTTGGTTTTACTGAGGATTTCAGCCGTGAGTGCTCAAGCTCTCATCAGGCAAAGCTGGTGTAGAATAGCTGTCACCAGCTTCTCAGCTTGTAGCAATTCTGCTCCTGCTGGTCCTTTCTCCATCATTTGAACTCTTGGGTCTCCTGGTTTTGACAAACTCCGTGATTAGTCTTCATGTCTGGGATGACACCAAACAAAAGGTTAAGAGTTAGTATATGAAGGAATTTTTTTCTAGCACTTGAGCAGGCACAGATTATGTAGCTGTTTAAGAGAAAAGCAGTAGTACTGTTCTTTCCCTAAAAATTAGACTTGTGTAAAATGTTGATTAACCCTAATGAACAAAAGTGTCTTTCACAGTTGTCTTTACGGCAGCCTTTTTAAGGTGCGTGTGAGTGAATGCCTTCACATTAACACTACTTGGGCTGTTTTTTCCTTTCTTACACTAAATGTATATATTTAATTGAAAACAATGAGAGCTCCTCTTCGGTTGCTCTTCTAAGAGTGATTCTCCTTCAGTGGAGTAAATACCTTGCAAGGAATGTCGTCAGTCCTGTCTCTTTCACATAACTTCATGAGGGCTGGGTAGGCAGGACTCACTGAGGAGCGATGCTGGAAGCAACTGTGTGGGAACTCCAGCTGAGTGATCTGCACTCATATCCTTCGTCACTTGACTTTCATTCCTTACCTGAAATGATGCTGTTTTAATGGATGAACTAAAAAAACCTCTTTCTGGTATTTCTCATACAAACCATCCCTTTCTACATTGGGTTCTCTGTTTTCTGCTGAGGGAAGCAAGATCTAGAATTCTGTATACCAAGGGGAAGGATTTCATGGATATCTATAATATCATTATTAGTGATCTGGACAAAGGGATTGAGTGCACCCTTAGTAAGTTTGCAGATTACACTAAGTTGGGAAATGTTGATCGGCTGGAGGGTGGGAAAACACTACAGAGGAATCTGGACAGGCTGGATCAATGGGCTGAGCCCAGTTGTGTGAGAGTCAACAAGACTTGAGTGCTGGATCCTTCACTTGGGTCACAACATCCCCAAGCAGCACTACAGGCTGGGCAAAGAGAGGCTGGAAAGCTGCCCATCAGAAAAGGATCTGGGGATGCTGATCAACATGAGCTGCTGAACATGAGCCAGCAGAGTGCCCAGTGGCTGAGAAGGCCAGTGGCATCCTGGCCTGTATCAGCAAGAGTGTGGCCAGCAGGACCAGGGCAGGGACCCTGGTGAGGCCACACCTTAAATCCTGTGTTGAATTTCGTCCTTCTCACTAAAGGAAGGACATTGAGCTGCTGGAGTGTGTCCAGAGAAGGACAGTGGAGCTGGTGAAAGGTGTGAGCGCAAGTTTTAGGAGGAATGACTGAGAGAAGTGGGGTTTCTTAGCCTGGTGAAAGAGGGTCAGGGTAGTTTTTTTGCTTTCCACACATACCTGAGAGGAAGTTGTTGCAAGGTGTGGGTCAGTCTCTTCTCCCAGATAATAAGTGATAGGACAAAAGGAAGTGGCCTCCAGTTACACCAAGGTTGCACCAAGGTAGGTTTAGATTGGACTTTAGGAAAAAATTCCTCACCCTGGTTGTCCAATGAAGTAGTTGAGTCTCCATCCCTGAAGATGTTTTGAATTTCAGATGCCTATAAGTAAGAATCCAGAGCCTAAGAAATATTTGTTGTCTGAAATTGTCTGTGGCCAAAGAAGCCAACTGAGGTGGTGGTATCTGGTGAGCAAGAGAGTTTGTGTTGAGGGATGGGCAGGACAAGCGCTGCACTTGGAAAACGTTGATGTGGTATGATGGGAACCTTGGAATCAACCTGCCGAGTTGGATGAGGTTACTGCTATATTTGCACAGTGCTCCGCACCAACTGTTTGTGGCAAGAATATCTATGTAAGACAGTTTGGTGGCAACTTTGAGTGCATTTTGTAGGACTGTGTCGCTGGCAAGAGCGTGCATCCCACCATCTGCCATGTAGCTTGTGCCTGCCTGTCCAGCTCACAGCAGCTGCTGGATTTGAGATGCCCAACACTTGGCCACCTGGTGGCAACAAGCACTATTTGGTGCTCTGGGCTTGGTTGGAGAATACAGAATTATCTAGGCTGAGTTGCTGCTGGTGCAGCTACAGGTCGTGGTCAGAGCCCTGATTGCTGGGTTCTCCTCACAGCAACTGTTTCCCACCCCCATCTGACATCAAAACTGCAGCACATCCCAGATGGTGCACAGAAGGTACCAACCCAAGGAGCTCAAATGTTGCTGACAACCTCGCTGACATGCCATGTTGATGTCTGTACAGCACTCTGTTTCCTTACAGAGGCCATTTCAGCTGAATTTTTCAGGGCTGTTTGAACTTTGTGATGATACTCTTACTTGGGAATTTTCTTTTGAAGCCAAGGGCTCTCTGCAAAGCATTTACTGACTTTTGAAGAGACGCAAGGAGGGAGGTTCTGCCTACGAAAAGGCAAGTGTTGCGTCACTGGTTCATATAACTGAAATAGTTCCTTGCAAGCTGCTCATGATTCATATGAGATAATAAATAACTGAAGAATGGTTGTGCCTAAGAAAGGAAACAGTTGTTGCAGAGATACCCTTTTGTTGTCCAGGTTGTGATTAGCTGGTTTCAGAAGGGGAAGTAAAATTTTAGACACACAAAAGGAAGATAAATACGGACCTCACACAGTTTCCTTTCCTCAGTTTTGGTTTATGCTGAACTATGGGACCAAGGTAGCTGCAAAGAGCATTTCTGTAGAAATGCTCTATCACTGAAGGTGAGTGATAGAAGTCATGAAGAAGCATAGCCTAAAAACATGACCAGACTGGGATTTTACACAGTTTGCGCTTTATTCAAGCACAAAATCCAGTTTGGCTGTATTAATCTTCTCCTCTGACATGATACAACATAATTCTTACCCTTAAATATAAAGCAAGATGGTGGGATTTTCCAAAAATCTGCACTAGCCCAAGTCTGAGCTCACTAAAGTAAATGGGTATTTATGAATAGTGTTGTGCAAGTCCCATGGCTAAGTACATTTAAAAATTGTACACATATTATGCAAAATTATTTTTACTGAAAGTAAGTGCAGTAAATAAAGAGGAGATTTTGCAGACTGAATTTTTATGTTTCATTGGGAAATTGTAGTTGATTTTTACCAGCTTACTAAGAAATGTCCCAGAATGCTGTTTACACAAATAATCAAAAACCTTCATAAACATCGTAGGATAATGGGAAGTCTGTGTCAGCCCATGGTAAATTGCAGAAATATCAGGTAATCTGGTCATTTGCGGAGAAAGTGCAGCCTGACAAGATGAGGGTTGCAAACCTGTATGGCAATCATGAGAATAATTGCACAGCCCTCTGTCCTGATGTTAATACTCACATCACCCCTGCAAGGTAGGATCTATATTATTGCCTTAATCCTGTTGATTTTCTTAGTCATGTGAATGCCACGGGAATGATAAATCTCAAGGCTCTTTTCCCTATATTCAGCAGATCCAGTACCTCCTAATTGTGTAATTTGGCCTAAAGCAACCCCGAGGCAGCGCGTGTTCAGGGGAAGCGTGCAGAGGAGATTGTGGGGATTAATGGCAACAAGGGGAAAGTCACAACCTGTTTTTCCCCCTTTCCCTCTTTCTTTTGTTTCTCCCAGGAGAAAAACCCTACAAATGTACCTGGGAAGGCTGCACCTGGAAGTTTGCTCGATCCGATGAACTGACGAGGCATTACCGCAAGCACACGGGAGTGAAGCCATTCAAGTGTGCAGACTGTGACCGCAGCTTCTCCCGCTCGGATCACTTGGCGCTCCACCGCCGCAGGCACATGCTGGTTTGAGAAATGCTACCTGTTCCAGCCGAGTTTAAGAGCTGGGTCTCTTAACTACCCACAGTGAATTCAGCAGGGCTGAATCCCCCTCTACAGTGTTAACAGGCAGGGCTTTCCCTGATGTCTGTAACAAAACAATAATAACAGAAATTCAAAAAAAGCAGGAAAAGAAGTGCCACTCTTCTCCTCGCCATCTGAAGTTAACTCTGTCTGCCCCTCAGCATGGCTACCCCCTGAAAGTGTCATCACAATCACCTGGGAAATAGCAGCCGAGATGCTATGGGAATGGGCATTATTTTACATGCTGCATCCTTTGACAAAAAATGTTTATAGCTTGTATGTTTTCTCAGCTGCCAGACATCTTGTTCCTGAAAAATCACTGCTGGTTGGAGTATAGATACCGTGAACTGATGATGATGATGATGATGATGATGATGATGATGATGATGATGAGAGCAAGAGCGCTAGATCTGTATTATGCCATCTTTTCCCCTTGTTTTCAATACCATCTGGCCGGTGTCAGCACTGCACCGGAGCTGTGCTGCAGTCAAGCTGCGTGTGAGTAGGCGAGAAGATTCTGCTGGAGAGGTCCCGCTGCCGGAGCTGGAGGTTTGCTTGATCAGACTTTTGCAATAATGATGGTGGCATTTTAATATCATACCACAACTTGTCATTATGCCCTAGAGGACACCAGCCATTTAACTTTTTTCTTTTATGTTTTTTTTTCCTTCTTTTCTTTTGTCGTCGTCGTTGTTGAAGTCTGTAAAATAAGCAAAGGGCAGCAGCATCTCTGCTGAAATACCATATTAAGTATCTGTATTTACCATGGAATTATTTAGATCCGTTTTCTGATTTGTATAGAAAGAGCCCACCTAAAAACTACTACCCTATTCTCAGTGTGCTGTTTTCTTTCATGCAGGTATCCTCTTCCCCACAGCCATTATATGAACCCAAGGAAATAGTCAGATCTTGTACTTGCTGGTACCAAGGTTAGTGGTATAGCCATTCCTGAGATGGAATTGAATGTATCATCAAAACGAAACAGAGAAGAAATGGCTGCATCTCTTGCAGAGAAAAAGCAATAATGAATAAAATGGCTCTTGTGACAATAATTTACTCCACACAAACAGAAGTGGGGGGTGTGAGAAATAGCATGTAGGATTTAAGCATTTAAATTAATCTTTTTGCTGGTTTCACTGACCTGCTAGGCACGACAATTAAGTACTTTTATTTCCTTTAACATAATTCTTGTGTCTGAAAAGCAGGAAAGATGAAGGAAAGAGTTGATTGTTGAGGAGGTAGCGGATGAACTGTAAGTAGGACAGAGAAATACGCAGTTGTGCTCTGCAAGACATTAGAGTTTTCCCTGGGAGTTAGGGAATAACGAGATTTTGCCAGCTGTCTAGTGTGATATAAATGGACCTCTGTATGGGTACCAGTGGCTGCCTCTACTTGGATTTTCAATCCAAGCCTTTTCAGATTAAATAAAAGGAAATTCTTGATCATTCCCATACAGCCCTGTAATTGCAAACCAATTTGTATTAATTGAATTATGTAGAAAAGAGAGAAACTCTTAGTCATCAGTTATTCATGCAAACAGAATAGTGTTTTTCTGTTTTCTTTCCTCACAAGGATCTGCCTATTCAGCTAAATTTGACAAAGGGGAGGCTTGGCAATATTTTCTAAGTGTTGAGATTTTCACAGCTTAGAGATGAAAGATGTAAACATAAAGGTCTTTTGAATTCATTTAATTATGGATATTTTGTTCCAGGAATTCCAGATTAAATTTGTGATGCCACTTGTTTGTTTTTAAATGTTTGACCATCTCAGTTAATATCAGATTCCTGAAGTAAATGTAGTAATGTTGGGATTCTAGAATCGAGGTAATCTTTAAGAAAAAAAACACAGAGTACCCATACAGATACAAAAGCAATTACAGTCAATTGAGGATTAATATGACTGGGATTATACTTTATAGCAGCATTCACAAGATCCAGAGTTTGATTTTCTTTAAATATCCTTAATATTCCCCAGTATGGGTAATTTATCAGCTCTCTAAAAGAATTTACAAAAAGCTCAGGCTTCCTACTGCCCAGTCATCAGCAGAGAAACTCAACACAAATTATTCACAGCTGTTGTGGGAAAAATGCCTCTGTCAATTCCCATTGACCATGTTGGTGATCTAGTTCCACCAAATTTGACATCATTTTAGACTCCATCTCCAAATCAGGGACAGAGCAGGACTTCTGGATAGACCATGAGGCATTGCATGGCAGCAGAACTGTGTCTTGATGAGCAGCATTGCTACTGTTGATTGAAAAAACTGGTTGTTAAAGTATTGTATGTGAGGTGCTTCATGGATTATGTCTGAGGTCTAGTTTTTGTGTATTTCAATATCATCCTTTTAAATTCATCTGTCATTGCTGGCATTTAGGGAAAGAAGTCAGGTCAGGTAGAACTCCATTGATAAAATTCTTTTCTTGCCCAGGAATATTTTACCAACTAATTATTTGAATAGCAGTAGTTCAGTTGAAGAACCAATGACATACAGAATTCCTTACAGGATCTATGAGTGGTTTGTTTTTTTTTTTCTCTCATGGAAAATTAAGTTTGCTTGAGCAGAACCTCCTGCTGGGCATTCTGTTAGCCTACAGGAGGATGTGATGTTACTCTCAAACAGCAGTTGCGGGGTGCAGCTGGGAGAGAACAGTGCTCCTCTTTAGCCTTCCCCTGATGGCAGTGAAGGCAGAGAAACTACAAGAGAAATGGAGAGGTCTTTAATTTTAGCGTTCAGCTTTGAAATGCCCTGTGGAAGAGCATATGTACAACAGACCCTGGAGAGGCTTGTCTCCCAAAGCCGAGGTTGGTCTGTGTGAATCCCTGGTTTTTCAGCTGGTTGCCTGTTACGATATGAATTGGAAAGACTGCAACAGAAAGAGGGTCTGGTTTTATGCAAAGAACCCCAAGGTGAGAGGGTTAAAGCAGCAGTAATGCTGAGGGACACGGGCACAGAGTGGCAATGGTAGGAGAATGAAGCTGAAAGGTAAAGGAGCCGGTGCTACATTTTGTTATTTCACAGGCAGGAAGTACATCCTCAGCCTTTCCAGCACATGTGCAAGGGCTTCTCATGCTGCTGTTGCCTGGAGATGAATTGCACCACCAGCAGTAGTCCACCACTGGGTTTCAAGTACACAGTATGGTTCTTGATGAGGTTCTCGTTCATACCAGCACCTGCAGGCTTTGATCTCAATTACTGCATGGGGTTGTTTTCTGGGTTGTGTCCCCTTCAGAAGTATTTTAAGAAAAGTTACTCGGGAGGATGGGGGTGTTTGAATGGGGAGCTGATGTCACCCAGATCCTCAGTGTGTCTTTGCCTTTATTGGCTGTAGTTCAGACCTGCCCAGTTTCTGTGCTCGTACAAAGACCATGGGCAATTGCTCCAGGGTAGTTTCCTCAAAAATCCTGGTACCCCACCGCAGGTCTGTGACATATCATGGCTGTGGCAAAGGCTTACATCATGTGTAGCATGCAGAAATACCAGATCTCATCCTGACATGATCCAGTAGGACCATCTTAATTGAGCAGTTGGGATACCCAAACATACAGTGTCCCGTTCCTTCAGAAAGACAACAGATTTCAATCCACCATGCCATGACATTGCATGTTACAGCTTGCAAGGGAAATTATGCCATGAAGTGTCAGATTTCATGTATTTTCAAAAGTTCTAAATGGATTTGTTAAGAAACCTCAGGAGCCAGCATTTTAGGAAAATGTAATGAGCAAACAGCTTTGATACTAAACTTTCAAAAATTTTAATTGTGTCATTATTTTTTGAGCACCCCTTATATTCAGCACTATAAAATTAGCTTATTGTAACAGCAATTTTTACTTGGGGATGAAGATGCAGTATTCCTTATTCTCTCTCATGCTTGCATAATTAATTAAATAGATTTAGACTGACTTGTATATATGATTATGTGCTGGAGTAATGTATAACAAAATTAACAGTGTTGAAAATTACATTAGTGATGTTGATGTTCACGTAACATCATCGATGTTGATGTTCGGTGATGTTGCACTGCAGAGCATGGACAGATAGCTGGACAGCCTTTCACCCCTTTAATAATGGCAATAACAGTGATCATAAGTCTCTTTTTCCATTAGCCGCATTGAAAATGTATCTAGTTGCCATTTATAAATTTAAATTCTGGTAATAAATGCTGATTAATGTAAAAAAAATCTCTTTCCCCTTTATTGAAGGTAGATACCTCAAAATCAGAGTAGGTGTCACTAATAATATCCCACTTACTTTTTAGTTTGAATTTGAGTTTGGGAAGGTCATTGTGTGGAACTGGGTCTTCCACAGCAGTCAAGTCTTAACAGCGTTCAGTAAATCCATGCTACTCCCACATGCTCATCCTTACACTCATGTATATTCCCAGCACTTCCAAGTGTCTCTACCCATGTGCAGGTAGTAAGTTTATTTAAAATTAAAATTAAGGGGAAAAAAAAAAAAAGAACAGAAAAGGAGGATTTTTAAGTAAACACTGTTACAGAAAATACTACCTTAAGAAACCAGCTCATGTTATTGTGTTATGCCTTTGCCTGTGATACGTGACTGGAGAATTGCACAAAGAAATTGTATTTTCACAGTTTTGCTATAGCATAGCAGTTGCTATGTAATGTATGCTTATGAAGTCATGCCCACTGGAACATTGAAAAGGCTTAAATTCTCCACAATAAATCAGGTTTTGGCATAAGAATGTAACTATAAGGATACTGCATCTTTAGAAATCAAAGTAACTTGAAAGTATTTTACTATACTTGTAACAGTTAAAATATTCTGTAATACCTGTGATAATGGAAAAGTATTTTCAAACTCACAGTTTTACGTGGGGTGTTAAATAGCTGAAATGAAATACATTTTTAAACAATCCTTACCTTCAGTTTTCATTGTAAGACTGTTAGGATAATGCCTTGCAAAGCTAAATACAAAACTCAAGAAGTAAATTGTTCTATCAGAATGTGTTTTCTCTGCAAAATGGAGTGGCCACTTCTTTGCTGTTTTGCAGATGGTGTGTGATATAGCAAAGTTATACTGAGTCCTTCCGTGTCAAGTAAGTCAATGCTCCATGTCTTTGACTGAATAAAGGAAAAAAACACTTAAACAAATGAAAACCATATGAAAGGTTTGTCGGTTTGTGATTTCTTTTTCCTTCTGGCATTTTACAATGAACTGCAGATACAGGAATGGCAAACACTCATATGATTTTATTTCTTCTTGTAATTCCCCAACTACAGTGCATCCTGATTAAAGGTTGCAGAGCTGAAATAGGCAGCTGCTTTTTGCTGATTCCAGGGGAGTTTAGTCTTCTAGGTGCAGTAACATGTCAAGAATATCCACTGTAGCAGGACAGTTCTGACATTTAAAATACACATACACTTCCGTGAGATAGCCTGAAATCAATTTTAGAGGTGAAACAGAAACTGAAAGTGCCTGTAATTAGAACTGATGGGATGTTCCTATACTTTTACACAGCAATAACTTAATGGGATTCTGTTAACATTAAGGTGAAAATGAAATTTTACTTGGAGAACAATAATGCAGCACAGAAACAAACACAAAGTGCCATTTGTATGTTCACATGTTGAGATACTGTGTTAGAGGTTTTAGTTATTTTCTCAGATAACATCTGTCATATATTTGTAAGAAGAAAATAAATCTTAGTTTACAAATGACTCGTAGCTGTACCGATTCTCAGTAGGTGTGATTGGAAGTTGTTGTCAGAGCAGTGTTTTAGGGGATTTCTTCCCAATTTATGTTGGATATGCCCGTGTATCCAGGGTGTTCTCTAGTGAAGTAATCCAAAACCAGCAATAAGCCCAATTGAGCTTTTTTTTAGGGAATATGAAAGAACAGGGATTCTCTTGAAAAATCCTGTGCATTGAACTCTGGAAACACAAGAGTTCACCTTATGTCTCCTTTCTCTTCATCATGTAATGCTCATAGTATTTAATATCATCTTGGTTGACTTCGTGAGTGGACAAAATACATCATTTCGTTTTCTTTTGGGGACAAATGAGTGAAAAATTCGGGACTGTCTGTCTAGAGACTATTTGAATAGCAAACAAGAAGTCAATATTCCTAAAATGAAGTATGGAGATTTTTATATTGAGTGGTCTAAACATTTGCATCAGTAGACTAATTGATCTTACCAGAAAATGGCCAGCTGTGACTTGCACTCTTATTTTTTCTCAGCTTTTTTGTAAATATTAACTACTGCTAATGGATTCTTAAAATAGCAGTGTAATGCCAGCCCTCATGCTTCTTCTATTTTTAAAAATTAATTTATTGGAAATCAAAATGTAACTGGTCGTCCTGATGCCTTTGCTGAGGAAGATTGCTTTCCATCCTCTGAAGTTGTATCTGTCATTTATCCAGGCATAATTTTGTATTTGAGAAATCCTGCATTTTGTTTAGACTTCTGCTGCCATCAGTGGGTTGCTGCTGGAGTCTCACTGAGGCTCATACACAGATGAAAGTGCAGGTCCAAAACCAATCTACCCCCCCTTAAAAAAAAAAGTGCACGTGGACACTACATGTAACAATTAGGTATTCATGCACATGAGTTAATTACGTGACAAGGTTGCTCGTTCAGTAACAAATTTAAATGTTAACCACTGGCAGAAATAATCCCATCAGAACATGCATATACTTATTTTGCTATCCTGAGCTTATCTCCAGATATTAAGCACATAAAAGAATACAACTCATGCTGGGGATTTCAGGAGAGCACCAGGGAATGTGTTGTCAGAAGGACAAAGGAATCTAGTTTCTTAGCCAGTGCCTGAACCCTTCTTGGAGACAAGTGTTCTGTTCTTTGTTCTGGAGCAACAGCACTGCAGGAGGGCACCCTTAGAAAGCTGCCATGTGGAAGGCTTGGCTGATTCCAGCCCTGCATATGTTAGTTCTTTGGTAGGAAAGGGCACCTTGTCTTCACCGCCCCAGACTGGTTTTATCCCCTCCATTCTGAAAAGCAAACTCTGAGTAAGGGTTCTTCTTTTTTGTTTGGTTTTTTAGTTCTTTTCTGTTTTGTTTTGATTTTACTTTTTTGGGGGTTTTTTGTTTTATTTGGGTTTTTTGGTTGGTTTTGGTTTTGGGTTTTTTTTTTTTTTGCTTTGCAAGCATTATTCTATAGCAGCTCTTGTTCACTGACTTTGAATTATGAAATAATTACCCATGTGGTATATTTTACATTATTCAGTACAGAGTTTTTTCAGTCCTCCAGAGAAACAGAACTGGACATGTGAATTTTAGCTATTACAAAAATAAGAATACAGAAAATTACTTGAGATCCTATTGTCCGTGTGAAGGAACTGCAGCATCTTTCCCAATTCATAGTCAGAAGTTTCAGTGAGCCAGAGTGCTCTCAGAAGCAAAAGAAGAGGTGGTTCACACATTGGCTTGCTAAACCTTGCTCTGTGCTGTGACCTCAGCATATAAAAACATTAATTCAGTGTCTGATAAGGGACCACAGGCGATGGCTTTGATGGATTGTCATAAGCATCAACCATGATATACACAAATACCATTTTCTCCCTCTCCCTGCCTTTCTAGGTATAAAAGAGTTTTGGTTGAGCCAAATCTTCATGGCTGAACTAATATTTTTCACAATTCAGAGTTGTTGTCATTTCTGATTTCAGACTTTTTCACTGCTACATTCCCATGTTAAAAAAACCTGCATGGTTTATTTCTTTCCTGATTGCCCCATACATGACTTCCTTGGTAATGTAAGTTCTTCACTGAGCACCTACACAATATGCTCTCTTGACCTTCTGTCTGTCCTTACCAAGTTGTATTTCCCATTTGCACATTTGTAGAGTATACACAGAGATAGTAATGAATTTCTTAAGTTTCATGCACCATCAGCCTTAAGACCTTCAACCCACACACAGGCACATGCATTTCATACACATCAAGGGAAAGAGAGATTTGGACACTGCTATCAACATGTGGGGTCAAAAATACCATTAAATCAGAAAGTTCTTTCAGCTGTGTTCAGGAAAAAACAACAATACTGAAAAATATCATTCTTGGCCAAGTTACTTATGGACGGAGCAAATTCCCCCATGGTGTTATTTGAATGAAAACCTAAGGATGGGATTGTATTTGGCCCCAAATTGTTCCTTCTAATCAGGTCATTACTGTTGTATGCACCAATGAGTGTTCATTTGATCCTCCTGTGTAAAAATACAAAAACATCCCGTAGTTTACCAAGTGATTCATTTGGGACTGAAGCTTCACAGCAATGGAATTAGTGTGTACAGCACCTCAATCTTTTTCCTAGATAAGATGCAAAAGGGAGGGCCATTATCGGTAACCCCATAGAGATAGTAGTGTCAATAGAGCTCCTACATTTAAAAGGAATAAAAATACCAGTGCTAGCAGGCAAACATATTAGTTTTTTAGACTTTCTTTTGCCTTCTTTTCAAAAGCTTTTAAATACAAAAATTACTTTTCTTCGAAACTTAAAGTAAACTTCTGAAGATCTAATTTCCCAATAGTTTCCTCTGCATTTATATACTATGTAGTGTTTAGGCAATGCCTATGTTATAAGTTTATTAATATTATGTAAGTGTTGTTCTTGTATTTATGTATAGTGTATGTATTGTAAATATACTCAGAGCTTTTTTTCCTCTTACTGTAAAAAGGTGATTTTTGCCCTATGATAATGTAAAGGGAGTCCCCTAATGAAATTCTGTCAGAGGATGATTATTCCACTCTATTCTCAAAGATTTAAATGAACAAGTGTTATCGTTTTAAATGGTGTCTCAGACATATTTTGTTGGTGCATTGCTTTTCTGTATTCAACTTTCCTATGAATTGAGCTGTGAATTGAAATAGAGTTTAAACCTTTAAATGTATGCATTTGTACAATTATCTGAATGGAGGCATGAAGGTTAAATAAAGCATTTTGTATGGAACAAACCCCCTAATTATTACTGTGGATGACTCAAAGCTTCTGGAATACCCAGATACTAACTTTTTAAAATTAAATCTTTGTTTTCTATAAACATATAGTGATTTTTTTAATGGAATGTTTGCTTAAGAAATGGATTTTACTTGCTTTTCTGATTTTTTAAAAGCCACCATAGAGAGTAGACATTCTTTCTCCTTTCACAGAATTTCTGCATCTGTGGCAAAGCTGGAACAAATAAAATACCACTCAGTAGTACAAACAAAAATGCCCTGGGATGATATAAAAATATTTTGCATTACTATATAATCTGAACTCCCCAAGTACTTTAAAAGGGGAGATCTTTACTTCTGCCCCTCTCCTTTCCCTGAGTGGGGAGGCTTGTGCAGATGTGCAGCATCTGTAAGGTACTGGTGCAGCCAGGAGAGGGTTTGTTCCTGTGTGCCCCTGAAGTGAAGGAGCAGCTGCTGGAGGAGGGCACACTGGAAATGGCAAGTTCATACCTGGTTGAAGAGAGTTAGTATTTGCAGTTGCTCCTAGGGACACTCTGCTGCCTAGGTGGGCTTGTCCCTTGTGTCTGCCCCTTCCATAGAAAAGCTTCCTTTATGTTTGAGCCAGTCTAGGACAACTGGATGTAAAGTCAGAGGCTTGGAGCTGCACAAGACCCTTATTGGTGAAATTTCTCCTTAAAATTAATTTTCCCCTTCCCCTGAATTCTCATCAGCTTACTTCTAACCAATACAATCATTTATCCACTAAAAGGCACAGTGTTACATGGTTACAGGCAGAGAAATGAGTAAACAAAGTGATTTGGAGACCTTTGAGCCTTATGAAGAGATGTTTCTCAACCAATTCTGTGCTATAACAGATCTTCCATTTCTCAAACCAACGATGAATTTAAAAATCAGATAGTTGGATTGGCCCTTCCAAAGCACTTCTGCTTTCCACACAATAAGTTGTTTGTTCTTCCTCAGTGTCCTGTGTGTGTTTAATTTCATTTTTTCTCCCAAGAGTGACATAAGTATAAAATGCATCACTGCCTGTTTAGTCTGACCTCCTCAGTGAACGCCCACACCGTCCTCTGCCCTGACCCGTGCTCTGTTCCTGAAAAGTTATTTCTTCCACTTGCACAAACAACTGCTCAATTGTCCTGTAATCCCTCCCCCTTTTTTTTCCCCTTTGTTATTGAACAGTCCACTTGGAATGAAAAGTTGGCACGTTATGTTAAGTACATCGCACGGGGCACGTCTGGCTCTCCGTGAGCATGACAAGGAGTGGCCGCTGGTAACCACCTTCAACTTTGCACACTGAGTTACTAGATCAGATAAGCACAGTTCCCTCTCTACGTGCAGAAAAAAGTCACATCGGCATCATCCTTGAACCCAGGGAGATTGCCTGCCTCCCAGATGGAGTTCTGGCAGTGCAGACTTTCACCCATGGATTCAGAGTGCAAGTCCTCGTGTCCAGCCTCTATCAGGGAATCTCATCCATGTGAGAGGTGGCACGAGATTTTGGTTGGTTCAAAGGGCAATCAATGCTAGGGGAGAAAAGCATGTTGGTGGTCACCAAGTATTTGTCCTTTCCAAAGTGAAGCCAGCACTGTGGTCCAGGCTGCCACTGATGTAATTGGTCTCTTCAGCAGTGCCTGCTGTGCACTCTGTGGAAACCTGTCCCTAAACAACCCTCACATCCTAGCACACCAGGCAGAGTTAAACCCTTTAAATAGACCTAGAGCCAAAGACATTTGACTGAAGCTGGAGTGACTCAGTAGGTAAGCAAAAAAAGCCAGAATCAAATGTTTGGGGTTGGCAGTGACCTCTGGAGGTTGTGTGGTCCAAGCCCCCTGCTCAAACAGGGACGCCTAGGGCCAGTTGCCAGGATGGTGTCCAGATGGCTCTTGATAATCTGCAGGGATGGAGACTCTGCAGCCTTGCCAGGCAACATGTGCCAGGGGTCAGGCACCATTACAATGAGAAAAATGTTACCTGATATTCATAATAGCACCTGACCATTTGGAGTCCCTTCCTCTCCCTTGGGCCATTAGGCAGAACAGGCTTTCAGGTTAAGATTTTGGCCCAGTCTGTAAATGACTAGGGTTTTTATACCCATGGGTGTTTTCTGTGAGAGGCCCCAGATAGCAGCAGTAGCCATACCCTTCCTGTTGAAGCGTACCCACAAAGGCATTTACTGCCTCACATACTTGTCTTACCAAAAATATATAGCCCATAATAACTGGGCCTGCCCCTTATAAAGGAATGAATAACCAGATTTAGCCAGTAAGCTGAAACATGTCAATACATTTTGTCCTTTATATTTTCATTTGTATCTTTGCACAACCTTGCTCGCAGGTGCACTGTGCCCTTTCCTGGTTATCTTTCTCATTTGCTGGGGATATTGATCTATAAAACCTCGTTGTAAAATATTTCAAATGAATTCTTTGTTTTTTCTGGGGTGACTTCTCTACACCTGTATTTTTGGGCCTGTGCAGAATATTAACAGACAGAAACTAACAATAAAGTCCAGAAACTACTGCAAAAGCAAACAGTGAAACCAAGACTCTTGCAAAGCGCTATAAATCTCTGCTGAGCTCGGGTTGCTGTTTAATCTTTATATACAGGTACGTCTCAAGGTTATCTGCTCCTGAGGGGTTCTCTGGAGGCTTTTGTGATTTGTCATCCGCTCAGCTTCTTATCAGTCACAGGTATTTCCCCTTGTAACATTTATTATGGGCTCCCCTCTGTGTTTCTTTAAAATGCAATGCCCTGAAGAGGCTCTGCTCTGCAGTTTTTAAGGAGTTATTAAATCTCCCTCTCCCACGATCAACTGGATCGTAAATGTGGCGCATGTGGCATCGCAGGTGCGGCAGCACTGGTGGCTGAGCACCCTCACTGGGACTGGATGCAAGCATGGAAGCCTTCAGCTCTGGGAAGGAGTTTTCTGTCTCCATCTTGCAGTCTCTGGCTGGAAAAGTGCAATTAAATACATTAATTGAATACGCTGCGTATGTAGAAGAGAATCTATTGCGAATAGAATAAATGAAATAACCATTGTAGCAGCTTAGCTAAGATGCTGTGTCTAATTTTGAGGTGGAAAAATCTATCCTTTCCACCAGGATGATCATGGGCATCCTGCTGTGCCATTCCATTTCAGCAGAGGCAAACCAAGCCCTGGCTGCTGCAACAACGTGTCACCATTTCTGAGGAGCTGGCAGACTTGGGAGAGGGACAGTGAAATTCCTTCATCAGCAACACGACAGGGAGCCTCTCTGCTCATGGCCAAGGTTTGGACAGCAGAGGATTTGCTGTGAAATTGCTTCCTCTCCTGTGTTCCAGCCTCATGGAAATGTGCTGCCGAAAGAGAGGGCTGGCTGATATGGGAAGCAGGATGCGACTGTTCCCCATCTATTGCTTTATCCAGCAGATAAAGCTGCTTTAATTCCTCATTTATCCTTAAATACCTGCTTTGTCTACCCTGACATCTGAGTTCTGACTGCTAGCACGTATAGGCATGCAGGAACATGCATATATCTGCTTGGCACACGTGTAAGTGTATTTATGCACGCACACATGCATGCACTCGATGCACATACGTAGGTGTGCACTGACTAGCTCTTTCTAAAGGTAGTGGGTGCACCAGGAGCACTCCTGGGAATACATTTAGCTGTTCACGTAGGTATGAAACAGCTGAGCAGCAGTTTTGAAGCCCTTTACTTTGAGATGTTGGAGCCAAAATGTGTGCCACATCCCTAGAAATGTCACAGGCTGTGTTGGATGGGGCTCTGGCCTAGTGGAAAGTGCCCCTGCCCGTGGCAAGGCAATTGGAACAAGATGATCTTTAAGGTGTTTTCCAACCCCAACCATTTTATGATTCCATAAAAGATCAGGGGAGGAGATGAATTCTGCCCCCCTCACCTGAGCTGGTGCTTTAAGGAGTGCTCTAAAGCCCCACGTGCCCCCTGACCTGACCTGTTCTCATCTTCCCCTCTGCCAGCAGGTGTTCACCCCAAGCCTGGACTGCCAAGAGCATCCCGTAGGAGACAGTGTGACCTCCCCCATGGCAGAGGGGTCCAAGGACAGCCTGGGGTCCTGCACTCCACACCATCCCCTCAGCACCCATGCCTGGACAGAGGCAGAGCCCCAGGGGACAGCAGGGACACGAAAGCAGAGGTTTAGTGATGGGGGGTTTGTCTGACATCCAGGCTGGTGGGTGGGTCTGCAGGCAAGGGATGTGAGCAGGAAATGGGGGCTGCTCCTTTGGTGCCCGTCTCTCATTCAGCAAACAGAGGTCTGGTGCTTTGCTGCTTGCAGGGGGAAGGAGCTTCATGGAAATTGAAAACCCTGAATTAGCTGAGACTAAATTGATCTCCATCTGTGCACACTGGTAACATGGCTGTTTCAGTCTGCTGGTGAAGTATGCAATCTGTTTCTGAGGCGTTTTGTGGAAAATTAGAAAAGGCTGGTAGAGGGTTTCTGCAGAGCTTTTTTGGTTCTGATTATTCATTTATTTACAAACGATCATTTAGACCATCTGTGGGTTTTCAGTGTAACTGAGAGAAAACTCTGAGCTTCCCAGGACTTTACAAGTGTGCCAAGAAGGCAAGACTGCAAAGGCTTTTGGAGCTAATAAAACAAAGACAGAAAAGCTGCTTGTTGTGATGAGAGGGGGGAGGAGAACATGGGGCTGGGGCCTTTTTCCTTCCTCAGCCTTGCTTTGTTTCCCATTTTGTTTGACATTTGTAATCAAAGCCTCGGCACCTTTGCTTTAGTTATAATAACTTTACTGTAGTTATTACATGAGCCTCCGCAGATGTACACACAGCCCAAGTTTTTAGCCTCCAGCACTGACCACTCCCCAGACAAGATGCTTGTTCCCGTACCACAGTACGTGTGATTCTGCAAGTTTCATTTATCACAAGGCAGCAGTACAGACACAAGAAAAGTACAGCAGGAGCCAGGGGCTCAAGATGAGGTTTGGCACACAGTACATCAACATCAGAAGACTTGTTCCTTCAGCTTTCATCACTAACAACATCTGGGAAGATGAATGTAACTCAGTCACGGTTGCTGCAAATTAAAATAAATGAATAACCTGCCAAGTGTGGGACAGAAGTGCTACATTCATGTGTTTTTGTGGGAAAACTAATGTGGCCCTTCGGGATTGTCAGCTTTAGTTTGGTTCACATGAATGGCTGTGCACCTATAAACTTTAAGGAGATTTCAGGGCTTAGAATATTTTCCTTGAGTATCCTAGCAGGAAGGGTTTTGGTAGGAAGCAAGGATGGCATTGATAGCCATTTCATGCTTGAACTCAACTCAGAGAAATAGTGAGCAAATGTTAGTTCACTGGCTGTAACTTGCAGGAGTGGTGGTGATATCCAGTAGATCGATAGCCACTTATCAAAGACACAGTGGACTCCTTGCTACAGGAGTCAGGAAAGGCCTGATAAATATATGAGGGAACATATCTCCTGGATAGCTGGAGAAGAGAAGGCTCCAGGGAGATCCTATAGCAATCTTCCAGTATCTTTAGGGCTTACAAGAAAGCTGGGGAGGGACTTTTTACAAAGTTATGTGACAAAGGGTAATAATGGCTTTGAACAGAAACAGAGTAGATTTAGTTTAGATATTAGGAAGAAGTTCTTTACTGTAAGAGTGGTGAGGTACTGAACAGGTTTCCCAGAGAAGCTGGGATTGCCCCATCCCTGTAAGTGTTCCAAGGACAGGTTAAATTGAGCAACCTGGTCTAGTGAGAGGTGTCCCTGCCCATGGCAGGGGGCTTGGAATTAGATGATCTTTAAGGTCCCTTCCGACCCAAACTGCTCTATGTGTCTGTGAAACCAAGTACTTTTTTCTCTGCAGTAGCTGGAGTCTGAGATGGCACTTTCATATGTGGAAGGGAGCACAGGACACAGAACTCAGGCTTTCACAGTATCCTTCTGCAAACATTACTGCTTTTCTCCCAGCCACAGAAAGCACCACCAGGTACACCAGCTCCCATCTGGGTGGCCAAGTCTTGCACCACACTTCTTACCCCAAGCAGATTGATTTTCTGCCCTTGCTGCAGGCCAGGCACAGAGATTCAGCTGGGTCTATTTGAAATTGTGATCTTTCATTCCTGCCTAGCAGGGGATGGTGGGGATGGGGTAGAGGGCAAGTAACTTCAGTATGAAGAGGTGAACAGGCACCTGTAGTATGAATCAAGGGCTAAGGCTGAAGTGAGATGTGAAGTCAGGAAAAGGAATGAGAGGACAAGAGAAAGTATCAAGAGCCCTGGGGCCGAGATGAGGGTGAGGTATGGTTATATACTGGTCCTAGGGGCTCATGGTTTGGGGGACAGAGCATGGCAGCAGCACTAAGATACAAAACTGAATCAGACTGAGCCAACATAACCATTTATACTTTCATTACACCTTTGTCTGTACATCCCACATAAAGGTGTTTAGAAGTGTCTTTGTAAGCTTTGTAGGAATTACTGATGCTGGGTGTATTTCTCCTCTTTTGCAATATGGTTCCTTACACCCAAGATCCAAGCTAAACAAATACAGAAACACACACTTTAAAAACTTGTACAAAACACTCAAAATCTTAATTGCATTGCATTTACTTCCATTTTCATTGGAGAAAGAATAGGCATTTTGTATCCCCTGTGAAAAACTAGGGCTTCTTATTCTTTTTACAGTATAAAACAGTATCTCTAATCACAGTGGTCAAGAGCATGAGCCATGAGCTTAAAAGTTCAAATTGGCTTTAAGTGAAGCAAATACAGCAAGAGTGGCATTTACTTCTTTAGGACAGGTATTTTAAGTTTACTGAGGGGTTGGAAGTTGGGCTGATGCTTGAAAAGCATTTATAAAATTACTTTAGCTCCACAAGAAATGTTTTTGTATTTGAAATCACGCCCTAGTCCAGTGTGAGCTCAAACCAAAACTTTTAGACATTTCTAGTGAACTTTCAGGAAACTTCTTTGCATCTGCCTGGAAATACTGAGCTTTTCTTTTTTTTTTTTTTTTTTTTTTTTTTTTTTTTTTTGACTGCTGAGAGAAAAGAGTGAAAGTTGACAAGACTGTGCAGTCACTAAGAAACTGCCAGGGATTCATAGGGTCCAAATAATTGACACCCATTAGATATTTGAAAACCTGCATGGACTCATTAAGCAGGCATTTAAGTGTCTTGGCTGGATCAGTGGAGCTCAGTGAACCAACACATTCTGAAAAGAAACTCTCTTGTGGTGAAAAATTGTTGACCAGTGTTCATCTTAATGAGCAAGTAGACTGTGCAGGCAAGACTGGCAAACAAACAGGAACCAAAGGCTGATTCCCATGCTTTTCCTGGGCATGCTGTCTGCATAGATGGCACAGATGGAACCTACAAAACTGAGAAGTGTGTGTATCATTTTTTTATTCTCTTTCCATGTGGAGGTACATTATAATATTTTAAACATACAGCATCAGTAAACTAAAAAAAGAAAAGAAAAAATAAAATGGAAAAGGTGGTGGCCCCAGTGCTTGACTGTAGCACGAGCTTGAACTCTGGTGGGTTTATTGTGTACGCTTAACTGCAACACCAGTGACATATCAGCAGTTTATGGACTGGAAAACAAAGCCATTAAGTTCTTTTGGCACTGTATTTCTGACAAAAAAGAAGGTCTGAAGAAAGGGAGTTACAAAAATGTGTTTTACACTGGAGGCCCATTAGCTCTATTGATCACAGAAACTGCTTTGCAGCCTCCACCTGTGGTATTGTGTGTGAGGGATTTATTTTATGCTCTGTTCATCACAACAAACAGACCTCCCGAGTAGCAATGTGTGTTCTTATATAAAAGATAATTTGGGGGCTCTGAAGACTTGAAACTCAGATTTGGTCATAATTATTGTAAGGTCACCTAGGAATTCTGGAGAAGTTTGTTTATCCTGATTCCAGCCTGCTAGATCCAAGAAAATACACTTAATTCAATCCAGGTGACTTTCCATTAAATATAATCTTGTCTTAATTGGTGCCACCTTGACCTCTACTTGTGAAGTCTGTTTTGTGGTCTACAAGTCTAGCTTTAAATGCTCAAACACACATTTCTCCATCTGATTCCCTGTGATTTCATTATGACAACAACACACTTCATACCAGGCTCTCTGTGTGTGAAATGCAGGGAAGGTTTAGTAACAAGAACATGTCCAAGCAGGACAGATGTGTTCCTCAAGCTGCAGGCCACGGTGTTCTCCATTACCTGAGCCCAGCTCAGTTATCACAAACTTTAGGATGTCCAAGGTTAAGGCATCAGTGAGTGGTTCAAAGTCCCTGCTCCCTGGGGCAGCTCATCCCACTCACTCTCCCCAACAGAGAGGCCGCAACATCCAATTTATGGGATCATAAATTGGTGGGTAGGATTCGTGGGCCCCTGGAGCTCCAGCTGACGTCTCCACCAGCGTGCTTTCTTCCTTGCAAAAACCCTCTTAGCCTGGCAGCCCTGTATCAGGCTTGAATTCACCCCAGTGGAGTGTTCCCAGCAGACCTCACCCTCTCTTAATGGTGTGACACTTCAGCACTGCTCCAGTGAGAGGAGGAACAGGAAGGCTGAGATGCCTCCTACAAAGGGGTGGGCTGAGGAGCATTAAGAACTGCAGCTCAAAGCAAATGCCTTCCCCTTGGCATGAGGATTTTAATCTCATCTGGCATTTCAAGCTGATGAAAATATTGCTCTGAATTTCCATTTCTGACAGTGGCAGGGAAACAGAAGCTCCTTTATTTCACCAGAAGCCGCAGTTTCCATTCTGGGAAGAAATACAGGAGTTAAGTAGCCCATATCACAGGCTTTAGCCAAGTGGGAGCTTGTCATATTTGATCAATTGCTGGTGGTAGAAGATTTTCTGTGAAATGTGGTAAAAAAAAAATGTACTCAACCACTGACATGAATTAATACACTAACAATATTAAACTTTGGCTCCAATAGTGGCTGCTGCTTCAGAGGGCTTGAAAAACTGAAGTTCTGAATTATGTACCAAACCCAGGCCACCGACTCATCTGGCAACATTTACAAATGTCATATCAATGCTTTGCCAGAAAAGAACAAAGGCACAATGCTGACAGGGCCCAGCAATCTTGGAGGAGATAGAATTTGGGTGGAAATTCACGTGGAGTTCTTCAAACAGGTATGATCTGGATTGACCTGTAGGTTAGTGTTTCAGGAACCATACAGAAGCAGGAAGTTTGAAAACTTTCAGGTAAATTAGATTAAAATCAATGCTATTAATAAAACTGCACCACGTGCCATAGGGAAGCCAAGCACTGCTTGATACAATGCACAAACATATTCATTGCCAAGATGATATAAAGTGCATTTTATACTCGGAAGATAAATATTTTGGCTTCTGTTCAAAGCTGCAGCCTCTGAAGTCATGGGGCATCATGAGATGCAGCTCCCATTTGAACTTGGGGCAGGAAAAGATGATTCATGGGGCCGCAGAAAAAAATTGGAGTTGTTCAAGAACAGAGAAGGCAAAGAGAAGGAACAGATTTCTAGGCCATTACTGTTTTTAAGTAAAGTTCAAGGTTTGAACCCAAACATGAACATTTTTATAATGGTATTGATAATGCTACTTGGCACCTTGGACTAACAGGAATAATTAATATCCTAGTGTGCTTTATTACAGAAAAGATTTTCATTTTGCTGTCCAAGAGCAACATACAGTTCTTGAAGCAAAATCCAGAATCTTCACCTTCCCAATGGTGTTGTGGGATTCAGCATTTGCTACCTTAAGGCACCTGGTGGGATCTTATTAGAGGAAAGGGAGGCCTGAGTGGCAGAGGTGGTGGGAAGAAATGTGAGACCTGTTAAATCTACCTAAAAAAGACACTAAGAGATTTCAAGGTCCTGGAACAAGGGTCTCTTGAGCAACAGTGGTGCTGATTTTTGGGGGATGTTTAAGGAAACCAGTTCAAAGGACAAAGAGTATTTTATAAATGCGTGCTGTGAATGACATTTCCTTTTGGAGAGCTTAGGCAGAATGAAGCAGTGGTGGTAGAGTGAAGGGATGGATCAGTGAAGCTCCACATCATGTAGACAAGACAAGGCCAAGCCTCCTCTGTGGCCTGCAGATTGTGCCAGTCTGCCATTCTGGTGTATGATACAAATAGAGACCCAAAAACTCATCTGTGCCAATGGACCTCACTACCAGCCCAGCTCAGTCCCACCATGACTGTCTCTGTTCTCTTAGGATAAATAGGTCACCCTTTCACCTGAGAGTGCTCCCAAATTTTGCCCTGAAAGCTCATGTGGATATGTTGACCTCATTGGATTGTAGCTATGAAATGTGGTACCAGTGCTCAGTCAGAATCTGGAGCCAGAGGAGCAAGGCATGACTCCCCACCAGGGAAAGGATAGGAAGACATTTCATACAGGGAACCACTTCAGGTTTTGTGCTGGGTCCAATCCAGCTACATGCTGATTCTGTGGTGAATCCCAAGCTACTCCAGAGCTGCTTAATCTAAGCTGAAATAATTAACAAACTACTGCCAGAACCCTCAAATACATATTTTTTTCTGTTCAGCTGCCCATGGTTTCCAAAGCACGCCATGCACACAGAGGAGCTCCATATGCAGGTGAATTGTTCCCCATTTAACAGATGTATTTCCAAAGGAGTTGAATTCACCTGGCTGGCATTTTCTTTCACAGTAGCTTTGGCTTCCCTGGTACTATGCCAAGAAAGACATCTTTGTTTGTGCCCTTCACTCTAAGTGGTGTCAGCAAATTACTGGCAACAGCACATATTAGTGTCTTCATCAGAGTGAGAATTTATGATGTCACCACTAAATCCATCAGGGACATTACATCCTTATAATTCATAGCTGACTCTTGAACACATGAAAGGAATGGCAGTGTGCCAGCTAACAAAGAATAATTGCCCTACTTACTTTGGCCACGATAATTTGCTTAAATAATAAAAATATGCTGGTGCAACAAGAAGAAATTAATGCGCTGATAAACACAAAGGAGAAAAACATGTAAGTACTGAGCCATATATTAAATACCCATCTTTCTGGCAGCATCATTCTCCATTTCTGATATTTTAAGCTGATGGAAGCTTTGATCAACATTTACATTCATTCAGTCAAGAGGAATATGGCAGCATTATTTAAATTCCATTTTATGGCCCAAAGGATGGTAGTAATTAAAAAAAATGGGAAAAAATGGGACATGCAAAAAGTTGCAGTAATTGTATATTTTTAATGCAAAATTAATTGACTATGCCTGAGAAAGTATATTAAGGGAGAATTCTAGGAGCCTAATTAATTTGGAAAGGAAACTGAGATCACTGATGAGAGAAATTGCTAAAAACAGGCCTCCCAGTATAGACTTCTAGATTTTTCACTGTTCAAGTCAAGCTTACCTTTTTCTTAAACTTTTTCTCAGTGAGAAAAATACACTTGGTTCACAGTGAAGAATTAAGGCACAAACAGATTTCTGTGGGACAAAAAGCAATCATCTTGGAATTTACATATACAGGTTTTTTAATTTGGAAAGTATCCATTACTGAATCAAAATACCTTTTTTTAGCAACAACAACAGCAAAAAACCTTGCCCCTTCCTTCTCTACGCTTCACCCTGAAAATTCTCTTTGAATAACATTTTCATTTAAATTCAGCTTTGATGGAACACTTTCAGCCAATACAAAGGAGCATGTTTTTGGTAAAACAGACCTTGGTAAAGCAAGATGAAGAGGAGCTGAAGACATTTGCCCTATTAACCCATACCCAACATATTAAAGACTGGAAAGGACTTTGTAGTCAAGAAGATTTGCTTTTCAAAACATCACACTTAAACTCAGAGGGACGGGGGAGAGAGGGAAAAAAGAAGGGGAAGCTTGGTGCAAGAAATCATCTATACAAGCTGCAAAGGCTGCCAGACAAAATATTGGTCTTCTGCTAAATTATACATCATGATATGAAAACACTTGCATTTCTGAAAGGCAACAAAAGAGAAAAATACTGATGAGGAAACCAAATCTTCAAAGCCAAAGCTAGGGATGTTATTCTATGCTCCATGGTAATCCTCAGCTTACACCAGCTCTCTGTTTGGTCCCCAGTGCCAAGGGACAGTAAGCTCCACTGATTTCACCACCACTATCCTGCAGCCTGTGAATCAGAGGCGTTGTATTGCCGCCAGGAAAAAGGAACCTGTTGAAAGAGATGTGCTCTGTAACCATGGCAGTCATCAGGAGGGTTATGGATTTTAACCACATTAGTGAGTAAAGTAAAGCGAAGCAAACTGTCAGCACAAACCTGTGAAGGGGAAAAATCCAGAGGGAAGCAAACTACTGCAGTGATGATATTTCCGTGATTATGTGAGTCTGGAGAACAGTGCACACCTTGTTATACAACTTATGAAAGAAGTTACAATTTGTGCTCCTTACATTTGGGAAGATGTGTACTGGCATAGTTAAGAAAAGTTATCTATACTTAACTGCAGTAAAACAAACACGCAGCCAGACCAGACACTTCTAGTTTCTTATCCAAAACTCATGAAGTTTTTCCTGCTACTTTTATTACTCAGCCAGAAATATTAAAATGAAAGTTCTTCAGTATGCCATGGGTTACCTGGAATACCTGAGTCAGTTTGTATTCTACATACCTTCAGTTCTTTTAGTGTTCAGTCTGAATGTTATCATGTTGAGGTGGGATTTATTGCTATAAATATTTTCCTTATGACACTTTCCTAGTGCTTGTTTGACAGTGATAAAAACTTAACTGACACATGTTCATTGTGTGGTAATGCACTTAATCCATGCCTTGTCTCTGGAGTCTTATAATCTGTAGGCTGCATTGTGTAAAGGAATGGCTTTTACAGTACTTCTGTCTTTATAAAGCAACCATTTTGTGGATTAAGGGTGTCTTTCCCTAGTGATACATGTTGGCACACCTACTTCTAATTTCCATTGTATAAGCCAAGAGAGAATTCTGCTTGGCAAGAACATGTAGGTACCCTGGTGCAGGTGCACTGCATCTCAAGGGTTACCTGAGGCCATTCGAAAGCCAAATCTGCTCTCGAGTGTCTGGAAGGCCACCAGGTGGATGCAGGGGAAGACTTTCCTTTGGAACACTTTAGTCCTTTATGTGCTCAGGCACTGCCAGCAAGTTTATTACCCATCATTATGCCATGACAGGGTCAGGGTGCATGTGAGGAGGCCAGGCCAAGCAGACCTGGACAGACGTTTTGCAGGTTGCCTAAGAGGAGCTCAGGTGGGGAGGAGATGGGATTGTGCATTCACAGCTACAGATGCAGCTGTGGCATGTCTCATCCACAGAACACTGAGCACATGTACAGGGAGGAAGTAAGATCTATGGCACCTTTATTTAAATAGAATGACCAATGGAACTGGGACTGAATAACATCTTGTTCCACAAACATGAACCTACAGACACAGAGCACATTCGCTCAAGTAGCTGAAGAAAATACTTTACCAAGGAATCATTTCCATTGCAGGTGAGTGCTTTGGAATGCTGAGGTATGAAATATTAGTCACTGACGTGCCGTGTCAAAATATACGTGTTTATGAATAACCCGCCTCAAAAATGTGGCTTGTGTCAATTTGTCCTTAATATGGCATCAGATTCAAAACATGATCCTGGTTCTTGGATTTGATTCAGATGTGACCAGAACCACAAGTGAATGATTTCTATATTTGGAAGTACAGTTTCCAGAGATCCATGCATCAACACTGCTGCATCCAACTGAGCTCCCACTATTTGTGTGCACATTTTGAACCCTGAAACAAACACAACCTACACCCTCACCTGTGTCTTGAAGGTAACACGTTCATACCCAAGTACTCTTTTTTGTGAGCCTTGCAAGAAGCCAAATAATTTATGTATGGCATAAAATGCATTTGTGGTCTTTCATGGGTCAGCTTAAGCAACAGAAAAGGCAGCAACTTCCTCATAACCCACTGTGAGTAAAGAGGGTGGCGCCGGTTTAGGAGGTGGAGGTGCTTTGAGAGCCTTTCAGCAGCCTATTCAGGAATCATCGGAAGGCAAGATCAAACCTGTTGATTTACAGGCCAAACAGTTCATAGCGTGACACATGCTGCAAGGGGGAGATTATTGCAGCACAGCAGCTGTGGCCTCATGACTGCTGACTCCATCCCAGCGCTATCACCCTCATCCCATACAGACTAGATGGGCTGCACACGCTGTATGGGGCAGTGAGTTAAGGAACCTGCAAGGCTTCTGAATAAGACAGGGTGATGAGAGAAGAGCACACTTCATTTCTAGGTGAAGTATTGTGTGGTGGTCACCGTGTGAAACAGAGACCAGCTGATGAGGACTGTCTTTTCTGTGCCCCCAGCAAGCTGCAGTGACAAAGCAGGAGGAAGGCTGGGTGTGGTGTCGCACAGGACAGATAATTGCTACCTTAAACCTGAGCTTCCTCATGTTCAACAAGGGAATGAAGATCTATCTCTTTGTTCAGGCTTTTAGCCAGCTTCCCTCTCTGATAAAAATAACTTGACAGTGAATGGCAGTTTCGAGCAAAGTGACAAAAGTTTCTACTTGTTTTCCTTTCAAAGCTGAAATGCTTCAGGAGTTCTCAAGATGCTTGTTTATCAAATCAGGGAAATTTTCCTTTTAATCGAAGGTTTAGGAGTAGCTCAGATACTTGGAGTAAATAAAATAAAACAAAACAGCACAGTGATGTATGTCTGCCTGCTTCTATACACCTCTCAGCATAGCCAGCTGTACCCTGAACCTGCAGCAAGTCTGTGCTGCTCAGAGAACTTCCCAGAGAACCTAAAGACACTGCACCCATGTGTTACAGGCCTTTGTTCTCAATGCAGATGAATTAGTTGTGCTATTTTCCTACAAGAACTTGACATCAGCGCCTGTCCAGGTCTAACACTTTTCTCAGCAAAAATTGTTATGTGGAGCAGGGGGGGAGAGGAAGGAACACCTCTTTGAGTTTTCTTCATTTTAATGAAACAACAAACTCTGGAAAAGGTTTATATGCACGTTCCCACACCTTCACACATGTTCAGTGTAGAGAGACATGTAATCAGCATCTCTTTTACTCCTCCTCCCCCATCCTTTCTCTGCAAAGTGACCAGAGGAGTACCTGCATGTATGGTTCTTCAGTATCCGGTTTCATTCACAAAAGCACTGCTTCTTTTGTGCAGGAAGGCTGATTTGAAGGTACTTAAGGAGCCTGTTTGGACTGGGCCGGATGTTCTACACACTGTTAGTTCCAAGTTTGGCAAAGAAATCCTACTTTAGAGAAGGAATTGCAGCTCACAATGACCAAAAGTGCAGTCGCACCTTGCTAATAAAAGGGCCCTTCTTTCTAGGTGACATTCCACAGAACTGAAAATTAGGTATATCTTTCTTTATGAGGGGGACTCTGTATTGTATAAAAGTACTCTCCTTGAGATATTTTCCAATATCTGCTTGATTATAATGTTCTATTTAAACAAACTAGCAAACCTGTCAGAAATGGTACTTATTGCAGGGCAAGAGGCTTTTGACCTTCTGTGTAATTATTCCCAGCTCACCCTTGGAAGTCTGCATTACTCTAAACTGAATTTGTGGCATTGTGTGGTGCAAAAAGGAATTGAATTGTATCCGTTAGTAAATTTGAACTGGAATGCACAGTAAATGTCAAGACTCTTAATTGAGCTTTCCATAATGGCTTCCAAGCTTACTAAGGAACAATCAAAAGCTATTAGTTATGACTAGGTAAACATTTTAAGGATATTTTTTTTTCCAGAACACTCTTTACTTCTATTTGGTGAGCCTTTGTACATGACTGAATGTAAAGCTATGAAAGAATAGATGTGTTTGTGATAAAATTAGTCTGAGGACCTTTATGAGAACATTCAGGGCTAAACACTCACGGTTTCAAAGTGTTAACTGTAAATCCTTCTGCATTAGTCTATATTACAGCAAAGCCTTTTTTTATGCTAAAGTACCTGAGATGCATTTTTACCTATGAGTCTAGACTGTGCCAGACTTTTCTCCTTTTAGATCTTATCTCTCTCCTGCTCAGCAGTATTAAGGTGACCATGGAAGCAATCTTCCTTTTTATGTGAAATCAGTGATAGTCAATCTGCTGTTTTCTTTTCTACAGCAAGATTTTCAAAGCTATACAACAGTCTTATGAAAGATCTGGTTAAGAAGAGCATAAAGAAAATTTCTTCCTTTGTAAATCCCTTACCCAACATTTGTCTGAAAGCTAGGCAGAGGGCAAAGACGGTGGCTGCTTGCAACAGCTCCTCAAAAGCCAGCGTTATCTGACCAACAGTAACGCATCCTTATCCAAGACCAAGAATCTGTTCAAAGCCAAAGATAAAGCAGTTGGCTGCTGCAGCAAGACTGGTTAAGAAACAATGCTTCTGCAGGCAGCAGCACAAAAGAGAACAATGTGTTTAGCCTTAGATGTAGGTCAGATCTCAGCTCACATAACCACATACACATTTAAGGTGCGCTGAGTGGAAGCAGCTCGCAGGAGAAGAATGAGTTGAATTAAGTGCAGAGCAAGACTTGAAATCTTATCAGTGAAGCCCTAGTTCTGCCACCAGTACCCACGATCTCATTTAGATATTCAGAAAAAGTGTATATGAAGTTCCATGGCACTTTGGGTAACTTCTGAACTCTGATGCATAGCAATAAGCAGCAGCAGCAAAACAACAACAAAAACAAACCAACCAAACAAACAACAACAAAAGAAAACCCCACAAAGAAACAAAAAACCCCAAGACAATCAAAACCCCAACCAACCAACCAGACCACTTGCTGAGAAGTAGTTAAGTAATTTGAGAGGTGCTGGTACTTATACATCTGGACATCAAAGTACAGACTCAGACATTGAAAACTTAATTTACAGCCTCCTATGCTTTGTGTGCCCTGTGTCCCTGCAGGCACAGGAACGGCCAAAGGGAGACATGAGGTGTAGGGAA
The DNA here is from genome assembly GCF_963513975.1 of Fringilla coelebs. NCBI lineage: Eukaryota > Metazoa > Chordata > Aves > Passeriformes > Fringillidae > Fringilla > Fringilla coelebs. The sequence continues at coordinate 50,868,749 of NC_140029.1, forward strand.
GTAGATTTAATTTAGACTGCCTGAATCTAGGCTCAAGTGCTTTAAAGGACATCATGCTAAAAATTTCTTTATTCACTTTTCTTAACAACAGCTGCCTCTTAGCTATCATGAAATAAATTTATGCTGATTAACCATTAGAAAGTTATGCAGATTTTAGTAGAAGATTAAGTGTGAAATCATTAAGAGATGCTTGCAACTGGTTCCTTTTTTTCCCCCAAATGGAAGCATCTATCAAAGCTGTACAGTTCATCTGAACAGGGATTGCAAAATTAGAGATGTTGTCCTAGTGACTACGTGTGAGAACAAGGATGCTTCTAAGAATGCAGTGAAAGAGACATTAGAAACTTTCTGAGAAGAAATCCAGACAGCAAGTTCTTCACAAGCAGTTTTTGAAAAGATTACTCAAGATAAAATGTCAAAAGCACCTGAAAGTTGATTTTTATATGTTCTCAAATAATAGTGTCATAGGAAAATGAAATATATACTCAAGAGGAAGTAATTATAAGAAATATTGGTAAAAAAGATGCTACCACTGCTCATTGTCATATAGTTTGTTCACAAAATTAATTCAGGTTGTGGGTTTGTTGATATGAAGAGGTAAACTCTAAGTAGAGAGGAGGAAGGATGAAAGATAACCACAGTAAAGGAGAAGGGATAACTGCCTCTATGCCACTAGAAAAGTGAGAAGGCAGTAATAAACAAAAAGCAGTATGAGATGTTGCCAGTGACAACCTATTTCTTTTTCCAAAGAGAAATATTGCCCCTCTAATTCTTTTCCAAGTGCCTTATCTACATGATATCTGCCCCAGTGCTTTGAAATACAGCTTATTTATCTTTTTGAGGAGGTGCTGCATTTGAGTGGAATTTGCCTGCCCCATCTCAGGTAGCTGGGCTGACTCAGTCACCCAAATGTCTGTCATTGGTTCACATCATCCCTTTGGTACCACTGCTCTCCTGGCTTCGGGTCCAGTGAGAGACTAACCCTGAATACCTGACTGTGGTGGCAAACAGCCACATCTGTAACCAGCCAGTTGATCCTGAAAGGGACAACTCATCCCCACGATGCTGTATTTATGGAAAACTCACAGGATTTATTAAGATTTAAAACCAGTATGAAATATGACAGAAGGATGAAGTGAACATGTACTAAAAAACCCTTTTTCCATCAAAAGAACCAGCCACTTCCCAGACAGAAACCTGACCATCAGGATTGTGGCAGGCATTGTAGCTGTTTGTCTCTCTTTCCTGGGAGGGCAGTGATTCCGTGGGGGCTGCTGGCTGTCACCTGTCACACCTCAGCAGTGCCCCAGGCTGCTCTGTAGGTTGCACAGAGACATGCTGCTTATAGACAAATGTGGGCTGCAGGGAGGCCTTCCTCTTCTGTGTCTGGTCTGTAGGAACTCACTGCATTAGGCCTGAGGTTTTCAGGCATCCAGGGAATCACATGCCCTACAGTGTTCATGAGATGTGAATATGGCTTGTAGGAGGAAAAAAAAAAAAAAAGAAAGGAGGTTGCAAATCCATGGAAATCAACCAAGCCTGTGAGGAATTTGTGGTTTATTTACTAAATTCATCCTCCCTTCCAAGGAAAGAGTCAGCCTGGTGAACCCAAGCACTGAGCTGTCTGCTCTGGCTGCAGTCACACCTGTAAGTCAAGCAGAGCAGTGGAGGGTACCCTGATGAGCACTGCCACCACCTGTGCTTTTGTACCATTGGGGTGCCTCTGCCCTGCACCAGCAATCTTCCAAACAGCACCTGGGAATACTTGAGAGCTTAGCCCACAGACCCTTCCCAGCAGGATGCTGCTGTCCTGTCCTGCAGACTAGGAGAGTTGAACAGTGTGGATAGGGAGGGTCTCATGCCAGCTGGCGTCAGTGCCAGAAGGTGCTTTCAGGCTAGATTTTTAATGTATTAACATGCCACTAGGTAGTAGGGAAACTTCTTGGTTCTTGCAGCTTGGTGGCCCATGATTTCAGCAGCAAGTTCATGCACATGTGTTTTTAGAAGTTGAGGCAGTTTCTATTTTATCCCTCTTTATTGAAAGCTAGGGGCTTGCTAAGGGCTGGGAGTTAGAAATTTAGGATATCATAGAATCATAAAATATGCTGAGGTGGAAGGGATGCACTAGGATCCTCAAAGTCCAACTCCTGGCCCTGCACAGGACATTCCAAAAATCACACCATGTGCCTGGGACCATTATCCAAATGTTTCTTGAACTCTGACAGGCTTGGTTCCCACTTTCCTGGGGAGCCCGTTCCAGTGCTAAATCACCCTCTGAGTGAAAAACTATATATAAACCATATGTTAGGACATGTATGAAAGGACTTACACAGCTGTGAAGGGAGACAACAAAGATGAGAGGTGTTGTTTTCTTTCCCTGTGAAATTTTGAATAAACTCCTTAGCTACTTGGGATGGGCAGAGAGCTGTGTGCAGTGCAGTGCTCCACAGGCCGGGTGATGTGCAGCTCGTCAGCAGGTGGTTGTGGGCAGGAGAAGTGATAAGAAGTGTAAATGTTTATCTAAGTGTGCATATCCAGTGTAACCAGAGATGTCCTAGGGTATCACACCTGGCCTCCGCTGCCTCTCCGTGAAGGCAAGGGTCACCCACAGGCCAGGCTTCCCAGCTGCTGATCCCATGTGGATTGTCTGCCTGCCTGTGCTCCAAGCCCTGTGGGAATCTTAAAGGAATCTTTGCCTGGGGTAGCTGGAATATCTGCTGTCCTATCTGAGGATGAAGACCTTGATGTCCCGGTGGTTGATAGTGGGTGTAGGGAAGAATTAGCTGTCTCCTGCAGGCACCCTGTTTTGCAGCTGAGTGCCAACACTTACCTGGGAGAGGTGTCTACTTGTATTTTGGATGCATAGCTTAGGGCAGACAAATTGCAGTGAAGGAGTCTAATAAATTGCTTTGTCACAAGCATAACCAAAGCAGTAATGGGTTCTGATTCAGTGGAGCAGGCAAAGTTCTGTGGAAAACAGCCAGTATGATTTAGCACTGGCTTTAGAAGCTCCTTGATGTTGTTTACTAATGGTGCAATTGTACTTTTGGAAGGACTACATGGAAGAGCAATTACACCGCCTTGCAAAGGAGCTGAAAGCCATTTATAAGTGAGTCAGTGAAGAACTGAAAAAGGGACGCAGTACACAGCTCTCCTCTCCTCTCCTCTCCTCTCCTCTCCTCTCCTCTCCTCTCCTCTCCTCTCCTCTCCTCTCCTCTCCTCTCCTCTCCTCTCCTCTCCTCTCCTCTCCTCTCCTCTCCTCTCCTCTCCTCTCCTCTCCTCTCCTCTCCTCTCCTCTCCTCTCCTCTCCTCTCCTCTCCTCTCCTCTCCTCTCCTCTCCTCTCCTCTCCTCTCCTCTCCTCTCCTCTCCAGCAGAAGTCTGGGAGGGTAGATCAGGCAGACAGTGACACTTCCTTTGAAGTTTAAAAGCCTGGGCTAAGGCTTCTCCCTGTTTTCCCTATGCTAGTATCTAAAATTCATCTAGGGGACTCTCAGAGTGTCCCTCTATAACTTTGTGCCAGGAAATCCTTGCTTGCTTCAAGGAGTCCTGTGGTTTCTTGCTACCAACACACTGCTGTGCTGAAGGCTCTGCATGCACAAAGTGCTTGAGCACCTCGTCCCTGAGATGGATGAGTTGCTGCAGTTCCTAGCCTCTTACTAGCTACCACAGAGGTAGGGAATGCTTCAGGAAGGGAAAACCTTCCTGCTGTAAAAATTGACACTGGTGATTAAGGTGACACCTCCTCAAGTCCTCAGGAGAGGTCAAAATGCTTTCATGAGGGCTAAACCAAATCCAGGTAACTGTGTAGTATTATATAGCAAACACAGTCATCTTCAAAATGTCATTTTTTTTCCCTTGCTAACCGTTGGAAGAGAAAATGACTGGCAATTAGTTGAGCACTGTGACATAGATTTTGAATTTATTCTATTACCTGACTGAGCTTATAAATAGCAGAAGAAGCTGTAAAAAAAAGTCCTATTCATGTACACAGGGCAATCCCAGAGGATACTGCCAAATGAAACAAAGGTAAATAATTTTAAAAATTGGATTTTAGATATTTGGGCATTGCAGGATAAAGGTGGAGAATATATTGTGCAGATCCTCCAAATTGCAGCAGAGGAACAATAATTAGCCTTTTAATTATTTTTCTCCCTAGCCAGCTTAGGTAAACAGCAACTTTTCAGTTTGTTTTATTTGAATCTTTTTTGGTCTTCTGGGTTTTTTTTGAGGGAGGACATTGCATGACTGTGCAGGTACTGGAACAGAGAAAAGATCTTAAGGGTTTGGCAGGTGAAGCTGCTCTAAGTTTCACGTATGTGCCTCCCCTTCAGTGTTTCTGAAATAAAGAGGAGATTTGTGGTGTATATATTTCTGACAGGACAACAAAAAATCAGACCTGAGTAAACGAATCTGTGACTTGTTTCCACCTGCAAAGACTGCCTCCCCAGACTGAGCACACTGGAAGTGACTCACAATCACAATTAAGGAAAAATAAGGTTACTATAAGAATTGCCTGTCTAATCACCAAGGATCTGGACTTGACAACCCAGGCCTGCATGCCAAAAATAGGTTATTTATGCCAATGTCAAGAAGGTGAAAACAGGAAACATAGAACCACCTAGAAGATATTTTAGTGAGTCCTTCTCTTCCTCTCATCCGCTAGTTCCATTTTCCAGCCTGGTGGAAGAAGGCAAAAGACCAGAAATTTCTGCTGTATGCCTCATTTTCCTAGGGACTGAGGACATCTAAGTGGAAGATCAGGTTCTTCTCAGAGGGCCATGCACCCTATTATTGTAAGTGACTTTGATTAAACGTCATAAATTAGAAACAAAAGGACAGAGAAGACTAAGAAGGAAAAGGCTTTAGGTGCATCTGATCCAAGAGCAAACAGAAGCCTCACACTTGCTCAGCCCAACCTGATGGACCTCACCAGACTTGCTGAACTGATTTGCTGTTTGACCTGAAAGTTGCCTTCGTGTTCACTTGCCCCAGCACGTCCCAAGCACTGGTCTGAGTAGTTTCGGGGCTTAGCTCCAGTCTAAAACATGCTGAGATGGAGAGTCTGGCAGAGCAGAATGTCCTGATCCAGAGGTTTCAGGAAGTGCTGCTGCACACAAGTCTAATACCTGTGATGCAGACAGCAGGCACTCATTTTCCCATCACCTGGATGAGCTTTTTTAACTCCTAGACCCTGGTGCCTGCAACTGGAGCGTTCAAGAGCAACACTTGGAGGCATCATCTAGAGCCTCAGCCAGATCTGTTCCACTGTGCCACTTATAAAATGATGGTTTTATTTACAATATATAAATATAGAAAATATAAATTTGCAGCAGCTGGGACATAGTGGCAATTTATTCAGGCAGCTGCAAGCAAATGAAAAAATGTCCAGACTTACTTTCTGTGAAAATATGTTAACTGTATGGAGGTGTCCCATTTTGCAACACTGTGTGCAAAGTGCTCTTTCTTATATATGGCTTCTGGCTGAAGAACAAGTGCAACAGGAAAAACAGCAGTGTAAACAATTCCATTTAACTACATTTATCTGGGCAAATACACAGAAAAGTCTGGACAAGCTTTGGCTTTCAGAGAGATTCTCAAACTGAGGGCCAGAGTGCCAAGATTTCATTACTCTTATGCTGAAAGAGTTGTTGCTGTGCCCAAAAAAAGTTGGAAACCCGCATCCAAATAATGAGAATGAATTTGTACTTAGCACTGCATTCCTCCACTGGCAAGGAGAGAATGAACTGGGTGATGTAATAACTGTTTTTCATCTCAAAGTTCTACTAGATGGTATATTTTCTTTGATATTTATTGTGATTTTTTTAAATGACTTGAAGAGGGCCTCAGGCTTTGGCAAAGAAGTGCCTTTTGTTAATAGCAGCATTATTAATTATAATTGCATATCTCAATAAGTGTTTTATACTATGGCATATTTTAGTGAAATTTGCAACAATTCCTATTTTAAACTTGGTGAGAAATGGCTCAAGACTATGCATTTACCCAACATTTTGTGGAGACAAAAAATGGAAGTCAAATTTTGTTTAAAAACTTGACATAATATCAGAACAAAAGGTGTCTGCTACTTGGCAAGTTCATTTTTTTAAATTCCTTGCAAACTGGAAATTCCAGAAGAACAATTAAACAAATGGTTAATAACTAATTAGCTAATTTAAATACTCACAAGAGTTTTGGGATTTTAATTATTATACTTTTTCTTCCTCCAGGGATCAAGTATGGACAAATGCAGAAATGTTGTCATAGTCTCCTCAAACAGGTCAAATACAACTTTAGTGACTGGGTCTTGTTACACTGGGTTACAGGATGAAAGAACACCAAACTGAAAACTGCCTAATTACCTGAAGTATCTGCAATGACAATTAGGTGAGAGAGCAGGAAGGCTTGCCATGAATATTGCAGGAGATAGGGGACACCTCATCCAAGCACCCAAAATTTAGTGGCAGTGCAACTTGCTTTGTACATCTCCGGTAGTTTCATTTAGAGCTTTTGGTTGTGGATTGATATTTGCCAAACATGCAGTTTCAATTTAATAACTCCCTTCTTCAGTTTTATCAAGGGAAGTAGAAGGAAGCAGAAACTGTGCCACGATTCTGCACTTGACTTACGGGTAATCATAAGAAAAAGCATCAACAGAGCAGTTATTTTTCTGTTTCACTGCTGAATTTTAGTACAGGATTTAATGAAACATGCTTCATGAGCCTGTTATGGGGAGATTTGTAACACAACTCAGAAAAACCACAGGAAAGATTCCAAGGGTGAAGTCTTGCAATCTGAGAAGAGAGGTGCCAGACAAGAATGTCAATGTTTGTGAGAAGAAGAGTCCCTGTAACAGACATGATAGTGTTTGCAGGTAGTGAACCTGCAGGAAGCAGGTTGGATGTGCTCAACAGCTGGTTTTCTTCTGCACCTGAAGAGAGGCTTTAGGCCTCTTTACATTCCATGTGGTGGATGGAACAGAGAAGTTATCATCTGTAACTGGAGAAGGGGGATGGATGCATCTGCTGGAGGACTTGCACCTAGAAATCATAAGGAAATTAGCCAAGATCTTTGAAGGCCCACCGTAAATTTTAGCAAAGCATGGAAAACTGAGGGAATTCCTGAGGATTTAAAACCAGGGTTCTTGGTACTGGTTTCATTTTTGAAAATGATGAAAAGAATTGCATAGGTAGCTATTAGATAATTATCCTGACAGTGTTGGTTAGAAAACAGGGCCATGGGTTTTGGATTTCAGAAAAAAGGGTTAGAAGCTGTAAGTATTTTGCTTGGAAGGTAGGCTTTGTTTGTTGCTTTCCCTTCTAAGTTGGCAGACAATGTTAACTATACTGATGTCACATGCTTGGATTTCTCCAAGGCATTTAACTTTCTATCAATTACATTTTGACTAAGAAACGTGAATTATATAGAATTAGCACAGCATAACACATAACAAGCCTGTCATTAAGTGACTCCTGGGGAGATCTCGGGCTGTTGTTACAGTGGAAGAGCAGATCTGATTCCAGCACTGACTTCTAAGCTGGCAATGTTCGGTGTTTTCATTAACAACATTGATGACCATACAAAGTGTTTTCAAGTGGGGTTCTTAGGCAACACAAAGTTTGTTGGGTTAAAAAAATATGGAAGATAACACAATAAGGGCAGAATCAACATAACTGTCTGCTTAAACAGTCACAGTTCCATAAAAAATGTTTCAGTACAGACACGCACAAGACCTCTAGAAACAATTCTTTACACAGGATGATGGCTTCGTTATTTTTTTTATTATAATTCTTTTACAAATCAATTATTATTTAGTCTTTTAGTCTTTCATGACCAACTTAGATGCAATCAGGTGGCCACAGTTGAGGGGTATAAATTTAGATGAGATACGTGCAGTTCTGGGCCCCACAATTTAAGAAAGAGGGGAAGGCACTCAAGTGCATCCATAGGAGCACACAAAAGTGGTGAAAGGGCTGGAAAGAGTTTCCTATGAGAAGTGGCTGAGGACACTTGTCTAGTTTGGAGAAGTGACCTCGTTGCTCATTCTACAGCTCCCTAAGCAGGGGAAATGGAGGTGGAGGTGATGATCTCTTCTCCCAGAGAACCAGTGACAGAACATGTGGGAGTGCTTGAAAGATGCACCAGGGGAGGACTGGACATTAGGATGCATCTTGCTACTGAGAGGGTGATCAAGTCCTGGAATAGTCTTCCTAGCAAGGTAGTCAATGTCCCAGGCTTGTCAATGGCTAAAATGCCTTTGGGCAATGACCTCAATTCTTTATCTTTTGGTTGACCTGAATTGGTCAGGCAGCTGGACTAGATGATCATTGTACAACCCTTCCAGCTGAAATGGTTCTGCCCTATTCTACTCCATTCTCTTCCATGCTGAGCTAAGTGTTTGGTTTCCTTTTTTCCACCATGGTTCATAAAGGAAAGAAAGAAAAAACACAGTCCATAGACCTGATGCTTCTAGTCTCAGGAAACTTCCACAGTTTCTGGATTGGACCAAATCCTTAGCAATATTTCTGACCCTATTCAAGAGACTCTAAATCAACTCTCATCCTAGTTTAGCTTTTCTAGTTTTTAACTTTTATGAAAATGCATCTAATGTCAAGGCCAGTTTGCCTAAATTGAACTTCCAGCCATTATATCTTGTCAAGACTTTGGCAACCAGATTGGAAAGCATGCCATTATCAGGACTCACAGTGGCATAAGAGATAAACAACCTCTCCTTTTCAGTGAATTTAGAAAGCTGTACGTCTTAACTCTTAGGAAAGGTTTGTCTCCCAACACTTAGGTCTCATTTATAGCCACACTGGTATTTCCACATTCTTCTTGAAATGGGAATTTGAGACAGGCTTGGTATCTATATCACAATTGCAGCCTTGACAAGGCTCTGTGGACATCCTTGGCATTTCCCAGTCTTGATGGGCTATTCTCCTTTTTGATGGGATGGTCTCCTTTTTATTGCTCGGGGTCATTGGCACTGTTTTGTCACAGGAATACTCTAAGATTCAGTTTTTCCCAAATTACTAAATATTTTCCATAGCCACATTTTCTATGGAGAATGGTCATGACAATAGAGTAAAACAGAATCAAATCTAATTGAATCAAATAGAATAGAATAAATTCCAGTTGGAAGGGACCTACATCAATCATCTTGTTCACCTGCCTGACCATTCAGGGCTGATCAAAAGTTAAAAGCCTGTTACTAAGTGCATTGTTCAGAATTTGAACTTGCTAAACTTAGTTTAATCACAGCTCAATGCTCCAGTCTACCTAGATCCCTCTGCAAGGCCTCTTGTCCATCCAGAGAATTCACACCACCTCCCATGTCATGGGGAGCTACATGTGTTCACTTGCGCCTTGTGACAGAGCCTTGGAGTGTATCTCATGTGCTGCTCTGCCAGTAGTTTGCAGAGGATGACTTCCCACTCCTCTTTTTTATTCCATGTCCAGATACATTTTTATGCTTATGTACTTTTTCCTTCCTCTGAATCAATGCAGCTTCATCCCAGCTGGAGGAAGGGCTGCCCATCAATGTTCTCAGGGGGAGCAGATGCCAGCTTGACCTCTCCTGCTCACATGGTCAGGAGAGATCAAGCTGATCTCTCCTGAGCATGTGAGCAGGAGAGATCTAACTAATCACCAGGTTTGAGTCAGTGCAGGCACCTCTAGGGCTTTCCTGCTCTGTACCTGTGGGATCTGTAACCCTGCTTGACTCAACCCTGGCACAATCAAAATAAAATTTATTTATTTGTTTTTGTCCCTCATTTTGGGAGAGGATATGAAGATTGGAATCTTTAATAAAAACAGCCAGGACAAAATTGATACCATCATTCTGTAATCATCTGCCATGCTGTCTGCCAGCAACTTCCAATTAAGAATATTTCAAAGTCACAAATTATGATGAAGTACAGTGCACAGCTGTGGTCTGACTCTAATACAGGCCTGTTCTACATGCTGTTTCAGCTATGCAAAGCTGAATAAAGAACAGAGACCCACTGGTAGGGGTGGAAGTAGGTGAATTATTTCCTCTTGTGATTTAGAGGGCAAAATCTTCAATGTACAAGTGCTGGACTACTCGGAACGTCACTTCAGTAAATATATCCTGTCAGTATGAGTGATTTTTGGCTCTTGTGTTTCATGAGGTAATGGTCTACTTAATGGTTACATATGAGCAATCATGATAAAGGAAAACACTTAATACATCATCTTGCATTGCCCACAATCTAAGGCTGAACATTAAATCATCTCATCCAATCTGATGCATCTGGGACACTGAATGAGCTTGAGTATTTTAGAAGCACCAAAAGATTTGATCTCTGAGCTTATACAGTACTCTGAATTCTCTCCTCCTACGCACATGGCATTGTCCAAACTTTATACAATTTAACTATTATTGGGAAATGAAACAGATTTTAAATTATGAACAACATTGGCACAAAGTGAAGATAAAGAGGTTTATCACATGTCTCTCCCAGCTATCACAAAATATTTATTTACTTTGATTTGAATAATACTGGTCAGGAAACTGGCAGCTGTGAAAAGACCAGTGAGCCCAGCTCTCCTTAATGGAATTTCTGAAGTAATGCATTTATTTATCGATCTATTTATTTATTATTGTTATTTATATTAAATCTGGACTTGGGATGTGAAAGTCCCTGTGCCTGAGCCCCTTCAGGCTGCATCAGCAGAAGAGCTGGTAGAAGGGCAACAGGGACAATCCTTCTGAGAGTAGCAAGTTCCTGTGCTGCAAGGTGGGGCAGGCTTTAGGTTAAAGCTGGAGTGTTCCATACAAGTGTATAATATTTTCTGTAATTGTGGCTTGTTAAGTTTTATTTTTCCACTAACTATATCAACTCAGTTCAATTGCATGGGTTTCCCTCTTTATTATTTATTAAAGTCATGTCCACCTGCTGGATTATTTTGCCCGGTATTGAAATCAGGATGACACATCTATAATTATCAAGTCGCTCTAATTACCCTTTTGAAGTGTTGGCAGAATGCTTGATTGAGTGGGGGAGAGTGTTATTAATTCTGGTGCTGTTAAATTTTGACAGATGTTTCTGATTTCTCCTCATCTTTCCATTTTACTACTCTGTTGTTCAAGAAATGTATGTCTGTATATTAAGAAACAACATTTGTTAGGTTTCTTAATTAATGGTATGGTAGAAAGGACTTCCTCTTCAGAGTATGATATGATATAATGGAAGAAGATTTAATAACTTATTCTGTATTTTTGTGTATTAGGGATAAGTTACATTTAAGATTTTCAGATGTTTCTGTAAGGTATAGTTGTTCCAAATCTACTGGAAACACAGAGATCTTAAAAGTTTACTACCCTCTATTTTTGTTCTGTATTCTCAGTGGTTCTCCAAGTTGTGGGGTTATCAGTGGCCCAAAAGATAGCATGTCAGCATTCGATGTTGAGTGAGGAGGTACCAGGAATATGCTTGAGTGGTGATAGATCATCTCAGGGCAATTTGAGAAAGCGTTAAAATTAATTCATATTTCACCTTCAGTCTTTTAAAATGGCTGGGTTATAGCTACAATGCTTAACATCTCTTCCCTATCATTACCAGTCATTAGCAAGTATCACCTGCCACGTTTTCCAGTTCCTGCATTACAACATGCATTTCTGCTTCTCGATGACTGCGAATTGCCCCTGTTCCATCCTGAACTGTTGAGACAGCTGGTGGGAACATCCAAGATGTCAATTATCTCATATGCTTGGCAGATGGACAAGACCTTTTCCAGAAGACCTTTCTGACAGACTCTTACTGAAGCTGTCATATCCCCCACCTGACCTTCATCTTACTACATTTGCTTCTGTCAGAGGACTTTGCTATGTGTTTTCCACAACTTATCATATAACTCATATTCTTAGCGATGAACTGTGAAATGTAACAGATGGGATTGCAAACCCCCAAAATACCAGGAAGCAGACATTTTCCATGGTTGCTATATAATCATGCAGGGATGTTAGTGACATGTGAAATTGCTTGAGACTTCCAAATCTTTCAAGAACACGTGCAAAAGGGGTGCTGATTTTTTGTTTATAAAGTAACGTGAATCTCTATTTCTGTTGCCCATATTGGGCTGTAAATTCAACCATTTGATTTTAAAAAATGTCCACCAGAAAACTTCTCAGGCATGTAAGGCACAAACTTGAAATAAAAAAACAAAGATCTACAATAAAAGTCAGTAATGGTTCTGCACTGGTTTTACACACAGTGAGAAGAAATAGTCAAGTCCTACCACTCTTGAGTATTATACTTGTTCTTCCACAGGTGCCAGCTTTGTACCCTTCTGATAGGCATGTCCCAGTAATAATGAGTGTGACTAATTGCACAGAAATCTCACCTTTTGGAAAAGCTCTCCTTTGCACCAAGTATTTTTGATGTACGTGGTACCTATGCTTCACTTTAACTCTTTGTGAAATATTCCAGGCATCTAGAGAAGGTACATACATTTGAGGCTGGTTTTAAAAACTCATTGGAACAATACCCAATTCCTATTTTTAGGAAGAATGATTTCCTGAGGCTCCTGGCCAAATTCCAATCCCACTAATTATGTCTCACTGAAATATGTTATCACCTGAAGTTTTACTTGGATGGAGTATAGTTTTTTTGGTTGTTGCTCCTTTTACAGGATGGTTTACTTTTGGGTAAATAGTTCTTCTCTGAGGCGTTAGCTCTTGCTATATTTGATAGATTTGAATCAGGGTTATTTTTATTTTTCCTTTTCTTTTTTTTTAGTGAATACAGACCAGGATGCTTCAGGCCTTTATCACATCTGGACAGATATTCAGGCTGTTTTGCAGATGAGGAGGTGGAAAAGCTCCCCGAGGATTGATTCTGGCCACATTGACTGATGTGTTCAGCAGGTTAAAGCCCCAGTCCAAAATCATGTTTGGCTTTGTAGATTTTTGAACATATTCAAGTTCTGCTTAGAGCCTGCTTCTGATGGCAGTTACCTGTGGAACCAATATTATATACATGCTTCCTCCTGTTAACTAAACGGAATTAATCACATGCCTGCAGTTGAAATATGGGCTTCTATGTCTCTAAAGTGACTTGGAATACATTGTTTGTACTTCTGGTTTTAAGTATAAGTAGTATAAAAATCATACTTTTTCAGGAATATTTTAATGCCTCTTAGAAATCTCTTCTGATTTTTTTCCATTGCAGAAAACAGTTTTTATTATGCTTTCTGAAGACCAGACCTAAATATATATTTAATTTCACTTACAAATTCACATTCCAAACACTATAAAACTGTAGAAAATTCAGTAAGAAAATATTTATATCCACATTCTGACTTTATAACACAAATATTTTGTCATCATTAACATTCCATGGCAGGTTAAAAATCAAATTGCATACAATATATTTATTTCCAAAGTGCTGAATATATTCCTTTTCAAAATATTTTCAAATACATTATAATTATTAGGATGAATCACAGAATTTCTTTGCTTTTTGAGCTAGCCAGAAGTACTATATTTATTCTCTCTTGCTTCCACTGGTAATCAAATTTTTGGCTGTTCTCCAGAAATGTTCATTAGCCTGAAGAGAGCAGTGAACGGACAGCAGAAAATTGGCATCTTGGAGTGTTCCTGCAGGAAGGATAGTTAAACAAAATCACTCAGCTTATGGCCAGGTGTGACTATGAGCCGGTCCAGAATTTCTGTGGCCCTCCCAGCAGCTGTGGGCAACATCTGATGGAGCCTGTGCTCCCTGTGACCCAGTGCTGTGTTAATACAGCTCCTGCAACACTTGAATTCCAAGGCTACTCCACGCCAGCTTAGGGCACAGTACAGCTGTTCTGTCTGCACCCACCTGGAGGGAAGCCCCTCCAGACCTCCTGCAGCCAAAAGAGAGCTTGTCACCTTTATCCCAAAGTGTGTCCTTTGCCATAACTTTGAAATGCAATGACAATATGGGAAATGAAGCTCTTGTAAGATACAACTTGGAATATTCTGGACTAGATGTCGGAGCACGTGGGTTTTTCTGCAACCCTCCTGGTGGTTCTGGGCAGGACATGCCTCATTTTTTGCCTTGGATTCTTTGGCTTTGCACTGAGGCTAATTGCACTTCATGTTTGCTCTCATTTCTGAGATCTACACTCTTTGGCCAGCAAGTCAAACAGTGCAGTGTTAAGTGTGAGGGAGTCCTTGGAAAGCCAGCTGTGGGGCACTCTCCTTCCCTCAGTTGTGCCTGTGATGAAGCTCCTCTCCATACCCCAGCTCTATCTGTGCCTCCTCCAATGAGCTGTGTGGGACTGATTGTTACCCATAACAGATCCAAAGCATTTGCTGGGAACTGGTCATTTTCCATAGTCTGCCACCCATTAGTAAGAATCTCCTTGCAGTTCGGGGTAGGACAAAGGCATCCTAAACACTTCAGCTTAGCTCATTATTGCTCAAACACCAATCTGATCCAAGATAAAAGTTCAACTTGTTCTCTCTTCATAACTGCTTAATATTGCATGTTCTTAAGTCTTCTAGATCCTTCCCTCTTTACCTGAAAGGTTCTAAGGCATTTAGGTTTGGTCACCTACGTGTGGTCAGGATCATCTGTTCCTGGTAAATTATTTCTACCTGTAGGTAAACAGACATCTTAAAGCTGTTGGCATTTCCTGAAAAATCCCTCCAGACTCACTTGTTTTCAAGTGACTTCAGCTTCAGTCAGTGGCATTAGGAAGGGCTGTCCTTGGTGGTTTGTATGTATGTCAGGTAGTTTCACCTTTCTGCAAGATTTCTTCCTCCCCTTTACAAGGAGGGAGAGATTTCAGTTTTAAGCATACAAGAAGATTTAAGCTTATTGCATCAGCTCCTAAGGCTCAGGGACAATGAGATATTCTTTCTGAGCCCAGTATCTGGGTTTTGACTTTAGCACTGAAGCCAGGTCACTACAAAATCAGGCATCCAAGAATTTTGGAGCTGTGAAGGCAGTTATGGCAGAGCCTACCTCTAGTCTAGAGACTCAATTACTCAGCTGAAGCCACTAGAAATTTGTTCTTAAAGTTTCTTAGGAGTTACTGTTCCTTTCCAAGCAAGACTGTTCTTTGCCCAGTATCTTTTGTGGCAGGCAGATACATCTGAGGGACTTGGAGAGGAGCTCTGGCTCTGCAGCACATATGTTGCTTGTAAACATAGAGAGAGCTTTTCTTAAGAAAAGTGTCTGCACAAGCACTCTGAGCAGGGCTATCTGGGTTCACCACAACTGATGCTGTCATTGTGCTGCTGCTGCTCTTTCTCCCCAGAGTTCTAGAAAAAAAAAACTGGAGCAGCAAGAAACTGTCATAATCAATAAAGACAGCAGAGAAGCCCTGGAGGATACAAGCACAAGAGTAATATATTTCAGGCGACTATCAGTTATCTGCACATGTTGTATCCAGATTAAGGATTATGTGGGTCAAGACCACAGGGTCACATAAGCTGATTCAAGGTCAAGTCTTCTTTAGTAGCTCAGTATTGGCAGTCCCTGAACATGATGTTGCATCTCAGGGATGGCTCATGTGCAGAAGCATCATAACTGCTTCAGTGTGCCCTATAACCCTGCTCCATATTCCTGGAATCCAAATAAGTTAAAATGATGACACATGCTACACCACCAGCTCACGCCTAGCAGGGTTTAATTAGCCTTGCCTGACCTGAGTTACCTTTGTATAGTCATTCTGTAGCCAGTAGAAGGATTTCTCCTGGTCCTCAGGGTGCTGGAAAACATGGATACAGAGGCACCAGAGAAGATTCCCTGGCTGTCTTTTGGGTTATGTTAGTGCTCTGGCTTGTCCTTCTATGTTCTGACAAAGACAAGCCAGTTGCATTCGGCTGGACATTAATAACAAGTATTCAAGCTCTGTGCTATCCAAGTTCTTATTTCATCCTCAGTAGCTCAGATAATGAGGAGGTGCTGGTACATTTCTTTAAAAATCATGTTTGAGATAATCTACAGGTTGGTGTTCCTATGGCTGTTATACATCATGTTGAAAATACAAACTGCAACTTAAAGAGAAACTGCTCCCAGGGCAGGCTGAGACTTGATGTTTCTCACCAGAGGGAGCCAGTTGTGGAGGGTCTTTGTCTGGAGTGCCCCAACTCTGTATTTCTGACAGCAAGAAAAATTACCAGGTCCTCAGAGCCATTTAAAAGCAGACTGGGAAAAAAAAAATCTCAGTTTGCACAGTCTCACAGTTGGAAAGCCCTCAGCTGACTTCTTGAGGGCAATTTTCTCTCTTTCTTTTTTTCTTTTCATGTACATTTCTTTGAAGTGTTTTGCATGAAAGTGTTATTGTATATTTTGGGAAGTATTATTGTCCCTGTATATTTTCTTCCAATGTAGCTATAAATTTCTATCCAAATATGCTCTGAAGCTGTTTGCTGTCAGAACATGAAATCAACTAGTAGATAAGGATACATAAAGGTGGTTATTTCCATAGACAAATCAAAGGCACAAAACAAATGAACAACATTCTTTGAGTCTTACACACAAGCAGAGCTATATGGGTGGCAGAATAGGTGGTTTTGCCTTTTAAAGTGTGTTTCCTTAAGCACAGGTTTCAGTTTTGATGTCCCAATAATTAATTTGCATCTGACTATTGATGTTCTTATCTTTTTTCATAAGAGTTTGCTCATGAAACTCCATGTCATATCTCAAACTGTGACAGATCATTAATTTTACCTGCCTAAAATTTAGACATGTAGTATAAACGACATAATTTACCTGATTTGATAGCCCATGGAGGAAGAGAAGCAGCTCCCAAAGGTCCTTATCTCATACCTTAAATATATGATATCCCGTATTCCATATCAGTCTTAAAATTCAAAGAATTGAAAGCCCTGACCTGGTGAATAAGGCAAGACTGCAGACCAGCTAGCTTGGATTAAGAGCATGACTTTCAGATGGCTAAAATTAATTACATTAAATCCTCTCCAAAAAACATAGATGTCTAACTGAGGCTAGGTTTATACCAATAAATAATTCACCATAGCAGGACAGATCAGTGCTTAACAGCAAAGGCCTTGGAGCTGTGGTTACTTCAGGCAGTGCTCTGGACTGAATACCCCTGCAAGTTTCATGGTTCAAAGCTGTGTGAACGGCCAATCATTGGGTTCAGCCTTTACACCCTGCCCTGGGGACAGAGAACACTGGGGTGCACCTGGAGCAGAGTCTCTGGTCTATTTTCCTTTGGAAGGAATCTATTTTGTCTCCCCCCAAAACTGCTTTGCAATGGTGCCAACACACTGGGTTACCACTACAAACCAAGGTGCTTGAGTACAACCTCAGTTTTTTGTTAATGTCTGCTAACAGAGAGTGCTGTTGGCCATTAAATCTCAGGGAAATCAACGAGACTCACTGGGGACTGCAATGTTTCCATGGGCAGATCATTATCCCAACAAACCACTATAAACATATAGATAAGGGTTTTCTGTTATAACCATATTGATAAGGGTTTTATACCAAAATGAGTCCTTAGGCAAGATTGTGATCTAAATGAGAACTTACAAGCAAGTCACAGGACAATACATCAACCAATTTAAGCCAACAAAGTAAGGACAGGTCAAGATCATCTTTTTTCAGTACTAATTTTCTACATACTTGTTTATACTTAAAAAGAAATTCCCCCAATCATTCGTAAAATGCAGGTGTTGGTAAGCTGTCACTACTTTAGTTTTCCTATGCAGCAATTCACAGACTCACAGAATGGGTAAGGTTGGAAGAGATTAGTGGGTCATCTGCTCCAGCCTCTCTTCTTGCACCTTATCCCTCCTGCCTCATGATTTTTGAAAGATGATGGGTTTCTAAAACAGCAGCAACAAAGACCAGAAGAAATAGTTTACCTCATTTCAAAAAGAGAGACTTTTGGTGCTGATTCATCTGTCTGAGATCTGGAGTTCCTTTTGGACATGACACAGTTCAATTCAGTATCAGGATTTTAATGACTGGCAGTAGTAGTTACCATCTGTTAACAGGTTTTCTTCTGCACACCTGTTCCATGTGGTAAATCAGTTGCTTATTAGTCGACGTCCATGTTACATGAACGGAGACCTGCTGTTATTTTGACTTGGTATTCCACTAGTTAACAGACTGAATAAAAAGGGTAAACACTACATGAACCAAATACTGAGGAGACAGAAGAGAAATATTTGGCTCCTGCCAGCAGCAAAAGAATCTGTCTGGGAGGAGCTCAGAGTGGTATGGTAGAGGCACGACCTGTATATAAAAGAAAGCCAATAGAGAATTTTATTATGGCAAATTTCCTAGTGGTTTGGAACTGACTACACTGGTAGAATAACTGGGGAACGCACTGAATAAGATTCAATGAGCTTTTGGGTCACCCTGTGTTTTTCAAGCTATCTTTTCTAAGATATGAGGAAAATAGAACGTACATTATTTAATCAACAGTACTTCATGTGGGGTTGAGAAGATAATGGGGAGATGTGGGGAAACAATGACCCACTCTAACTCCAGGCTAAGTGTGTGAGGTTTCTGAAGTTTTCCAAACAAGCTGTGTGTACCTCATCACATAGCAAATGTGTAAAAGATTATTGACTAATTTTCCTTACCAATACAAGAAGAACAGACTTCTGGCTTCTGCTAATGTAGCCATAAAATATTTCTACATTTCATTTTAGATTTCAAAATGCATTTTTAATTAACATTCTGTAACTATACAGTTTCAGTGACTTTCCTGCACTGAAATCTCTTACTGTTCCTTTGTCAGAGGCAAGTGGAACACTTACAAAATTTACATTTTGTTTTGCATGCTGCTAGACTGTTTTGCAAAATATCCTCAGGGCTAATTGCTTAATTATTAAATTAATAGAAGAACATTACATAAAGTTAGGCAGAACATGTCAGTACGTAGTTAAGCTGTGGTCAGTATTTTGGATCATGTTCTCAAATGCTCTAAGGTACACAGGGTATGCAAATGTATCTCTGTTTTTTTCACAGAGCCTGGACCTTTATATTCTTCAGCAATTCTGAGTCACAAGGCACAAAATCCTGTTCTCTCTGCAGAACTGTTCTCTAGACTATCAGATATGTCCTGGGCACTGAAATACATGAAATAAGTGAAAGTTCTGCTGAATAATTGAGCCGATAAGAGCAAGGAATGTTTTAAGAAGAACATAGCTGGAATTGCAATCATTGCAGTTACTGTGAGCTGGTCTTAGAGCAGATAGATTGAACTTTAATCAATCAGTATGTTTTTTCCAGATGGCCATAAGTATGTGTTTTATAATCTGCATTTTAAAGAGTGTTTGTTTCTTAACTCCCAAGGTAAGAGTAAATTAAGACATAGCACTGAAATCAGTTTGAAGAATACCACAAACGCTATAGCCTATTTTATTTCCAATATATAAATAAGATATGGCTGAGAGATTTTGACAGACTGCTTTTCTCTGTTTCTCTCAGAAGGACATGTACTGAATACTGTGCTGCAAACATCTTCATTACTTATCCATACCCAGAAAAGCCACGAGTCTCTCAGGTCCAAAGTTAATCAGCATTGCTCCAGACTTTTGCCTTTGTGTCTTGGATGCCAGATAAGAAAACCAAAAATTATAAGAGCTCTGGCAGAGCCCTTGGACTTCAGGGATCTCTGATTGCCCTCAGTCTACCACTAACCCAACTTTCAGTAAATCCTGCCTGGCCCACAGCTGGATTTCTCTGATCTGTATTTCCAGACTTGGCCAATCTAGAAAGTCCCTTGAGATCCCATAAAACCTCTTTCCTTGGAAACAAGCTTATCTAGATGCCAACTGGGCACCCAGCTTCACTTTCTACCAGGGCGGAGTGCTTCAGCTTAGTCTCTCCCCTCTGAAGCTGTGGTGATGCTCCGTTGGCCTCAGAGCACAGCTGGAGCCCAGCCTGCCTTCCTCGTCTCCCCACGCAGCAGATTGCTCCAGAGGGTGGATCTCAGCTGCAGGCTTCAGGATCAGGCCCCAGCTGAAGCAGGCAGACAGCAGCCCAGACCTGGCAAAATGCACGTCCTTCTCAGCAACTTCTATTATCCGCCCCTAGGATGGAGCAGATCTGGAGGGAGCCTCAGTTGTATAACACCAGCATTAGCAGCAGGATCAGAAGTGCCCTAATTCCTGGAGTAATTTGGGGTTGTGTAATGCAGCGAATGAGCTTTGCTTTAGCAAATGCTCTGGAGCGGGAAGGAGGCACTTGGGGAAACAGGATGAAATACACTGTGACTCGAATGGATGCAGTGGATTAAATGGGATTTTAAAACAACACAAGCATTTGTTGTAGTAGCAGCAGAGCCTACCGGAAGGTGCTGCTTCTCCTTCCCTGTGGAAACAAGAAATTGAGCAAAAACACACCACAAAGTTGCAGGACAGCAGGAATCTTCAGAGCACTGAGAACATGGCACTCGAGGTTTACAAAGTCTGCTAAGTCCTTTTAACAAGGTAGAGCCTTTCAACAACTACCACTAAGTGCCTTATCCCCAACAACTTCCCCACTAAATTAGAGTAATGCTTAACATGTTATTATTTAGTATCTCAATAAGTGAAGCTATTTTCTTTATGCCCCACTTTCTAGGGGAAACAATTGACTCAAAAAGCAGGGAAGCAAAGAAAGTGGTACAAAGGAAAGCTTAAAAAGAAGCTTTTTTCCAATATGAATTTAGAACATCTACCAGAGTGCCCTTGAAACACAAAGGAAAAGATGAAACTAGCTTATCCTCAATATGACAGGAGCTCTTCTAGGGATAGTTTAGATTCAGACCACCAGAGTCTTCTGGAAATTCTTCCCTCTCCACTGGCTGTGCAAAGAGGGTAAGATAGGTCTGCTCCTCACACAGGCTTTTGTGTAGGGACCTGGAGCAAGGTGGGATGAATCTGCAGCTGGATGATGATGTGTTTGCCTGGGTGAACCCGATGCAATTTGCCTCTGAGGACTACAAAACAAAAAGCGGCACAGCAGGTCAAGACGTAGCTGCAACTGCAGCTACAACTCTCCAGAGAGCTCTTTTGGTTTTTCTTATTTGGCAATAAATGTGTGGGAATAATTTGCTTTCTTTCTCCCTCTACAGTTCCACCTTTTGATTTTGTTTTCTTCAAAGCCCCGTCAAAAGATGTTCCTTCAGGACAGATTTGAACCACAGGCACCACTATGGGTGGAAAACTAATAAGATCTGCATGAAATTAAAAATCTGATTTGAAAACAGCCTACCAGACATGTATTTCAAACTCAGCTTGCTGGACCTTTACAAAATATGTTCTGGGCATTTCAATGTATACTGAAAAGCTCAATATTATTTTTGGTTTGTTTTGGGTTTTTTTAAATATCTCTAAGTAGTGTGCAAAGCATTAATTCATCTACTGGGCTGCCAATACACAAACCCCAAATATACAGCACTTAGGAGGGAAACATCCCCGTAATATTCATGCAATATAACTGATATTGTTTCCTTCCTCTAAGTTACTGTGGAAAGTCTTCATGAGTGAGCAAATTCTTCCTCAGACCACCACATTCTGAAACCCAGTATTAGAGAAATGCAAAGGCTGTGAATGGAAACAAGACTTGTTTGCTGTATTTAATGTCCTGCATCATGTGGCTACTCACATGCATTTGTGAAAGAGTATTTGTGTGCACAGAAATAGCACCACAAGGAATCTTGGCAGTGCTCTTGAAGGTTTTTTAAGCTTATATATATACATATATATATATTTATATACACACACACACATATATGCTTTTTTTTTTTCTTGCTTCTTTAAATTACTGCCAAGTTGAACTAGGAATGACTTTTGTCCACTTTCCATCTTCTCAACTCTTTCTGGGTATAGTATTACCTCATCTGGTTTATTATTGTACCTTGTGTTCTTTTCCTTCTTCATTACAGCCTGTAAAAAGCTTTTGTGCTTATTGTTAATTTTCTCTCTCTCTCTTTTATTTTTTTTTCCTCAGTCTTAATTGTATATCTCTGAAAATGTGTTTCTGAGGTTTTAGCTTTGGCTGCAAGCACAGTAGTTATATTTATGGGTCTACCATCAGTTTGCTACAGTTCAAGTAATTTTCTGCTTTTTGCTTGTTATGTTTTTGCCTGGACTTGATATACTTTATGAGTTTTTTGCGATATTGGCTTGTATATCTGGCATAGATAATATTTTGCCTTGCTCCTAATATCCTATCAGAGACCCAAAGAGTAATAATTTTTTCTTCCTGTGTAATGTTGGGAGATTATTTTTTTAAATGAGCTGGAAAGCTTTATTAGTTTACCAGAAATGAAAGCTTGTAATGAATCCACATGGAATTCTTTAATCATATCTTTGCTATTTTTTAACTGTACCTTCAAGTGGAATGTGTTTATATTTGCAGAGGAAAAAAAAAAGTTCTCTTGTTTAGCATTTCGGCATTATGCAGGAATTTTCGGTGCATGAGGTTGCTCATCATTTTTTCCTAAGTACAAAGAGTACTCAGAAGGGAGAGAGGAGAGAGAGAGGTGAGAGGTGTTTTTCCAGCCTGAGAAAGGTGAAAGAGCTGCTCCTCTTTGCCATCAGAGATTAAACTTCTGGCAGACCAATTTCATGTAGAGCTGGGTTTGTGGTGTTACCGATGACACAAACAGCTTAATATTGTACTGAGGGTTTTGGTCGGTAGTTCTGCTTTATTAAACTTTCCCTCTGTGATAAAATTCCAAGGGAACTTTTAGGCTAGAAGATTTTTACCTCCAAAAATTAGCAGATATCCACCCATTTATAGTGTGTTTTGACATGCCCATCATTTCAAACAAATGAACGTAATAGACAAACACACTTATCCATATTTGTTCGTACCTGAGAGATCTGTTAGCAAGGCTGAGGGAAGTCAAAGGTGAACTGAGCCCAGCCATGCTTGGAGCTGTGACTCAGACTGAGCTGACTGTAGCCCAGGATGGTCTGGGTGGTGAGCAGCAGGCTGTGGGCTGTGCTGGGTGAATCTGCTCTCTACAGATGGGCTGCACAGGGACAGATGCTCATCACCTACTGCTGTGCTGCTTCTTCTATGTGACCTCCAGGAGAGCTTGCTGACTGCACAGCCTTTACTAGAGGCAGGTGTTTTTGAAGACTATGAAGATACTCAATGCAGTGTGAAGGAATAAATGTCTTCAAGAGGGTGTAGAAAAGCAGCTTAAAGTGGCACAACATGATGGTAAGGGTAAAGGTCCTCTGGGGGGCTGGGGAAATTTCAGTTCTTAATGTTAGACATCATTATTTAAATACTGGATCCTAAGAGATGGCAAGTCTGGTTTCAGGAGGTGAGCGATAGGCCTGGAGTTTTTCAGCTGATAGCTGCTTTTCATAACAAAGCATTAATGACTTAGCAAAAGATCTGGGGGCTGTCTGGTTAAAAAAATCCAGGCTAAACAACCTGAATCCTGCCACTTTCTGATGTGCAGAGGAGGTTTCCCTTCTCCCACACTGCTTTGAGCTGCCTTGCAATTCCTTAACAGAGGGAATAGCATTAGAGCATCATATTGTTATGAATTCTCATACTTACTGTAACAAATAAGATACATTTACTTTTGAAAGCCACCTAAGGCTTTCTTTTAAGAGTCCTCCTACTGATTTCCAGGTTGCCCAGATTGTTTTCTTAGATCATGGAGAGATTGCTGTGTCTCTTTCATATGTCAGCTGTTTTTTCCACAATTGTTATATGGCACTCTCATCATAGCCTTTCATTTGTTCTGAATTATTTTCTTCCTTCCTAATGCAATCATACCTACATTGATTCTTTTTACAATTTTCTTTTTACAATTTAAATGGGACAATTTTGCTGTCATTCTCTTCGTTTCTGAAAAATATTTCTACAAAAAATCATAAGTAAAAAAAAAAAAAAGAAGATGATTACGACTGAAGTGGGATCAAACCAGAGAGAGAAAATTAGCATCAGCTCACTGAAAGCTTTTATGTATTCTTCTGTTTACCCACACTTCAGACATCTCAGGAAGGCTGGGTGTAGAAAGCATGCAACTGGTAATAAAGAGAAAGGAGGGAGGGGAGGAGGGAGGGTGGTGTGGAGCTGAAATAGCGGATACGCCGTGGAGAGCAAGCCAAGTGCCAAGGGCAGCCTGCACCTGAACGGTCGCCAGAAGACAATGCCAGCAGTTCCCAGAGGTTCTGACGGTCTGTGGTTTGCTGCTGGGGCAGAGCTCTGGTGTCTTTTTTTGTGTGGGAGGAAACAATAAAAAACCCCATCAGAGAGCGCCTGCAGGTGAGCGAGGGCATCTCATGATGGAGGTAAGTCGTGGGGCTCCGCTCTGAGCAGAGCTCAGGCTTTAATCTTACAGCCCAGCAAGTGCTGCAAGCTTTTGCAGTCAGTCTTGCTTCTTAAGCTCCTCAATATTCACCTCTTCCATCAAGCTACACGGGTACAGCATGAGGCAATTGTCATGAGATCTTGCTTTAGATAAGGCTTCTTATAAGGATGTGGTTAATCCAAATTTAAGCTTCCCTCTCTCTGAAAAAGGTACAGAAAGCATTTAACTTCTGCTATTCACTTCTGTCACATTTCCACATCAGCAGGGCAAGGCATGTCCCTCTTGTATCCATCTGGAGCTTGAGTAATGGTGCTGAAATCAGGGTTTGTCATAGAGAAAACTTCTCTACCAGCTCAGCTGAGCTCCTGATTTGGTCTGATACATACCCTGGGGTCTCTTCAACATGGATTAAATACATATGTAAATGTCTTTTCATTTTTCTGACTTCTATGTCACATTGCACAAGCTGTCTCAAAAAAAACCCGAGAAGTGCAAGTGTTTAGTAGGAGCTGCTGACATGCTTCAGAATTCCAAATAAAGTGTTTCTTCAGAGAAGTGTGAGAAGCATGACTTCTGCCCTCCTTGGTGTCTCAGCACTCGGTCAAAGACAGTTTTAAAGGACCTTGATTTTTAGGAAGTGCTTTTAGCACCAAGATCTTTTATGCTAGCTACTTGAGCAACCTGAAACAGTTAAAAATCCCTATATATATTTGAAAATTTAAATCAGGAGTTGATTTTTTTGATGCCTCTTTTTTAGTCAAAATATGTTCTTTATTTCATCTCTTTAAAGGAGATAGAGTGCATTCACACTATGTCTAAATCTTGCATGGATTTTTAGATTGACCTCCCTGGGGATGTGTTTTTTCACTTATATTGAAAGATTTCATTTACTGTGTCATTTGCAGTACCAAGGTTTTTTCACCATGCTACGCAGGGAAAATTCAGTGTCTTAGTAAAAATGGCACACTGAGATTTTTCCATGTCAAAAGAAAAAAGAGTCAGGTGACACTGGAATAAAATGAAGTCTTACTTTTGAATTAAATTGTTAAAAATACTATAACTTCTAAAAGGTGTAAATGCTAGTGCTGTTATTAAATATTTGAAAGGAGAAAAGAGAGAAGTCAAGTCATAACACTGTGTGACAAAGAGAGGGAATTTTCTGTCCACTTTTGGAATTTCACTTAGGCCACACTAAGAACTTTTTGTTCCCCATGGTCTCTGCCATTTCTCTATGCATTTTAATACTTGATTAAAAATGAAGAAATGAACATATGCTGGAGGGATACAAACACTAGGCTATGAAAATGAGGGAAAGCCAAGATGAGATTAACAGATGGCCAGGCATGAGGTCCCATTTTAAGACACATACAATCACATTAAGCTACTATCCTTCTGAAAATGTAAATGCAGTTAGAGGAAGAATAACGCTCCCTTGTTAATTTTTCTTAACAAGGAATATGTTATATGGAAAGCCTTTTTATTTTTATTTCTATTTCTAATTCAGTTTTATTTTTGTTGCAAAATAAGTATTGGAGATAGCTGAGTAACTGTCCTGTGGAGTTGCCTCTGGAGATCTATTTTTGGTATTTCTGTCTACTCATGCAGCATAGAAAATCCTCAGAACTCACTTCTCTATCTGTCAACGCAACAGAGAGAAAGAGAAAAGGGATTTAAGGGTTGTGACATGAATTTGCTACCAAAGATAAGTGACACATGGCTTTTACATCTAATTTTTCTTTTTCCTCAGAATTTCTGACTTCTTCTTTTCCTTCTCTGTTGTCCTGTCTGTGTGGTCCTAAACTTTTCCTCAGAGTTTCTCTCAGCTTTTTATTTTCACCTTCCTCTGCCTACAACCCTATCTCACTTCTGTATAGTGCTCTCTGAACTCCAGCTTCGCAATCTTCCTCTTCAGAATCAGCGCTTTCCCTACTTTTTTCCAGGAATGGAAAATGGGGCTACCCTGACGAGAGAAGAGGAGGTGATCTTTGATCTTAGTGTAGGACCTCACCTTGGCCCCTCCACTTGGGCAGGTTTTGTGCTTTGCTCAAGGATAAGGGGAAGCAACCCAGCCTCCTGACTGGCCATGCACCACCAGTCCTTCAGAGGCCTCCTTCTCATCCACTGAACTGGCTATTTCTGCCTGCCTTAATTCCCACCCTGCCTCAGGACAGGGGGAAGCAAGGCTATACCTGGGGAGCTGTGGCCTCAAACTGATCTCCTCTGTTCTCTACTCACTGTCCCTTTCCCTTGCTATCAGAGAATGAAAGTAGATGGAGGTTGTTGCCTCTTAAAAACCCTTTTGAAAGCCAGAAAATAATGTTCTTCTTTTGCCTGTCTCCTTGCCTTAGATGGCACCCACAACAAAGAGGCAGTGTCCAGAGGTTTTTCTTGGTCCCCTAAATGAGGCTGGGATGGAAAGAAGCAAGGGTTCCAAAATCTGTCCATGAAATCCCATCACCATAATGGAAAAGGTATTTGAAGGGCTGCTTCAGGCTTAGCAGTTCATGTTTCAAAAACCCCAGCATTCTGCCTAGAAAGATGTCTTTGCTGCCAGGTGGAGTCTGATTTCTGTGCATGAACTGGCTGTTATGAGCAGGCAGACAGCAAGATCCATTGTACATGTGTCGTTTCCCAGCACTGCTACAATCCCACTGCGCTTTTCCTTTACAAAGAGTGACTAACCTGTGGGTATACATGCCTGCAAAATGCTGCCTTTTCCCTACTCCTTCCTTGTGGCTCAGCACACCTTGGGAATGGGATACAAGGATACACAGTGCTGGGGCTGTGTCTATGCCACAAAAGTCTCCAGACCAAACCCTGGGCCAAAGCTTGGTTCCTCTGTGTGCTTCATAGTGCTGTGTCCCACAAGTGAATTTCCACGGGAGGAGTAGCTGGAGTGCGATGGACCAAACCCAGGGAATTAGCTACACCCTGTGAGGAGCTGGAACATCAGGAGACTCATGCTGGAGCTCAGTCCCTGGTCTCCTTGTTTTTAGCAGTGTCAACATGCCATAAAAACTCAGTCCTGCACATAATTATTTGTGTAAGAGCCATTTAGCCCAGAGAAGATCAGAGACAGTGTATTCCAGACAGCCCAATATGCCACAGTCCCAAAACTGTCTCCCCAGGGATGGGCACTCTGCAAAATCAAATCCCCCACCACTTTGCAATTCTGCAGCCTTTTCAGTCTGGTAATCAGCCTTTTTTTCACAGATTTCCCTTCAAATGCACCTCTAATGGTTCTGCACATATTTGTTTCTTCATAATTGTCAGTTTCTATAAAACTTAATGTCTCCTCTCTAATTTTTTAGCTAGAAATATGTGGAGAAGATCTGACATGGGTAGGGCTAGTAATTTTTTTAACTCAGCCTTTAATTTTCACACAGGAATCTATGAGGTAAGCAGTGTCTATTAAAAAAAAGAAGGAAAAACCCCATGAGCATCTAATGTTCTTTCAGGAATTTTTCTGTACATTTGTAGCTAGAATATCTCCATCATAAAGTCCTCCTTTCACAGTAATTTAAATATCATTCATATCAGTTTCAAATGGCCAAAGAAGGTGATTTATCATTAATAAATATAGCAGTAAAAAAGTCCATAAATATTCAAATGGAATTTAATCATGGAGTTAAATGCAGAGTTGATCCAAAGTTTACCTTAGGTTGGATGATTCATGAATTGGTTTGCTTTTTTCCTTTATCTATGAACTGGTTAAATGTTTACTACTAATAATAGCTCAGTACAATCAGCCAAAAGTGTGTTTCTTGGACTGTAGATCTTTATGTAATGGAAGAAAGTAAATTTCCAATACATAAAAGAATCCTTATCCTTCCTTATGATTTGTCTTTTTTTTAAATGGAAGTGGCCTTATATTAGATGTCCTAAGACACACACACATCCTAGTCACAATTACAAAAGCTGATTTTCTGTTGTTCTTATTAAAGGTGCATTTTAATATACTGTCTCTCTGATGTGTAAAAATATCAACACACCCTAAAATGGTACTGAGTGATTTTAAATTTGATAGGAAATCTAAATATTGTCAAAGTGGAAACTGTATTTAAGAACCTGAATTAAGAGAAACACTATAGTACAGACACCTCCATGCATTTAGGAAGACAAGGAAAGTCAAGTCCCCAGGGACAGTACCTGAAATATTCTTCCATACAACAGAAAGTACAGAAGAGCAACTGCAAATTCTAGAGAAAACTGCAGGGTTTACAAGGTGGCTCTTAGTAATTCTGAAACATTTGGCATACAGTAAAATGAAGGCAGAAGTAATGGAGAAGCTGTAACACATGCAATACTATGAAGATCTGATCACCTCTGATCACCTCTGATCACCTCTGATCACCAAACAGATGATATCCAAAGAGGCATTGCTTTGGCATTAGCAATGGCAAGACCTGGAGCAAGCCAAAAGTATAGCCTGTACTAAAGAAAGAGGAGCTGAAGTGACACTATTTCTGCAGGAAATAAGAGACCTGGGAAAATGTGACCGTGGTGGGAATGATTGCTGTCATCTGCTCCTGCCTAATGGGGATGGTGAGAAAGGAGGGAGGAACTTACAGTTTAACAATGCTTTTACCCAAACCCACAGGGCATGCCTAACACAGAATATAATGAAACTTTATTATCACAGGACACCTATCCAGCAGGTGGAATGAGGGAATTGTAAGTACTGTGCTTCTTCCCATCAAAACAGCGCAGTTATTTTTAAAGCTGTAATAAGGCATCAGTATTTGCTGTAACCTGGTAAATTGGAGAATATCCTACAAATTCATAGAGATGTCTCAAGCTTACAGCACACACAGAAAATGGTAGCTCAGTACTTGTACTGGTGTTTCAGGTGCAGACCCAGAACCATGTAAAAGAGTATCAGTGGTCCTTGTTTACAGGGTCTGATTCAGAATACAGTTGTCCACTTCCTTTACTGCCTCACTGCTGAAAAGGGACATCTCATACTGCAAGCCCATTTTAATTTTAAGCCCCTGACCACACATTTCTGTAGACATTATATGAAGTTAATAAAAATAAGCCTTTCTAACTGAATTTTATATTCTACTCAGGAAATAGGAAATATTCCCCTGAAATTAAGGTGTGTGGATCCATTCTATTTCACAAACTAGAGTATATTTTAGGCAATCATCATCTCCTTTACTTGTTTCTATGAGCCCTGCATTGAGTAATTCTTAGTTCTCTATTGGATCACATCAGCAGACATGACATGATGTACTGTACATGTCAAATGCATTTAATTTTTTCACGCATTCTGTGGGTGGCTGAGAAACACGCACATTCCAGGACCTTGAAAGTCCTTCTTGTTTTGCAGAATGGGAGGGCATTTTTTGTATTATTTTTTTCCAAAAAATTTTTACAGCTATCATATAGTATTCACACCGAAGGACAAAATGATCTCAAAGGGACAAGAGAGAAAATCAGCCAAATGCAAAGGAAAGAAAATATACCAGCTCCACCCACAGTTTGAGTGATATGCTCACCTCCTGAGGTATACAGAACAGGTTAAAAACAGGAAAGCAGTTGTGCTGGCACAGTGAAGAGGCACATGCATGTTCTAGTCATTACAGTTTTGCCAGCAAAATACCACATAATTCTACAGCTGATGCTTCACATTCAGCTTAATCTGCAATACCTTTTTTTAGCTACAGAATCAGCTGCCTTGGTCACACAAGGTTAGGACTATAAGTAGCTCCAATGAACTCTGGAATGCATTTTCCAGTAACAACATCTGGCTATTGAAAACTCCACTGACAGCTGCATTGGTGGCTGTGAGAGGCTATCTTCAGGTCAAACTGCTGTAGGGCTGGCTGAGCCCTCCTTTTCACCAACGAGATTTACTCTTTCCATCCTTTTTCCTTTGAATCTGGATAATATCAAGCTTTTAACCTTTCCTTGGTTAAATAGAAAATACACTCATCATATTAATCTATGAACTGATGTAAGGATATAGTTGAGCAATAACTCAGTCAGGCTTGATGAGTTGAATTTAGTTGAGCTCATGAAAAATAATTTTGCAAACTTTCTCTTGTAAAAATTAGTCCATCAGCCACATGTACGCTATCTTATGAATCAGGTGAAGCAGCTTGTCCTGCTATCCCATCCATAGCTTCTGTAATAATGTTGTCTTTTCTGAGAATTCCTCATTTCTCCCTCTTCCAGGAGGAAAAAAAGTTATCTCAGTGCCTTGAGAAGTGAGGTTTAGTCTCAGGATGTATGTTTCCAGAACACGAGAAAAGGGCTAACCTGTATATTTTCTGACCTTCCCACCTTACCTTCCTCTACCCCACTACTTGTGCCAAGGTACCTTATGTGTGTTACCCTGGTGCTTCTCCCCACACTGTGGTCACACCAGCAGAGAACTCAAGAGTGGAAGAGTCAGGCCAGCCTCACTCCAAGCCACAGCTGGAGACTGGATATGACAAATGGAATCTCTGAAGTCATCTGAAAGAAACTGACTGCTTAGTGGTTGGGGTTGGTTGGTTGGTTGGTTGGTTGGTTGGTTGGTTGGTTGGTGGAGGTTTTTTTTGCAAGCCCAGTTGACTTTTACCGATTTCAAGTGTCCCTTACTTCAAGAACTTTAGTCCACTTCTCTAACCTGGCAGGAATTGCTGAGTTTTGCTAAGCCCAAGCCACAGACAATAAAGCTCATGTAAAAGGGGAGAAGGGTGTGCAGGTAGAACCACACACTCCAGACAGTTTTTCAAAAGTGAAGGTGCTACTGGGACACCAGCTGGCATGTATGGAGAGTCCAGGTATATCTGAGATAATTTTTTTCCCAATGTTTTTAAAATGAGAATGTTGATCAATGCCTGGAAAGATGTCATTTCTTTTCCAAGAATTTTATTTCCTTTGACTTTGGCAAAGACAACGAGGAAAAATGTTTTGCATCTTTCTGTTTATTTAGTTGTGTTTATTTCTAAACTTCTAATTGCTCTGAGGTAATCACCTCATTAGAGATGATTTCCAGAGAATGCAAACTGAACTGCTAGGTAGCACTGTAAGAGCTCTTTCCAACAGGAATTAGGAAAGATCATTGGAAATGTTAGTGGTTGTGTTTATAGGGCTTAGACAACTTTTTTCCAGTTGGCTTTAAGGTATGATTAAATACCATAGCCAAGAACTGCAGGAAGACTGCTGCTTGTGAATACTTTACTAGGAAATTGTTTCAGCTGAACATTATTTTTGAAAATGTTGATTTGCTACTATTCTGGAAATGTTCACGCCCAGCCCTCGGTGGGTTTTAGTATTTGCAAAGGGCTCAATCAAACTTCTACTGAAATTAATGGAAAAATATGAGTAGTGGAAAAGTCTCTAAACATAATCAAGTGTATCCTTGTCTACTTACTCAGAAGACTTAACTGCCATGATTCATAAATGAAGCACAGAGAAGGAGTACAACAGATAAAATCTTGTCCTATCTGAACAAAACTGGGCTGTCAGCTAAAAGGCAAAGATGACATCGCCAGTGCAGCCTTTATTTGCTTCTCCTTTATTCTCCTCTACTTCTGTCATCCTTCCCAAAACTAATATGCATTGCAAATCAGATTTTAACTCCGAATAATAACTCAGCATTATCAAGACCTAATTATAATCTCTCTTTATATTTACTATTGGTTTTTTGTAATCTTGATATACAGAGAGATAAGCATTAGATCATTTCACCCTGCTTAGATAGTGTACTGTTGAAATCAGTGGGAGCAGCAGTTGGTCCTTATCCAAAGCCCATTGAAGGAAATTAGGATCTTTTCATTAATTTGGACAGTTTTCATTTCAGATTCTTGTGGAGGACCAAAGGGAAACTGTTGCTGAAGTACAAAAACTCTTTTCCCCCTTTCCAGATTAACATTAAAACTCAGTTTATGAAAAGGTTTGCTTTTTTCCTTTCCTTTAAACTCAACAAGGCCTTTTAAAATAGAGGGAAATTTGAGATTTCCATTGATAATCCCTTTCATACAAATAAAAAGAGACATGTTGTATAAATAACCTTGGGTATTAAGGAAAGACGACTGCAAATGAAAAGAAAAACTGCATTTGCAATACCGAATGTAGGCAGCATTTGTATCTGGCAAAAACATTTTGTATGCTACTATATTGTCTTTGAACTTATTTCCCATGGGAGTAGCTGTTGCTCAAGAAAACAGGTGTTTCAGTATAATACCTGGAGGGCATCATTTAAGTAAGTTAAAACATTATTTGTTTAAGGAACCCACTCAAGTTTTCTTGCACTCTGTTTTGACACAGTTCAGCAGAAGATATTAGGATTTAAATAGTCTATGGTTCCTAAATGTAAATGCCCATGACTGCTACATAAGTCTGTTTAGACCTGCTAACAATTTAAAACTGAACCAGGACCTCATTTTCCATGGTCTAGCTTTGTTTCAAAACTCTGAAAGAAAAGGGCATTAATCCTTTGGTTTATCCTGTCTGTAGTATCAGACTGAGACCACTGCAGTCATGTTGGCTGATGTCCTGCTGCTGACTCCTGTGAGCTGTGCCCACTCTGTGGAAGGTGCTCACATTTTCACCCTTGGGGAAGCAGATTTCTCTTACTTAATTCCAGTATCTCCAAGTTAGACAGAAGTCTAAGGTAATCACTGCAGTTCCCTTAGATAATAAAAAAGGAGGACATTTTCAAAGGCACACTCATCACCCCATCATCCACTGTGAAGAATTTCCAGTTGAGCTGCCCAACTCTTGGTTGATGACAGAGAGAGCCTCTGCATCTAGCAGGCTTTCTGCAGCCAGATTTCCATGTGGATGGTGTTAAGGGAATTAATCCCAGAGATGTGACTCATGATTTATGGAGCGTGCCTGCACAGGTGGGAAAAGACAGCCCCAAGTTCATCCCATCCACACTCCTGCTCAGTCAGCTAGCTCTGAGGAAAGGCAAAATGAGCTCAGGTCTGCCAGCACCTTCCTGGGTAAATCATGCCCTTGCAAGATGAGGTGTAAGTAGCCAGTTACTGCTTTCAGCTGCACCCAAAAAGATATGCTGGTCATTCCTGAGGAAAAGAAAATAATTTTAAAAATCAATAAGAAAAGATAACTGAATGATGTCCAAAAATGCCCTCTTTCTGACCTTGAGTGTGAAAAGAAGAAATGGAGAAGAGACGAACTATGTCTCACAAGATAGAATTAATGAATATGTGAGACTAGGATTTGTTTTTAAAGTCCATCAAGCTCTAATTGCTCTAAAAGGAGCCAAGTTCCCTAACAGCAGCTTCTGCACAGTGGCCAATGCTCTTCTTCCCATGTGCAGGCCACTCTCCTCTAAGTGTAGAGCAGATTCAGAGGTGTCTAGGGCATGAGTTAAAATACTTATTTTTGAAGCTCTCTTCATCTTCTGTGAGTGCTGGGAGTTCTATTTTTATGGTGAAAGTAAGCACAGTAACAGGAGTGCTACTTTTTAAATGGCACACTTGATGCACTTTAACAAGTTAAGCATATTGAATGTGTCTGGTGGTGAAATTTGTGAAGAAAAATACAGAAAATATTCTTTTTCTTCGTGCCTAAATATGTGATTTTGAAGCTGGCATGTGTGCTGTTTTAAAATGTTAAGCTTTGCTTTTGAGTTTAGAACTTCTGATTTTTTTCCATTAGAGATTAGATGAAGATGAATCAATTCTGGAAACATATCTCTTGTTATTATGCTGTCTATCATTAGAGTTCTGGTTCTCCTAACAGAGAAAATCATTCTCTAGGTTAAGTAAATCTTGATAACACTATATCTCCTTATTTCCATCTCCTTCTTTCAATATTGTCACTAAATTGAATAATGAGGTCACAGATGCAAGACAAATCTGT
Source organism: Fringilla coelebs (assembly GCF_963513975.1). Lineage (NCBI taxonomy): Eukaryota > Metazoa > Chordata > Aves > Passeriformes > Fringillidae > Fringilla > Fringilla coelebs. The sequence goes on from NC_140029.1 coordinate 50,902,833, forward strand.
TGGGTCATCTGTTTCAAAACTATTTAGGAATACAGAAGTCGATTCTAAACAGTCTGTAGATAAATATGACTTTTTAGTTTTAGTCCAAATATGTAGTCTGAAAGCAAAACATTGCTGATGTCCATCAAGGACTTTGACTAAAAATAATTTTATTTTGAACTTTTCACTTTGTTCTTTACCTATATATTTTTGAAGTACATGGAATTTGGTATTTCATCCATATTTCTCTCTTTTCTTTGCATATCTATAGTTTTATGCTCCTGTGTCTAGGTCAGAACTTACTGCACTATGTAGTCAGAAATCAATATATGGTTAATCTTTGCTGTGTTCTCTTCAGTTCTCTTTTCTTCTACTGTGTCAATCTTCTTGTGTCATCATCAGATAGAGATGTCAGTGAAAAATTAGTTCTGTTTGTCTAGCTTACACATCTAACATGCCACTAAGTTTAGTTTCTTAGGGAACTTATTCTCTATAATTAGGTGCTTATAAAGTCAACAGAAAAATGTAGGTGCTTTCAAAGTCATCCAAAAAGAATTACTGCACATTTAGTTTTAGATATCTAAGCCAGGCACCTCCTTTTCTCTTTTACTATGCAGACAACTTCAGTGCTTGCTGTAATGATTCCCTAGATCCCTGAAAATTAGTTGCCTAAGCTAGACAGCAGCAATTCCTTGAAGACGAATTCATATGACCTGTGCTGAAGTATCTCCATTTGAAGTAGTTATATTCTTATACATCTGACCTTTATCAGAAATCTTTCTCAAGAATTGCATAATAGAATATTTTCACTGATTATGAAGGATTATTATCTCAGAAGGAGGTACAAATAGAGTGTAGGTATTGAAATTTGGAAAGATTAATACCACTGTTTGTAACAGTTGCCTCTGTAGGAAAGGCTTCTGAAATGGGCAGGCTGCTTTTTAAATTAGGAATCATTCCCTCTCAAGTTTTCTGAGAGTCATTGTGTGAAAAAAGAGGTACAGCTTAAGACATACTTAAATAGTTGAAATGCACATGCCAAATCCAGTAAATAGTTTGAATCAAAAACTTCTGTGGGGTCCATCATGATTTCCACCTGTATTCATACCCTTGCTAGTTACAGCTGTCTTCTTAGATTATTATTCACAGTATATTTATCTTTTGTTACCTGAAAATCAGGTTTTATAGAATAAGGAAAAAGCTGAAGAATAATCTTCAGTTTTACTGGAAGACAAAGGTACTCCAAGCACACTCAGGAACTTACCTGGTAAGTCCACAATTAGAAAGAGGCTCTTTGTATCTTCATCATAAATCACAAGAAATACTTTGAAACAAGATAGGGGATCCTCAGTTTCATGTGACTTCAGATTCTGCGTTACTAATTAACATTGCTAAGAATGAAGGCCATGTGAAGAGCATATCCCAACATCATATGCAGTTCCTCGTTATCATGAGCAAACAAGACTATAGAATGCTTGTCATAAACTGATCAAAGGCTTCTCAATGGTTAGGTTTCTTCCTTCCATAACTTTTCTTGTAAGACTTACAACTTTTTCATGGAATCATAATCATGGAAAGGTTTGGGTTGAAAGGGACTTTAAAAAACTTATCATTCTAACCCCTCTGTGGACAGGGACACCTTCCTCTAGACCAGATTGCTCAAAGCCCTAGCCAGCTAGCCTGGAACATTTCAAGGGAAGGGGCATTTGTATCTTAGAATCCTTCTTTTATTTTCTACTCTGAACTCTCTTTGTCACTAACTTTTAGCTATCTGTTCTGTTCCAACATTATAATTTAGTTTAAAAGAATTATTTTGCCTTCTTATGTTTGTCCCCTGAGTTTTAGGAGAGACCATCCATTTATCTTCTAAGCTTTCAGCCTGCCTAATTAAGGAGCCAAAGACTTGGTTCCACACTGGGAGACTTCGTACATTAAGGCCACACAAATTTTTGATCTTTGAATGCAAGAGTGGAAATCCCATGTGATGCATTTTAATTCTTTGTTAAAGGATTTGGTACAGCCCCATGCTAATAAATGACATTCACTCACAAGACCCAACATGCCAACACCTAACTAACCCCAAAAGACACAGCAGAGTGAGGAGTGTATCTGAGATTGTCACCATGGCCTGTACCATGATATTCATATTTCTGGTTTTACTTTCACTTGACATACCTTGTCTGTACACCCTAAGAATAACGTGCTAACCCATTGTCTTCAGAGATCTGAGTTCCTAGTTCAATAGAGAATCCAGCCAGGATATACTGGAGCATTTATGCACACAGCAGAAGTTCAGACTTGAAATGGCAAATAGGAATTGATGCGACTGGTAGAACTATCCCTGAAAATGCTCACAATGGCTGTGGATTATTTTGAGACATGCTGGGGTATTCATGTCATCCAAAATCTCAGCGTTAATACCATCCAAAAAAAAAAAATTAAGAGAGTTAACACCATCAATGTTCCATTATTTTAATAGTATTATGTCATTGCTATTAGTTGTTTGGGAAGAAGGATTTAGAATGTCTTTATTTTAAAAGCAAAAGTAGGGAGAATCATCACCTGTGTAAATTTTACACAAACGCATCAGAGCATGTTAAGAAAGCATACAAAAGCAAAACAGACAAAAAGTGACATAAAATGTCATACACAGGAATTCTGATATTAGAAAAGTTTAGTTTAATACAAATGAGGTGTTCACAAAAATTATTTTGTTAATCTATTAGAACAGTAAATCTTTCAGCTTCTCTTAAATCTTTCTCTTTCAGTCTGAGTCATATTTCTAGGCCACTAAGAGAACATACCTAGATTCTTTTACAAAGTGTGAAGGCTGTTGTCATCCTGATTTTGAAACTCAATGAAATCATAATTGCAATTGTAAGACCAAATATAACCTTGTTATTAAGCAAATAACTAGTTCCAGCTTCTCTGAAATCTCCCCCACCCAACAGCATACAATATATGAAGGTTTTCACATTCTTTGTCAGATTTATTTGGTTGTCAGTTCAGTTACTGATGCAATTAAAAGGTGCTAGTAAGTATTAAATTTGTGGCAGGAAAAAAAAACCCTCTTTGTGGACTTCACTCATTCATCTCTATTTTAAAGACACTTTTTGGAGTTTGATTACATAGCAACATTCCATTCAAAACTTCCCCAGTGGCAAATTTGGTGTAGTTGCCAGAAATGTATCATTCAGCAGTCATGGTGGCAGTTAGATTGGGTATTCTGGTGAAATTATTTTGTTTCAGTGTTATAAATATTTGTGGAAACACTAATGTAAAATTTAAAATCTTCAGTTGCTGGAAATTTAATATAGGATGCTTTTATCACTATGCTTGTTGAAATTTTTTTCATTAAAAATAAAATATTTTTTTCTCATTGCAAAGACCCATTTGGTATCTATGGCTATCCAAATAATACTGGTATGGATCAGTAGAGATTGCATTTATTTGTGTTAAAATAATTGCATACGAATAGAAGAAAATAGAATGAATCCTTTAATAATTAGTCAAGACATCTTGATTTTTTCTTTTGAAAGCGATGTACAGGCAATGCTAATTTATCTTAACCTGTCTTCAGGGGATCAACTCACTATATAACTCTAGTGACTTCTTTGATTCCTTAGATGCACCATGCCTCCAGCAGTCTTATCAGAAGAGTGCAAGACATTTGGATTCCGTTCAATGTCAGGTCAACACAGATTTTTTAGACCATCTAGGATATTAGTGGTGACACTGGGTGCTGGTGTTTATGTGACCAACTTGACACCCAGACAGTTAAATTGTCTTTTGGGTGAGATTCAGACCTCAGGAGAGAGGTGTCTACACATAAGAGTACCTTCTAACGTGTGAAAGCAATTTGATCTCCAGTCAATACAGTGAATTCAGCTGACCACATCTGGGCCTCTACTGCAGATGCAATAGAATTGGCTTTCCAGAGCTTATTGGTTCTACTCAGAGTCAGCTCAGCTACTCAAACATGGAAATTCTGTTCCCTATAAGCTGTTCTAGGATACTCTGACTGGCTTCCAGCTGCTGGTCCAGAAGAGTTTGGGGTTCTCGTATACATATCTATCTGCCAGCCCCAAACTATGTCCCAGGTACCTAGACTAATCTCCTCAGCACTCCTGAAAAGATAGATGACTCAACCCTTGAATCCCTGTTTACTAAAATGAGAACTCACACACCTATCTCATGTGTCAATACTTGGACGTGTTCACGTTAAATTTCCCCAACCTGACTGATTCCTGACAGAGTCAGGCAAGCCTAACCTTGTTGCCTAGTATGTCTCTAGAACCAACAACTGCCATGGGTACCTCCAATGGGAAATTCAGACTGCTCCAAGATCAGGGATAGTTAGGGTGAGATGCCCACTTCTCTCCCCCAACAGTCCTTCACAATTCATCCAGAGAGCTGAAGATCCATGTTATTCATGAATGTTATGGGCACTGCACGTGAACAAAGGTGATGCTGAGGCGAGGAATCATATGAGGCCTACGGACAGAAGAACTTTTTCAGAACTGCTTTTAAGATTCCAGGAAAAAGCCAGCAGTAATACATGCTGCTAGGGTTAAGTGACAAGAATTTAAAAATCAGGATTCAGATGGAAGTCACAAAAATTAATTACTTAGGGGTCACACTTGTGAATTTTTTGTAGCTCAGATCTTATCAATGTTAGGGGAGAGGGGAAGGGATGAGTGTGCTGGTATTTGATTTTATGCTTGTGTCATAAGTTCAAATATGTATGAAGCTTTAGTCAGATATTTTAATCATTTTGTTTCCATCCAGTCGATTTATAAATAAGGCCCAATTACAAAAGAATCCATAATCCTAGCATAATACAGAAATGTATTTAGATGTATGTTTTGGGAAAAAAAAGGCACTGGGAATTCACATTTTGAGAACTTCCTTCTGTGTGGGCTAATTAGATACAAAACAGATAGTTTCCTTTCATTACTGTGTAGGACTGTCATTTAAGGCACAGTCTGAATGGATATGGAGCAGCTGTTCTTTAGTTCTCCAGACTAGAATCTGACAGCTAAAATTCAGTAAATCAAAGGCTCCAACAAAGTTAGGAAAATGCTCCTGTGCTTACTGCTTTTACTAGGGCCAGCAGTTCATGAAATTGTATCAGGCCCAATGTACAGGGAGATGCAGAGTCAAAACCTTGATTTAAGCTGATCGTTTTATAGGTCTTTGTTGGTACCTCTTAAAAAGCTTAAAAGTTCTTAACCCAGTATCTGTAACCCTGATTAATTAACCTAAGATTAACCCACATTAATCTAAGGTTAACAATCTGGTGCAATTTAAATAGGTTCTTATCTTCTTTCAAAAAAATAGAAAGACAGCGGTAATACACAACTCTTTGACTGGACATCAATTGTCACTTCAGATTTTTGAGATAGTGGAAGCCAGTACAGTTCAGAACACTGGAGAATTAGTGACTCTCTAAGATCCAGGTCTCTGGATCCTTTGATTCCTTTAGTATCCAATCTTTTAAAGGGACCCATTTGTTTTGTTCTACAGATCTAAAGCCTTTCCTACCTATTCTTTATGTCCCATCTTGAAGTGGGTTTAATAAGATTATTTCTCTATGCTTGGCTGTGACTTAAACCAGTCACTCCATCTTCGTCCAGAAACATCTGGCCATTAAGTCCTCTCACTGTTGTTTTAGCAATTATGAGTTATGACTACCATATTGCCTAATTTTGACACTTAGATTCTTCCTGAAGAAAAAAGGATTTGAACAGACTCAGATCTTAATCACAGCAAGTCTGAATTTTTAGACCACTAAAACAGTTTCAAACTGAATACATTTTCAAGTAATAAATACATTGAATACATTTTAAATGAAATATAATATTTGTATTTATAAAACAGAAGAAATTCTAAAAAAGTGCTCCTGCCTGTCATCTTTTCCAGTGCCTCTAAGCTGTGCTTGCTGCAGCTGTGGATGAACATATGTGACACATTTTTTTGTTCAATGCAGTGGGCCATCTCATCTGCTTTTGTTGTAATGTCCTATAGCACTGACAGGAATCACACAAACACAAAACATCAGAGCTAGGATGCAGTGCAGAACCCACCATTCCAGGCACTACTTCAATGAAGATTTTTACATTAGTGGATGTAAAAAGGAAATTTTGAGACCCAATATATCACCCTTTGGATTAGGTTAAAGCCAACTGGTCTTAAATTCTATGCATAATCTGCTGAAAACATAGAAATCAGCTTAGTTCTTTTCATACAGGTCTATTGGATAGGGTAGGAAGGTGCCTATATTCACACGGGCATATAAGCATATCTGGGCAGGATTTTAAATTAATAACTATTTAATTTGCAAAGAAGGTTACCATTATTAAAGACATGTTAATACCAATGGATAAGATGGTTAACCTCCTTTTATAAACTGCCAACATGTAGTGATATTTTATGGGATTTTTTTATGAGTTTCATCACAGTGAAATGATGGTTCTTCTTTATAATCCAATCTGTTTCACTGACTCACGAAGGGTGGAGCAAAGTGTCAAACTCTTTTAGTCCTTCACTTAGAACTGTTTGTAATACTGAGCAATTATATATTTATCTGCTTATTAACATCAAGTACAACATTATGTGAACTCATGATCCACAATTACCTTTGTAAAACTAACTTTAAAGTACAACAGGACAACCTTGACTTGTAAAGAGAGAGAATCCTCTGGATCTGAGGATATACAAACAGAACTCCAGCCTGTCATTAATAAGTGTCTGTGAGGGGAGCCCCAAACATCACGTCAAGAAGAATAGAATTTGGCCAGAGATCATGGCTTCTGTCTAGAAGTTACTAAATATTGCCTGTCTGCTGTAATACAGGAGTACTTGTATTAACTGTTTTGGGATAGAGAGGAAAGGGATCACGTGTGTGTGTGAGTCTGCTTTCTCCCCTGTTAATTCATGGAATTGAGGAATTTCAGTTTGCATCTTAAAACTGGCATGGATTAACAATCCACATTGTTTTCATTGTTGGTCAAAAAAAGGAAAAAAACAACAAAAGAAAAAAGATATCTATAGATACACTGTATTACGTGGAGTTTCTGGACATGCATGTCAGGTAGGGAGGAGTCAATGTTTTGTGAAAGCTTCTCACGGGAATCTGTGCTATGTGTCTATTCCTTGAGGACTGCAAGAAAACCCCAAAGCTCCTATACATAGCTTTTCCAGGATTTAAGAAAGTGATCTTCTTTTCTGTAGGAATGAAACAGAAGACTTTCACAATCAACAAGCAAAAAATGAGAAAGCCCTGTTTCCAAAGAGGTTGGTTATCACTTAGCTTTCGGGTACTTTCCTGTCCTGTCATTTCACACATCTCTGGTAAGGACCCTTACCACCCAGTTATTAATCAGTTTTTTAGGATGAACCTTCTCCATTATTCCTTATGCAATTCATAGTAGTAAACTTATGTTGGCATCTAAGTATTAATTGGAGAAGAGACCTCAGTGAGAGTATTATTCATCTGTGGTAATTGTACTAAGCATTGGACCTAGACTAGGGTAATATTTTATTTGATTTTTCTCACTAGAACCAAATGAATTAAAAATCTCAGTTGGACCAGGGAAGGGAAGAAAAGAACAGAAAAAGAAAGAAAAACCAAAAATTGATATCCTGTAATAGTCCAAATTTTGGCAAGAAGAACTGTCACTTTTTAAGTGACTCGGGAGCCCAAATCTTGTAATTCGAAGAGGCAGATTTTTAAAGATAGACAAAGATTTAGAGAGAGACGTGAGGTGAAGATTTTTTAAAGCATGGATCAGTCAGCAGAATAAAATCATTGAAATCAGTCTGTTCTGGAAATAATGCATTGTTTAGAAATCAGCCAGAGGTGGGATGTCCAAGTCTATAGAGCTTTTTGATTGTCCATGTTCTAATTGATCAACATGATACAGCATCAAGCTCCAATGAGTTGTGCCCAACTACTTTTGAGGTACAATCCTCAAACACAGAATAATTGTTTTCCTATAACCTATTTCATAGTAATTCCCGAGAAACTGAGGCAGCCCAAACGAGAAACAATGAGACCTGTTCTGTCAGAATAACTTTTATCTTGGCACTAAGATACCCTTTTGGGAGGTCAAAGTGAGATAAATACTGATGGTAAGACCCAAATCTAAGTCCTTCTGAGGGGTCTGGTCACTGTGCTATGGAGGGAAACCACAAAATCTTTCTGGCTTTCTCAGATTTCTTGGTCTTCTTTTCTCCCTACGCAGGTGGCTTGATTTAGTGGAGAAGCCTCGTGACCTGAAGCCACCAGGTGTGGTAAGTAGGGAACATGTAGGTTGTCCTAGCTTTTGCTGTCTAATGTGCCTGTATGCAAGCTAGTTATCTAAATTTCTAATAGGTAAAAATTCAGTGGAGTTTTGGAAACAACTCAGCTGGCCAGGTGAGCACTGTCATGTTGTCTTTCTGAGAGTGACCCACACGGGCTGTGTCTCAGCAAGATTGTAGAACCATTTGTGTTGACTCCTGCATTCTATGTTCTCTATTTTGGGCCATGTGCTTTGGGAAGACCAGTACTGTTTTGTCTCAAGTAAATGCAAACCCACCCCACATTCAGCAAATCTAAATTGTTTCTGAGTGTGTAACACTTTCAATACCTAGGCCTGCCATCAGTGAAAAGAAACAAGCGTCATCAGAGAGCTTAATTCTGCAGTGAATCTCCCTGCGGAGATCTGTGTCTCTTGACAAGAAGGGACGCTATGTTGAATAGCACCTAAGCAGTATGAAACCAGCCTTTCCAGTCTGGAGCTGCTGTGTTGTGGCATGCTTTGGACAAACTCTTCCTAATGGTTACCTTTGGCTCAACAGATTGGTTCTTATATTTCTGTGCTGCTGTGTACACACCCTATGTACACGTGTGTCATGGACATAAAATACAAATGTACTTTTGGTGAATCTGTTGACTTCAGAAAGCATGACTACCAAGAAAAATGAAACTTTTTATCTGAATTACATAGCTTTTACAAATATAATTAGTTGGATGGAAATGACAACTCTAGCCATTGTCATTAGCAACTATGAAAGCCTAGATTTATTGTCATGATATATCAGTTGTGAAAGGGACTTAATCCGTGATTCAGAAGAGGGTGTAGCCATGATCACAATTGTTTTTATTAATAAACATCAGCTCCAACACCTATTTGAACTGTAACTGCTCTGTTACAGACACTTCCAGAATAAACTTTTTAGTCTGCTTAGCCCCAACTCTTATGACTACAAGTGAACCTGAGAACTTCCTATAGTCACCACAGAAACAGAGGTAAACAGTCTAAATTCTTCAAGGCAGCATGAATACAGATTGAAACTTTTAATGAGGAGGTCAAGATTTCTAACTGCGCCAACCTGAAGAGCATGTTAGGTAAGCCTACATAGTAATTAAGAGCAGTCTTGAAAAAGCAGGACCATTGATGCTTCCATTTATGTTATTCCTTCAAGGACTGAATGAACTGGCCCTGCCTGAATTCCTAATGTGGAGGAACCTGGCTGAGAGGAGAGAGAAGTCACCATGGCAGGGCATGGGGAGGCATACTTGCCCTGGCAGATCTGGGAGGTCATGGTTTGTCCAAGCCTCAGGCTGCTAGTGCATGCCTGAAAAATGCACAGAAGATGAGTCTGATTTTCAGGGTGACTGCATGGAGGTAGACACCTTGCTGTAAGCAAATTTAAAGGAGTTTCTTGGAAGACTTAAAAACCAAGGTTGAGACCTACTATTAGGATCACAGCATTTCTGTCTCACATGATAAGTTTCCTATTTGATGTTTCATTAAAGTCCAAGTTCTGAGACAAAAGGTTATCTAAAGATCTTTTTTCATTATTCTTAATGAGAATTTAAGAAACATTGCCCTTCTGTATACAGTAGATGCAAGGAAAGAGACACCTCCAGTAGGTGATTCATCTCATCATAAGATAGGCATCCAAGATAGGTCATACAATTTGCCTCTGGTGGTGTTTATTTTCTCCTACACTAAGTCTCAAAGAAGCCTTGGTTGACTAGGTCACATTTAGGTGTCCAATTTTCAGACAGCTGGAAGCCATCTGAAGGCACTGAGAACCTCAGACCAGTTAGCCTGGGCTTTGTGTTGTGTTAATGGGATGCACATGGAGTTTGACTTCCTTGAGGACTGGGCAGAGCACTCAATGACTGAAAAAGACTGCATAGGCACACCCTGTGAGAGATTATCTGAGGGAATTCCCTGAAGAGAGAATGTTTTATCCTACCTGCAGCAAACCTTAAGCAATAGTGGCAAAAATGCTGTGAAGTTCTTGGGAGAAGTGATGAAGAAAACAGAAAGATATCTCCCAAGGCACAGAATTTCTTTATCTGTCCTGACCTCAGTATGGGAGGGAGATAGCCACAGGGATTCCTCCATGCATCTACCACCCTGAATAACATGAAACCAATGACAATGAAATATCTGCAATTTCCAGGCACATTTGGCCTAGGGGTTCAAGTGGTCACAGCAGGTTTCCTTCGTCACTCCGGTTTTTACAACATGCATAACAGGCCTTTATTCTTCCACTTTGGTTTATGGCTTCTTGTACAAGACAATGAATACTAATTGTTGGCCATGTTTATGACAGCAGTGTCCCCAGCAATTCATCAGATGAATGGACTATCATCTTGGACTTCACAAACCTCTTCTAGGTTTCACGATTTTGACAGCTAAGATTTATGACTTTCAGGATTAACTCTAAGACACACCTGCTTTCCCAGGCTTTGACTGAACAGAGGAAGAGGAAGAGTGGATGGACTAAGTGAATGATGGCTTTTGAGTGGACTTCATGTGGAGATGTCAAAAGATTCTCTAGTGGAGGCTGTGCAGCATAACTGGATATCTTAGTGGCCATTTGCTGTGGTCTGGATGATCCAATGCACTTTAAATCACTGTCTCTATATTTCAGTCAATAAGTTATTCAATATGTGCAGTCTAAGAGGTAACCACAACAAAAAATCTAGACACAAAATATCTGTGAAATAACCTTGTAATCATCAGTCTGAAAAAGATAAGCTTCCTTGACTGGCCAAACACGAGTGGGATAAATGGTCTGGCATTTCTGTTCAGCTGCTCATTTGGGAGCTCAAACCCCAACCTAATAGTGCTGTCATATGAACTAAGAGTTGCTGGGAAGACACACACCACGTAGTTAGCAAAACTATTGAATCTGAGTACAGCATATGGAAATGAATGCCTCATCCATTTCCCTCATGTCCAAGGAAAACATGCACTGCTTTGTGCATGACCATTCAGCACAGTTCCACTCAGTGTTCTTTCAATGCAGACCAGAAATGCTGGGTCTGCATTGCACCCTGAAGTATGTCTGGATGCACACCATGCACTGTCACTCTGGCAGATCTGATATATTGAATTTATTGCTTCAGAGCAACTTGCACACTTAGCACCCAGATGCCCAGAGCCTTTCAAACAGTCCTGCCTAATTCTAGCAGGAGCTGTCATGAGATTTTTTTCACAATGTTCTTTGACTAATTGCAGCCTAAATTAACCCTGAAGTAATTTTAAAGGTATCTGAGACAGATGCACTAGAGGTGTATGTGACCTAAACAGTCAATAGGGAGAAGCAGACACTTCTCAGAATGTTGAATCACCTTCCAGAGGTGTTTTACTTTCTTTGCTGACTCCCTGGGGGCCTGGAACAATGAAGTTTCTGGCTTGCATTCTTCAGCTAAAGGTGTTTGGGGGAGGAATTCAGGCCATACAATCCCTGGTAGAAGAGCACAGAACAGGCCAGACTGCATTCCCTTGAGCAGCTTTCTCATGGAGCCCCACAGGGCCTGGCTACCTGGTCTTCACCAACAAATAGAAGAGATCTGGGACCTGGTCCCAAGTCAAGTGATGCTATTTGCCTCACATTCCCTCTTCTCTGGACTGGCTGCCTCTACAGCTGGTTTCCTCTGGGCAAAAGCAACTGAAGCAGCCCAAGCAGAGACCAGGAGCAATTAAACTGTGAACCATTAATTCTCAAGCTTGGTCAATGGCCCTAGCTGACTTTTCCAGTCTCATTATTGCCCTACACACTAGTATTTAGATTTTTGAGAAGTTCTAAAAATAGCACTTAATGAGTCTCTGCCAATTTTAGTCAAGGATGCATTTATACCAAAAAGGATTTGTGCTTCAGGTTCTCCAGCAAAATACCTATCAAGTCTTCCCATTCACTCCTCAGCTACTAGTACAGATAATTAGTCTAATTTTGAAAATTATTGTATATTTGGACAACATGCTTTTACATGCTGCCTCCAACAGGACATATGAACCACTCTAGCACAGGCAGGCACTTAATTCCCCCAGCTGAGTCTTTTTGACTGTTTTAGTTAGTATTGTGGCTGTATATATCTCCACATTAATCATACATTTTAGAATTCTTTGGAAAAAATGGCAAGTTTGGCATAAAAAGGAAGCCAAGAAACCATTTTGAGAAACCCTGCTGATATGCTGTAGCCCAGCATTACTCATTCTACTGTCACTGGCAGATGGTTCATGAAAAATTTATTGAGAAATAATAAATAATAACAACAACATTGACAACAACAGCTTATTTATACACATCTTCCCACAAGCTATTGAATAAAACCTTTTCCTCTGTGAGGATAGTCAGACAGAGTGCAGGCTGTCCAAAGACTTTTTGCAGTGTCTGTCCTTGGAAGTGCTCAAGATCCAGCTGAGCAACCTGGTCTGGGCACAAGCTGCCTCTGCTTTGTGCAGTAGGTTGGGCTGGAGGGGTCTTCCAGTGCTATGACCCCACAATCCTATAAAACTAGTGAGAGTGAGAATATATAAGAAAGAACATGTCTCCTGACATTTAGTCCAATATTGATTTGGTTGTAGATGAAAAATACTGTGGCAACGCAGCACAAGATGGTTCTTGTGTCTAAATGAAGAGATGAGGTGGTTAGTGAAGGAAAAAAGTTGTTGTAGGAAATCTCATCTTAGTAGTTAATTTACTGGATTTTTTTTTTTTTTTGTCTAACTCATGTATTTGCATACTTAGAGTGCTGTTTGGAAATTGCTAAGAATTCTTGTCAGAATCTTCCCAAAAAATAAAGCAGTTTCATCTGGATACATAAGTTTGTCGTTGATTTCAGTAACTCCACCACAGCGAGGTTCAGCCAACTTCAGTTTATTTCCACATCAAATGAGTTATCTATATTCCTTTATTTTCAATACAGGAACATGGCCTGTATGATATAAATGTTTCTATTTTACTGTTTACTTATAGTCTTGTTGCACTGAAGTGGTTCTGTGTTTTGTTCCATAGTTCAGTGCTTGAGTCATTAGAAATTGTCCATTTGTTTCATATTTTTTTTGCCAACTATTTAACTAGAAATTGATCTGACACGTTTTCACATATTTTTTCTGAGACTGGAAAATATTTCAATGGGAACAATCACAGGCCCATCTTGGATTCATTTGCTTAGTCTCTACACATAGATAAGAATCACACATTCAAAATGCTACAGAGAGTGTTATAACATGACTGTTATAGCTAAATGTGCTGTTTTGAGATCAGAGGTGAGGTATATATGTCACCTGGAAGAGACTGTTTTATAATTGCATGGATAAAGACCCATGGATAATTTCTTTCGTCTTGAAAGTGCTTATACTGGTATATTGTTATTGATCTCTTTCATTGTAAACGAGTCCTTTGGGGATAGGCAAATTAGCCTGGAAGATGAGGGAAGAACCCTGCTTCCTTTATCTCTTTGTCTTTATCTCTTCTACTTGAGCAGCTGATAAAAAGTAACCCCTGATCCACAGAGCCTAGTGAATCAAGCGACCTACAACAAGAGCAGTGTCAGCTGCTCAGCTCCTTGGGCACAGCACAGGGGGATATGCCAAGATTTTGTAAACAGCCCAAAAAATTAAAAGTTGCCTTATCAGATGCTGCCTGCCTAGTATTCACTAATGTGGATGGAAGGGATGGAAGGGATGGAAGGGATGGAAGTCTCTGTCCATTCTCCTTCTGTACTGAGCTGCTGCTGCTTGGTGCTGCTGTCGCACACCAGATGTGTTTCAACCCAGAGGTATTTGCAGGCAGTTTGATATCAGAAGCAGAGTGTCTGAAAGTCACACAGTGCTTTGTGACTGTTGTGCAATCTGTGTTTATGGGGATACTGTCAACCATCCCAGCATACTGACCCAGATCATCAAACTCACAGAGGCTGAGGGCAGAGCAGGAGCTCCCAATATCCCTCTTCATCTGTAAAATGCCTCACATAATGACCTTGGTCTGTAGTGGCCCTTTGGTGTGCTGCACATGCGGGATTAGGAGGATTAATATCACAGAAAATCATATCGTAGCAATTTAAATGTCTTCATATAATTTCAAGTATTTTTCATGGTGTATGTGACTCAGAGAAATCTGGAATTTCAACTGATACTGGCAACAAAGAGATCCAGTCAGCAACTTCTACTCACTTCTCAATTCGATAAAAATCATCATTGTTCAGTCTGAGTGAAGAGTGAACAAAAAGCCTTGAGTCATCCCCTGCAGTGTTAGCTGTCAAACTATCAATGAAATATTTCAGTCTGTTCTCTGTTTCTTAACCACTTACCAACTAACAGTTCAAACACTTCTTTCATTTTTCATGGGCCAATTCTTCTCATCCCTTACCCAAGGTCGAGTTGGAAAAAAATAGTGAAAAGGAGTTTGAACTTGTACAATCAAGTTGGTTTTGCATTACCAGAGTGCTTGTAACAGTGAGAAGTATATTAAAAAATCACTCTGCTGGTGTGCAGTTCAAAAATTACTCAGTAAATACCTTTTCAAATTCTCCTAAAAGTAACAGAAACTTTCCAAAGTCAAGAAAAAAAATGTTTGCTCATTTGATGTCTATCTAACAAAGGTAAAAAATGAAGAGGCAAGAATCTAACAAGTGCTGAATACAAAAAAACATATTTCAAGAGTCTGAGCTTGTGACCTCAGTGTGTGGTTCTCCTTTGAAAAATGATTCTCTAAAGTTTTTCCAGTTCCCATCCTCTACTCCAAGCTCTGTCCCTCTCTTTGCTCATTATTCCCAGTTTTAAAGATTGTGTGGGCTAACTTTAAAAAATTAAAGAAATCTTTTTAAAATGGGCATTTTTTTTCCTGATTGCAGTCCAATGGAAAACAGCTATAGGCCTCCCCAGTTGGTTTCCCAGCTCCAGAAACATGTTTGCCAATTTGCAGTTTATGTAATTTGCACTTCAAAATGTGGGCACATAACCTCAATGCTCTCAGAGTTGTGGGAATAAACAGAATTTCTCCACAAATCTTCAGGGGAACTTTTAATCAAAAGCCTGCCTGGGGCCGGATGTTATCATGCAACATGAAGAAGCAGGATTGTGATAGATCTACTCCCAGAAAGGTTTAATCAAATCTGTTCAGTCAGAGCGCTCTACCCTTGAGTCACTGATGGGCATAGAGAGTGCAGGAGTGTTGCAAGAGTGTCCTTAAAGAAGCATGGCACGGCACCCTCGTGTCCCTCGCGTTAAACGTGGACAGCATAAAACACGGAGCCCTGCCTGCCTCCTGCTCCTCGGGTGATGGGTGATGTGTGCTCGCCCCCCTTCCTGCTCCAGAATAAACAAGGTGGAGTGAATTCAATATCCTTTAAAGTCACATGCATTTGCATGTGCCTCTGGATAGTGTTTTCAAAACTCATTACTCCACAAATGAAGAATAATAAAAATATTTACCCTCATCAAAAGAGTAACCCTTAGGAAAAATCCATCAGAAATGGGACACCAACAGTACAATTTATTTCTTTCTAATTTTGTTGAGCTGCATATGAATTTGATATTTTGAGTATTTAACTAAACATTTATTAATACTACTGAGGTCTAATTTCAAATCTCAGTTATGCTGGTGTTGTTCTGAAATAATTTCACCAAGTTAGTGTTTTTGAATCCAGCAATCCATTAACACCTTCAGTCTGGAATTTGCCCAAGCCTACACTTTTTTATCTGAGATTGTGGAATGAAGGCTCATGTCTGGAAGAGGCACTAAAACAACCACTTAGCAATTTGCTTAGGATGCCAAGCCATCAGAAAGAGATCAACAGTTAAAAGTGGCTTAAGAATTTACTCCTCAGAGCAAAGACAGTGGGACAACTTACCTGTGGTACTGAAAAACACAGATTTTTTTTTCTTTCCTCCAGGTACCTGGGTTCAGAAACAAAGGAGCATTTTATTTAAAGTAGCAAGTCACAAGAGTGAGGCACGAAATCTCTGTCACCAGGTTCACCCAGTGAAGTAGAGCTTATGGTATTGATCACACCATGCCCTTGTTCAGCAGGGCCAAATTGTCCTAAAATTAATAGGAAGTTCATTTTCACCACCTGGTTGTAAAATTAATTAAGTGCACTGGTTGGGCAATATTTATTTTAACATTTCCCCCTGTTTCTTAAACCAAAACATCTTCTGCTTAAAATACACGGGACATGGAACTTTTAATAAATATGACTGTGTTGGAATGTGGTTACACTACTTCTTGCGTATAAGGTAGGGGATTATTTTGAAGAAGTAAGAGGACTCGGGGTATTACAAATGATTTCTCAGTTCAGTAAAAGAAAACATAACTTTTAGGAAAATGATTTGCAGTAACTCAGGTTTTGGTTTTCCTCCGACAGGAAAAGTACAGGGTAAGTAGGGATAGAGCTGAGTAGGAATTTTCAACAATTCAGACTTTCAGCTGAAAATAACGATCTAGTTAAGGGAAACCTTAGCTGGGAAAAGATTTGGTTTTAACAGGTTTTTTTTTACCCACAGGGTTTTAGGAATTATTTTCAGAATGTGTTTTTCTGTTGCTAATAACGTTGGAAACAGTAGTAGAGGAAAATTAACTTCTAAAAGGAGAAAAAGTGAATCCACAACGCTTTCTAGAACACAGCTGCTCTGCAGGAAAGCTGCTAAGAATTGACTATCTTCTTCTTGTTGTCTCTACATGTATTTCTTTTTAAACAGTTTTTCAGATATATACAAGTATTTTTAGAGCCCTTTGGAATACCAGGAGTGTTGGTATGATTCCTGCTGTCCCCTTGGCACAAAAGGCCTCACTAACAGCAGGAAGCACTTGATGCAGGAAAAAGGGAGCTATCCCAAGCTGCACAGTGCAACCAGCAGAGCCACCAGAGGTTTATGCCTTCACCTTTCTGTGCTCAGACATGAAGCCCCTTCAGAGAGCCTGTGAGAGGCAGAGGGGAGACAGTTTCACCTGCAGCATTTTGAATCATTCTTAGAGGGGTAGGCTTACAGTACCCCTTCAGGCTAATGTAAAGGAGGTGTGCTATCCTGCAAACAGGGACTAGAGATGTTTTACAAATTGTAGAAACAGGGAGACAAAGCCAGAGCAAAGCCAGAAATGAAATCTAGCCAATCTTGCAAACTGCTTGATTATTCTGTCTCAGAGTAGCAGCTGAGACTTCATCCCCCAAGCAAGCAACCTTTGAACCCATCTTATGCTGAGGTTCAGACTGCATTGATGATGGCTGTAAGCGTAAGGAGTGCAGGTTTCATCAAATGTCTGAGAGCACACATGAAAGCACAGCAATTACAGAGGACAGGAATGAAGGGAAAAGCATTGACTTGCTGTGTGAATGTGAAACAGATCTTGTATCTTTCATAAATATTTACAAAGTAATTAGAAAAAAGGAAAGAAAATACACATCAACAAATGAGGCACATCAAAACACTGTCACTAAAGCTTGCATTTCAAAAAAGTTTTGGAGAAAGAGAAGCACAGCTGTAGTCTATAGAAAATTTCATTAATGTTTTCAAATCACTCATAGGATTTAGGTGCTGAAAGGCATGCTAAATTGGGATTTATACATAATCAGATCATTGAAAAACATACAAATGGCTGCCAGAGAAAAGCACAATGTTCACTTTTGAAATTACAAAAAATCCTTTGTTTCAAAGAGTGAATTGACTAAAGTTTAGTTTCAGTGAAGCATGTTTTTGCTTTGGGTGTCATTATTTAGTTTGGCCTCCTTACCAGAGAAACCTTTTTACTGACTGCAGTTCCTTCAACTGTTGTTTTTATTCTCCAGCAACTTGAAAAAAAAAAAAAAAAAAAAGAAAAAGAAAAAATAAAAGGAAAATATCAAGGCAGCATCAGATGCTTCAAATTTAAATGAGAGCTGCTCTGTTTACCTTTAATTTTGAGATGGCAGTGGGGGTGAATTGCATGGGGCTTGATTGCTTGCCAGGATTTCTCAAACAGATGTATTTGAGCCTCCTCACTTAAATAATCTGGAAAATCAGGTTGGACTGGTTGAATCAAAATGCTGGCAAGTGGGTAAAGAAAACATTCATCCATCCATCCATCCATCCATCCATCCAGGCAGGCACCTCTATCGCTCCCATCGCCATGGTATCTGCACACCTTCAGCAGCAATGTCATGCAGCAGCCTCAGATTCCACACACCACCAAACATGCCCTTGGCAAAAGCCCAGCAGCTTTGCCAGAGATAAAGGATTATGGATGTTATGCCTATGCATACTAAAGTAAGTATTTCTGCCCTTTAACAGCAGTTCCTGAGGTTTCTATGGCTAAGATATTCAAGCACACACATATCCTAAATCTTAGGTCTTAGCAATGATGAATAGCTCTGAATGTGCTCTTACAGTACATCCATTGAAGCCTTGTGATTAGAGAATGAATAAAACACATATTTCCTTTTATAGACAGATAGAGGTAGGAGGTAGCTTTTCAGATGGTTACTAGGTAAACTTGTTTGTCATAATTTTGTTTTCTTTTTTTACTTCTCTCTCTTTTTTTTTTTTTTTTTAATGTGAGAGCTGCCTGTCTCAACACCTGTAGAGACAGGAATTATTTAGATCAGAACACACTCCAAGGAAGGGGGAGGAAATGGGGGCAGAACTGAACTCTATGTTTGGACAACCACCCTTGCTGAAGGTAGTTCCCATGGATACAAGAGAAAAATACATTTCTCTGCAAAGAAAGAGGTTCCAATAGATGAATAGATAATGTGCCCTGTACAGTGAGAACAAACCGTGATCCTCCTAAGCGGCACAGTCCATAAAGAATATTTGAGAACAATACAGAGGGCAACCACAACCTGTATCCAAGAGTAGCATGATATGAAAGGCTCTGAATAAGGACTTGAGTAATTTCTCCCTGTCCCCAGCCCAAACAGGTACACCTACAAACAGATAGGATACTTCATGGGATTTTATATTGTGTGTACTTTGTAATGATTCGAGAGTCAATTTGTTGCCAAGAATCAGAATAGGAATAAAAAAAAGTATGAAACTTTTCAGTATTCCATTACATTACAGTATTACATTACAGAGATGTGCACGGTCTGAAGGCTTGGTCCTTTGCATCGGTGCACTCTGGGCAACCACTACTGGTCTCACAGCTCCCATCTTCCTTGTGTTCTACCAATTCAAGAGGCTGCTTCTTTCTTCTATTCTTTACAGTCAAGCTGTGGAAGTCCTTCCCACAAGGGGCTGCAGATGTGGGATCTAAAGTTTGTTCGCACAAGACTGATCAAGCACAGGACACACAAACACTGTAAAACACTGAGCCACCACCGCTGGCTCCAGAAACTGATCAAGCACAGGATACACAAACACTGTAAAACACTGAGCCACCACCGCTGGCTCCAGAAACACCTCCTGCCTCCGCGAGGAGGGCAGGAACAGTCCTTGCGGCCACTGCGGGAGGAAAGTACAGGGAGAAGGACTTTGGTTTGACCACTAGAGAAGTTCCTACCCTCTGCTCTGTCTCAAGGCTTCACAGAGCCAAAGAACACCGCTGCTCTCCTAAATGTAAAGATTTAACTGAGTTTCTCCAGGTAGGAAAGGAGCTGCACCGAGGTGCAGCCACAGAGCCCCTGCAGAAGGGCTGAGAGGGAGGCCCTCCCTACACCCCCTCCTAAAACCTGAATTCCCCCCCAGGATACCTCTCTTTCCATTGCCTGGTGGGCCAGTGTTCTCAATTCCCTCAATGCCTAAAGGCTTAAATTTAGGTAGGATAAATCTAGGCCTATCTTTCTGTGTCAGCATTTACACAGGAAATAATTGTTGAGAATGGACATCTAGAAGGTATCTACAATAAAAAATGTGTACCATAGAGGAACCAGTTCATTCAAAACTGTGGAACCCAATCCTGCAAATCTAGCTGGGAAATTCTGACTTCTGAGAATTTTTGTTTAATGTTTTTAATACATTTTTTATTTGTGAAATTATACATTTTTCATTTTGTTTGTGTCTTCAAGTAACTGTAAAGCTGAAAAGTGTTTTCAAAAATGCATTTCAAGAGAAAATAGCAAGTTGTTTTCTTTTGAAAGTCCTCAAAGGTCACTAGGGGACAGCTTTTGTTTGCAGATTTCCCATTAAAAAAGGGAAGAAAAAAAAAAGAAATGTCAGACAGAATGGTCTAAAAATTGTTATTGCGGTCAAAAGCCACATTTCATTTAAAAAATGCCAATGACACAGTGCCTTCAAGTTCTGATATCCATTTTCAAAGTGCTTACTGATATAAGTGCTATCACTGACTTTGTTAAAATGCCTTGTAAGTAAAAACTGTTGTTATTTAAAGATGCATATAACATACTCTAAAATTATGGTTTTGAAAATGATGCAGTGTTTTTCATTCATGTTGATGCAATTTGAAGTCTTTCAGCATCTTGCAAAACTCAGGTCCCTCAGCTGTTACTGGCAGCAGTGCTTCACATATCATTTACTGTTACTGCTTTATATTGAAATAATGTCCAGACCCCAGGCCTGGACAGAGCATTAGTCCAGTGCACACAGGTACACGGGAAGGACAGTTTGTAAAAGGTTTCAGAGAAATCACCATGACGTGTTGCAATGCAAATGTAAACAGCTTTCAGTTTGGCTGAGATTAACACAGCCATGTGGCCAAGGTTGGGGCATTGGAATTGTGTGCATGCTTATTTAATTTTGGCTCTTCTTTGTTGGCTTTATTCATATGGACGAGGAGCAGTCATGCAACCCCTGTCTGAATCAATGGAATATTTATAGAGCATAAAGCTGATCATGACTAAGGTCATGTTTACAACGAGAGTACAAGTTGATGCAGAGAACCCCAATTCAGTTCCTGAACCTGGAAAAAGCAGAATGCTTGTCATAGATGGAGCAGCCAGAGCCCATGCTATGAAGAACACAGCTCCCTCTCTCTTCCAAGCTATGGCTCTAACAATCAACTCTTCATTTCTTTGTGCTTTTTTGCATCTGCTCAGGGGTAAGGGGTGTGCTGTAACCTACCAAAGGACTTGTTCCTGCACAAAGAGTGTAAGTTGCTCCTTGGTGTGGTCTGACAAGAGAGTGGGTGCTGTTCAGGGACACAGAGTCTGGTGGAGACAGCCCAGTGCCATTCGATGTGGTTATACAAATACCCCACAGTAGTGTCCAGGCTTTATTTCAATGGAGAATCAGGACCCAGGAGCACCCTGGAGAGAAAAGCAGTTTGGTAGAGTAGCTATATCCCCTGCTTCCTGCCAGACACAAATCTCAAGTCTGGGAGGATCCTCTGCCTAGCTCCAGCCTCCCCCTCTACCCAGAAAGCTCTAAAGACACCTGACATGAGGCACCACACAGAAGCCAGGCTGAAGGGGACACAAAGCCAAGAGCTCAGCATGCCACACTCCACTGTTAGCAGCGGTGGAGAAGCCTAAACTGGCTCACACTGGTCCCTAAAGAGTTAAACAACCTGCTTTTGCTTCCACTTTTTTTTCTTTCCCCCAGAAATGTCTCATTTTTTTTTCCTAACCTATCTGGTTTTGAGGATCCTCTCTTCATCTGCCTCTTTGTGCTGAAGATCTGTGTGGACTGTGGTGTCTGCACAGTTGCCAGCCATCTTGTCACCACGATTTGGGTCACAAACCTTGAAACTAAATGGAGAGAAAATATAAAGGGTTGCTTCGAAATGGAATGCGTTTCCTTATTGTCTCAAATTTATTTTCTGTAAAAAAGGACCCTGGTTACAGACTCCAATGTTATTTTGTACTTTAGAGACTGTGTCAAAATATGTATTTGTGTCTCATCTCTATTAGATACAAAATAGCTGGTGAAACAAGTAATTCTATCTGAAAAGCAACAGGTTCAGATTCTAAGGTATACAGACTAAGTGCCATTGTTACAGCATTACAGCAAGAGTAACACCCCCACAAAAGTAGGAAGGAAGGATGGTTTTAGCCAGGGTCAGATGTGATCCAACCATTACAAGGGTCAACAGAGCAGAATAAGCAATGGACAGGATGTTCTTCATCTCACCCTGGTGTACACATGAGAGGTTAGATAAAGAGGCTGCCTGCATTTGTTTCTTTACCCTGACAATAAAGGGAGTATAGAACTATGCAGATGTCTATATTATAATGTTTGAAGTTAGGTGTAAACAAAATATTTACTTCTGGACTAGGATGTCTTGGTGCCATAAATGCTCAAAACTTTTCTTTCATACCTGCTAATAATTATGAACTTGGCCCAAATATCAAAGATATTTAGAGATGAAACATATTTTAGACTTTTTTTTTTGCTAATTTACCTTCTGTGTTGTGGGGGCAGGTTCAGCCTTCAAGGCACATTTCAGTCACATATTTAAACTCTCCCTTATAATCCAGGCAAAGCTGAAGCCTAAATGTCTCATGTAACCAAATTACTCTGGAAAGTCAGGTTTCACTATTCCTCTTACCTTTACTGCGATTTATGGCTGGGTTTATAATGTAAGAATTTGAAAGCTTTTTTCCTAGAAAAATGTTTGTGGCTTCTCTGAAAAGATGAAAAAGAATGTGTCTCTTTTTCACAGTGAGTACTGTGAGACAAATAATTTCAGCATACAAAAAGAGAGGTGGCTGAACAGCTTACACAACATATTGCTTTTTGAATGGCACGTAGTCACTGTGGATCCTGTCTGAGGAAAATGTTGCTAGGTGGCTGATAAATAAAAACAAAGTGGGTTGGATGCCTAGCTGAGTCTGAACATGAATTTTCAGAGCTAGCAAATGAATATGGCATGAACAAAGGAGCCAGCAAGGAAACAAGGAAAAGTTTCAGCGCAAAGCCAGAGCTGCTTGCATTGCTTTCCAGAGGTAATTAGGCACAGTCAGGTGCAGCAGCCACCACTCTTATGTGGCTGCAAAAATTTAGACAATCAAGAGAAAAGCAAGTTAAATTTAAGGTGGAACTAAGGCAGATTTCTAGTACAGAACTGCAGATTCAGACAGTGCAAATGGTGGCCTTGGAAGAGGCACAACTTAGGTAAAGGATGAAACCAGGCACAAGCACAGCAAGAAAGAACATTTGAAATTATTTATTCTGAGATTTATGTGGGTTCTAATTCTATACAATTATTTGACATAAAATATAAATACTCAATACATAAATACACAATATATAAATATTCTTCAAAGTGATAACCTTCAAAATTCAGTCAATTTGGGACAACTTACAGATGTAGAACTTGAATTCACTAGCTTAGCAGACTGAGGTGGGTTTTGATTTTTTCATAGAATATAATTTAAAGTTGGCAACTATAGTCTCAAAGTTGTTATTTCATTACTCTTACCACAATTCCATATAAGTTTTTCCTGTAGTGGGACCCTGAAAGTGGAATCAGGCAATGCCTCTAATATTATAACTATAATTTGTTTGTACTGAGAAACTTCCAAGTATTTTTTTAATCACAGTTTAGCACAACATACCTACAGGCCTCAAACAAGGACAGATTTTCTCTCTTAAAACAGAAAATAACTTCCTGACTTTTGAATTTCACTGATCTAACAGTACAGGAGTATCCATTTTAAAGCAAGTGAAAAACATCTCCTTCTTTGCCTTGAAATTTTCCCTCACTGTGATGGCACAGATAAAAGGATGTTCAGAATAGGTGACATTCAGCCATATGGTGAGGGGAATTTAAAAGGCACCTTATGCAGACATGTGTTCAATAACTATTTTTTAAAAAATGTACAGCTCTGCAGGGCTAGAAGCAAGAACTTCACAGTAATGCGTACAGTTGAAGAGG
Source organism: Fringilla coelebs (assembly GCF_963513975.1). NCBI lineage: Eukaryota > Metazoa > Chordata > Aves > Passeriformes > Fringillidae > Fringilla > Fringilla coelebs. The sequence goes on from NC_140029.1 coordinate 50,926,854, forward strand.
TCCTTCAATAAATATTTGCCCCCAGAATTGTGACACTTTTATACTTGGGAGTAGAGATTTTTGAAGATTTTATGGTTCTTCTTGACCCCTGAAAGGTTGGATTCATGGTAAGTAGGGCATGTGATTTTCAAGGCTACATACTATAGTCCCAGTAAAACCAGGCAAAACTTCCTCACTGCTCTGATGGTTACAAACCTCCTTCTAATTTCCAGCTTCAATTTATTCATGGTGAGCTTATACCATTTGTTCTTGTGCCAACTTTATCCTTTATTTATAATGGCTTTTCAACCTCCCTGTATTTACCTCTCTAATGTATTTATAGGGAATGATCACAAGTCATGTCAGATCTTTGCTAAGTTTTTCAGTGTCCTCTGGTAAAATACATTTAAAAGATTATGCTCTAACACACACTGCACATTCAGAATACATATTATGGTATAATTTTTCCTGCCACTTATACAGAATGATCTCCACAGTTTACCCACAGGTTTCTACTGCTGAATACACCAGTCACCTCAGCTTGGATGTTTATTTCCTTACTAATATAGTCTCCTTTACATCCACGTACATGTATACCATGTAACTTATTCTTGAAGAAATTACATTTTGCTCAAGCTGGAATGAGTATAGGACTATACAGTTTATTATTGTTAATTAATCATCTATGCTACTTTTGACCTGAAAGCAATATGAATTTCAAGGGCTCAGCATGAAGTAAACTGAGGTAACACACACTCATCCCATGAAAATGGGTAAAATATTGATGAGACTGTATAAGTATTCAAAAATAATAAACCAGACTCCCAAGTTAGCCATAAAACCCATGAAATTAAGAAAAAATCTTGAGGTTTTCATGAAGCTTTTGACAGTTTAAATTTTCATGACCCAAACCTTTCTCTGCAACTTGGAAGGATTATGTATCAGTGTCATAAAAAATGAGATAGAAATTTCTTATAATTAGCTTACTTCAGTGGAGGATTAGATAAAAAATACAAAATATTATGAGACTTGTGATAAAATCTTAGTAGTCAGCACTGCTGAGTTGTGGAAACAGAGAACTGTAGGTGGTAGGAGCCAAGGGAACAAAACAGACATCACTTAGCTGTTGATTACCTGGAGGTCCAGAGAAGAACATGACTTTCAGAAAAACAGGGGATTTAAAAGAAAAAAGTGAAAATCTAAGCAGTGTTCCCACTGCAGTTTTGAGAATTGATGCAAAGAGTGAGTATCCCTTCTCATGAAGAATTACTTCACGCAGCACCTATCGTAGGTCTGCGTCAGGAGAGAGGCTTTTGGATTGTTAACATGTCATCAAATGCATGTTTAGAAGTCCTGTGGCTGTTTAAAGCATGCTGGAGAGTAGCATTGCACAAAGGGGAATTGCACAGCAGACATCACTGGAGAACAGCTTGCTCTGGTCACAGCTGCTCCAGCTGGGAGAGTGGTCAGCTGCATGCTGCAGGCAGTTCTTGAGCCTCTTCTGTAGCCAGGATCCAGCCCAAGATGAATGAGGCACAATAGCTTCAAGCAAGTGCCTGAAAAGTCTGTAAAGCCAGGGGAGTTATTTTGAACTGGATCTTGAAACCAAAAAGGAACTATTACTGTTGCTTCAATGTGGGGGTGATGCACTCTGAATTTGTGAAAAGGTGCCAGCAGCGCTCCACACCAGTTTCTGGAGGTCTGGGACTTCTGGAGGCCAAAGAGAAGCAATTGCATTGATGCCAGTAAAAAGTATAGGGTATGCTGAGTTTTAGTTCAAAAGCAACATGACTAGCACACCTTCCAAGGGAACAAATAACCACAAAAAAAGAAAATCAAACAATGGAAATAGTTTAAAGAAGAAAACTCACATTTAATTGTGAATTGCTTCATGTGAGGCAAGGGAGCCAAACCCACTGAGTGTTTCAGCTATGCTTGATTTATTGAGCACAGTGGGCTTGTCTCTATCACCTGACATGGTAATTTTAAACTATCTTTGAATTATCTTTTTTAATTAAATATCTGTGGCATGATTGGATTTTCTGTTTGAGTGATTATTTGTTTGCTCAGAAAACACACTAGACATCTTGCTGTTTGACCTTTCTTTTACTTCAGATGAGGGCTTAGAAACACTGAATAGCTGGGCTATGCTAACAGCCAGTCGACTGCAGTTCCAAATCAGGAACATCCTTCCCTAGCAGAGTCCCTCCACCAGACTAGAATTATCTGGTAACATGCTGGCAGCAGTCTGCATGCTTCCCACCAGCTTTTGCTGCTCGTGACTGATATTTCATGTCTGTCTGTTCCTCGCCAGCCACATTGAGCAGCCCTACAGCCTTTTCTGTGGCTACAGCTTGGCCACAGCTGAGAGTACCAGAGAAGGTGTTGAAGCAACTTTGACTTGTTATGTGTAGCCGTGACAGGTGCAGAGGAGAAGACAGGTGGTGGGTGATGAGGCTGCAGATGAAGCTCAGCCTCAGCCTCTGTTTTGTATTGCTACAGCAATAGGAATTGTTCCACCTAGAAACAAACAGAACCAGTTAATTTTCTACCGATCACAGTACAGCCAGAAATGGGCATTTCACTGTAAATTCAATGGTAGTAGAGTGAAGTAAACCTGAATGTTTTTGTCTATCCCCCTCCTTGATCTCATATCGCAGCATCAGAGGCACAATATTGCCAGTGGTTTTTGGTTGGTAAAAACTAAAGAGGGGATTAAGCTACTTGGCTACATTATCACTAGAAAAGCACATCCTAATAGAGACTGAACAGGCAGCAATCATTCTAATGTGAGTGCTGGAATAAGACCAGAAACAAATTTTAAGAGAATGACCTTTCCAACCACTCATAGCCACAGTTAACACTGGAATTAAGGTCCAGCTCAGATTAACACTGATCTATGGAGTCCTTAGATTTTATTTCAAACAATGCATGAAATTATCAAAGCAGTTTACCATTGCAGTGGTCTGGATTTTTTTCCTTCCTTTGAGGGAAAGGTAAACATTATCACTATTATTAATTACTAATATTACTATCAATAAAAAGGATCATAGCCAGACCTGGTTCCTCTGACTGTTTGCCACACTCAATTCCCTCTTTTGTTAGAAACTCCTAAGCAAATTTTTCAAAGTTGAGTAGGGATCTGGTGAGCCATTTGTGAAAGGAGTCTTCTCACCTAATTTTGCCCTTGTACCATCTAGGCATCTACATCTGATCTAGTCACACTAGTTATCACTGACGAAAGGAATAAGCACACAGGACATATTTCACCTGAACTGGCTTTCTGTCTCTGTTGTGATACACACATCACACACTACAAGCACCTCTTTCACCCTGGTGACTGCTAAGGACAAGCATGTGCATTAACTCAGGTGTGAACATCTATTCTACAGGTTATGTGTTGATGTTTGCACGCAGTTATTGTGCTCTACCCTTTCTTGCCTTTATGACATAACAGCACACATGATCCTAAGTCTTTCTGTTTTGCCTACTTAATTGTTGTTTGCTTGTTTGTTTATAATGCTTTGAATATTTGCACATAATCACCTTTGCACACACCGCACTTTTTCATACAGGCACAGCAAATTTCTGACCACACAAGGTCTGAAACATTCATTCATTTTGGCACATACAAACATACCAGTGCTTGCTCATGCCCAAGTAGAAATCACATTATGGCAGTTGATCTCATAATACCAACAAAAAATCATGATTGTTCTGTGCTAAATGACCTCAGCCATGACCTGCAGATTATCTGTGGATGATCTGTCCTCTGTGATTTCCTGACTGTTTCTCAGGTTATTCTGCTTCACAGTTATGACTGGCTGGTGATGAACTAAGCCAAATTACTCAATTTCTTAGGATCTCTGATTAAAATATTATGCTTTCAAAACCAGTTAAACAATTTTCATTTAATTCTAATATGAAGTTTTGTTTCTGATGGGAAAAAAAAATTGCTTTATTTAAGATTTTCCTTTTAATGTTTCTGTCTCTCCCTGTTGTTTTGGGGTTGGATTTTCCTGCTCTTCATTCACTGGAAAAAATCATCAGTGATTTTTTTGAATGATTGGAAAATATATTTCTCACCTTTTGAATCTTTTGATACTTTATTCTTGAAAAGTCTTGTTACAAGAACACTATTCGGTCTGTTCAGTCCCTTTTCCCTTGAATTCTTCATGTTTTTAGCAGGAGAAAATTCAGGGAAAGAGGAAAAGACAATAAATGACATCTGATACATTATTGAAGGAAGAGGGCTATATTCTCTGTTTTAATATCCTTTGAAAAAATAAGTATTTGATCAAAAGAATTTTTTAACATTTTTTGTGTCTTTTTTTATATAAACACGATATTTCTTTAAGAAAATTACAATAAATTATAATGAGTTACTCAGTCTCTTAAGATAGACTCATATTTTCTTAAATTGCCAAAGGCAAAAAAAAAGGATATTTTCTGCTTTAAAAAATGGCTTATTTATTGAGGATTTTTGGCTAGCCACCACTGATATCTCATCCAGCTCCTGTGTTTACTTTCCATTTTCAAGCAACCTAAATTTACATTCACACTATAAAAGTTTTTGACCATTAATACTGTTCCCAGAAGAGAAGGTTTTAACTGCTACACCCAACCAGCCAGACAATACCGTTCCAGAGGGAAGGAAAGAAAAAATCTCTGCAGGTATTTATACTCCACCAGGTTTCTTAAGCCCTTCATGCATGAAGTTTTAACTAGATTTATATGGAAAGCACCCTTCCCTCCTGCTTCTCCTTCCGAACACTGGGCTACTCCAGCAGCATTGTATCTGAAATTACTAAGGACACTGAGACAAAAGGGCCCACGAAGGCTTCTGGAAAGTTTCTGAAAGTTTCAGCCAGCTCCTGACTTCCCCGGTGACCCCCAAGAGATACATAAGGGAGCATAATGAGCCTGAACGATGAGCTGCTCTTTGTCACGACCACCTTTGGAGTCTCTGTCTGCAGAGAAAGAGCTTACCAGCAGATAACCTTTGCATTGTCCATTCCGCTCGGAATGGGCAGATGAGAAGAAAATAGCTAAAATAGCTCTCAGGAGATGTAAAGCTAGAGATAGCAAAAAAGAAAAGAGAGAAGGTAGAGCTCTGGAAAATCTCTGTGAGCATAGTGGGGAGTTCAGGACGTCTGTGCAGTGAGGAAAGGCTCTCAGTGTATTATTTGTCCACGTGACTTGATTTTTTTGAGTCTGACTTTCATGTGGCTTAAGCACGTTTATAAGATGGCCCTTCTCATAATTTTTATTCTCATTGCCAATGGCATGAAGCAACAGGGTACAAATCAAGGAATTTACATTGCCCAGCAATGTCAGCTCCAGTGCTAAAACCCAAGATTTTAGCAAGCTACCTGCTTTTACACGAGTACAGAAGTAGTGCCACAAGCATACCATTCCAGAGTTTAGACTATGTCTCAGACTAGGTAAAGTGCAGGCAACAGAAGAGGGAGAATAAAGAGTCAAGCTTTTTTCCAGCATTCACTGAATAAAACTTCCAGTTTGATACGTTTTAAAATATTTCTCACGGAGATGAAAACAAGCCATTGTTTTCTCTTGATTTTTGTTATGAAGTGTCAAAACAGTGTTAATGTGCTGTTATTTGGCATAACAAGAGTATAGCTGAGAAAAAAAGTCTCAAGCCCTTGATTGCAAAGGTGTTAAAAGGTATGAATTAATGGATTTTTCAAAGGTAAGTATTTAAGTGCTTACCCATTTAAGTCCTTACCCATCTTTAATCCCATTAAAGAGCTCTCTGCATCTGACATTTCTTACAAGTTGTTTTAAGGACTGACCATCTGTTCTAAAGAGGAGTTTTATCAGGACAGTCATCTTGAAACCACTTGTATTCCTCTTGTTTTATAAAAAAGGCAGTAATACCAGGAGGTAGCAGACATTAATGTACCCCACAACTAAGCAAACAGCATAGTATCTAGCAGAGTTTGAGGTGTGTACAGTTTAAGTAGTTTGTGAATAACCTATAGGCTCAAACTGACTTACATGGAGCATTGTCAGAAATATTTCACAAAGAGAGAAAAAGAATAATTTTTTTTGCTATTTTCCCAAACCTACAAGGCAATAATAAGAGTTATAAAAATCAGGGTTGGGTTTTGGGGGGCTTTTTTTGGGTTGATTTTGGTTTATTTGTTTGCTTTTTAACACAAGCTACTCTTTCTCCTCCGACAAGGTTCCCTCCTGTATTTTGTAAAAACAAAGCATGTAAATGCCTACTTTAGAATCTGGAACAGGGAATTAAAATGATATTCAAAAGGAGCTGAATTCATCTAAAACTAAAGTACATTGTCAACCACCTCCACTTGCTCCAGGCACTGATGCCATGATTAGCTATGCAAGAAGCTACCTGCTGGTTTAGAATTATATGAAGTCACCTCAGGGTATCTACAAGCTTCTCACGCACAAGATACTGACAGTTTCTTTACTTGGCTTGAAACACAGTCGTTGCTACATCCAAGTACTATATCATAGATTGTTATTTCACAAGCTGTCATTAAAGTAGCTTGCCTTATTCTCACCAAACAATTAGTCTGCAAACAGTAATGGTTTGTTCCAAATACCCTCAAAGACTACAAGACCTCTAGCATTTTTCAGGTAACAGCTTCTCATCTGAAGTATGAACGTGCACTACTTTTTTAATAGTAGAGAATTAGGGGGGCAAAGAGTATCATAGTCTACCTTTACAAAGCAAGTTAAACTGGGGAGTGGTGGCAGGAAAGAGGAGACTTATCATGGTACAAAGATGCCTGGGAAAAAAGGTACCTGTGAACCTGAACAATAACGTGTAAGTACAAGAGTTTGGAGCGAAAATTGTTTTTACCTGAACTGGCCAACTTTCTTCGGAGACCAAATTTAATAATGACCAAACCAATATTTTATTTTAATTGTTTATTGTCAGTTACTGTGTACATGACAAGCAAATCAGGACTGCGCTGGGAATTCGATATAAGAACATATGTAGTTTAGCTGTCTGAAGATAAGCAGCATAAATGTTTTTTTTTTTTTCTTTTAAAAGATAATACTTCATTCAGAAGGGGTTTGACCTCCACTTGCGGGTGTTTTTGTAAACTTCATCTGATGATTCTTGGTTCTCACTAATTCACACCTCACAAGGAAAGAATCAGCAATTCCACTAAGATCAGGTGTTTTATACCTGTCTACATGCAAATGCATCAATAAAGCTCAGTGTGCACAATCAGCTTTGTCCTAGTGTTAAGGTTTGTCCTAGGCTGAAGTCAGCAAAACTACTACCTTTTGCAGCTCTCCTTTGATATGGGCACACATTTCCTTGAAAAGGTGCTTTGGTAATGGCATACTCCATTATTCAAGATTTAGTTTGGATCAAGTGACTCATTTTTACTTGTTGTCTAACCAGCTCTTCGTTGTTATAAAAAAATTCCAACAATCAGTCTTCGCTCTGATCTTCCCAGCTTCTGTGCTTAATTACTCATTCCCCCTGAACTGGGTCCATACAACTTTCCTCATCCTGGTCCTTTTACATTTGTCAGATGGCACTCATGATATTTACATGTGTTTGCATGTCAGGAATCCCTGCTTGGCACAGCAGGGCACGAAGGTGCCTGCTAATAATTCTAGCAGGGAAGATGGGAATAGATGCTGTCAGCGCCAGTCAGGAGTAATCTGCACCTTTGAAAATGAAACCATTTATATTTAGACACATAAATATAGACTGAAGAATCTATATTTAATTCTTAGGCTGAAAATGTTGACCTCAATGGACAAACCCCTATGGTAAGAGCTGCAGAAGAATGGTATTACTAAACAGTTGAAGAGGATGATCAGAACTCTTCACTGCATTAATCTCCTGGTACAATTCCATGGCCCTTAACCAAACACTTCCTTGAAAATTATCTTGATCTTAGCTAGCACACAGGCTTCATGTTTTAAAGTAAATGGCATTAAAACAAAATCCAAGTGCTGATCAATTAAAAAACTGTATTTTTATAGGTGAGGAACTGTAACTGGGACTATGTATCTGGGCTTTGAGAATTCAGGAGTGTGCAAAGGACTTAGAACAAATGAGATATCACATAAAGAAACACAGGTACACAGACACACATATGTATGTGTATACATAAATAGGCAGTCTCCTTGTCTCAAAGATCTTATACTGTAATCACCAACAAAGCACAGCACCAGAAAACCACAAAAATAGGAAGTAGAGGGAAAGAGGAAGAACGGCAAATAGTCACCCTAATGCTAATGTACTTACTGCTTGGCCTGAGATTTCACACTCTGTGTTATTCACAAACATACTCATCAGTGACTTCAAAGCACACGGAAGTCGACATAAAGGCTCCTATTTGTCTGCCATAGACCTTCAAGCAGGCGTTTGAAAACACAGGGCGACCTGCTTTGTGTCAGGTGGCGCTAACCAACGCAGTGTCACTCAGCAGCACGCACCATTCGCATGAATACCTTTTCTGTTTCTTCCAGGTTTTGCTGTCAGCTTGTCATACACGAGTTGCTTCACAATAATAAACAGACCATGGCAGGTTGGATTAATATCAGTTTTTATTACAGCGGTTGCAACCATTAATTATCTGGCTGACTAGTGATGAGATGTGGCTCTTATCTAATAGGTAAGGGTATCAAGTTCATTAAAGTTCAGCAAATATAAAACTAAAAAATTTGGCTGCTGCAACTTTTCTAGAAGTCTCATAAGAGAAAAATCCTCATGCATACTCAGTCACATGACTTTTGCTTTTGCCATTGTTGTATAAAACTCAAGCTTGCATTAAACAAGAAGAGCAAATGAAAATTAGCTGGAAGAGTATTTCAAATTGCTCCCATCTTAAAACCATTTTTCTTCCCAAAAAAATATTTAGTAGCTTCCTTAGTGGGTGTTTTCTGTTATGATTTAAAATTATGTCTTATAAATCCCTTGAAGAATTATCCTAAAAACACAGGGTGAAACTCAGGCCTATTGAAGTCAATGCCAAAACTCCCATTGACTGCAGCTGAGCCAGGATTCCACCCACAAAAAGATTCAAAACAAGAAATTACAGAATGTCCTTTTTTTTTGTAAATGCTTAATCCCATTGTTCAGTGCCCTGTTCTTTGGTGGTTTTAGTCTTCATTTTTACCTTGTCCTTGAATGAGGTTTTCAAGTTCTAACTCAGCTTACAAAGCTTACCTTTAAGCCTATTTTTCAATGCATTTTTGCTGACATTTTTAAAAAATATTCACTGTGTGCTTATACAGTATCTAGAAATAAAGACAGTGTGTGCACTTATTTCTTGCTTTTGTGTATCCAAACATTTTGCAGCTTCAATTTGCATGTATATTAAAAAGCTTGATTAAGGCAACTGAAAATATCTACTTGTAAATGACTTCAGGGATAACTGTTTGCCTTAAAGAAAAAGCACAATTTCTGTAACACAAGATAAGACTCTTAAATGCACTACATCTTGAATTTTAAGTGTTTGGCATCCAGCTGACATTTTAAGAATTTAATGTTATTATCCAGGAAATAATAAAGTTGTTATAATTTATACATATAAATCTTGCTTGTGAAGCTCACAGGACTGCTTCATATGCAATGTATCCAAATCAAGGCTAAGCAAGGAAATGAAACCATAAGCTTCATGAAAGCATGCAGATTCCACTTTTCCTTTCAAAACTCGTAACTGCCAGAGTACAAGCTGTCTGACCCCTAATGGAACTTCCTTAAGTACACCAAGCTCCTGCCCATCATTTTAACCACTTTTCCAAACAGTCATTTTACAAGACTTAGCCCACAAAACGCAAAGTCGTGGGATGAATACAGGGAGTCACTATCAGTGAGAGACAGGCACACGGAAAGCTCAAATCCAAACCAGGAGGCAGTAGGAATCTCACACGAACAGAGCAGGTGCCTGGACACAGCAGGATGGGCATATCTGTCTCTTGCAGTGTCCTGAGCAAAGCATTCCAGGCAGCCTGAGCCAGGCAGTGCCTCCTTCCAGAGATGTTGGGATTCAAGAGTCTGACCTCCATTAATGAGAAACGAATAACTGATGTTGCCATACAACTCAGTCCTGTCTGAGAAAGTTTTAATGAGATTAGGAATCACACTGAAAATGTGTAATTAATCCACTGTTTTTATTCTAGCTCTTTGCATTTGCTTGCCAGATGAAAATGATAATAGGATAATATGGTCTCTCAAGCAAGAACCTAACTGCCTCTGGCTTCAGGGTATTAGATGACTTATTCTCACAAAAGGAGATATTAATAGTACTCATTAAAAACAGACAGACTTTCTCTCTATAGAATTACAGTAACTCAGAAAGGCAAGAAGTGTCTATTTTAGTGGGGCCTGGGCAGTGCTTATCAGCACACTCGGAACACATGTTGGTAAGCCTGAGTTTTTCAGGCAGAAAAAGGAACCTGTTACCCTGAAGAACTTCTGGGATTCTGGGAAAGCAACTTGTCAGCAACTTCAGCATGACATTGGTCAGAGGGAAAATGACTTGATGTCACCCAGGAGTATATTACTCATCACTGGTCTGAATTCTGCAGGAAACAAAGGTAGCATAACTGCATTCAGTTCTAGGTGACATCATGTTCCGAGTTAAGGTAAGACCTGAATCCTACATCTGACCAATCTCCACTCCTCTAGATGACTTCAAGAAGGTGGCAACTTTCCAGAGAGCTGCAGAAGCTCTTTACCCTTTGCAGCTATCTCACCCACTATATTCCATACTGCTCTCCCTCTACAATTATGAGAATCCCCACTGCCCCGTGTCCTCAATGTGTCACAGAGGCAACAGCCCATTCCTTGTGCTGAGGCCTCACAGGACGAGAAATTACCTGCTCCTATGACCTCTCAGAGCCAAGCCTATTGATTTTTTTGAAGGTGGAGCAGACTCATTATTAATTGTAGCATTTCCTCCATGTAAACCTGTAATAACAGCTTGTTTCAGTAGTCTTTCTAATCTATAAATTCCTGAAAGGCTTGACATGTGTTTACTTCGAGAATCACCTCTTCCCCCACTCTGTGCTGCTGCTGCTGCTGAGAAAAGGCAGCTGAAACAATACTACCAGAAGACAGCAAGCTCTCAGCATACCATGGAGATGAAACAAGTTTGGTTGGATATCTGGATAAAGGTTATTACTTTCTTGTTATGGTGAACTGGACTGCAGTTTCAAGGACCTTTAGGGGATACTTGCACCCCATTACAATGAACTGATACATTTACGGTATTGCAGTTGAACTCATTAACTCCACTATGATGCAGAATGGGGAGCACAGAAAACAGGCAGCAAAAATGCCATGGATCTCATGCTCTGTTAATTCCCCAGGAGGACACTGCAGACCCTTCCAGCAGATTCACACAAAAACTTGGTCCCTTTTGCTGCTCTCTCCCAGGAGCAAGGTATCATTGCCTTCTTATGCAGCCTGGCATTTCCAACTCCACGTCCACAGGCAGGAATCACCACAAGTTTCTTGATGATCCACAAGTATTTTTGAGGGTGTACCTGTAGCTGTTGGATAACTGTGGCTAAACTGTGCCTGGAAGAAAGCATCACCAATACTGCCTCAGTCCCTTCTTTCCTCCTTGGGGTCTCATCCTCCTCTTTTCTTCTCTGGACATTTGGTCACATGAAAACGTGGCAGCCAGCATGAAGGCAGCTACAGGTACATGTATGATAGCTTTAGCCTCTCTCTCTCTGTTGGAAACAATTTAACTCATTTCTCTCTGAGGGGAGTAGTCTAGACCTTTCCCCAGAACTATTTGAAACAGGTGCTGTGGAGCTTGCCCTGGGACTTCCAGTAGTGTGTGGGGAATCTCACAGGTATTCCAGGCATCCCTACACTCACTGGTCTGTAGGCATGTAAGATCCTACAGACCCTGTCTGTCATGGTGAGACAGTACCTTCTCTCATCTGAAATTGTTTAAAAGATTGATTGATAAGAATATGCTTTCATGTCAAAGCTGTGATTGCTCCTTCTCAGCACACAGGAGACTGTCAAGAGAAACAGGGATTTTTCAGGTAAAGCTCTGAGGACTGCATGGCACCTAGTGATGGGACTGCTGCATGAGGATATGAAGGCTGTGCACAGATAGGCTGATTTTAGTCTACTGTGGTTCACCACCCCTCCTGAAGAGGTTCAGGGCACTTAAAGCCAGGCTTCTGCTTTGCTTTATCTACAAGGCAGATTGTAGAGACTGTCCTCCCCAGCCTGATGTCTGCCTTTGGAAGCATGAACCAGAAAACAGTTTGGACTTTTCAGAGTGACTTTTCAGAATGAATGTCCAGAGCAAGTGCTTACAGCAGCCATAATCCCAGCATCTGGGAACAGAGAATGCTGTTGGGGACAGGGACCTCATCTGTCAGCACCTATCTGACTGAGCTGCCTGCCTGCCAGGGACCCTGTGCATTAAAAAAGGAATTAATAAAACAAGGAAGGGACACACAGAGGATAAGTCTCAGGGGATAAAGCTCAGGTAAACATACCAGAGCTGCTCATTAGTTCAGGCAAAGCTAGAAATGTAGCTGTGACAACAGAGAACTTTGGGCAAGGTGCAAAGGCTGATCAAAAAGCTGACAAAATACTTGGTTAGTTAGCTCATGCATGAGCTATGTGCTAGCTGTACCTGGGGAAGGAGGCACAATTGAGGATGACAGAGGGACAGCTGCAGAAGCTGTAGTTATTGCATGAGGCTGCACAAGGCAACAATCTCCCTGTCAGAGATGCGTGGTGGGGATGGAGCAGTTCACTTACCAGAAGATGTTATTTTTTTCTTATTCACTGTAGACACAGATGTCCTTCATACTCAGCAGAAGAGTATCTAAGAGATAGCAATATTGTACAAGTGCTTGCACGTTAAAGCTATTTGTGTCCTTCAACTACGGACTTTGTTCCCCTAGACTTTTCCTCTTGGGTTTCTGGAAAGTTAGAAAAGGTAAATGCACTTCTCAGGCCTCATTTTTTCTGCCAGTATTACCCACGGGGGTCAGAAACCCCCTTACATCATCTTACATGCTTGTTGCCTTCAGAGGAATGTTCCTGCCTCTAAGGAAAGCTCAGCTGTGTAGACCATGACCAGACTGATTGTGTTTCACAACACAGAGTTCAAGTTGGAGGGAAAACAAAGCGAAGTACATGTGCTCCTGTCCTACCCCTGCCTCTGACAAAGGTGGTGTTTTAGAAACCAAGTAGAAATACCAGCAGTGCTAAGTGCTGTTGGACCCTAAAGCTGTATTCTGGCATTCACAGGGCATAATTGGCTTTAAGATCAGAGCTGTTAAGGGGCTATCTGTAAATCAGTAGAGTGGCCTCAGGCCTACCTTTGGAATAAAAAGCTCCACTTTTACAGCACCAAATCCCAGATACTCAAAGACATTCAGATGCTAAATTCCCATTGACCTCTCTTTAAGGTTTAAGGCTTCAAATTTCAGCATTATGGAACCAAGCACACAAACAAGTTTCTCAGGTCTCTCTAAAATCAACATTAACCTTCCATTTGTTTCCAATTTACAATTTATATCAAACAGTGATGACAGAATTCAAGGTAGAGTATTTGACAGGTAATAATAACATCACATCTTCTTCTTGTTTCTGGATGAAAATCCAACAGGAACGACTAACACTAAATTCTTTCACTGAAATGTCGTCTCTACTCCTATGACTACTGAAGCACATTGCACCTACAAATGCTAAAGACATATGTGGACTACATGATACATGTAAATTCAATTTGGAACTGACAGGATGCCCTAAAAATTCCACTCCCAAAATATGAAAATGCTGAAAAGTAAAAAAGGTCAAAAAATAATTTATTTTGATGACTTGTACAAATTTACAGTAAATCATAATCATACAATGTATGCTATTTAAAAAAATAGTAAACTCAGGATAAGATGCTTTGAAAAATTTGAAGTTGTATAAATTTAATGTTACAAATAATTTATAATTAATTTTTAATGTTATTTCAAAATAGCAGAGATGTTTCATTTGAAAAGCTTGTAGAGATATAATGGTGAAGAATATCTGAGAACTTAAAATGTCTTGTTATGCTGATCTTGTCAGTTCATATACACTGGTCATGTGGATGGGTATAATATTACATGTAATGGAGAACGAGAAATTTGCTGAAATCCATGCTTGAGGAGGGATGGAATACCAATTTTCAAAAAGTGCCTGGTAAATACTGAATATGAAGGTCTGTAATACTATTTTAAAAGGAAGATATGCTGCCAAATTAAAAAGAAAAAAACCCCAACCAAACCAAACCAACCAAACAAACAAACAAAAAAAACCCCCGATAAACCCCCCCACCCCCCACTCTGCATGATTCCTGACTGAACCAATTCCATAGTCTTTAAATGGAAGCTCACCAAAAACTTTTTCCTTGCCCACTGGCCAACAAGTTGTCCATGAATATTTTTGGCAGTAAGTAGTTTAAATTAAAACCACAGTGCTCTATTTCATCACGATTTTTTTGATACCCAATGCCAGACACTATAAGGTTTGAATGACAGAGCCACATCGCAGTTTTTAATTCCAAGTGTAACCTGCGGAGAGGCGCGAGCATTCCAACTGTGTCTAGAGTATCTGGATTGCCAGACTTCAAATCCCCTGTAAACAGCCTGTTGCAAGCCTAAAAATAGCTGGACATGTGTAGAGCCTGATGCAGCAGCTTTTAGAAGGAAGATTCCCCAGCCAAGGGACAAGCAGGAGGCATTAGGAGTTCAATGAGCTATTATAGCTGATTTTCATTTTAGGTTTTTCTTCCTTTCTGTCTACCTCATTTTCCTGCTATAATTAATACTCTCAATCAAGGTAACATTTGGAGGATTCTGGAACATATTTTTTTCAACCTTTTCCGTATGCAAGGTGTAATTTAATTTTAATTGGTTTTTATTCCCACTTAAATATTCACAGAACACTATAGAGAAGGTTTACACATGTGGACCTTGTTTTTTGACAGCTGAACTCCAGCTATAACAGGAATAGGATAATTTAATCTTCCCCTCACTCTTGTGAATTGGTCTTTTGGCATCTAAGAACACCTTAGTGTCAGAGTCCACAGAAATTGTCCCCTGAATTTTCGAGAATTCTCTTAGCATATATGGAATTAATTTGTGGCATTGATGTGCCTTGGGTTGCATGACAGTCATCCAGAAAGAAATGCACATTGCCACAGGCCATCTTAATTGTTCTCTTGCAACAGCTGGCCTAAGTGTATGGCATACACGGCTTTGATCAGACATGGAAGTAAAGCCTAGTTCTATAGCCATGATCTGGCATGCAAGGGAAATGCTGGGAGCACTGCTAGCAGTATCCACAAAGGATATGCACCTTTAAGCACACATTCTGAGAAAAGCTGGAGGTTCCCTTAAGAAATGCTTTTCCATAGCACTACACTTCCTCAGTAAAGGTCTCGGTTTCAGCATGTCTTTCCCTTCAGTAACGCAACACTATGTAATAATTAGCATAAAGGGATAAAAAGAGGGATAGCAAAATACTCACTCATTGGCCCAGGACTAAAGTGCAAACAATTGCTGTGCTGTCAAATTTGTGTGGTTTATCAAATAAGTACATTTGAAATATGATTTATGTATAAAGCTCATGATGTTCTTTTCTGATGATTGCTTTGCTGGAATGACAATGTAAACACGTTATATAAAATGTTTTCAAGTCTTAAAATAAAAAAGCCCTGGCACTTGTTATGTTTTGCAAATATACATGCATGCTGAAATAGGCATATTTCAATGTCTTATAGAACCTTATACATTTCCAAAGAATTTCATTGCATAGATGTTTTGAGCACTCTCTATTTATATTCATCCTGCAGCAAAGTACATTCAGAAACTATTTCCCTGACTTCAGTACCTATTTTGAAAGAACTCTGTTCTGGCGCATTTATGTCTTACATATATCCTTGAATCTTAAATGCATAACAACTGCAGGCAGTTGCCATAAGGGTGTGTGTACATTATGTATTACCTAGATGGACTGCATCAGTCATTTCACTCCACACAGAGCTAGAGGAGCTTTACTATTTCTGTGTGATACAGACAAAGAAGCATCTCTCAGTATATCATAGAATCACAGAATCATAGAGTCCTCTGGGTTGGATGGGACTTTTAAAATCATGGAGCTCTAACCTCGCCCACCATGGGCAAGGCATGCCCCCTACTAGAGCAGGTTGATCTGGGCCCCATCCAACTTGGCCTCGAACACTTCCAGGGATGGAAGTAATTTTTATGTCACAGAAATTTTTGTATGTTCAGATGTGATTATGAAGCATAAAAATTCACACCAAATTTTTCAAACATGAAAAACCTCAAATCAAAGGAGAAGCAATATTATTTTATTTCTTGCAGGGGAAAGTAAATCAGTAGTTCTTCTTTGTACTGGAGAAAGTCAAGTTTCCACAAATAGAATAACCTATATTTTCACAGTGGCTCCTTCCTACACGATAATCCATTTCTTAGCATTTACATATGTGAACATTTTTTTCTCCAAATTTATGTAACTGTAAAGACAATAGACAAATTTCAGTACCCTTTGATACTATCATTTTCTCTTTGTATGTCACAAATACTCCATTCTATTTTGAATTGAAATGTGCCCTGAAGCGTACAATTGTGTCACTGCTCAGGGTGGGCCAAATGCGAAGACTCAAACACAGTCTTACTGAAATTTACAAAACTTCAATGGATTCCAAAACTAAACTGTGGTTGAAAGCCAAGCTGCCATTCAGATGGATATCAAGTCTCATCAGAATGAGTCTCCTAACTTCTTGTTAGCTTTTCCATCCTGCTTATACTTGAAACTTCACTATAATTGGGTTAAGAACCTAATCTATTCCATATGGAATTGACAGTAATTTTAATGGGTTGTTTTGTGGAGTTTTTTCTCAGTCATCTGCTTTTCTGAGGGTAAGCACAGGAAAGAAGCACATTAGGAAGTTAATGTGTACTGAAGCCTAGGATGTGATTCAAGGAAGTCATCATGAAAATAAATACAGGGAAGTTGTGAAATATGGCACAGAACTGTGCTATTAATTAGCAAACAGCACTTGCTTCAGCAACCAAGAAAATAATAAGCAAATGGAATGTCTCCTCCCTTTTGCCTCCCCGTATATATCTCTGCACTCGAGCAACTTGCCATCTGACATTCAAACCATGCTACGCCTGGAATTGCATAGTGCCCATACTGAACATATATTCCATGCACCGACAGACACGAGTGACACAGGAGCCACAGCACCCGCAGGGGCAGGGGAGCCCAGAAGTCAGGGGGCAAACAGACCCCTTCTCTCCAGTAACTCTGGGACTGACTGAAAACCAAACAGCTCTAGACATTCACCCAGGAGGCTGTTGCAGCAGGATTTTCTGAGTACTGCCCAGGCGGGCACCTGGGACCCAGCGCATGCTTGCCATAAATCCCAGCTGAGGCACCTAGAGAGAATTGTTAAAGTTGGAAAAGACCTCTAAGATCATCGAGGTCTTGAGGACTTCTGCCAGGAACTGCATGGAAGAATGTTGTCAGGCCCAGGTCTTGCAAAGGCTTTGGCTAGCACCCTAACCACCACAGAGTCTTTCCTCTTGTTGTTCTTTATCATTCAGATGTCGAAGAATGGTCTTGCGGTTTAGCCCCAGTCGGGATCAGAAAACATGGAGCCAAGCACCCCAGGCGTAGGCAGGAGCAACATGAATTGTAATCACTTGGAGGCACACCCACCCTAAATCAAAGTACATTTGCTTCCTGGCTCCTGTTTCTGGCTTGGACCAGTCACTTGAACTGTTGGTGCTTCTCTTTCCTCTCCTGTAATTTTAGGATAACAAAACTGGCCTCCCTCCCAAGGCTATTGTGGGGATCCATCAATGCAGACTCCTAAATCTCCTAGCAAGATTGTGGGTTGGGAAGCTGTGTCTGAATGCATTGTATCATAAATGTTACTCGCATAGGACTTGGATATGTAACTACAAAGCACACAATCATTTATGCTTCATTATGTTCCAGTGAACTATCCGCAGATTACTGTGTCACTAGTCTTAAATAATACTCTTTTCAGAGTTAGTGATTTGCTTGGTCACGTGTCAAAATCTGGCTGAATATCCTTAACTAATTTAGGTCATTTTTGGCTTCATGTGAGTGGCTGTGGTTTTACAAAGTTGAGAACCTGACTCCCAAATTTTTATTGGGTAAGGTTTCAATCCATGCTGTCCAGCATCACAAAATGTTCTAAACCAGTTGAAAATTTTGTGAAAAATCAATAATCTGAGCTGTTAGCCACATCCCTTTTTCTGCTCCAGAGCTGCCCATGTGGCATTGCCAGTCAGAGGCTGGGCGGGCTGAAGGGCAAGCACGTGTTGGGTAAGGAGTTGGGCTGCAGCCTGGGTCCCCTCCCAGCAGCAGTTCTCAGGCTTTCCTGGTGCAGCCCAGACTGCTGCTGCATCACTGGTGGCACCAGCCCAGCTTTAGATGGGGCTGTGTAGCTTGCTGCTGCCTTGCTGTGCAGCCAACATATTCCTGAGGAGCTCAGTCAGGAGGAAAGTGGGAAATGTTAGTAGCGTAAAAGCCAGCCAATTCTCTAGAAAAGGCATTTGTTTCCCTTGCCAAAACTCAAAGTCTACTATATACAAAGGAGGCATTATAGCTTCTCATAAAAAGGTCACAATAATCTTTTGTAATGGAAAGTGGAGTACAGACTAAATATAGGATCTCTCCCAGAATTCCTATAGCGTGTAGATTAAATTCTGTTTATTACTAATGTGTGGATTGCTGCTATGCTGTGCTGTACAAAACTCAGCAGCTGAAAGAGAAGAAACCAAATCTATTTTATGTGTAGCTATGTAACTGGAAAGAGATGTTGTTATATATATTTTAAAGCAGAGGAATTTCAATTCATCTCTAGAATATTTCAAGATGAGTTACTGATCTGCAGCTTCATATGGAAAATGTGTCTGCCTTTTTTGTCTCCCTTCATCAGAAGTGTAACTTGTGCAATGTGCATGGACGTGAGCTTTCAAAATATATCATAAAAATACATGTCATGAGGAGTTCCTGGACAACACCTGCCATCATGTAAAAATTCCTGAGTATAGAATTACATCACAAACCATTACTGTGTCAAAATATGTAAAGATTGGCCCTTAATGGCCCCTCAATCAATAATGAACACATGAACTGGCCCTGAATTTGTATTCATGAAATAAACTTTTGCAGACTTGACAGAATTCTGACACAAAGGTGATGGAAACTGATTAATTACAATTCAGTATAATCCTTTTTAGAAAGTAGTAGTCATTTAATAATCATATGCTGCCCATGGAAATGGGAGTGGAGATTTCTCTCCAATCTTCTGCTGTGATGCTCCTGAAAGCTTCTCAAATCCCAATCCTATGTGGTTGCCACTACAAAAACCTCATGCAAGAAAAGTACTCTCAAGTCAACTTATCCAACTTAGCCAGTGGTTAAAAAAAAAATCAAGAAAAGGATGGAATTTACAAACCTTATCTTGGCCCCACTAATCTAAAAATCCTGCTTGGCCTTTCAAGTATTGTTGAAAATCTGGCAAGCATCAAAAAGAGCAAAGCAATACATATTATCTGTGCTGTTAGACACTCAGTTCTAGGAAGCTCTGTCCTTTTGACATTACAGATCTTGAAATGGGGAATTACTGGCAATTTTAACATCAGAAAACTGAACAAGCATTTTGCATGGAATAGCTTTTCCTCTTCCTGGCTTTATTTCTAACCATTCTAAAGCAAAACATTCCTTGTCTACCAGTACTTTTTCTCTTCCACTCTCAATCATTATTCCAGCAACACCCCCACTCAAAAAGTGTGCAGGTTACTATTAATAAAGTCATTTAGAAGAAAATCAGCTTTTGCTAACTGATTCTTTTTTTTTTTTTGGTGGCCAAGAAACAATCATTAACTTTTATAGTTTCAGCTCATATTACTGCTTGCGTGAAACAGGGCAGCAGCCACTTCTACTGCAAACACAGCAAAGCATTTGCAGAAGGCACGTGTCTTTTATTGGTTTTATATAGACATTTTTATTAATGTATGCTTGCACATGCACTTTTGTGCTATATCAGATCTGTGAGAGAAAAACTGAACAGCAACAAAAATAATCAAACTAGATTTTCAAAGCATATATTTGGAAATTTCTACACTTAGAACACTATAGAAAAGTCATAATTAAAAAAGATATTAATATGAAGAACATGTTCTGGCCAGCCATGAAAGCCTACAATATGTTCATCTTGCATAGCTTGGCTGGGATATCAGCGACTCTGACTTCATCTGACTTACACCAGGAAAAGAAGCAAATAATGTCACTGGCAACAGAAAGCACATTTTTTAGAAAAATATATGGTTGCTGGAGGCCATGACTCTGGTGGGGTGAGATTCCTCTCCTTATTTTTGCCATCTAAAAATGAATTGTCTTATCTAAACTTGTCACCTTGATTCTCTCTGGGGAAGTCAAGGGGAAGTAGCAATTCATCTTATTCCACTATAACTGTCTAAGATAGGTAGATGAGCTGCCCTTTGTAGGCATCTAATTCTTTCCATTGACTGCAGAGAGCCAAGATAAATTATTTAGATCTGGTCTTTAATTTTTAGGTGATTAATGGTCAGTGAGACAAATACCACCTGACTCCCATGGTAGAAGAAGCTAATTTCCCACTGCAAGGCAAGTGGAAGGATGAACAGACCACGCAGACAAGAATGTGGTTTCCTTACACCAAATCAGCAAGTCTGGAGGGAAGGAAACAAAGGGTATGACCTAATTCAATAATAAGGGAGAAAGATTTGGATTTCCCATAATATCACTGCCTTTGAATCCCTCTCTGCTTCTGTTTCTAATGACAAAGACTGGCTTTCCAAAGAAAAGGATCAGACTACCCTTTTAAATAGATCTAACAGATGGTTTTATGGTGCCTCTTAGTCATAGGCACTGCTAGATCTCTTTCCAAAAGCATTTCCTGGAACACACTGGTCTTTTGGAGAGTATAACAGCTCATGTGGAGGAGAGACATCCACTAATAATCATTGGTTTTTAGCCCCCATATGCAGAGTGTCTGTCTGGCCCTGCACCCTTTGAACTGCCAGTGGATGCTGACCAGGAGCACGTTGTGCAGGGGTGAGTGTGCCACAGAGAGAGAGCTGAACTTTGCACAGGGAGACAAGGCAGTGGGAGATCATTTGCTGTCTCTGACCACTCCATCACACCTAGGGAGAGGAGTTCACTGTGTCATTATGGAAGACTGAAGAGGTTCTGGCACCCCTTGTAACTCCAGCAAACCCAAATTGAGCTACGCTTGATGCTTAGACAGGCTTCCAGGTGAATCTTACCCAACTCACTAAGACTTACCAGTAACATGACCAGACCACTGTCCAGAGACCAAACTGGCATCACAGACTGCACACAGGCCTGAAGGAGGAACACAATTTGGTTTCCAGTTAGATTAATGACCAGAAAAACCACAGTGCAGTGTACGGAGCTGAGCACTGATCTAATCTGTTTGGCATGCATGTTTTATTCTACCACTCTCCATTGCATTAATACCCTCTAAAACAGGTGTCAGAAGGAATAACTGAAAGGGTAACTCAATTGTGATGGTAAGCTAAAAGTTTTAAGTAATGTCAGTAGTTAAGTAGGAAATAGTTGGCGACATTTTCTTTGACAAAATTCTCAAAAATACAACTAGCAGGAGCAGGTTAAGCTGAACTAAGAGACTGGTTTCTCTTTGTGTCATCCTTGCAATTCCACTACAAAATGTTGACTCCATCAATGAAACAGTTGTAGAAATTTTGCCACTTTATTTGCACTTCATGAGGAATTAGTGATGGACAGAACCACTTTTTTACACATTTCTATTTCACTCCTCTTTGTGGCAAATGCTGCAGCTGCTGTTTCCTACACTCAGGAGGATTCAGATAAGGGCAGCAGGTCTGCACCATGTCCTGAGCCTCTTTTGCCAGCCATTTCCCAGTGCTGCTTCTGGCAGCTTTTCTGGTTTTTCTGTATCTCCTCTGCCTCTGTGGTATTTCTCACACTCTTACACACAGATGCAGCTTGCTAATCCCTTTGCCTCTGGGGCCTGTCTTCATGATGCAAGCCAGCAAAGCCATGCCCCATGCTTGCCCTGAGCTCCAGAAGGATGTCAGTGTGGCTGCATTGCTTAAAACCTGGGCAAGGCAGGCATCTGCACTGGGCAGTACGTTGTGTGCTGCAGACACACTCAGCCAAGCTTTCCATCATTCACCAGTGACTTGGTAATGCACTTTTTTCGGCTGAAGTGCTCTGCTGTTTCAGCTACGCTCAACTGCATCTTAAAATTATCCTGAGTCAAAGGAACTGTGATAATAAATAATGCTAGTGAAGGTTAGCTTACTAAATAAAAATTTACTGTACTGCATTGGAAGAGTCCCTGACCCGACGGAGAAATCACTTATAAATCTCTGGTGTTCAAAGTAATTAAAAAATAAATACTGTAAAAATCTGCTGCAATCAACTGCAATTTGTACTAAATTCTCAACTGTTGTTGTTTATGTTAAAAAAAAAAGTAAAAAATTGGTTTTGATATCTTAATCATCTTAATCTTTGTTTTATATCAGCTTTCCGTTTCTGGAATGTAAAGCAAAGATATTAAGTATCCCATAAATCTAAAACCATGCTACTGGGAAGGAATCCATGAAAAGCAAATGCTGTAAGAAATACAAAAGCTGGTTTCTTTGTCTAGTTAAGAAATTTCTAGTCACTTCAAAATAGCTTCTCCTAAACAAAGTAGTACTTGCTTGCCATTAATCAGTTGTATACTAAAGCAGTTTAGATTTTTATCTTGGAAACATGTACACTTGTGACATGCATTGCTGCAGGTTGCCACTGCAGGAACAATGCATTTATTAATAAACTATTGAAATAATAAATAAAACAAAGGCTAATCAAAGAAGCCCTGAGAAAAATTGTGCACTCTGAACACTCAAACTGTTTTGAACAAGTGGAAAATCTTCAGGTTTTAACATTCCAGGCCTAGGGTATTGCAATGGCTTTAGCAGTGATTGATTTTTGTACTTTAAGAGGATACATATACATGAAGACATACTGAAGTGATGTAGCTTATAAGTACAAAGATAAAAACAAACCTTAAACTTTACCCTGCACATAGTCTGCCCTTGCAGAGAAGGTCTTGAGCATCACACAGGTGTAGAACATCGCATGCTAACTGAAGAAGGATGCTAACTCCAGAGAGGGAAAGCATTTTCAGAAAGGGACTGGGCCTCACCACAGCCATCATGCACACTTGCTTTTGCCCTCTAGTCTTCCCCAAGTGCACTACTTAAACTGAATAAAGTACTTTTTATTTTTGCTTTCTGATCTGTTTATTTTTTGTTACCCTCTTCCCCAATGAATTTCACAATGCCTGTATTTATCAAATAAAAAACCCCTAGTACTTTCCAGCAGTATGCAAAAGACCTTTCTCCTGTCTGTCACCATGAATGGTTACCCTGTTCTTTACAGTTTTCTTCCAGAATATTTTTTTATTGGCCACTGTCTATGACAGGATAATGCACTATTAGGATGTGCAGTCATATTCAGTGGGGCTGTTTTTACACTTTGTTCTTACAATAAATACACAGAGCTTGTGTACATTGATCTTCTTCATGTGAGTAAAGCTGCATTCCATAAACTATGTGCTCTTAAAAATAAAGAGGCAAGGAACTATGAATAAGGAGAGTAAAATCTCTGTCTTCTCATTTAGGGATTGAGAAGAAAGCAGCAGCCCATTTAGCACCCACAGGGGGACATAATGCCTTCCAGCACACCTGAGGATGGGTACTGACTGAGGCTTGCTGTGGCCTGGGCAAAAAGAAGGAACAACAAGCAGCAAGCTGCTAAGTTCCACGAAGGCTGAGGTGCTTTCCAGGTGTGTACATAGCCATAGAGCTTTGAAGTAAACAGAACTTTGAAGGTGCTGACCAAAGGGATCTGTGAAGTTTCATCACACCTATAAATGTGAAGATACTGAGTGTGGGCTTTTGAGGTGGTAATTTTCAGTATTCAAATACATGGATTACCCTTTCTCTTGAAACATACCAGCAACTGGTGGTAGTGCTGCTGGTGGTGGTTTCATTATTCCTTTTTATAGGAATAGGATTGTTATAGGTCCTACACAAGTTCCAGTAAAACTTGAGTACAACACTTGAGCTGTAGGATAAAAGCATGTTTTTGTCATGAACTCTATTACTACTGGTTTGATATTCTCAGGAGTTAGATGGTAAAGAGCTTGTTCAGTGGCTGAAAATTAGGTGTTTCACCAACAGTGTTCTGCAGTTACAAGCAGGTAAGTGTCCCAGGATGAGCCAATAAATAAATAAGGCCATGTTTGCAACAATTCCTTCACAGACTACGCAGGATGTTCAGCACATTAGGATCAATGTTATAGTAACTTCTCTGGTTTTTATAGAAGAGGAAAAGGAGACAGAGGAAATAGAATTAAATAAGATGGTATTTCAGAATGGAATAATGGAAAGCTGTGAGTATTGAGTTTGGATAGACTTGGGCTGTTTTCCTAGTTTTTTGGTTTTTTTTAAAACTCATAGCCTCAGTCAAATGTAAATAACTTTGAAATTTATACTACAGAAGACCTTGTATCTTACTCTTTTAAAATATAGAGCTTGTACATTTTCTGGGCAGAAACAGTACTTGCTGTTGGCAGCTCAGAGTTTTGCATAATGTCTGTAATGAGCTACAAAAATTAGACAAATACCATGAACTTTGTCTTGCCTTTTTTCTTTTTTTTTTTTCTTTTTTTTGCTAATCAAAACAGGAGATCCTGATTATGTTTCCTTATGCTCCAAAATATACAACTTAAGAGGAGGGGGTTGTTTTTTCAAGAATATTTTCCTTTTCTTATCCCTTATATAAACTCTTTCTGGATCAAAACAACAGACTTTCATTCCTGAAGTCAACTATATATGGAATCTTCAAAACACTCTCCTCACTTAAAAAAAAAAAATTAAAACCTCTTCCCCTTGAGGGAAAGGTATTTATAAATCCAGGTTTAAAAGAAATATGTGACAAATGGGATAGACTGAAGAATATACTTCCTTGGGCTTCAAATTTTATAGAGCACCAGCATCACTGTGATTTAAATTGGTAATAAAGACAATAGTGTACGGAGCCCCTGATAAGGAGTTTGTGGAAGCCTAAAGGGAGTGAAGCAATCACAAACACTCATGCCTGATAGATAAAAGACTTCAAGGAGACTTCACCTCCAGATGTCCTCTCTGCCTCCTAAATTACAAGAAGCTATCCACAGGCTGTGCATAATTTTATTAAGTATGAGGAATGCATCCTGAATAGATGAGAACTATATGAAAGAACTACATACCAAATACAAAAAACCCCATAAGATTCTAATCCTAAGTGTGGAAATTCATTTTATTGTTCAAGTTTGTTTTCTACAGAAAAAAAGTTATAAATGAAAAAATTGAGTGTCTCAGACTTTATGTTTAAATATTTGTGTGAACATATGCAAAATTTTTTTCAAGATCTCATAAACAATAAAAAGAATTATTTTAATTGTTTATTGTAAAAGAAAGCCAGTAAAACCCCCAGCCTTTTATGCTTTGTATAGCTTGTTTGTTTTCTGCTTGGAATTTTCACAAACTTCTGAAGGTGCTTGAAGACCCCTTGGCACATTATAGTTACAATAAAATCAAACTTCACATCTCAAACTTTCTCCAGAGGCCTTCTTCCTCTGTGTCAGGAAGGAGTGGGAAGAAGGGGAGTTAACCAGATTAATGTTTGTCGAGCTAGCAGAATGCTTGTCATCGTTGATGAGGACTCTAATTTATGTGACCATGAGAGATAGAGACTCTCACTCACTACAGGAGGAAGACATTGGCCAAAATTCAAACTTATTATTTATTTTTGCAACTACAAATACAAGTTCCACTGGGATTTCCCTGTTGAGTAAGTGTAGCCAGAGAGGAAGGTAGAACTAAATTAACATAGCAGGAAAGCCACATGCTGTAACCACTAACATGGCTGATGAAAATCCTTAATGTAAAACAAACAAATCAATCATTTCTTGTTAATTATGATTTAATAATTCCATACAATTTCCTAATATTAAACAAAAAAAAAAACAAACCCAGGTTTTCTTTCTTTGAATTGAAGGTGAGCTAAGAAAAAGAACTTGCCTCAGGAAGCAAGCATGAAAAGATGAAACAGTATTTGATACCACAGCTGAAGTCCTCAGTGATAATAGGCAAGGAAGGATGAATAGTGGAGTCATTAAGTATCCAGGGAAAAGAAGACTGGCAAGGCTTGAGGACTGTATTCCCAGGTGGGAAGAACTGAAATGAAAGCTGGTGACTGGGTTTCACAGGAGAGCTGCAAAATGGCAGCAAGCTCTGTGAAGCATCTGGGTTAAATACAGCGAGAGAAACTGTCCAAGGAGAAGGGTATTGAAGATGTGAAGCATGTAGGGTGAGTTTCACCTCACCTCACTTTAAAAGTCTTTGAGTTAGTCATTCAGATTCCCTTTATAGTCAATAAGTACTTCCAGGGAGTGAGTCACCTGACCTAAATTAGACGTCTATCTTGAGATGGGATGAATCACACACTCAGAGTGTCTATTGATATCTATTGACTATAAAAGGAACCAGGACTTGCTTAGATGCAGACATCTACATGCAGATGAATCCCATCCTTAGGCATTTTACAGAGTAGTGTGATAAACACCAGGAAAATCCATTATTTGGGGCCAAGCTTCAAACACAGAATGGGCACAGGGAATCTGGTACCCTCCCCCTCTCGATGTAACTGGAAATAGGATTAATAGAGACTGGGTTTTAGGATAATCCTTTATTGAGTTGAAAAGGAGAGGCCACAGCAAGGAATGCTGCTCAGCAGAAAACTGCTGCTAATGACAATAATTAGGCTGAATCAGAGGCTCTGCTTAAAAGACAGAAGTAAGATATGTGCTGGGAGGAGGAGAGAGGGAGCAAATAGCCTGTCTTCACTTTGGAATGTGGGATACTGCATCTAATCAGAGACTGATATCAAAGTGTTAAAACTTTATTAAAAGCAGAATCTAAACAAATGCCTTTCTACCCTGCTCACCCTCCCAAATTCCTTAATGGAGAGTTTAAATGAAAATAAAAGTTCAAAATAAGTTCAGTCACTCTTGAGAAGCTCTTATATCTGAACATTCTGCAATGAGAGCAATTTGTTATGTATTAACTGGAAGATTCAAGAAGTTAAATTTTAGAAAGGTGTGGCTTGTGCTAGCAGAAAACTACCACATATTTCAAATTTCCCATTCTGTTAAATGTCATATGTTATAATTACACTTGCAGATTATTGAATATAATCTGGTTTTAAATCTTTGATAGTTTTCTGGTCTGTAGTCTCCCCTATGCACCATGTGATCACTTGGTTGAAGTAGACACTGACTCCAGCGGGTGCAGTCTCAAATCTATTGCATATACAAACACAACATTTCCACCATCAGTAATATTTTGCTCAGGATCAAGCAGAGGTGCTGATTTTGACTGCCTTCTCTGGTGATGATGGCAGTTTGAGAACCTTGGACGAACCTCAGGTGTTATACAATATTCACTATTATATCCACTATTTATATATATAGAGATAGATAGATATAGATATAGATATAGATATAGATATAGATATAGATATAGATATATAGATATATGCTCTGTTGATACACAGCTTCCCTATTTTACATTTAGCCTGTTTCAGAATGTCCTGCCTGGGACCACCCCTCTATTTTGTGAAGGAAGTGTTTTCAGAGTGTTCTGGGACTTACTGAGCTGTAATAATTAATAAGCAGAGAAACAAAGCACTTGTTGAAGGTAGTCATGATATGAGTTAAAATACAGATATCTAAGTCCAATACTGTCATTAAGCAGATGCTGTACTTATAAAAAATTATATTGTGTCTATAATACAATAAGGTTACATCACTGATGACAGTAACTTTGTTTTCCTTAATACTGTCCAAGAATTTTTTTAACAGGATTGTGACTACATTACTGATACATCAGCAATAAATACCAAGCAAATAAGCAATAGGTTAAATGAGGTATATGGTAAAATTTGCCCTTTAAAACTACAAAACCCAGGCAGGCTAAAACATGGAAACATCTACATAAAAGTTGCTTGCATAATTCATGACAAGGCTTAGTATTATGTCCATTAGAGCCAATATAAGGAATACAAAGACAATTTTAAAACAACCAGTGAAGCATTTAAATGTGCTCTGCATTCAGACTTTGTGTGGAGATTCCAGTGAATCTTAGAGTGCATTTCTTAGTTTAACATTTGTTTTGCTAATTCCTCCATGTCTCCATGGATTGTATTTACTGTTCTGTTGCTAATGCATTTTAAAGCTTTAAAGCTTTTAACCTTTAATCTCCACTTATTCAAGTGAGGTTAAGTGATCTTTTTCCTTACCTCATGTCCAAAAACAGGTCTTCAATCAAACATTCTTCTGAAAAGACCACACTCACACTTACCTATATCCTCATAAGCTTCCTTTTAAATGTGGAATCCTTTCTTAATGGTAATTCATAAGAAACATATTAAACAGCTTGTGCAGCATTCAAGAGCAAAGTAAACACTGTTTTTTTCCCCATCCTATCACATTTAAAGAGGGAGACACAAAGCACATTTGACGGATACACACAGACAGGGTGCTTCAGAGAGAAACGATATTACATTTATTTGGACAAGACTGCAATACTGCTACTGTACTGCAATACATAGATTTTACTGAGCTAAGAGCAGAGCGTCAGGGAAAATAACAGAAATGCTGTATCCAGGCAGATGTGTTTTTAAACAAATCAATTTCACTATTAGCTTTGTCATTGTAAGGGCTGAGTTACAATTAACTCAACAGAAACTTCAGGAAACAGCAATGTTTTTTAACTTCAGTCAACTTTTCCATTGGCATTCCTCCCAATTCAATCCCCAACACATTTATCTGTTTTGGAGATGCCTTCTTCTTTCTCTTGATGAAGAGGAAGCCTGGGAGATGAGTTCAGAGCCAATGTCCAGCCTTTAGACAAACAAAGTTAGAGTTAGTCTTCAGCCACCCTACACTACAGGGAGGCACGCAAGTACTTGAATAATCTATGTCTATTATAGCCCCTTTCAAATCAAGTTTTGCACCTTTGTTCTTGTTGTGCATAGGTAAGAAAGGAAACTGAGTAGAGCAGAAAAAAAGGCCTGCAGAAGAGGAAACTTGTGTGCACGAGGTTGTACAGATCTACAGATCTACAAATTTACAGATATACAGATCTATAGATCTGGGTCTCAGAAAAAAACCCTAGTTCTTCTAGAACTGAGGTCTGCAGTGTACCTAAACCAAATTCCCATTTACTCTTCTGCCTCTAGGTTGAAATTCTCAACAAAGTCCCTTGTTAGCTACTTGAGACTTCCTAGTGGAATCTCATTATATGATCTGACCATTAAATCTGTCTTCTAAAATTTTCCATATTCTCCAACGTTCTATATTAAAACTGTGTGAAAACAGGGATGACATGGAAGTACCAGCTCAGAGAAATGCTGACATGCTGTTTTATCCTATGTGCATTACTGAACACAGTGTCAGTCTTAAAATGAGGGCAAATAAATGAGAAATATAGGATGCCACATAAACTGTGCTTTTCAGTTATCCGAGACAGATTCAAAGCTGATTGTTGCCAGGGGGAATTCTTCTGTTTACCCTGAAATCTTTCAGTCAGCCAGATAAATCATACAGCAAAATATCCTCTTGATATCAAAAGATCAGGGCTGTTACTTGATTATTTTGTTCACATGGTAAAAAGTTAGGGGAAATTAGTCCAGTAACTCATGGAAAGTGTAAATGCAGTTGACTCCCAGATGATGTAACAATATAAATATCATGCTCAATGACATGGCATACCAGCAAATACTTTATTTCAGTGTCCAACAACATTTAAAAAAAGAAACCTTTAAAGGAATCTTGGGCAAGTTTGTTCAAAGATAGTGTTCTAGAGTGTTTCTTTTTTCATTTTGATTTTAATTATAGCAATTGCCTTAATAAAAGTTTCTGAGGTAAGGACTTATGCATTCCATTCACTCACTGCCATGTTTAATTCCTATCACTGTTCAATCACTTGTTACTTTATTTTTAGGGGCAAATTTATAGCAAGCTGCTGGATCACATGTACCCAAGTATTTGAAGTATCTGCAGCTGCTTACATTGCAAGAGATCCAAGCTGCATTCCTGTCATGAATCATAGATTTGTGAGGGCAGAGCCACAAATATATATTAAAAAATGCAGCTTACATGGCTTGAAATCAGCTTTTAAACAACCTTCCTAAAGGATTCATAGTGCCGGAAGAGCTGGGCACTCATTCACCCAGGTTACGATCTATTTCTCAACACAGGGCATCTTTAGGTTCTCATTCTGAGCTGCTGCTGCTGGGATGTTTACTGCAGAGACACAATAGTCACTGTGTGACTGTAGGTAGAAAGGATAAATAAGAGACAATTAACAGAAAATCACTCAGGACCAGCTGCCCAGGGGGTTTCCACTTGCAAAAGCCGAGGGACAATAGATTTTGCATTGTCACTGATGTAAATTCTCTTTTGCAGGATTTGCTTGTGCAAACAGGACTTGGACCTATAACTTACGCAATTTTGCTGTATATGAGAACGTCACCAAATTGCACTTGTGAGTTACTGGTGGTGAAACAGGCGAGATGGGAAAGCTGTGAAAAATCATTCTGTGGTGAATGGATCTTTGTATCCGCAAATGTGTGTGTGAATGGACACTGACAGTGCAGGTCATTCTCAATCGCATTCTCCAGTCTGAGAATGCTGACAATTGCCAGGTTACTCTGAAAGTATTTGGGACTAAAAAGTTTCCCAACTGCTGCTGTGACTAGATAATAAAAATGAGAGTAATTGCTGTTACTCACTAGTGATTGTTTTGTGATTCATTTTTAGCTTCCGATCATGAAGGAAAAAAGTTATCATGTGACACAGATATCAACCCAACCAATACAAATAGAGTTAAACAAACAGTTCATGAACAACATGTAGTCTGAAATTAAAGTTTTCCACCACTCCCTTTGTTTTTCTTTCGTTTACAGAACGGAATAATTCTGAAGAGAAAGAGGGTAAGTTCGTACATGAGTCACTAATCAGGGAGGGCTGAACTGCTTGCAGAAAGTTTGAAAAGTTCTCTGCATAATAAGATTAAAATAACAGTGTATGTTCATTCAACAAGTCATAACTGTAACATTATAATATGAAAATTAGAATGGATTAGAATCCCTTTTACTCCACATGAACTTCTGTAATTTTATTATATAAGCCAAGAAGTCTCAAATATTGCATATGCAAGACAGGTGAAACTGTTAGACTGTAGAAAGTTCCAATCTAAACAAAAGCTATGTCTGCCAATTTTTATTTGAATCTCAAGATGCATATATTTTACTCTTTAAAATGGCTACAAAAGCACTTGTCCAATTTATTTCTTATTTTCCTTATCTTATATATCTTTCTGCTTTTCCTTCCTAACCTACAATGCCAGTTTATTGATTCAAACTTAATTTCCCTTTCAGACTTTTTTCACTAGAAAATTAAAGTTCAGTCCCTTGATAATTAATAACAAGCTGTGGTCACCTTGTTCCTTGCATTCTAAAGGAGGTGTATATATATATATATATATATATATATATATATATATATATATATATATACACACATCATTTCTTGAAGCAGGGACAACATACAAAACTTTGTCAGAGATAATAAGAGAGTGAAGAATAGTAAAGAGGATTTTCATGAAGCAGTATATTGGTAAGATGAGAGTAATGCTTTATTTCAGTATTTAAAAGCATCTGGTAAGCTTGCCATTGTTTTGTTCTAAAAATACACCCCTCTTGACATGTATACATATAAAGAAATTAATATGTGCCAGTGCTTTTCAAGTATCATGCATTTGAACAAATAGTTGCTGGGTAGACACAGCAGTAGTAAGGCTGATATGAGAAGCACAGTACATAATCACTCAGAGTAAAGAGCACCTGAGAATAAGAGTGGGCTGGGAAGAAGCCCATGCCTTTTATTTTTCCTTTAAAGTTTTTCTTGTCAATGCCTTATCTGCCCAACATAAGGATGGATAGTTATGTATTCAAATTATGAGTTCAAATACCATTTCTGAGTCCCTTCATGCCTTACTTGCCATTTGAGTTTAACTTCCCTCTAAATCAGTTATTTATGTGATCTCTTAATGTTGGGTTTGGAGATAAGAACAAAACATAGGATGCCTTTTGTTTTTTCCTTTCTAACTTTTATTATAATGTTTTACACTAGGTTTTAAGGGCACACACATCTGTTCAATGTCCATAAACTGCTATCAAATAATAATGACACATTACTTGTAGGTATTGCAGAAGTGCTACCTGTAAAAGGGTTTTCTGAGAGCAGCAATCTATTACTGTCCAATCCATGCTCGACCAGCAGTCCTTCTCAGACAATTTCCCATGTGTGGTACACATGTGTATGTTTACATGGACACACAAAACATCTCAGGGCTCTGCTGAGATTCTCTGCTGAAACCAAGGGCAACCTGAGTGCCAGCCAGTTCTGCAGCTGGAGTGCTCCTGAGCTAAAATGATCAGAGGAAGTTTAGACTGGATATTGGGAAAAGGTTTCTTCACTCAGAGGGTGTTTGGATGCTGCAAGAGGCTCCCTGGGGAAGTGGTCTCAGCACCAAGCCTGACAAGAGCTCAAGAAGCATTTGGACAACATTATCAGCACATGACGTGGTTCCTGGGATGGGTCCCTTCCAAACCAGCATATTCTGTGATTCTGTAAAATTCCCTTTCTTGCACAGCAGTCCTCATCATGGAGTTAGGCTCTGTCTCTGTCTGCTGTTAAAGAACAACATATATTATTCTACAGATTTTCCTAAAAGTATTTTTTTTGATTGATGACAATGCCTAAAGAAACACATAATATAATTTCCTTCAAATTCCTTATAAAAGTTTGTTCAAATATTTGTTAAAGAATTGCAGGGCAAACATTTTCACAGCTAATTTGAAATCTCTTTGATTTCTCTTCTCTTCAAAAATGTTGCAGTTAATCACACAGCAGAAGCAACACCATATATTTAATCTCAATAAAATTGGAGTACAACTTTGTAGAGAATAAAGAGAACAAAGATGTAGTCAATAGAACTATCCTAATTTAGACTGCACTGTTACCAGAACGAGAAATTCTTTTCTAAGAAGTCTAACATACCTATAACACCTTTTCCCGTAGTCTGCTTCAGACTTCTGGCTGCCACAATACAGGTTATTTTTGTCAGAAAATAGTAAAAAAATCAGAGCATGCCCTGATCTGATTCCTCAGCAAAAATATTAAACTAGTTTCTTACTGCTCCTATTTTAAAGTATTTGCAAACAGTGATAGAAAAGGAATAAATTAAATCACTTCTTATGTGAAGTTACAGAAGCTTATTTCATTGGATATGACATTTAGTGAGACTAAAGAACTTCTCATTTGCATATCCTAGTTTCAGTCTTTGTATTTAAAGTAAATGATCAATCAGCATAGAAGAGACTAAAAATCAATAAAGCAAATACATTTTCCTTGTAATTTGTCCAAAGGTTGTGATTTAGTTACAGTGCAACTTAAGTTGCTGGTTCAGTTACAGCATGTACAAAGCAAAATGTCTTTTTATTGATCACGAACTATGTGTCTCACAAAACAAAGACAAGAGGGTTTAAAAATGCCAAGTCCAAAAACCAATTTTGTCCTAATGGGTACACCCATTTCCCAAAACTGTGTCTTGATCTGAAGCCTATGGGAGTCAACAACTGTCTTCCCATTGACTGCAGTGGGTATTAAAATGAGGGTTTGAAATTTTCCCCATTTAAAAAATAGTAATAAAACCTACATATGAGAAACATTCATTTGTCAGTATTCTTTTACCACTGCCATATGAGGATATGGTGCTTGTGTTGATGACAATGACATTTTGCCATACAGAATGCAAGCAGAAGAATTATGTAAAGAAGGAATAACTCACTGTGAAAAGGAAAAATTCAGATCTTCCTCAATTTGTAAAGCAAACTTGCTTCTTCAGTATTTTAAAAAGCCCTCTTTCCATGGAGGACATTCTTGTCCATTCCCTCAGTGGAGGACTTTGAAGACCAAACCAACTGAGGCAACAACCACCACGATGTGTATGGATTTCTGTGCGTGTATGCACAAGTCTATATGCATCAAGTGTAAAATGCCTCTTTCTAAAATCAGTTGCAATTTATGGCTTGGGAAGGCTGGCTAAGGGCAAAGGGAGAGGGAGAGAGATTTTGTTACCATAGGCATAAAATAATTCTGGCACCGGCACTTGCAACTGCAGAACAGAACAGCGTAATGATAGTTTACATTTTTTAAATTTCCAGGGGAACATATTTAACATCCTATGGGCTTATCACTTAAAAATATATGCCATCCATTCCCTAAATAAAATTCCTACTTTTAATAACTTCTGCTTTGACCTTGCAAAACAGACAATGCTATGATCACTTATCCTCAAAGTCTTCATTAAATCTCCTCTGAAATGCTTCCTACTCCTAAATAGGATTAGGATTTTTTAAAAATCCAAAGTGAAGCAGTAAGTGACTGTCATCCTTTAAAATCAGAAAGATTTGGACATGAATTTCCATGTGACCCCTCGTTAATGTCCATCTCCACCAAAGAGACTACTGAATTTGCCTTCACACAGCTTGAAGTGCCCCAGAAGGTCCAAAGAAACAAAGAGAAGTACGTATTCCTGAGAAATTGCAGTTTTCACTCTGCAATTCCTTAATACAGAATAGGTTTCATGTAATTAGCCCATCAATCAAAAGACAGTGAGATTCTGGAAATTATTGTAATTTGAAGTCACTCACTGTCTGCTTAAGACCAAAAGAGAAAATGTTTTTCCAAGTAACTGGTGGGACAATTTGCCTAAGGAATGGGACATTCAGGTACAAATCCTCACTTCAGAATACTTTTATAGCAAATGAAATAATTGTGGCAAGGGGAACTGAAACCAAGGAAGGCAGCAGAATAGGTTCATGGATGGCCTGAATCCAGCCTCTGCTGTCTGTCAGGAGAGAGCCTCTTTCAGACTCACTCTCAGACCAGCCCCATTATTCATGTGAGGAAGAAAAGCACTCCCTGCTTATACATTTTGCCAATACATTTTGCTGAACTCTGACCATGTTTGCAGGATCAGACCCAGGACAGCCTTACTTTGAGATTCCTGCTTTGGCTTGAACTTAAAAAAACTTCAGCTCCTGTTGGGATTGAGACTTAAAAAGCTTTTCAAGTCAACCCTAGTAACTATTTGTAGGAATACTTATTATTACTTATTAATCTTCTTTTGCACATAGTTTTTTCAGTGTTAATTCTTGTGATTTAGGAATTGCTTAGTTCATCAGAGAGACCAGATCACTACCATGAGGTGGGGAAAAGACAACATGGTATGTGTGCTGAGATAAGTGAAGTAGCTAAACGTGGAGCTCCTCATAGGCAATCTCTTGCTTTGGCCTTTGCACACTCTGTGACGTTTCAGCAAAATCAGAGACCATGGTACATTCTCAAAGTATCTTAAAATGGGCTAGCCAAGTGTCAAAACAAAAAACAGAATACACAGCCATGCAGAATGGTGGGGAAGTGTTCAGATTTTGAGTAAAAAGAATGCCAATGCTCTAAAAAGTGCAGTCTGGGCTGCAGGATGCTATGTCCTTTTTTGTTTGCTTTTGTTGTGGGATTTTTTCTTCTTGCTTCTTCTTGCATATTCCTGAATTTGCAATCTGTAAAAAACCTAGTAATGCATCTTGGATCACAGTTGCTTACTGTACCGCAATGCAGTACTGAATTTGTAAGAATGCATGGCAGATTTTAAAATCACGTATACCACAGATTCTGCAAGGAAAAGGATTGACATTCCTGGGAGACCAAGTGCCAAATGAATCAAGGACACTGTGGATGTGGAGGTTGAGCTACTGATGGCGTTTCTTCCCAGAAGATGATATGAAAGACACATTTAGCACCTTTGCTGCAAACTTGCTACTCTTTTGCCTGGAGCAGGGAAAGACTTGGAAAGGATGCGTCCCATGTATTTAAAGTGTACAATAAGGAGCTTCTAAAAGGACTGAAAACAAAAGGCAAATTTTAGGAAAATCTAAAAACAAATAAAGATGAAATGAAAGAATATTACTTGCATGAACTTGGCAGAGGTATGAGAAAATAGTTATCTGCTGGGGAGTGAAAATGTAAAAAGATAAAAGACTTTGAAAATATATCTAAAGGACTTTGAAAATACATCTTTGGTTTATTTGGCTGCTTGGTATCATAGTTCTTTGTCACATTAGTTTTTTTAGTACAAATAAATTTTGTGAAGCAATCTGTTGCATTTAAGGGCTTTGATCACGAACTGACCTGCAAGAACAGTACAAATATGCTCTCGTTCACTTTACCCTGAATTGAATAAATAGTATTCATTTCTTTTCCTGTGGAAAAAAAATCACTATTATTCCTCTGTCCAACAGTTTCTCACTTTCCTGTATTGCAAGCCAGTTGCAGTTATTCTCACAGGGTTGTGTTGCCAGGAGGTTCTTTTTTATAGCCAATGCATTATTCCAAAATATTCCACTTTATTTTCCTTTTTGCTAGAACTTTGTCTACAAATAACTTTAGCCCACATAGTCCTAGATTTTTCCCATTCAGGTTTCAAGCACATAACTAATATAGGAGGTTAGCAGTTTCCTAAATATGCAAGAGGCACCTTCAAAAGTTAGATTCACTTTGACTCACCACAACACTTCCTATTCTCATTTTACTCAATACTAAGAAAGGCTGAAGTGATTGCTATAGGCACCTCAGTTAGGCAGGATCATTTCAGGCCCTGAAGTCTTTAAATCTGTACTAAACACCTATTTTTAAAGATGCATTTTCACGCAGATACTATGTCTTTGGCGCAAAATTTATTCATGAAACTGTCAGACATTGGGCAGACTTGACATTCATAATGATGTTTATCACCCTTAAATCCTAACACCCAGAAATTATGGCATAAGGTATAGGACTGACAGGAAAGTGTCTACAGGTAGCCTGGCTACAAGAACTTTCACTAGGTGAAAAGTATATGAAATGTGTAGAAATGGTATATGCAGTCCTGTAATCACCAATCACAGTGGGAGACAAACCAGTGGGCCACAAAACAAAGTCTGGGCAACCAACTTAAATTTGTAATATTTTATATTATATAAATATGTTATATATATTTATATGTAATATAAATACAATATACAACATAATTTGAGACAAGATACACCAAGATTTTTGGTTTTTCTTCAGATAAATTTGGGTTGCAGAGATTTTCTTCCCTTCCCTCTATAAGTGCATTTCCCTTTGCTTTGGAGGACCATTTCCTGACAAACTGACAACGGATATTCAGCTGATAGTAGAACTCTTTGTTACTGTGTAAATGAGCTCACTATACACAGTTGCTGACATTGCTGAGATTGCTGCAAAAACTCTTCACCAAAGAGATTTTTATATACAAAACTGATGGGAACATTTCCTGAACCTTCAGTACTTGCCTCGTTCCTTCCTTTGTGTTTATTTGTTTGTTCTTACTCCGTCCCATCATCTTCTGGCATTGTTCTTGACTAATTGTAATGGACTGATTCCTAACACGTGTTGTCAGTGGATTGTTTGCTGGCATATCTGACAATATTATGATCTACTTCAAACTCTTCTAAATTTTGATTGTTTTATACTGTGGAAATTTAATAAACAGACTGGTAATTTAGAAAAAGAAATGTCAGCAAGATGTGTGGGATAGTACAAGGCCTACTCTATATCCCATATTCTTCAAATGCAATTGTTTCTTTTCAAAGCATCACAGCTGTTCAGCAATCAAGGACTATCTGTATCCCATATGCTAAAGCCAGATGTCAATATCGCTGTGTGCAAATTTGCAGTTCACTGTTCCGAACAGTCAAACCATATTTCAGGGGAGGACATTGTCCAGGGAACTGAAGTGGGAGAGTTTCCAGCACAGCTCCCTGCCAAAATAGTAATAAATCCTTTCTTTAGGGATTGGACAAAAGTTTTGCATTATGTGGAAAACTAACTCTTCTTTCTTTACCAATAAAGCAGCAAAACAACAAGCTAATGTTTTAAAAAACACTCACCTCTCTCCACTGCCTGTGAGTGGCACAAAGCATGAGCAGCTAGGATAAAAACATTGACTTTTTGTGAAATGAATCCCACCCTCAGTGCATAGTCACAAGTGATTAAGAAAGCACAGATTTACTACCATCCACCCCTACAGCACATGCTGTATCTTCCCACTCATTCCACCCCCTTTCATGAGGTATGTTCATCATATGTGTCTCCCCCTGTGATCCCTTTAAACTCTTTTTGCTCAGCCAGCACTGCTGAGGTAGGTGGAACCTACCACCACTCCAGTGACCCCAGCAGCACTTCAGCAGCATTGCTTCTTTGCTCACTTACTTTCCCATCTACTGACAGTCCTAGCAGACTTCCACTTTTCTTCTTGCTCCCTAGCTGAATGCTATCACAACAGACCACTTATTTGGGTAGATTCAGGGAGGTCCCTGACAGATCCTTTGTCCTTTGGAGCACAACATTTGTCTGGGAGGGGTAGGAGGTTGGAGCAGAGCCCTCCTATTAAGAAAAATTGTGACTTCAATGGAGATCCTCGTAGAGACCCATTCCTGTGATGCCATGAAACAATTTCTTTCTGGGGTAAACCAAATGTTGGAAATAAGGCATAGAAGTTCCAGGCAAAACAAATGAGAAATGAAAACAGAAGTGATGTGGTATTCAGCCTTCAGAAAGGCAGCTCATAGGCAAAATGAAGGGGAAAAAATTTAGAATACATGCTGAATAAAAGGAAATACATTATTGGATTTCCTTTTTACTAGGAAAAACCCTAGGGTCCCATCACATACTGAATTGTCTACAGTTGATTATAATAGGAGTCTCACCCATTCTCCATACACAGTGCACCTATTCATTGTCAATGAACCATCCTTACATCATTAATTTTTTGTACATTTGCATCTGGGACTAATGCTGGCATGGAAGCCTTTAGACCCCCCAAGATGCAGTAGAAAATTGTACATTGAATCATGAGCATTAGAAGTTCCATGAACACAAATGAATGACCTCACATCTCAAATAGTTTGATTTGGGATGGGTTTTTTAAGTAAGAAAGTCTGCAAGGGTTTTTTTGCATGCATGTAAACCAGTAGATTACATGGAAATGAACTGCATGTAAGAATAATTCGTAGAGAATTTTTGCTCTGTGTATGCAAGTAACAGTTTGAGAGGCATAAAGCTTTCACCAAAGTTGAAATGAGTCTCTTCTTTTTTGGATATGAGTATAGCTGTCGCCGCCCTGTCCCCCGTCCCCCATACCATGCAAAGGACAGATGTAATTTACATTTTTCCTTTCCTGGATGATACCAGATGGTTAACAGAGGGCTTCAGGAGCTGAATTCAGAGGAAAAGAGATGGATCCTATTTCCAAGAACTGTGTGAAGTAAGAATTTCTGTTTGAAGGTTTTTATAGCACTTTGTTCTCAACTGTTTATTGTATCCTGACTAAAGCAATTTTGGCATACAATCCCAATAGGATATCTGTGTCCTCATATATGTTAAAACAACTTCAAACCTTTGCCATCTGACTGAAAATGTTAACTTATTAGGCGTTATCTTTAGCTTTGCTAGTCAAAGAATAAAAGAGAGCACATATTTAGCAGCACCCAGAAGAGTGACATCAAAATAGTCCCCAAAAGTAATTCAATCTCTTCTTACTTCACAATAAGGCACATTTGAATATTTAAGGGATTGTATCTAAAGAAAAAATATTTTAAAGCAGCAGAGCAGCTTGACAGAGCAGGTCCAAATTTCAAGAATGTGTTTGCATATTACCTGAAAATCCTATCTACAACTTGAAGCATGTTAGTAACTTAACAGTTTGAGTTCCCATGAATGGTAACTCTGAGCCTCATAGGACTTGAAACACATTCTTGATTTTGCAGGAAACCATTCCTGAGTGATTTGGAGATGTCTGCTTGAGTTCTGAATTGATTAATGCAATCAGTAGATAAAAGGAGATGCTTGCACTGCATGAATGAGCCCTCCTCCTGACCAGAAAATGGTTGGGATCCAGCCAGCAGAAGAGAGTCTTGACCTGTCCCTTCTCCAGAACTTAGGCAGGTAACCCAGGATTTGGGGAGAGACACTGCTAGTTACATAGGTTTCAGGCTCTTGTATCCCATTTGAGATCAGGCACTCACAAACGCAGAGCTTGCTTTTCTAAATACGGTCTGCCCTCTGCATATCAGTTTTATGGTTTAAACACTCATGAAGGATGCAGGAAGTTTAGATGCCTGAGCTTTTTTAGCTTGAGCTGTGTCCTAAACTCTATGCTGCAAAGCAGCTACTCACTCCACTTTCTTCCTGTTAAGGCTTTGTTTATTTAAGTAAGATTCAGATTTAAGACAGATCATTCCCTTACTGCAGGGAGGAGAACAACAAATAATCCGGGAACCTCTTGGGTAGGTCGCTCAGCTGGGAGGGGGGGAGACCTGGTTCAGGTCCTGATCCCAGTCTCTACTTTTTTCTAAATCTCCCGCATGCAAACTGCATAAACATATCTGGGAGGGGAACCAGGCATCTCCCTGCTCCCTGCAGAGAGCACTAACTGTGAGGCCTCAGAAATCTGGGCTAGTTATTGCCCAGCATGTGGGAAATTGAATCATACTCTCAAGATGCCTAACTTTCTAACTTGTCTGATTAATTTGCCTAAGCACCTGATTTAGGTGTTTTGACATAACTCCCTGAGCACTGGGCATAAACTTTGCATGCTTTGGGCACACACTGCAAAGATAAAGTTCAAAACAGGCATTATCAAACTCGCTCTAAATCACTTTTCAAAGGTCTTGCAGAAGTCCTAAGTCCACTAAATGCGCATGAAAAACAAAATCACCCAGAGCAGTTTCTATTTTTACATATTTGTTTTGCCTCAGTTGTTCTGGCATTCGTTTGAGTGGTGGAAAACTGTGCACTAGTGCAGACACTTCCTAACTGGGTATGGTCTATCCAATTGCAGACACTTAGGGCAGCCAGGCAGCTAGAAGAGACATCATCATCATCATCGTATTGTCATGATGGTGCACAGAAGACAGGGCAAGGTTGATCATCTGTATGGTAGCATGCCTGGCAGGATGTGACAATTCCCTGCCACAATGACTGCCCTCAGTTTCTTATCCTAAGGAGAAAACAAGAGAAATCCGACCACTCACAGGGACACAATGTCAAAGAGGACAAAGAGCAAGCCTAAAGAGAATAGCAGAGTATAATATAGCACTGCAAAGAATAATACAGTATTCATCCTCTGCTCTTGCCTCCCAGTAATTTTGCTGCCTTGCCCTTTGTACTTTTTATTCTTTAGCTATTAAAGGAATTAAAAATCTAATAATGCACATTAAAAACTGAAGTCTTAATCTGAAGGAATGGAAATAACTGTTGAGGCTGTCTAAATGTTCTCAGAGAAAGCACATAAAACCATTTACAAACCTGCAATTCATCAAAAACCAGCAAATTATTTCTTATATATCTTTATTCTATGCATCTTCAAGGCTTGTGTTAGTTTTATGCAGAAGGTCAAATTAATTCCACATGTAATTCAATGCAGCAAGTGAAGCTGTATTGCAGCTTCACATGGCCATATAGATTATCTAGACTATTCTTTGAAAACCAACAAATTACCGGAGTCTAAAAGTATTTGTAATAAAACAAATAAGCGTTTCATCATGTTCCTTCCTGTAGCACATGGAAGCTGTGGCTGTTAGTCTTTTACTATTATATTTTAAATCCGTGACAGAGTATTGGAACTGGTTTTTGGCCTGTGGTTTGAGGGGGTGTTTGGAGTAGATGTTTTGTGAATCCTTCAGGACTGTCCTATCTTTTGCATGCAATTGGAAACGATGGGTCTTGATAATCTAGGTGGTCCCTTCTGTCCTGTGATCTTATCCTTAGGCTTTTCAAAGTCTTCATCATGTACTTCACAGAATATGTCTTTCACACTCTTGGACTGGATTGCTGCTCTCAAACTGCTGATGGAGAAAATTTAACTATTCATTGCAGAAAAAAATGTTTGAAGGGTCAAGGGCTTGGACAGTATTCACTTCCAACAGTGGGATATTAATCAGAAAAAATACATCTCACCATAGGTTAAAGAAACATCTTTCTCAGTTGTGTGACTTCAGCTCTATTTTGTTTCTACTGAAACAAAGGTATTTTTCCATCTAAGGCAAGTAGTTACTACTGTATCTGGCCTCTACTTGAAACTCTATCAGGTCATCCTGATTTATTTCTGTCAACTGGTAAGCCCTTTGGCTAGAGACTTATTTTCCCCACAGGTGTAAAAAATGCAAAACTGTAATTTATAAAACAGAAGATGACAGAATCCCATTTGTACAATACATCTAGGTGCCAAAAGGTAATCTTATTACAAATAACACAACCTTCTCACAGCACTTGCTATATTATTTTCCGGGTGGTCTACAAAGTTGATTCAGAGAATAATGCCACAACAGCAACTTGTAGTTCCTAAGGCCAAATAGCCAGATGTGTCAATAAACAGTGCAAACTGGAAACAGATGTAAGTCCTTGTTGAATAACAAATATAATGAAAATACTTCCTTAGCTCTCTCATGCTTTCACACACACAAAAATTTATGTCTTCCATATTTTTTTAAACTGAATTATTTGCTGCTTCATTTTTATGTCACCAGGATCTCTTTCAAAATCTTAGTCACCCTCCAACGAACTAATAAAGATTAGTATATCTACAGCAATTGCCTAATATCTGGTCAAATTGCTTCTACCTAATCATTTTATCATGGAAATTCCTTATCATTGAGATAAGATGAAAA
The DNA here is from genome assembly GCF_963513975.1 of Fringilla coelebs. Classification (NCBI taxonomy): domain Eukaryota; kingdom Metazoa; phylum Chordata; class Aves; order Passeriformes; family Fringillidae; genus Fringilla; species Fringilla coelebs. The sequence continues at coordinate 50,969,887 of NC_140029.1, forward strand.
CTGTTAAAGGCATATGTGAAGGCCAAGTCTGGGCAGTCTCGTGCACCTGCATAGTTTCTGCCTGGGTATGAGAGTAGACAGTCTATAGGATTGATAATACATCTCAGACCACTGGCAAAATCCCTGACATGACTAAATAGACTTCAGTATTGAGTGAAAGTCAAAACAATGTTTCAGGAGTATTTCACACCATTGGGATCTTTGTGAGACCTTGTATAAAGGCACATGTTCAAACTTGATCTGTACCTTCAGTCCTTGTCTGCGAGTGATGACAGCTCAGTTATGTGAAAAGCTACTTCAAAATGGAATACCAGCTTAAAAACAAAAAAGAAATATTTTCTGAGCTAAGAATCCTGGTATTATTTGCTTATATTGTCATGTTCAGTACCAATCAAAAAATGCCCCCCTAATTCTTAAGAACAGAGAAGTTACATTTTTCTTAACTAAAATAGTTTTAAGATTTTTTGATTGCTATTGTATTCCAGAAAAAAAGACAACTTCTTTCACTATGCAGAAAATACAGGATTTTGTGCCTAACTGGAAGTATCACCTTATGAAATTAAACAGGAAGCTGGGAGAAAAAAGTTATCTGTCTTGTTCCCAGATGCCAGCATGCACATTGATCCGCATCAAATCTTTACCGGAGAAGTCGTGTCTGTGTATGAAAAGGGCAAAGGGCATGGAGGAAGAGCTCAAAGATGTGAGTCATTCCCACAAACTGAACCAGGGAAAACGCTTCACATGCAAAACCCCTGAAAGATGTTCGAGCATTCATTACTTCTCCTAAAAATGACGACAGGAGAATAACCAACATTTCAGAAAAAGGATTACAAACTTATTATCCTACTGTTTTTCAAGGTGCTTTCATCCTTCAGGCTCTGGCTGTGGTCTGTCAGCAGACACACTCAGTGGCAGGGCTAGCTTTGGAAATTCCCATCCCACCCAGTTCCAGCTATTAATTCTTCTTCCTGCTCTGCTCCTGCTCCAGCTCCTGCTCCTCCTCTTCCTGCTCTTCCTTCTCTTTCTTCTCCTCCTCTTCCTCCATGTCCTTCTTTTTCTTCCCACTGCTGCAGTACCAGGTGCTCTGCACTTTATCAGTACAACTGTTTGACAGACGAGGCTTTGAACCCCATTTAATCAGAGCTTTTCTTTAGCCCAGACCATTTCAGAAGCTTGGTGCATGCTGTAGCTCTGGGAGCAGTCAGTCAGCACAAATGAGGCAGCCTCTTCTCCAGACAGCAGGGCAGGGAGCAGAAGAGACAAGCATTTTAGCCGTGGTATTGCCCCATAGCTACTGTGTCCTGAAACTGCAGCTTCAGTAACAATTTTTTTTTTTTAACTTGGGATTCTATCAACAATATGCTCAGAAGAACAAAACAAATTGTGCGAAGGGCATACTAATATTTATACATACACAAGTTTATTACCTTGCAGTAGGAATGTGACTTACAAGCAATTGCTGTACATCAGCTCCCATGTGTCTCCTTGAACGCTGATAACATGATAGAGAAAAAGGAGGTGGACAGATGTAGGCAAATGGAAACAAAGCTGCACTCTGATCCTTGTATTAAATTTATAGTCATTAAATAACCAAAAGCATGTCGAAGTTAAAATACACCCCTTGTCCTAAAATCAAGTACAACAGAGGGCTAGATTTGATCTAGCAACACTAATTGTCATACAACCATAGGAAAGACCAAAAAAAAAAGGTTAGTCACATTTTCCAGATGACTTCTACTTGGAAGTGACAGTAAAAAGAACTCTGGGGTCAATGTCCAAACCACCTGAACATGATTCCCAATGCATGTTGTTGCAAAAGCAAACTAAGACATTTTTCACTTACACAAGTAGATTTTTTTTTTAAGCTAGAGTTGGTCAGGGGTGTTATTGGTGTTTGTGACATTGAAAAGCCATGTTTCATGTATCTAGTTCTGCTGCCCTAACTGAAGTGGAAGTTGTAAACCTGGTGAGGACACACGCAACAGGGATCTGTGATTTAGAAAATATGCCTTGTGAAATCAGATGAAAGTCATGCCCACAATCTCCTAGCACTGTTCAGTCTTTACTGCACTGCCTTTGGGGCTGCTCTCTGAAGCAGCAATATCCATCTGCCTATCACAGGCTTCCATTAGGTCACTAATTAAAGAGCCAGAGCTCATTATGAGGTATTGTAGAAGCAGCTGATTTTAAAATATAAGTCCCTTGCAGTAGCAATCAAGGATTGCTTAGGCCTTGCAGTGGGTAGCTCCCAGCTCCTCTCCCACTCTCCAAGATCGTGTCTCAGGAATGACTGGAGGCTTCAGTTCTCTTCCAGCAGGGAAGAGACATCAACTTCACTCTCCCACAAGCTAGGTACGTGGCATATTTGGGGGATGCTTTGTGAGAAAGCTCTGCATCTCATTAAACCTGTTAATTTGGCCGAGGGGCCGTGCTGCTGCCTCACTCTGGAGCATTGACATGCCACTGGTCAGGGGAACACTGCAATGATAAATCTGAGTAAATCCTAAAAATATCTCATAGGGTGCAATGCCACTCTGTTTCAGAGGTTTTTAATGAGGATTAAGAACCTCAAAAGTTGCCAGACATAAATACAGGACCATATAGTGCCTTGCAGAAGTAGGCAGGTAATAACAGTCACAAGAAAGAGAAATTAGGATAACATAGATTTTGAAGCTGAAAGAGACTGTGGCTGATAGTGTGACCCTCTAAAATTCATAGGCCCCAAGACACAGTGACAATTTTTTATAACATTACTAAAGTGGAGATTTCCTTTGGAAAGATTTCCCACCTTGCTTTATCCTTGGAGATCTGGAGAGCTTGTCATGTGTATAGTCTGATGCTAACAAGGGTTAATTAGCCTTGTGAAAAACTTCATCTTATTTTATGCTTAAGCTGTATTGACTTAACTTAGAGCTATTGGTTCATGTAACAGCTTTGATAGATTACAGAATCATTGCAACACTGACTGGACCAATGCCGAAATACCTTTGAAAAACAGGCTTAAGCTCTGTGCCCAAGGAAGCCTGCTGAAAGAGTAATCTTGACTTCTCAGCTCTTGGACTGGCACTGAAATAATGTGTGCATTTTTTCACAGAGCACTCAACTACCAATCAGAACGTAAAAAAAAGTATTCAAAATAATATAGAATAATAAAAAAGTACTAAACAAGAACTAAAATTGTTTTTTATCAACTCTCAGTAATCTAAAAGCCCTTTGAACTCAGAATTTTCCTTCACTTGTGATAAGTGATGAAGAAGAGGAAGTCTTTTCCAAGAGAAGATGACTTACAGAGAACTCTTAGAAACTCAGAAAATTCAATACAGCTGGTAATTAATTAAAAAGCCATTTTTAATTATTTTATTTTAGATCTTCCTTGTTCCAATAGTCACAAAGTACATCATAGTAGGCAGTTATTTCCACAGCGTCCTTTAGCACATTAAATTATTATTTCCATCAGGCTATTCTGGTAAGCAAGCTCATATTTTTAATGCTAGCTATCAAAAGGCTAATTTCATAGGATAAATTAATTTCCACTGAATTCCATTGTACCTTAGTTACAAATGTCTAGCATTTGAGATAGCTTAGAAATACATTGCAAGGTAGAGGCATCAGATAGGATTGATATGAGTGAACTTGTGACATTTCTGTTCAAGTCAATCATTGTCATCTCTTAATAAAAGATAAGAAACATAAGGCAATATAAGTAAAAGGTTAATTTCATACTTCTGTTGATACAGAAGAAGGAATATGAAGTAAGTTCCTGTTTGTCACCACTGTTCCTGTTTGTCACCACAAAGTGGTGACTGGCTTGGATATTGCTGTAACCTTCATTGCCTAAAGAGCAAAGGTGAAGAAAAGTTTGTAGGTAGAGGTAAAATCTTCTATTTGAACAACCATTAGTGTTGGTAAAAGTAGCAAAAACTTCTGGGCTTTTCAGACTTCTGATTTGGAAAAGGGCTTGTAGGTATGAAGCCTTGTCTTCTTTTCCAAGTTATAACAATTAACCTGATAAAATTTCCACCTCTACCAGTAAGTCTGTCCTTATTTCAGGTGGAAACCACTAACTCAAAAATGTCTCTCTTTGGTCAAATCCACCTTGACACTGATGAATGTGTCAGTCAAGATCAATCTTTGTTCCAGATGAGCAATAATTACTGTTTCAGTTGCAAATTAGAATTCTGAATTAAATACAGCCCACTGGAAACAGTCTTTTTCGAAGTTCTTGTTTACACTTCTCTTACAGTCCTGTACCTTGCTCACCTAGTTTAACTACCTAATAAATATCTTACTCCCATAAAAGTTAGATATTCAGCACTGACATAGCACTTTACGGATAGGGAAGCATTATCAAAACAAAAAAAAAAAAAAACCAAACCAAAAAACAAACAAACAAAAAAACAAAACAGAAAAAAAAAAAAAAAGAAAAAGGAATAAAGAGGAAAAATAAAAGGATGACTGTGCTGGGAAGGCAGATTGACTCATGGCTTCTGAAAGTATTGATTTCAGAGTGAAATTATTCAATCCAGAGAGATCCATTGCCCAGTGTGTATTCTGGGCAAGCTATCAAAATGCAACCTTTACACATATAGGAAATGATTCCTAAATCAGTAAGTATAACAATATCTCTGGGCATAGTTTTCGTCTGTGTTTTTCACTCTTAGTACATAGTGTTCTCAAATTTGTATCTTCCCTTACTTGAACTTGGAAGTTGTTCTATGCTTTTATCAAATATCAGGCCTTTCACTTTATCTAGGATTATGGAACTTTTAGTGAAATAGTTTTACTCTGAAAAACTTGAAACACTGTCAGTCATTGCTATGGCCCTGATTAATTAATGGACTTCTTACTGCAAGGTGTACATTCCTCACTGGTATCTCCTGCTGTGCTTTTCACTAGCCATGTTAAGGAACATCTTGCCGGGGACACGGTAGTTGCTATCTCTGATGGGAAGAAAAATAGGGATAAGCAACAAAGCATGGTCTTCCTGTTTTAATTTTTCACACTTTCCAAAATTAAAAGATGTGACATTTTTTAAATTTAGGATCTAAGTGAAGAAGCCATTAATCTCTGTGATATCACCTCGCTCTCCTGTCAAAACAGGGCCAGATGAGCTATTACTGCAAAGCATGCATGGTGTGATAACCACACAGAGGCTGACAGCAGGATCCTCAGCCAGTGATGGAGAATGATTGCATCTGCACTGCTCAGGTGGAGCCTCTTTCAGGGGAAGCTTGACCCTTGTGATCTGATGTAGCATAGAGCATCTCATGGTACTGCCACAGCCTTTAAATACAGATAGCATTTTATATCTATCCATCTACGCATCTGTAGTAGTCAATATTATAATGCAATTTGAAATCTCTTAGAATGATAGTTTAGCAGTAATTGAAAATTTATGCAACATGTGCTGCGAGGGAACAGAGACCCAGGAATGAACTGGGGGCCTAAGTTGTTTGATAGTGTAAATGTAGTCAGAGAGATATCAAACATGGTTGATGCAGGTTTGACAAATAAGAGTATATACCTTACACAGAAAGTATCTTCTTTTTCTACCTGTCACCTTGAAAATACTTCACCTAAAACCACAGTGATGTGCAGTATAGTACTTCAAACCTAGATTTAAAATATTGCTTCAATCTCATTCTTCATCTGAGCCAAAGTGAGTTTTTGCCATGGACAATGCTATTTAGTCTATCATTTATGCATGTGGAGAAATGGATTTGAATGGAACTATGAATGCAATTTTTTCAAGATATAAATTCCTTTCAAATGTTGTGAGTCTCAAGTACTGCACCAACTCTATTATGCTGAGCTAATGCAAAGATTGGAGTCAGCACCTACATAATTTTACAGCCTTGTTGTCCTAGTTGAAAAAATATCAGGCATCATTTTCCTTATTTCAAAATTTCCTACTTGGTTTCTCCAGAGTCAACATTACATTTGGTCAAAAGGTTAAAGTACTTCTCTTTGCATTTTTACATTATAAAATAGGGGACTAGATTCAAAAAACTTGCTGGATATAACAAAGATGTCTTTTTAAAAGACAGTAGTTCTGAATTCCCCTGGATTTCTCAGGGTTTTTATCACACAGGGAGAAGTTTGAAAGCCTGATTTTAAAGCTGACTTCTGCAAAAACAAAAATTAACACTTCTTTTCCTTATACCATGTAGATATCTGTTAAACAGTAGGATTTGAAAATTCTCTGGAAAATGTCAAATGCCTATTTCTAGACATGATATCAAGTGCAGTTGCATGACATTAGCCCACATTATAAAAGTGTTGGCAAAATCACTCTTTCATGTTGTTGTAACAAACAAAGAGCTGTGTGGCTGATTTCACATCTACAGATAATTGTGCTCTCTCCATAACACTGGAATTGATTTTCAGTGCACATACAAATTGAATATTGTACCAAATCCAAATCTTTGCATGATGGTATTGTGCAGCAAGTAATTGCACACTGGGATAGGTTAGAGAACTGCCAAATAATGTAACCCAACTTCATCTCCTCTTCTTTGCAGACCAGACTGCAAATTACGCTAATTGCAATAAGTCAAGAGGGAAAAGAGGCAGTGAGGTCCACTCAGTGAACAATAGTGAATAATAAGTTGATCACGTATCTGAACATTTCAAATTCTACAGAGTTTGAATTTAAAATTCACCTCAGCACACAAAACAAATGCCTATCTCTATGCCCATCCACAGTACAGTCAATGCCTATCAGTGTTTATGATCATTCCTAACACAAAGGTTTGGTTCTAGGAGTCAAACCACCATGGAAGACATTTTTGATTATTTCCATTCCTTATCAATTCCACAGGACTTTGTTTCTCCTTTTCTCTTTTTTTTTTTTTCTGGGTTTTTTTTTTTTTTTTTTGTGTTTTTTCCTGATTTCACAGTTGACCACAATCTTCATCCAAATTCAGGCTTGTTGGCAAAAAAAAAATTCTGCATTTTGGAGCAGTTAATAGTTACCATTCCTTTAGTAGTTTTTGATTGAACTTCTATCACTCAACAGAACATTTCTCAGTAATCACTTTACCAGTTATTCTGCTGGGGCATTTCAGCCAAAACAGGGAGACCTCCTTTATTCTGTGATGCAATGAGAAGACTGGAAGGTCTGTCCATCACAATTTTACTTAGCAGCTGAATGTTGAGACTCATTAGCAACCTGGAAGACAAGAGCTGACAGATTCAAGTTATCAACGCTTCTCTCCTCTGGTGACAGCAAATATGCTGTCAGGGGTGGCTTGCAGGATTGGGAAGAGACAAATAGTTTGGTTTCAATTTTTTTCCTCCAAATTTCTTTTTTTAAGCTCAACGAGCTCTGACTCATTTTAGTGTGCCTAACTCAGCATAAAGGAAATCTCAGCTGGCATTATCATGAAACATGAATTTACCTTTTATTCTGCTCCTAAAGGCCTGGGCCAAAGGAGAGTCCTTCATAAACTTTGTCCATTGACATTTTCTTCATACTTACAAAAAAAAAATCTCACTAGGGATGAGGAGAAAGATCTCAAATTTCATCATGTTTTGAAAGGAAACATAAGAACACAGAGCTCAGATGCCCTGATATTTTTAGTTTCTTAATAAGGAAATATTTGCTTTAAAATCCTATGTGAACCATATAATTGTTATTGCAGTCAATATTTCTAAATAACAAATAAGAGGTGAAGAAAACCAGCTTTTTTTTCTTTTTACATTTCAATCCAAATGATTTTCAAGGCTCTGAATATATCAAAAAATAGCTATTACTTATGAAAATTAAAAGTTTTGGCTTTGAAGAGCTACCTTTTTTTTTCTAATTAAAACCATTTCATGATAATTTAATTCTACTTCAAAATCCATTGAAGTCATTACAAACTTCCTTTGATTTCAGAAAATTTTGGATAAGATCCATAGGTGGGATTTATGTGGGCAGGGTAGAAGAAAAAACCCAACCATTCCACTCTTTCAGACCTACAGACATAGTTTCCCTTGACTTCACAGACAAATGCAGGTAAGGGCAGCATTTGGCCCTGAGATGTATTTTAAAAAGTAAATTAAATAGAATGCAAGAGCTACAGCTAAGAAAAGAGCTAATTTACTTTTCAAATTAGTAATATTTATGACTTGCATATTAAGAATTACCTACATTATTACATGAAAAGAAGTGATTACAGTGCAGATAATATTTTTTTATTAAAACACAGATTTAGATATCTGCAACTCATTGATTTCTTGTTCTTGACATCAGCTCATTAGTCACAACACAGTGAGTGTCTGCATAAAATAAACATTATAGCAAGGAACGTTTTAAATCTACAATATTTAGGCATATTCCAAATAAATTATTTTATGGCTAGCACCCTCTTATTTTACTTCTCTTTTCCTTTTGCTTCTCATTGATGAGGCCTATCCCCAGCTGTGCTTAGTTTGTTTGAAGTGACAATGTCACTGTGCCAGTCCTGGGATGAGATGGTCACACTGCTGAGCACCTGGGCTGGTTTTAAGCTCACATCTCTGTGGGGATGGGGGCATGTTCTTTGGCAATGTAATAGAGCAGCCATGCCACCTCTCCTGCCCTCTTGTAAACACCAGCAGCAAAGTGGGCAGAAAGGGGTTTAGAGCTCCTTACAGTGCCTTTCACCATCTTAGGCCAAGTGAAGTCTGCAAGGCTGTTTCCTAGCTGCAGAGCATCCTGATGGATCACTGAAGTGTGGAGCCAGCCCTACAGGTTTGACATACCAGTGCTGGCATTGCGTGTCGGTGTGTGGCTCAGCCACGGCCACACACAGATGCACATCTCCCTGCTTATCTCTGCTACGTCAGGTAGATAATATGCCAAACTAAACTTGACTCAGGACTGCTATTGCGAATCCTAGAGTATACGTAAGTACATCTATTCAACTGTTTTTTCAGAAAAGGGAGATTTTGAAGGGACTGCATGTAATGGTACGCTATGTAATTAAAGAACACAAAGTGTGTACTTGACTTTAGGTACTTTTGCATATCTATATACACATAAAAAATTAAGAGCTTTTCTGTGCCTGGAAGTTTAACACATTTATTCATCTAAAACAGGTAGTTTAACAACACACCTTAATTTTTTTGTGTACATGAACATATGCACAGGTGCACATATTTTTTGCTAGGAGGATATATTGCACACACCGGACAACAAAACTCAACAGAAAAGCCATTTTAGTGTGTACCTGGATTTTATTTCTTCTAGCAACACTTGTTCCACCTTATGATCTGTAATCAAATAGCTCACAAGTAAGCACCTAGGCATGGATAAATATCATTTAGCATTATACCTCTAAAAGTTCAGAAGTTAGCTGATCAGGCACTGTTTTCAGTGAATGGTAGGAGACAGGCAAATCACCCCAGTGTAGAACAGGAATCTAGAATAGGCAGTTGAATCACCAGCTGAACATGCCTGTTTCTCTCCACTAAAGCAAGAAACAAGTAGATTACCTTTAGACAAGCAAATACTAAACACCTAAAGTCAGCAGCCCTGAGTCACATACCATGAGGCCACCAGGAAGTATGCATGGAAAAGCAGAGCAGCTCAGTACCTGAGCCTGAATGGCATTGGCATGTTGGTCTCCTTGTAGGCACCTGCAGTTGGGCACTCATGGAGTGGTGGGGACAGTGATACCCACTGGGTTTAGAGTTGGCAAATGTATTTGGTCAGGCAATCTAAACATTCATTAACTCTGCCCTTTCAAAACAATGGGGTACGTGCAGGACATCATGCTCCCAGGCAGCAGCCAAGGGCTCAGCTGTGGTTTGCCATGGGCTCCCTGCATGGAGCAGCCTCAGGCACATGCCACAGAGCTGCTGGGTGGTGGGATGGCCCACGAGACCAAAACATGCATCTCTTCACTACCCTTATTGTGGATGATGATGATGATGATGATGATAATGGTGTTGATGAACCTTGCTGTGACCCGGCACCCAATGTAATGCATGCTTCCTGGTAAGAGGCTCTGTCTCATTTTCTTTCCTACTCACTCCTTACCCAGAGGAAGTCAGAGAGGGAGCGGTGTTTCTATGTGTTTTTCTATCATTTTTCTATGTGTTTTTCTATCACACTTTAAATACTACCAGATTCCACCTTTGAAAATCACATGGAATGACAACATTTGTAGGCAAGGCAGATTTTCTCCTTTCTAAAAAGAGTTCCAGGTAAGTTAGAGGTGAACAAAGTGCATATGAACTGACTGAAATTGCGGCATGAGGAATCTGAAGCCACACACTTCATGTGTACTATGAACTGTATAATGATATTGCTGCCTGGGAACCCAGTTTCATTCTTTCCTGTTATGCAAACTAATTTCTCTGAAATGTGTGAAGGCCAGTTACAATGTATTGCTTTAGTTCCTGAAACTGTACTTGGAATATAAGAGTACAAAAGCTTCTCACTTAGATGATTCGCACCATCTTTCTTTGTTCAAGAGAAAGCTGTAATTCATTCTTTAAGATTCAGGAATGCCATAAACCTCCAGAGCTGAGTTAACATAATTAATCACCCAAACCACAAAATTAATTTATTTTTATTATTACGATCTTTGTCCGTTGTTTTATCGCAAACATTTAAAATATTTTTACCTTGAGATGCGCTCTAAGACATGTTATCTTAATGATAACTGAGTTTATTTAATGTCAGTCATAGATTACACTTTCTCTCAAAACTAAACAGCCATTACAGGGCTGGAGTAAAAATTAGTGTGACCCTGTAAACTATGGGTGAAATAGTGCACCTAAATATTTAGGAGCCAAGCACCTGACACCACACTTCCAGGCTACCACATCACATACCCTTCTCTGTTTCTACTCCTACCTGTCTAGAGTAACATAGCTCAGCTTCAAAGGTAAGTGCAGGTGCAGTAGAACATTGTTTCCCAACTGGTAAACAAAATTACATACAAAATTACATGTGTCTTGATCTCATCTAATTTTAGTAAATAAAACATGCAAGTTAATGATGTTTTCTCCTCCATGACTCCATGGAAAGAGAGAAAATATTTTTCTTTGGGGTAATTAATCCATGTAATTGCTTTTAACAAAAGACTCTCATTTCTGATATCCAGTCCCTTGCAAGTCAAGACCCCCAACCAAACATTCCAAAAGTTTTGCCGCTCTTTCAGGTAGAGATTGTATCATTCAGACATTTTGGCAAAAGGTTGAAAAAACCAGCTCAGATGAGCAGGTGGGAGGTTGATGCTGTGCCTCTTGGTCTCCAAAAGCGCCTGTTGCCTGATTTTCTCTGTGTGGGGAGTAGGGCATCTTGTCTTGCTCCATTTATCCAAAATACTGTGTTTGCTTGTTCCCAGCTGTAGGCAAATGGCATAGCTGTGCTGGCAGTGAGCCACCTCTACTCCAGGCTGTGCCCAGAGGCAAAGGAGAGCAAGCTGCCTTTGCCCTCAACCCCCACTTCCCTCACGTAGGGTTAGGCATCACCTGGCCATAGTGAAGACTTCAGCTAGTTCATCTTTGGAGAGAGAACTGGAGTCACACAGTGTGTGGAATCCTCCTTTTTCATCATTATGAGAATGCTTCCTAGTGCCAAGGTATCCCAGTGTTTACTCTCTCTTCTGGCATAGCTGTGTAGGGGGTGGATGCCAACACAAAGCAGTCTGTGAGAGGCAGACAAACATTGTGGGTGAGTCTGGTTGGGAGATACAGACTAGACACCTCCCTCAGGAAGGCCAGTCTGCTGCCAGTCTGACTGGGAGCCCTTGGAGGCTTCAGAAATGTGCCCTTCGGTGCCTTGGCTCGTGAGTCAGTTGCATGGGGAAAACAATACGTGGTTTTACTGTGCCCAGCAACACATCTCCCGCCTCGAGCAGAACTATCTGGGCTTGCTTTTTGAAAATAAAGGGGGAAAACTCTTTGAACTGAGAGATTGATTCATGCATTTACAGTTATAGAAAATGTATGATTTTGCTGGAGCATCTCATTAGGCAGCCACCATTTTGGCGTGCCAGTGTGATGAGCATGTCAGTTCACCACATAATTATGAAGGAGATGCAGACAGGACTGTCTCTTGTACCTTTGCCTTTTCCTAGAGGAGCAAGGGATATCCCACCTCCATGTTAGTGAATGTAACTTTTGGAATTAAATCGGGATTTCATGCATAACTTCTTGCAGCTACTCTCAGTTACATCTGTTAATAAACTATGTCCCTGGCTGGCAATAAATCATTGTATATGTCAATTATTACTAATTGTCTGCCTGAAATTAGGATTTCAGGAACTTTTTAATGCAAATACCTCCATCAAGCTATTATATTGTCAAAATCTTACACCGAAATAAATTCAGCCTTTCTCTCTCCGTGTCAGAACTACACAAGGCTGTTGAAACATTGAGTGACATATTTTAATGGTGGTGAAAATTCCCTTTTACCTAGATCAGCCACATTTGAGTTACACAGTGTTCCCATTTTGAAGCATTTCTTCAATCCTACTTTATTTGAAACAAAAGCTGAGACTGCTCTGTAAGTACAATACTTCAAGGACCAGAAGTTTGAAGAAAAATACTGATTATCACAAGGGTTCATAATAAAATATTGAGATATAGCAATAAATAGCCATTTTCAGAACAGAGGTGAGAAAATATTTTTTAATTTAAGAGAATACTGACTTAATTTAAGAGAATACTGACCTTTCTGCTTAGTTGCACTATTTTTAGATCATAAAGTTCTTGAATTGCTCCAAATTTTAACTTACAATTGATACTAAAAGTCTAACTACATAATGTAATGGAGTATTATTCAAAGAATCCCTCATCCTCTTCAAGATCACTTTAGAACTGGGAAATATCCATGATTATAATAATGCAAAGTCACTTTGCACATATGCTAATAATACCTGTTTAGGGGTAAACTGAATAAGTATGGGTGCCTGTTCCTATTCTGACTGCTAGTTCACTGGGGTAGCTATTAGGTCTGCAGAGTACCTGTTCACAGGATTTAAAGACATGACAATTACTGGGAACTGCATCTCAGAAATGCAGCCATTGAGCTTTAGAGATACACCTGAAAAGTAACTAGAATAAATTCTTGAATAATATACATTTTTTTAATAGAAATAAATAAATATGTAAACACATAATTATTTGAGGGCTAGAAACATATAAATTGTGTTATTTTACAAATAAGATTTAGAAAATATTGTCATTAAGAACTATGCTGTGTTCTGTTGTGTTTTGTGGTGTTACAGAAAAAAATCATAGCTATATTTATATAGCAAAATTTCCACAGTGACAATCTTTCTTAAAGCTTTTGAACTGAGAAAAATGCCAAAAATAAGAATTAAACGCATTAGACATTAATATCATCAGGTTTTAAAGTATAAGTAAATTTTATACTTTTTTTTTTGAGAGATAGGAAAAAACCAGATTTATTTGAAGCAACTTTCTTGTCTTCTGGAGGTTCAAAAGCACCCAGGTACAGGCTCCATTGGTGTCCTGTGAGCATCCTTATTGTTCTATGCTTTAAGACACACGCTAGGTTGGTTTTGGTGCAGGCTGGTCACCTGTCAGAAGGAGCATGGACACAGTTCAGATGATAATATGGGCCAAGGAATGTTCCCTTAAGGAAATTATGGATGCAATGACTTTGTTTTGCGGACGGAGGACCTTTGAGGTGCTCGTGAGCCACATACTGACATCAGCCCTCAGGTCCAGAGTACAGTCCTGTCTGTGACCTGTACACAGGCAGAGTCACTAGGCCTCTGACACTACCAGATGCCCTGGGGTGTTCAAGATATCTGCACGTGATGCCCCACCTGTGAGCAGCCAGACTGAGCTATCTCGACTTAGCCACCAGGCTTCCACATAAACACCTGCGAGAAGACACCTGCCTTCAGGGATCTGAACCTGTGGGGGGAATCCTGTCCCTGGGACTCACCTTAACTGCTCAAACATTGCCATTTAGCACCATTTGAACACAGCATGCTGTCCTGCCTGATCAGCAGGGCACTGCAGGGGTATCTGCTAGTGCCAGGCAGGAGCCATAGATATCCTTGGATGCATTACATATCTGAGTCAGCCTCAGGTAGCATAAGGCAGCTATGCTTGGGCAACTGAATCCTTTGTATGGTGATAAAATTTTGAGTCAATTTCTGTAAGGAATTACCTTCTTATGATTGTTGGCTCAAAGTGCCAGAGTAAAATATTTTAGCTGCAGATCCACAGAGAGTTTGCTCATGATGCAAAGAATATGCAAACTTCTGAGATAGCAGAGTTTTGTCCTGTAAATGGCATTGCTATCTCCCCCCCAGAATGATGGTTGCACTGAGGTTAAAGAAAGACTTTTCATTGTTTCTCTTTAATGATGAAACCCATATTGACTGTGGTTTAAAAGAACTAAAAGGCCCAGTCAAGGCTTACCATCTGTGTGGCTCAAACTGTTTAAGTATGACGGCAATATTGATATTGCTCTAACCTCTGTTATGCCTCTCTCTGCCATCTGCAGAGCTGGGAGAACAGGTTTTCTTTATACTCACCATGAGGAACTGTGTGATAGATTGAAGGAAATCATGTTTATATAAATACATAGTGTGTATACAATACATATAAAATAACTTGAACAACTTGTCTGAGCACCAAGTATCCAGGAAAGGACAGTAAGTCACCTCTGCTATCAAAATGCAAACAGAATTTTGTCCAGCCATAACCTTTCTGAAACAGGTGGCACGCAATTGTATGTTTGAAGGTTACGTGTTTTGTTAAGCTTACCAACAGTAACTGGTAAGAATGGAAAAGTCAATGTAATCTATGCTACCCAGAAGTTCAAGTAACAATGCTGAACTTCATTTTGATGCAGTAAAAAATTGTCAAGAAAAAGAGAGGTAACAATTTTATGACTGATGCTGAAACTGAGAAGTAATATTGTCTGTGTTGCCATAAAATGTGCCTTTATGAGGGGAATGGTAATGAAGAAGTTCATACATTCACTTCAGTAACTGTCAAGCATATAAACACATAGGGAGATATAAATAAATGAGAGAATCTCACTGGCTTTGGAAAGTGTGTCACAGTAAGAGATGCTGAGAGAAGCTAATCAGTGTCTGAACACAAACCTTTGTCAGCAGGGCTGCATGGAGCATCAGGGGCAGCCTTTTGCCAAGGTAGCATGATTTTGGAGCTAAACTGTTATTTTAAGGTATTGCTGCTGGTCTTTGTCTCAAAGATGGCACCGTGGGATGAAGAAAGAATCTGAGAACTAAAGTGTTTTCTTTTGTCATTTGGCAAAATTTTTCAAACCCATGCCACAAGCTGCTGAGGTCATTACAGACTTTTGATTGACTCCAGAAGTCTCTGAATCAGAGATGTCATGTAAGAACAGTGAGAAAGAGGGCAATTAGTGCTAGGCACGGAATGGCATGCCATGATAAAAGAGGAGAGGAATTGAGATGATGTTGACAATGTTCATTTCAAACAGCAGGGGAATTTTAAGCAGGAAAAGTCAAATGTACTCCTCAGACTGGGAGTTCGCAGAAACCACGATGACACGCGGGCTATTCGCCCAAAATGTGGCAACTCAACAGCAAATGCACCATGATGAGCTTGCCAAGCACCAGCCTGGTTCTGACTCAGAACAAAAGGTACAACCTAGTGATTAATCAGCATCACTTCCTTCTGCACAATTCATTTCCTGAAGAGTTTCCCATCTACTCCTGCTTTCCCTTAAGACCTAGCAATGGCATGGCTGAAGATCCACATATGAAATTTCACACTGGCAGAATAGAAAGAGGAAGAATAGTTCATGTCAGAAGATGTAACGTGCATTCTATTTACCTGTATTTTATGGGAGTGGCAGCAGAAAAGCCAAGTCAATTTATAAATTAGGCCTGGTTTCACGGTGTTGTTTTCCAAGTGAATCATCACACTAAGTTGATCACATTTTCTAATTTAAAAAGTTTAAACATGCAGAAAAATGTACTTTTTCGCTCTTTATCTTATCAGGTACATCATCAGCACACTACCACCCTCTTCCACTAAAAATATTATCCACTATGCCAAGTATGAACATGCCTCAGGCTTATTTATGAAGAAACATTAAGCATTACCTCATCCAGTGCATTGAAAATATGTCCAATAACAACACAACATCTAAGAAAAATGCAGAAACCATTACTTGCTGTCAGTAGGGTTAGCAACTAATTTTCATCTTAGTCTGGGAAAGAAAAAAGGGGACAGTTTTCACTTTACCATTTGATTTCCTGATGCTGATTGCATAATTTAAACTTCATGTTCCTTTCAGCAGGCTTACAAGTGAGACCAGACTGGTCAAGTCAGTTGATTTTATTGTATGTCATTGTCAACACCTAGGTTTCAAATTCCTATGGCAAACAACAGATAATAAAATCAAGGGATCACCATGCAATTATTATTCCTTAGAGCAGCTGGCACAGCTCTCACCAAGTCATGAAATTATGAAGACTAGGGAAAATTGCAGTGAGTAGGATTTCCCTTTGGCAAGTACTTACCCTGTACTAGCCATGGCTGTTTCAAATGCATTGTCCATCTGCGCTTCTCTTTTGGCATGACTGACTTTCTCACATCTATGCTTGCCCAGCCTCATCCACCAAGCCTGTACCTGCACATTAAATCTCTCCCACTTATTTCACCAAGACTGAATTTTCTTATGCCACTACAGAATTCAGGCATTATAAACCTCCCCAACAGTAAAGAGAGCTGGTTGGGCAACATCTCAGAGAATCCTCATGGTTACTGCAAACATTCTATTATGCCAAAGGGAAACCCTAGTAATGGAAATTTCCATAGCTGACATCCTTCCTTGACATCCTTATGCTTTCTGCTGCCATGACTCACAAGCAATGACCTGATGTGTAGGAGGTAAGACTACTGGAGACTACCTTAAATAATGGCTATGGGACAGCTCAGTGAACACAAACAGATTTTAATTTTTTGACCAAAGAAAATCGATGTGTAAATCTACGGCCTGATCCCAAATCTTCTCCAGATTTCAGAGATAGGCACACTTCTCAGGGAAACCACAAAAGCTGCCAGTACTCTGGTGGTGGCATGATCTTTAGCCTGAATTGGTAGATGTAATCTGGTTAGCTCACAACAAACCTTAATGCAATTAGACACCCACTTAAAATAGCCTCTGGCTAATTGTCTGACTTTCTGTCCTATCTGTGAAACTGGCAAACAACATTGGGGTGTCTGAAAACTTTGGTCTATCCTGATTTTAAAAACACCTCTGTGTATATCCAGAATATACAATTTGGCTTCACTGTGTTAGAGTCAAGTTTTGAAAAAGAATAATCAAATAAGTAATCAGGTGCAAAGGTAAGGATGAGACCATGGTATGTAGAAGCTCTAACATAAGACATAAACATGACTCTGTCTTTATGGAATTCAGTGTTACCATGTGTTACCATGCCAGCATTTCCTTGTTTCATGGACAAAGGAAAAGATAAAAACTCAAGAGTTTCATAATGGTTTCTTAACAGTATCTGGTTTAGAGGTTATTATTACATTTGTAAGCATCCAATACACATTTCTCATCAGCTTCCTTTGCTAATCAATGAACTATCTGTAGTATGTGAAAATATCCAAGGGTATGTGAGACGTGGTTCTCTCTAGGTTCTCTGTGTTGTCTCTAGGAATTTCTTAGTGTGTCTGTCTGAAGAAAGGAGTCCTGAGATATTTGCTGTTTGTCTTGTCAAAATGAGGGGTTTGGCAATTTACTACTTTTGAGGCTAACAAAAGGATGAGTTAGGGGTTCATGGAACACATCTGCCAAATCCATCCTCTCAAAAGAAAGACCTGTGGCCCACCAGTCCAAGTACTGCAGGGTGACTTATGGCCATGTTGGCTTGGATCTCTTTTGCATGAAGTGGGAAAATACAGCTCCGTTGAAGCTCCAAGGCATAATGTCATGATTTAACCTCCAGATGTCAACTCAGCCCCACACAGTTGCTCACTCACTTTTCCCCGGTGGGATGAAGGAAAGTATTGGAAGAGTAAAAGTGATGAAACTCATGGGTTGAGATAAAAACAGTTCAGTAGGTAAAGGAAAAGCCACACATGGAAACAAGTCTAACCAAGGAATTAGTTCACCTCTTCCCAGGGGCAGGCAGGTGTTCAGCCATCTCAAGGAAAGCAGGGCTCCATCACGCCTGATAGTGACTTGGGATTACAAATAACATCACTCAGAATGTCCTCCCCTTCCTTCTTCCTTCTTCCCCCAGTTATGCATGCTGAGAGTGATGCCATATTGTGTGGGTTATCCCATTAGTCGCTTAGGGTCAACTGTCCCGGCGTGTCCTCTCCCAGATTTTTGTGCGGCCCCAGCCTCCTCTCTGCTGGGGTGGGATAAGGAACAGAAAAGACCTTGGCTGTGTAAGCACTGCTCAGCAGTAGCTAAAATACCCCTTTGCTATCAACACTCTTTACAGCACATAGCCCTAGTTTTCAGCGTGACCCCTACTACCTACTTTGAAGAAAATTAACTGTGTCCCAGCCAAAACCAGCACACATACTGATCATTTTTGTGTGCATTTTTAAAGTTCAATGTGTCTGACAGGAAAATTGCCCTACAGCCAGTGGAACAGTGCTTTCTGAGGGTACATGTTATGTGTCTTTCAAGGTGACACATATTCGCTTGGGGAAGATTGTGGGATATTTTTGGAGAGCTGAGGAGGACAGAAGGAAACAAATTTCATGGGGATTTGTCCATATTGACATCAATGAGCTACCTCCTGAAGTGGGTATCATGTCAGAGAAAATAAGTTTGCTCAGTCTGGAAGAATTCAGCAGGGTGAATGAGGTGCTCCTTTCAGCACTTAAAAAAGGTTTATTACTTTAGTTGAATCTCAGAGGCTGCATGCAATAGAAGAGGCAAGTTTGGCTCTTCCAGGGCAGCTTTATGACCCAGCACTGCAGGGGATGCAAGTGTGAAAGTCCACTCAGGGTCAAACTCTTCTGTTAGCTGTCCAAAGTGATGTGTTATCAAAAAACCTGTTCCAGGGAAAAGCTGCTACTGCTGCTGCCACTATTTTTGCCTACAGCTGTTCTTCCAAGTGTGAGCCATGAGCTACTTTTTGAGAATTACATGAAGCCTTTCCCTTCCAGAGGCCAAGGAATGCAATCCACCCTTTCAATACCTTGAGGAAAAAATGTTTTTTCCAACCACAGTCAGGACATTGTGTGAAGGAGGACTTGGCTGCTTTTCTGGTGCCCTGAAACCTTCTTAGTAGAAGGCACACAGGAGCCTTGTCTGAGCCAAATCTCACATCAGGACTCCTAAAAAGGGCTGGGTCTCTAACAAACTTTGGAGTGGAACAAGGATTCCAGCACTCCTAAACGGAAAGGAAATGTTTGCAGCAATAGTCTTCAGCTTCCTGTGATCTTTGGGGGAAGGAGTGGGAAACAACATCCTTCTGGAATATGTCTCTTCTGAAGGCCTGAAAGAGCTTCTGTGGACCATTGTTTTAGCAACACTAAAGGTGGAAGAGGTAGTTCTAGAAGTGAAATACTCAGTTCAGTTATAGAACAGTCATCAATACTGAAAAAAACATTTCCCACACCAAACATTACAAAAATGGCTTTTGCAGTTCTTGAAGTGATTAACAGAATCACACTATCTCTAGCTAAAGAAACACATAACTAAGTATTTACTGGAAGAAAAAAAAATTCCTACTCTAGAGTAGAGGATGCTGCCAAGGGATTTTATCTGGCAAGCACAGAGTCACAAGCAAGACTCTAGGGAAATTTGCTCCTGCTCGATCTCTTGTAAGAGTCAGTGAGGTATAAGGACAGCCACAGCAGATGTAGTTTCAAAGGCCAATACTGACAATGGGGGCCAAGCTCGCTCTTTTTGGGGACAGGCCCACAACAATTAGAACAAATAAATCAGTGATCTTCTCCATTAGCACTAAAGCTTCTAGCATGTTTGTAAGGGAATATATTTTAATGTTTACTTTTTTAAAGAAAGTATATAATGTAGTTCTGTCATTGGTGAAGAAATAGCTTGCCATGACTGCAAATACAGTTAAATAAGCAAATTTAGTTTTACAATGGATTGAGTCCTGATGGATCTATTGGCACATGCTTTGTACTGGAGTACTAATGCTTTCTTGGAAATAAAATTACATGGAAACAAAATGAAAAAATACTTGATATTTAAGTGATCTAAATAATTAATTGTTTCTGGTTCTTGGAGCAGAAGTTATACATTTCTGTGTGTCTTACATGATGTGTGCAGAAGTTAGGCACTAATAATTGCCCATGCAGTGGCTACTAATATGAAAAACAATATGTTAAACATTAAAAAATGTATGGAGACATGACTAACCCAACCTAAGTTAGGTTGTCCCTTTGAAATTCTGCTCCACAGCCACTGACCCCATAGGCATCTGACTGTACAAGAAACTGAAGTTCTTACTTTGGATTAAGGTCCAGTGTTCAGGTTTAGGTGGACAAGACCACAATCCTCTTGTAGAATCCTCTCTGAATCTGGTTCTCCTCTGAAAAAATAGGACCAAGGCATCAAATTTATCTGTTTGGGACGTAAGAGTTGGCTGGTTTTAATTTTAATGAATGACTAATAGTAGCAATGTGCACAACACTTGGAGCATTCATCCTACTTCCAGTCCCTACATCTGTATTTATTATATATTCTTTGTGTTCCTTCCCCATTACTGCAACTAGAGAACAAAGGATTCTTTCCTTTAAAAAACAGTTAGTGAAAAACAGAATTTATACAGATCTCCATAACTGTTGGAGAAGCACAGTTCCCACAAAATTCATAAAATGGAGATTGCTTAATGAAGGGACTAGTAGAGGGGTCACAAAATTTTTTTCATACAATGACTACAGAATCCCTGTATATAATGCAAAGGGACAAAAGTGTGAGTGGGTTCAAAGTGGAAATCAGTCAAACGTGGCAGAAAAGTTTATCAGTGACTGTTACATGCAATGACTTGGATACAATTCCAAACTCTTTTGATCATGAAAGTCCAGAAAATTATTTTTAAAATAGTTACCTTACTCATTTATAGAAATGCATTCTAAGCAACTGTTCCTGGGTGGTATCAAAGATAGAGCTGTGGGGATATTTGTCATATTTGGCCCTGATTTCTTATGCTCTTATTCCCCTGAAACCATTGACAAAAATGGATGTGGAAGGAAGTTTATATCATAATTATATCACCACATAAACAAATTATTTAAGAAGGTTCATTGTGTTACTTCTTCTCTGTGCTCTTTTTACACCCTACATTTCTCCCTGATGACCTACAGAACTTCAAACTGTTGAATACTTTTGATTGTGATTCAGTGATTTTTTGGCAGTTGTCTCTCTCACCGCGGTGGAGATGAATTTGCCTTGTCACTCCCTCTTCCCGGGCCACTATCATGCCGGGGCTGTGTGTGTGCTACCCCAAAGCCCTTCCCATAGAGTTGCTCCCTGATGTCCATGTCCCCATTCTGGTTGTTTCTACAGTTATGTTTCTACCAGCTGGAGTTTCTGGTTGTTGTTTCTAATCTTCTCCAGCAAGTTTCCTACCAAGGAGCCCACTGCTAAATGAAAGAATTATGCTATCATCTTAGGAAAGGGAAAAGTCTTCAAAGGGCAGAGGCATAACCAAGACACTTCTTAGCAGAACTCTATACTCTTTCTATTAGAATAATCAATGCTTTTTTTTTTTATTTCACAGAAAGAGTGATAAAGTACTGGGCTGGACTGGCCAGGGAGGTGGTGGAGTCACCATCCTTGGATGTGTTTAAAAAAAGACTGGATGTAGCACTTGGTGCCATGGTTTAGTTGAGGTGTTATGGCACGGGTTGGACTCGATGATCTTGAAGGTCTCTTCTAACCTAGTGATTCTGTGATTGAATGGGCCTCATTCAGTCACAGGCAAACACAAGCTATTTCACTCTCTATTCATCTGCTTGCAGATCCTGTCTTTCAGTGGTATAGGAAATACCAAGCTCTGAGAAATTGTGAGAGCTATTTGGGAAGGATTGCTTTGTAAGAAAAGTGTAAAACCTCATCTACTGCCAAATGTGGTTCAACATGGAAGAGAAAATCAAAGTTTTGGAAAAAATACAGTATGAAATCTCTAACATGGAAAATTAAAATGATCAGAAAATCCTCTGGGAATTTCCAGAGGGAATGTGGAGACATTACTTCTGTGGAAGAAGTGTTGCTCACAGTGGGGGACGAAAGAAGCAGTTGATTATAGTACTATATTAGGGGTGCACTTATATTTACTCTTTGGCTAACTACAGAAAATGGACTCTACCTATTCATACTATTTCTTATCTTCAGTTTTGTCTCTTGTATTGACTGAATGCAGCTGACAAAAAAGATTGTTTGTCAGAAATACTGTGATTAATTATTTTCTCCAGCTCATAGTCCTTATACATTTGCTTTTTAATGTTATTTGAATATATATATTTAAAATGTGTTTCATTTTGTTATAAAAACTGTTGAGACAAAACACATTTTTCCTGGCTTCATGTGAAGTAAAAAAAAAGGAGAGAAAAGGGTCTATATATTGTATATATTATCTTGAACTTATGCAATATATATATATTATATTGAATATGTATATAAGCTCTGCAAAGCCTAAAACTTCCATTTATAGCGAACACCACCAGCCATGTGTTTTGAAGTGAATGGAATTGTACAACCAATAATAAGAACCAATGGTAAAATAAGTTAAAATATTTTTTGTGGAGGCATAGGCACAAAAGCATCAGAGCAGAACATGTTGTATTTTTGCTATGGAGACAAGGATGGAGTTCAAGGGTTTCTTCTTCGGTGTCCCCTGCCCCTACACAACTATTCATTCATTGATTTGTTAGCAGTAGCACATGGACATGTCATGCAGAATTATTTTTTCTCTGATGTTAATAAAAATTTCTCTGATGTTAATAAAAATAAGGCATCTCAGTGATACCTTAAATGATGAGTTAAATGATACCTTATCTGTGTTGCTAATTGAGGGCCAAATTGAGACCTGAGAGAAAGTGAATGGATTGGGAAATAAGGGGCTGTTTGATGACAGCAAGAGCGGCAGAATTTGGACCTTGGAGCAAGCTTCCTCAAGTGAAGACCTGGAGGCCAAATGCAGATCGTAATACCCAGCCAAAGCTCCTGACAAATTTGCCTGCCTGGGGAGTGGCCTCAAATCCAGATGGGGTGAGGGATAAGAGCCCTGGGATTTTACTCACACGTATGCATGAGGCAGGGAGATGTAGCTGCAAGCAGCATCCACAAGGCAAAAGCACAGGCCATTCTTCCACTCCTCCCATTCACATGTGCTTCTGAGCATGCTCCCACTTGGGTGTTGATCTGTCTACTCTTCATGATGTTTTGGTCCTTTCAAAAAGGAGTATACATTTTGTTTGTTGTTCCAAACTACTCTTTTCTTCATGGAAACTTAAACACAAATTCCTTGATGTTTCAATAGTACTTCACCTCATTTTTTTCAAAAGATGTCAAAATTATCTTCCCATGAAGACAATTCTCCATGCATCTGGTATTTCTGCTTCCTCATTTCTTTAGCTGGTCCATCCAAAGAAGAGCTTTGGCTTGAATTCAAAAAATACTGTAACTTTTTTTATATAAATGCTTCAAGCATAATTCTGTGTTTGTCAATAGGTGAACATGTTTAAATTATTGTTATATAAGGAGAAACTCAGGACTACAGCAGTCAATGGGGCATATGATACATTTACATAGTATTAATATCTAGAATAGGATTACCTGCAATGACTCTTTTCCTGTGATAAACCACAATGGGTACATTTATAGAGGCAATCTGCTGGCAATCTTATTCACCAGACTCTTGATGGTCACACTGCTTGAGTCGTAGCTCAGTTCTTGGCCTTGTCCCGAATATTGTCCCTCCGTGCAGTCTCTGGGATGAGTCATGTGTGGAAAGGACTGATGCAAGGCAGTCAATGTCACTTGGCCTCCAGGTCAGGGCAGGGTCCCTGCCCTTCAGCCAGCACCATTTCATACACACGCGGTGATGCTCACGCATGAGATTAGCACACTCTTATTTTTACCTGGCATTACACGTCTTTATTTCAACCTGATAATTATGGCATTAGCTTGATAGAAAGACAGATGGGGTGTCAGCATAGCAATCAAATTTTGCATGCCTTTCCCTCAAGTCGTCCCGTAAGTGTTGAGACACCAGAGGCATAAAGGCTAAAGAAATCTGCCTGCCTGCCATCCTCTGCTGCACTAACCTGTGGGGTATTATTTTCAGAAGATACTGAAATAAATGAAGTTATATCCCACTATATGCCCCTTAATATTGGAACTTATAGGGCACGGGATATCCTATGCCTCTTGAGTTTCCATAGAAAATGTCTTGGATGATGGGACTTAGTTCAGAGATTAAAGTTGTGAATGTAGGCCAAAACCCTACTGCTCTCCTTACAATCAAAGTCTGTCCTGCATAACATACTCTCCAATATTATTTCAGCAACATGTTTATGTTGCATATACTTGTAAGGCCCACAGTTTTATTATTCTAGCTGTCATCTTTTTTTTTTCTTAAAAAAAAAAAAATAGATCTAGTATGTTTTTTATGCTACAGTTTCATGATTCATTCCAGCTTGGCTTCAGCACAACATTTTTCCACCCACATAGAAAAGCATGCCAAGCCTCCAAGGTTTTGCAATATTCTTCTGTAGTATTACTTTTATCAGGCAATCAAGTAAATATTAATATAACTCCTTTTTTTTTAAGGAAGAGCACGTTTTGCTGCCAACTGCACAACTTTCCATGTGATAATTTGAAGTATCAACATGTATCTTCTTTGAAAAATTCAACTCATATATTCCTAAATATATGTAGTGTTAAACTGCTCATGGGTATCAACTTAATATCACAGGTATTTTTACTTTTTTTTTTTAACATAGATTATTTTTGTTGATCGGGACTCAAAGTCTGTTCATTTTATTCACCTGAAAAATCCCATTTGAGGAGGTAAAATCTAGCAGCTTTACAAGCACAGGTATATGCTGTCTTGCAAACACAGTCATGTTGGGATGTAAGTGTTAATGCCGTTATAATTTATTCTAGATTCTGAGTGAGCATAACCTGCAGCAGTTTCAGTAATTCCAAAACTGTAATAGCATCATTTAAACAGACATATTTTACCAGTTTAACAATATAATTAAACCAGAATTACTTTCAGGTCTAAATCTGATGTCAGAACAGAAGAATCTGGCTCATATATCCCCCAAATGATGGGGTTTGCATGATTATTTTAGAGACGGGTGAAAACATAGGATAATGCATAAGATATACTGCCTGGTTTCGCAATCTTTTTGCATGATGAGTCACTTTTGCTCACTTACATAGGTCAATAAGTATTATGACACTTCCATAATCCAAAGCAAAAGTTGCAGGTAGAACACATAAAATACGTAATATGGCAGATAAGCTTTCCAGTCATGCTGCGAAAAAAGATTATTTATTCTCTCCTGTCATATCTCTGGGTGGCAATTTTCAGTTCATGAGCCAGTAGTTCTTACCTAGCATCCTTTCTAATCCACTGCCACAGGCTACCCTGCCTAACGCATGGCTGCAGCTACATAGAAGTTTAGTTCCTTGTCATTAACAAAGTAGATGAGACACGTGTTCCTTATACGAGTTAAAAACACACACAGGGAGAGGCAAAAAAATCTATTACAGGTTGACTAAAAGGAATTTACTGTATAACTTTCAGTCCAACCACCAAACCCAAAAATCCATTATTTGCACAGTTCTATTTCCAGCACGCATAAATATGCCACTTGTGTTCATTAATAGTGCCACGACCTACCTCTGCCTTTTCTTCCCTGTGAACAGGTCAATTTTTCACACTCCCAGCATTTCTTTACCACTTCCATTGCATTCATTAGGAAATACTGAGAAGAATTTATCTTGCCTGAATTTGGGCTATGTATCACAGGTGTCTGTATCTGGGATTGAACAAGTTCCCTTCAGAGTTAAGGGAAAGCTCGTATCCAAGCCAGTTTCCTAGACACAGAAGTCTTATTGAAGCGTTAGATGCTATGTGTTGTCACCCTTAGGCTGCTCCAAAAGAGCATGGGTCACCCCTAGGTCTTGGGTGTTATCTTCAGGCTTTATGCAGATATCTTTTATTCTTGATGGCATCTCAAATGACACTAGAAGGCTGTGCTTAGGCAACCTTCAAACTCTCCATTAATTTTAATAGGAGCTTAACACCTAATTGAGGTGCAGATATCTACACTGCAGACACCATAAATTAGGCTGAGCTGAATCCTGCACACTCCAACCTGAGGAAAACAGGCACTCATCCATTTAGGGTCCTGTGAGGATTTCTCTGACATATCTTGTCTAATTTGGAACTTTTCTGAATTCACATACATCCTTCTCATGAGGTACTTTTTCCTTTGCAATTACACCTAAAATTCTTACACATAGACTGAAAAATTCCCTTTCTACTTGTAGACAGAAGGTGAAAGTAATTTATATCTTTAATGCAGCCATTTACATCAATGTAATCCATGACTACGTCAATGTAATCCATTGCTATCTGGCATAATAAAACAGCCAACAAAGCACAAAGTCAGGAGGATCATCTGCACACAGAGTGTGAACTCTGCCCCAAGGAAATCAACCAATACTCAACTATCCATAAGAATTTCCTCTAAAAAGAAGCACACTTTTTCAGACCACAATGAGCCCCATCTGTAGCCTAGTTACATTCAACAGTGCATAAGAGAATACTCAGAGGTCACCAAAAAAAATGGTCATTCCTAAAGGCTCTCAGAACTCTGAGAATAAGGGCTCTATGACAGCAGACAAAATTTTAAATGGCACTCATATTTCAGACAAATGAGGTGTTCTGGATCATTTATTGACTTGTCTCAGAGCTCTGCTGCGAGTGTCTCAAAACCTGAGCTATCTAAGCAAATCCAGACTAGTAGGAAGTCTGGAGGAATGCTGAAGTACTCTGAAAACATTTCTGGGCTTTGACATCAGACTAGTTCTAGGTTGGTCCTGTTGACTGAATTTCCATTAGCAATGGAAGGGTGTTAGGTAGTTTTTTGGAGCACATTATTTAGTTAGTGTCATCCAAAAGGAATCTAGCTTCCATGTTTTAAGAGGCTCCCTGATGCAAACCAAAGCTTCGTTGGCCAGCAGGTCGAGGGAGGTGATTTTGCCCCTTCACTTTGTCCTGGTGAGACTCCACCTCGAGTGCTGCATCCAGCACTGGGGTCCTCAGTACGGGAAGAACATGGACTCTGTTGGAATAGATCCAGAGGAGGGCCATAAAAATGATTGAAGGTCTGGAGCACCTCTCCTATGAAGAAAAGCTAAGAGGATTGGGATTGTCCAGTCTGGAGAAGAGGGGGCTCCATGGAAACCTTGTTGTGATCTTTCACTACTTAAAGGGGAATTATAAGAAAGACAAAGATACTTTTTAGTAGGGACTTTTGTGATAAGACAAGGGATAGTGGTTTTAAACTAAAAGGGCAGATACGAGGAAGAAATGTTTTATGAAAAGAGGGGTAAAACAGTAGAACAAGTTGCCCAGAGGGGTGGTGGATACTCCAACCCTGGAAAAATTCAAGGCCACGTTGGAGGAGGCCTGAGCAACCTGAGCTAGTTGACGATGCCCCTGCTTACTGCAGCGGTTTGGACTGGATGAGTTTCAAAAGTCCCTTCCAACCCAAACCAGTCTATGATTCTATGATTCTACACTAGCTAGGGGCGGTCGGGAGATTCCCCTCAAAGTAGCACTCCCAACCTAAAGTAAAACACTATTGGAGGCTTGTCCTTAAACATCTTCTTCTCCCGTCTTCTGATTTTGGTAGTATGTTCTGCTTGTGGTTCACAGTATATATTCATTAATTTCTAGAGATTTCTGTCCTCTGACAGGAGTATTCATTGGGATATAAAAAAATTAGAGGTCTGAGCAGATGTGGATATCAGTGTACTTTGTAAGATACGTTTGTGGTTGCCCAAGTCCATTACCCAAATTAGAGATTTACATCAAAGAAGTTATTGTAAGCAACATTCTTCAGGCAAAGTTCAGCCCAATCTCCAGAAAATGAGTTGTCAGCACTTGACTGTACGAATGGCTTCTCTTGCCACATTGAATGCCTGCCACCTTTTGCCATTTCTCTGTATAAAGGAGTGCGTATGCGCTTTACGGATTTCATAAGTCACTGTGTTCCCAACACGCTTCGTTCACAGCGTCCTTGTTTTATGTGTGGTGGTGATAAAGGGAGGATGAAGGGTTAAGCAGTTTCCAAAGGCTGCTGTTTAACAATGGTTGTCCTTCTGAATCATGGATTAGCAAATAATCATTTGTTCTGATGATGTAATATTTGTAACTTACAGTAATGTAACTGAAGGGAGGAGTTCTGTGGAAATTCGTTTGAACTGGTCTCTCTGGTTTATGATCCTTCCTGTTCCCCTGCTCATGCACTGGCTTAATCTTACTCAGTAAACACGTTTGTTTCCTAATTCTCCTTCAGACTTCAATTTGCAAGCATCTTGGAGAAATCCTGCTTTCAAACCCATAATCATAAAAATACGGAAAAAAAACCTGCTTTAGCACTAAAAAGCTAAAAAAGTCACTGATTTACTTTGTCATTACGTTCTAACTCAACATAAAATTAACTCCCTGAAGATTGCTGATAAATACATTCATCTTTCTAAGCTCTCATTTGGCTAAGAATCTCTGGTATACCAAAGGTTTCTTTTAAGGCAGTTCCTGAAAGGCTGCACTAAATGCTACATATTGTTACTAGGGGTAAAAAAATGCCAAAAATAGTCTATATTAATATATATTTTACTGAGAACATACAATGTTTAAAACACTTTTAGACAGCAGGTGAAATTTTTCTGATGTAAATTACAAATGAAAGTTACTATTTCATTAGGGCTGCAGACTTTGTCAGGAATACTTTGAATACTTACTGAGAAATCCTGAAATGGAATTCTACATTTTTTCCTGATTTTTCAGGCCTTGCCTACCACAGAGAAATGAATAAGAGTAAGGATTATCTCATCACCTTGTACTTATTCACCCTATTGGTGACTATTGTTGAAAAATCAACCATTGTCATCTGTTGTCATACCATAACATGTAAAACAGATGGTTCCTTTCAAGTATCATACACCAATACAGAGAGCATTTCTGCTAATGAAGATTAATAAATATTTACTTTCTAAGGATAGCATAGTGTACCTCTGATTGTGTGCAATAAAATAAAGCATATGTGAAAGACTGGTTACGTTCAAGATGAATAATCACACTTAGACCGTGGAGTGGACAGGAAGGAGGAAACCATTATTCTGCATGATGGATTGTGTTTGTGGATTTGACAGTTGCAGGATGGATATTCCTGGCAAATGCCAAGCCACCTCCTCTGCATCCGGCTGGAACATGTCTCAACTTACAAACCACCTTGATTACATAGTCCTGACCACAGTCCACTGCTGAGTCGAATATGTTATCTGTAATAGCACCATGACATCTCTTCCTACCATCACATAAGAGATTTCTTGCTAAGCAGATAAAGTGGACTTTAAAAGAAATTCAGTGAAATCAGTACCAGCCCCGTGCTACCAACAAGAAGCATCAGAGCTGCTTTTTTTACTATCACAGTTTATAAGTTGTTTTCCTAGATGAACCTTGAAGATTATGCGTACTATTCAAAAGAAGGGCGAGTTAACTCCAAAAACAAGTGCAGTGAGCATATATGTAGGATTATGAGAGAGTGTTTCCAAACTGTGAAACAACTCAAATAGATTGGCATGCAATGATGCATAGGTCAATCAAGTCACAGCATGCTTCTGTTTAGTTTAATGGTAGATGCTCTAACATTTTTAGTAGCACACTGCATAGTCAAACAGTATTGCAAATGGATTTTGTGTGTGCGTGTTCTTCAGCTCACATTCTATTCAAAGAAATCTTGGGGGTTTTTTTGTTTTTATTTTTGTTGGTTTGTTTTTTGGTTTTTTTGTTGGTTTTGGGTTTTTTTTTTTGTTTGGGTTTGGTTTTTTTTTTGGGGGGGTATTTTTTAAGGTTGAATAAGTCTCTGGTTACTTTCTTACTATTGTTAGAAAACACTTTGGTAAGGAGCTATACTTAATAACCATTTAGACTCTGTGGACTTTGAACTTTTTTGAAAAGTATTCATCATATCCTTAAACACTTAGCTTATTTTTGCATCTTAAAGCCAAATTACTTGAGTACTATCCAGCAGTTAGTGGTAATGCACTACCCCATTGACCCACTACCAGCAAAGATCACTGGAATTTCTCATTGCTTTCTAACTGTTCATTCAGTCTTTAAGATGAGAACTAGTACCCAAATGGCCCTCTTGTTGCTGAAACAGAAAAGCTGGTTAAAGTTAGGAACATGGTTCATGTAAAATATAATTTCAGAATTTGTTTCAGTGCTGAGTCACAACTGAACCAAGTATTAAAAAAACTTCCACAGAGTAAAAAGTTTTAAATTTTTTAAAGAGTTGACTTGGAGGGGAATATGCATTTCAACCCAAAATTTCTCATTTTTAGTAACAGTTAGAGATATTTGTTTATTTTTATGGCTTCACTGTGGAAGTCCATAATAAACCACATGCCATAACATATTATTTGAACCAGAATTGCAGGATAATGGAAAGATACAGTAAACAGCTGGCTTCTCTAATTTGTATGTTGAATGTTTACGTGGTCCTCTTGTAAAGGACCAAACTGTTTCATCAGAACAAAAACATGAGATACTTTGATCTGGAAAATAAGGTAAGATGTTTCAATGATACACTGCAGTCACAATTCATCCTACGTAACGTTAATCACCCATGTAAGGCACGTAAATTAAGGGCTTAGTCATCTCAGACTCCCTCTAATGTCGCAGGAGGATGATGGGCACTTTCTCAGGGTGGCAGGGAGACTTGGTGGCTCCACAAGAGTGGAGAGAGTCAGGGATGTTACTCTGGTACCTCAGCAGTGGAGCCGAGCTCAGGTTCAAGTGCTGCCTCAAACCTCCTGCTTTCCAAAACAAATCAATGAAATAGTGTATTTATTCCTACTCGGAATAGGAAAAATATTGGTAGGAAAAATAAGTAAAATCTTTCTGATTCCACAAAAACTTCTACATCATTAGAAAGCAAAGTGCATTTGCTCCAAATCCTCCCATCAGCTTTAGCTGTGTGCAGCACAAAAGAGCTGTATTACCAATTAATGGAGGAAAAGATGTGCTTTAATTCCTCAGCAAACAATTTATGACTTCAGACATAAGCTTTAAGAGAATCTGGAAAGATCCAAGTCAACTTGCTCTTTGGCCCACAGGCAGGTCAAGCAGAAATTTTAATTTTGAGGGCCAAAACGGGGAGATTAGAAAGACACCTGAACTGCAAGATTAATTTAGTGAGAGGCACATAAATCCCTCAGGTGGTCTTCTTTGTTTTTTCTGAATTAAGTTGTTTTTTGTTGCAGAAATGAGAACTCAGAATATAGTATTGCAAGCCTATTAGAACGCCAACATTATGAGATATTGCAGATACACATATCTGTCATCTTGAGCAAAAATTAAGGGCAATGGAACAAGGATATAATGTAAGGTGTCAAAGATAAGGAAGCATCTATGCCTAAAAGTTTTCTAGATTCTTAGAACCATGGGCCATGGGAAAAGCTGTAGGAAAAGAACTCTGGAGATCATCTAAAGCAACTCCCAGCTCAAAATGGAACTATTGCAAATACAAAAGCATCTCAGCTGGGCCTTCTCCAACTCAGAGAGTGTTGGAGTCTTCCAGGGACGGAGAACCCACAGCTGCTGTAGTTTTTCTACAGTAAATCACCCAGAGACATTAAAGGTTATCATATCAAACATATCTGTCATTTCAAAATCAAAGATTGATGCAGGATGGAGAAAGAGGTTGTTGTTGCATCACTGCTCCCATGCAAGAATTTTGAGGTCCCTGGAAGTAGAAGCAGGAAGATGGGAAAGATGAGAGGCTGCCCCCATTCCCTTAGTTTCACTCAATTTGATCTCGGAATCTCTTTTCCTCCAGACCTTTCAGATGTACGAGTTGTATTTCCTCAGAGGACTCCACCAACTCCCAGTTAATCTGATGTGTCTTTTTCCTGAGGGAAAATTTCCTCCCCTGGTAAAATTCCCAGATCTTACACTCGTCTCTTCTAAATGTTGCTTATGTCTGGACTTCTCCTGACCCTCCCCCATTCTAAAATGGGCTGCTGGTGGAAATGTTTCTGTCTATTTAGTTTATTTAGTCTATTTAGTAGAAGTAAAATTATGGAGGGCAAAGTGGGAGACTAGAATTTGATTTCCTCTGGTCTTTCAAGTATCAAATGTCCTACTTGTCTGAGTTGGATTGAAAGATGTTGACCATGAAGTGTATAAACATGTTTCTGCCCAAAACTACTTTGTGCAGTCTGCAGAATGATGTACCTCTGTGGAGGTGCCTGTCTATTGACTCTTGAGTTTTTTTGCTATACATTAATATAACTTGAAGAGAAAAAGTAGGCTGTGAATGAAACAATGCATTCCCTGAGAAGAGGACATTTGCCTTGGAAAAACATTGGTCTCAACCCCTTCAGACAGAGCAAAGGGTTGAATCTGAGCCTAACTTCCTAAGCAAATGACTTAACCAAAGAATTTTGTATGAAAGGTGGGTGGCAGACCCTCCTTCACTGTCTGTTCTAAAAATCACCCACAAATCATTTTCCAAGGAGCTTTCTGGGTGTGTGTTGGGTGTTTTTTTGAGAATGTCTGCAGGTTTGAGCTCCCCAGGAGACTTCAGCAGAGGAATGCCTTGATTCATAGGTGGGAGATATCTATCAAGCTGCTTAAACTGTTCTGGGCATGTGCCAAAGCCGTGCTCTGGACACCCAGAAGAGCTGAAGCTCAGACAGGCAGGTGCCTTCAGCAAGATTCAAATAAAACACCTAAGCACTTATGGTGCAAACTAGGAGAATTTCATCAAAGAAAGAGAAAAGTGGTTTTCCCCATAACGTTTGCCCCACTAAGGTATTCAAAACTTCCATTATAAAATTTACTTTCTTGCTTAAAATTACACCACTGACACCTTGCTGCACTAAATACATGGACTGCCATTTCCCAGAGTGCATTTGGGATTTACAGAGTAGGTATTTCACTGTCTGAGGCCCCCAAGGA
This sequence comes from Fringilla coelebs, assembly GCF_963513975.1. NCBI lineage: Eukaryota > Metazoa > Chordata > Aves > Passeriformes > Fringillidae > Fringilla > Fringilla coelebs. The sequence continues at coordinate 51,003,063 of NC_140029.1, forward strand.
TCCCCCATTTCTGGGCATGCTTAGACCATGTCTAATGCATATCAGGAGCACTAGGTTCAACACAGGGCAGAGCTGCCACTGTCACTTTAATTCAAAAACACCGGTGTAGGAGAAGCAGTGGTGGAATATTAGCCTACAGGACTGACTGCCTACACAACCATGGACGACCCAGGTTCATTGAATTCTGGCATCAGACTGCAAGCACAAGAGCAGATAAATCCTCCCTGGTGAGGCCGTGGCATAATCTGGCAAAATTTTTATAATGAGGTAATTATTGAGCTTTTTCATGGTCTTCCTAATGAAGTATATTTTGAATAAGTTATGGGCATTTTTCCTGTCCCAGTTTGGCCTGCAGTTAGTTTAACTAATCTTTTCTGTTCAGTAAGCTTCCCTGCTCTGTGAAAGAATAACTCAATCCAGCATGTCATATCCCAAATGGATGGCAACTGCACCACAGCCACCTACCCCCGTCTGTGACTAGGATGAATTTAGCCCACTGCCACTGAAAAGGGCAAACAGTGACAGCAGCTGTCTGTGGGACAGGATGATAACAAAGTGTGAATAACAAGCCTCCTTTTCACGTAGATATTATGCAGATTATTCTTATTTGGTAACACTTGGGGTATACTGAGAAACTTAAACACATGCTGTTTGGTTAAGTAAACTATGAAAGAATATGGGAACCCAAAAGAACTGAAAAAAAAAAAAAAGAAAAAAGCTCAACCTCATTGCCAGATTGGATTCAAAATTCTGCAAAGCTGGTGAAGGTAGGCTGGAGAAAACAAAAGGCAGCAATGCTATCTATGACACAAGAAGAAAAATAGGAAACTCAGCACAGGGTTTAAAGATGTCTGTGGAGGTGGGTGAGTCATTGTTGCTCACACTTTGAAGTGAAGGAGACAAGCCAGTGCGTCATATATTATTTCCTCTTAATCTGCAGAGAACAGGCCATCCCAAGCCATTGATGGAAGCCAAACACTTGGAGCACAAACGAAACGTGACTGGACATGGGTTTCTCTTAGTCAGGCATCCTGGGAGCCCAGAACCACAAGTCAGACTCTGTCAGCAGTTGAAATACCTTTGGTTCACCGGTTAACAACCTGGCGATAAAATGAACTGTGGCTGAAACTAAGTCTACGTGGGCCTGGTGTAATTAGGAGCCAAGTTTCATACCGCTATAGGGCTGATACTACACCCACTGAAGTCAATGATAATCTTTCCATGAATAACAGAGGCAGATCTTTTCATCTCTTGATGCCTGTACTTATAAAACAGGAATAACGGTACTTTCTTTCTCCTTTATTTGCAGCCTCACAAACATTTTACAGTGAGGACTGTCTCTTTCCAGGCACTCCATGTGGCATTTAACACCTCCAGATTTTTTTGCTTATTTGGAATTTGGAGCTAGAAAAACACATTACAACTGGCAGGACGTATCCAACAGATATGATGTTTGCTGTATGCAGACTGCCACAGACTTGTGGAGATATGAATATCTAAGTCTACTGCTACCAATAGATACACTGGCTTCTGGCAGGTTTTGAAACCCCTGTTTAAAAACTCTAGGTCTTTTATTTCTTCTTCTTTGAACTACTGCAGTAGTACAAAGCTTGTGAAGTCAGCATAGAATTTTATAGGACTCTACAAGTGCAAGGCTGACTCCATCAGGTAAGATAACTACTAAGTTGAGTAAGTTGGATATGAATCTTTTATTCATACAGTGCTGTTTTAAAGTGCAGGTCAGTTTGTTACACTAAGATCAATCTCTAGCATGGACAGGACAGACAGCAGAAGAAAACCTTGCAAGATCTGTATCATATTGATTCATGTTGACAATTGAGTTGGACTCTTCATCTCATCTTTAGGTCACTTACATGAATATATGCTTCCTTTGGGTTTTTCCACTTCATGGGAAGCAACTCAGACTATTACTCACTGCTTTAGAAGAGATGCTGGCAGACCCTTTAGTTTACATCCTCTGTAGTGCTTGGGTCTTTGGGTCTTCTTTTTTTCTTTTTTTTTTCTTTTCAAGCAAATATATGTTTACTTGGATATGATATGCTGACAAAGTACTTTGTTATACTTTTGTCACAAAGCACCACACCACCAAATACCTCACAAATATAAACACTACGTGAAAGGATGTTGTCTTACTAAGTCTTGAACTGACAATCATGCTCTTTCTAGGTTCTAAGCACCTTATTAATGAACATGATCCAATAAAATTATGTTAACACTTCAGATGAATATTTCCTCAGAGTCCTGAAATGTCCTCACTTAGACCCTGAGAAACTGTTGTTATGTCACAGCATACTTGAAAGGTCACAGTATTAGTAGAAAAGCCAGAGGTATCAGCCCTCCAGCCTTTGTAATTTGCTGAGCCATTCTGTCTTGAAAACCTGATGTCTTTCCTAGCAGAACTGCACATTTTAAGGCTAGAAAATTCTCTCAAAATTATAGACTCTTTCAAAACTTTTGTAAGCTAAATACTTTGTTGTTGCTCTTGGAAGAAAACAAATCCTTGGGCAACCGAGCATAGAAAATAGGGCTGAACAACCTGTTCAGAAATCCCAACCTGCCTAAACACAGCAAGTTTCAGCTTGAAGAGGACTGATTGTGCTGAGGATGGCCTGAAGCCCACAAAATGCAGCTAACTTCCGTGTCAGTTAGTTAGGAGTTTCTGGGTACACTCGTTCCTCTAAAGAGAAGGCTTCACTCATCTAATTGAGTCTGATTTAGTTTTGTTCACAAAATATAAACAAGAAAAAGCAAAGCAAGAAAAAAAAAAGTACTGAAATAACCTGGGTGGCATTTTTTTCAGTGTTGTAGACATAATAATCTCTTGAGATGCGTGTGAGGATTTTGTGGATGCCAATATCTTCTGCTCCTTACTCAGAAAAGTCCCAGATGGGGAAAATTTCCTTGACTCTCTCATGGTGGCAATGGAAAAATGTGGAAAGGAGAAAAGGGTACTGATTCACTAGAGTATTTTATTCCAAAATGACACATGGATGTAATATTGCTGGGATCGATTTAGTCACATAAACATAAAACTGGGTCAAAGAGGTAGGATGGATTTGGCTCAAAAGATCTATTAATGTTTTGAGGAAGGGGACCCTACCTCCTACTACTTCAAAATAGCATGCAAAGTTTTTTTACATCAAATAACAGTGGCTGCCAATAAGACAGCAGCCTGGTTGAAAACACTTTCACATGACTGCAGGTAACCATGTGTTATAAACTAGCTGAGACCTGGGAAAACACTCTAGGCAGTGGTAGGCAGACAGGTAAACTTAGCCTCATGCTTTGCTTTTAGAAGTTCCAGTACGTACTGCCGCAACCAGTTTTTGTTTTGTTTTTTTTCCCAGAGAGCCAGTCTGTAACCACAGACAAATGTTTTTCTCTGTTGAAACTCATCCTTATGGCACGACAGCCTGGCTAATTCTTGGTTATACTACGTACATAATAAGAATGCTTAAACATAAAAGGGATGAAAGACCAAAGCAGGAGAAATTTCTCTCAATTTTACATTCCAGAAAAGCAAAATCTGGCATACCCCGGTCTTTTTGTTGCTTCTAGAGGCTGAAACAGGGGATGTGAATGGCAGCCATTGCTGACAGTTAGGTCTCCATATTTATTAAAGAAAGCTTTCTCGTAGGCTCCTCTTTTGTCTGGTTTTTTTACATATTCTCTCATACTGTGGATTGAACTCTGTGCAATAGCCCACAATCTGCAGGCTTTGTCTTCTAGTTTCTGTTGTCTACAATCTGTCATCTAGTTTCTGTCTTGTTCACCTTTTGTGACTAACCTTCTAAATCCTCCTTTATCTCACCTGTGTAACTGTGCCAATAAAAATTTCAGCAAAATAACATTGTGTTCATGTCCTATGACTGTCTCAAAATACTCAAGTTAGCAGTTTAAGGTGTAAAAAGATTTTTTTATTATTTGTTGCTTGCCCTAAAAATCCATCCTTGACATCTGAAAGTCAAACTGCTCTTTCTCCATACATATAAACAGCTTTGAAAATTCAGCTATGGAAATCTGGGGCCCAGTTCATTATTAGCTTAATAATGGATGAGACGAGGCTGATCCACGTCACTTTTCCATGTATGGGCTGTGCAAGGCCAGCCAGAGCTAGGGAAGTAAGAAAATTTATTTCATAAGCAGCACAGGTGAGCACAACTGGAGGAAAACTTAGTCATTTCATTCTTGTAAGTATTTGTGTTCCCACTTTCCATTTGGTCAAGGATCCTCCGGCTTACGCAGGTGCTTACCGCATTCCAGAGGGGGTTTGGAGCTGCCATTATGGACTGAGCTGGGTATCGCTGGCAGGATCATGCTTACACAGAGATGTTGTTCAGCTACACAGCTGTGCCAGAGGAGCCAGTGCTCTGTTGTTTTGTCGTATTCCAACTATCTTTACTCATAGTGAGTAATTCTTTTGAAGTCAGTGTGTCTACGCATGTGAGTAATGGCCTCAGGATCCGGCCCTTCAACACTGTATGACGTGTTGTGTTTCAAATGCTTCTGTACTGTTGTTTTTAAAACTTCATTGCGATTCACCTACTGGAATTATCTTCTGAATAGCTTCTTTCCATGGATTCCATTATGTATATTCTTTTATTTATTACATTTTCACTTTGATCTGCATGCCAATCTAGATAAACTCAATAAAGATAGAATTTTAATGAACACAAGGAACTATGTGTAGCTGCAACAGCCAGTTTTACTAGTTTTATGGGTGTGTGCATTTATTTTTACTTGTGTAATATCCAGCTTGCAAGGTTACGGTGTGTGAAACACTTCATATTCATTTGATTGTTGTAAGGAATGAGTTATCTCTATAATTTTCATGACTATCATTGGTACTTCATTTTATCTGTTTGAATGTTTTTCTTCAATTGTACAGAATTAAAGAAGACTTAAGAAAAACAAATACTAAACAGATCACGACAAAGATCAATATTTTTCAGAGACAATACCCAGGAGTCTTTCAGAACAGGGACTTTCAACAGTGAAATGTCTACCATCTGGCTCCAGGTAGGTTACAGATGGATGTTTCCAAGGTCAGGATCAAAGTAACTTAAAACTTGTTAAAAGGCAGCCTGAAGTAGAAAGGGTTGGAAACAAGCAGCAGTTTCTGGGTATTTGTGTCATCTAGTAGAAGAGAAGAGCAACACGACTCATGCTTGTGGAAAAAACCTTGTGTGGAAAGCACACAAGGACTAAGGCTTAAATGTAGATGGACAAGACTTTTGTCATCTTTTTTTACTGTTACATATCTTTTCATAAGTAGTGCATGGGTTACTCAAATAAGGCAATCAACACAACCTCTTGGAGAGATGTTTTTGTACATGTGTCATAGCCAGGCAAGTAATGACCGGGAGACAGAGGCAGCCATCCAGACATAAAGCTGTTAGGACAGTCTCTTTCACAATAGACAGGCGACAAGAAAAGGAGCAGGTTTCAAATGTTAGAGATGTTTAAAAGAACAAAAGAAAGGAAAAAGAGAAAGAAGAGAGGTCTAGAGTAGAAGAGGTCTTGTAAGAGGATCTAGAACAAAGCATCTCTGGCAACAACAGAAGGTACTTTAACAGATAACAACAAACAGAATTGTGTAGATACATGAAGCTATTCATAAGAATTAGTCTTTGTTGTCTGCAGTATAATAACATTAACAAATGGGATCACTGCTTCATAATCAAAATGGCTGTTACTAAAGGGATGATGTCTTAATTATAGTCAAACAGGAAGTTTGTGCTCCTTTTCATTTTTCTGGAAACATTGGATTATGTAACCCTTGAAGCCACTTGTGGAAGTTTGGATTGCTGCACATGGACAGCAACTACATTGGACCAAAAATCATTTCTCAGGAGGAATTAGTTATACTACCAGCATCCATAGTGACTACCACAGCGGCCCTCCCAAATAAAGGAACAACCAGGGGTTGACTTGGTTCAGTTCATTATAGTGAAGTCATAATGTGGTGCAATTCACTATAGTAGAGCTATAATGTGGATCTACTTCACAGGCACATTGATTCTGGAAATGAAGTTGATACCAGCTGTCTGTCCAGGGTGGATATACACACTCACCTGTCTGGGGGAAAGCTGGCATGAACCAAACTCATTCCTCTTCCAAATTCCAGTGGCAAATACCATTATTGGAAGATATTTATGCTTTTCTTTACCAGAGACTTGCTACAGTTTAACAGTTGACAACAAAGAGGAATCAGCGCCACGTGTCTAACCAGCCCTCAGTGAAACTCCAGTGGAGTATAATCACCTCAGACTCGCCATCATAATTCTTTGTTGTATACTAAAAGTGTTATGATAAACAAGGTGGATGCAGCTGGCATACAAATCAGGAAGAGACTGATTCTCTTTCCTGAATTTACCTTCACCTTCCAGTGCTGTCTCAGAGACATGAGGTATCGCAGTTCAAAGATCACTAGTTTCAAGAGTTCATCTGACTGTCTTGATGAAAATAATTAAAATGCTTCTCCAGAAAATGACAGAAGGACTCCAGCAATGGAGGATGTAGCAGCTGAAGCAATTGGTGTCACAGAAATAATCATAATGCTGCGTCCATGAGACAGGGTAAGCATGGAAAACATGGCTCTGCCAAAGGGATCAGGAAAAGGAGGATGAAGTACACAAATGAGACAGAGCAAGTTGTTGCAATAGTGGGAAGAATATGCTACTTACATCAGCCAAGGAGCAAGAAGGTATGCCTGCCTCTCAATTATGCAGGATGTCTGACTGTTCATGTTTTGTCAGTGCTTTGTCCTAGAAATTGTTTGTGCTTCATTCCGAATGCTCATGTGAGAGTTTTTGGTCCTTGTTTTAATATTTGGCTCAACCTTCCCATTCCTCATATTAAGCTCATTCTCCTTTTTTCAGAGCTGATCTTTTCCTCAACATGTGTCTTTCCTCAACATAATTCAACACTGAAGTTACCTGGACAGCCAGGGCTTGGTCTGTGTTCTGCATTTCTTCTGGGACAGTGCTGTCACTACATATGGATTTCCAGGTTTTCAAAAATAGGGACACTCCAGTAGGAGGCCTGTCTATACTGGCCATAGGCCTGGAAGTAGACCACTTTTACACCAGCAAGGTATGTCAGAAGGATTTTAGTGTGGTTTGTGTTGAAAGGGATCTTAAACATCACCTCGTTTCAACCCCCCAGCCTGGACTTAAGTACCTCCAGGAATGGGCGTCCACAACCTCTCTGTGCAGCCTGTTCCAGTGCTTCACCATCCTTATAGCAAAGACTTTCTATGTCCTGTACCAGAGTACTTTTCTATAACCTGTGCTTGAAGCTGTGTAGACAGCTGCAAGAACAGAGTTACATACCTCTGTATTTTGTTCAGATCTGATCACAGTCTTCTGCCTTGTTTCAGGAAAGTATTTGTCTGATTTGAAAGTAGTGGAGAATCTCTGCTGAATTTTCAAGTAGAAATGATCAAGTAAGAATAATTAATTTTGCTTTACTCAACTCCATGGTAGGGCAAGGCTTGACTTCAAATCATTAACAGAAATATGTTGATAAAAATTTGGGATTAACAACTGGATAAAAATCCATGCAATAAAAATAAAATTTAAAAAAATCTTGCTGATTTTAGAATTGAGAGAAGTGAGTTAATGTCTATGTTGGTCCTGATGCATCCTTTGACATAACCTAGGCGGTTATGGCACAACATAGTGTAAATATGGGTTGTATCCCAGCCTCTGCACTTCCAAATGCCAGTCCTGCTTCATTGGCTTCAAGGAAACCTGAAGAATGAAACTAGAATATGATGCCCTACAGGCTGGGTAAATACATAGCAAAGATGTTTAGCTTTGCAGGTTCAATCAAGGAAAGCCAAAAGCAAGAAAAAGGTGTTTGCCCATTACCACAAAGAAATATATACCAGGCAAATAATTTCACCTCCCTCAGCCTTGCCTCAAAGGGAAAATAACCACAGAAGGTGCACCCTTGGTGTACACACACCTGCCCAGGTGAACGGGCTGGAACAGCGAGCAGGTCTCCCGGGATCCCTGCAGCTGTGTGGCACTGTCCGTGAACCCTTACCAAGAAAGAGTCAGCTTTGGGGTGCTGGGGAGGAAATTTCCATGGAATATCTGGTGTCTTGCTGGGCATCTTATGGGGGCCTGCTAATGGCATGAGGCAGCAGAGAATCCAACAGTGGCTGGGACAGCTGTGGAGGGGCTTCAGTGACTTCGTGCCCCAGAGACCCGACAGCTTTCCTGCCAGGCGCCTGCCTCACTCATGCCCCAGGGCTGCAACACTTTCTCCACTGCCACATCCCCACAGGAAAACATTTTCCTTTTCAGTTGGGCTGGGCATCCATGGCCTATGGGCTGGGCTGGTGCTGGAGCTCTGTTCCAGACAACCTGCAGCCACCCCTGTGGGAGGAAGGAGGACACAGGCACCTCCCTACTGCAGAGAAGGTGAACATTAATTGTATTGTAGTTATCCTAGGAGAAGCCATTTGTGTGCATTTGTGTGCAGCCCACAAAGAATGCACTAAACCCCCAACTAAATCCTAGGTTTAAAAAAATTCCCATCCTGTGACTACAGAATCTGTGCTGTCCATGAATCCATAACAGATGATCCATCCCTTGCATTGGCTGCAGCAATGTCTGATTCTTAAGGTGCCTAGAAAATGATGGTCTGTCCCCTCACTCTCCACAGAGCACAGCCTGCTTTATTGTTACAGTGAGCACAACCTTGTACTCTGTCAGCCCTTACTTTATGTGTGTCTCTGCTAACAAATGGATCTCGTGACGAATGCTAATGACAGGGCACAAGTACTTTTGTTGAAAGAAATCTGGATTAACGATAAAATATTTTAAAAACTGCTGTCCTATTCACAACTTTTCTTCTAAATGAAAACTGCCTCTCCATTTTCTCTGATGCAAAAATAAATGAAGAATTTTGGCTTTCTTTTAAGCAGAATGCTAAATTCAACTTGAAATCTGTGCATCACATTTTCTTCTTGATCAATTCAACACATTCACAGTAACAAATTTTACCAAGACAACAAAAAAGCCAATTCTTCTCACAAATTTATCTCATTGAATATACTGAGAGCAACATGCAGAGATCATTACTTTTTGGTAGGTATATTTCTAAAGGACAAGTGCTCTGAAACAAAAAACAATGCAAAGTGATGCAAATTAAACAAATATGATGCAAATGCACATCCCTAGTGCCAGTGAAAAATACTGAGATAGGGCTTGGAAACAAGAATCTAGACAAATAAAAAGCAAGTGGAAGCATGTATTTTACAGCTAAATGCCAGTATGTACATTAAATACAAATGTTACAATTGTTCTGAGGGAGAGATTAAAACTTTACCCTTTGGGATTAACTATTTGGAAAGCAACAGATTAAAGGCATATTTGCCATCCAACAAATTTCCACAACACTACAGCAAAACCCTTTGAAACATAATTCTGATTTACAAAATTTAGAGCTTCAATATGAATGTTCATGAATATACATGAAAATCATCAAGTAATAAGATAACACTGACATTAGAATTACAAGATTTCTTTCTGCAGACAAAAAGTAGTAGAGTGTCATGCTAAAAATACAGTAATCCAAGAAGTCTCCTAATAATCAATTTTAGAATAGATGTTTGATTTCAGAAACAGTTTTATGTGGTGGGTCAACGAACCAAAAGAATAAGGCTAGTAATGAGCTCAAGACAGACATTTTTCTAGCGCTTCCAAAAAAGGAGATTTTCGATTCTCTCTAGTGAATCTATCTTTTCGTGGTAATCTCCTTACTGTAGCAGACTTTTGCATCCCCTCTTCAGTCCTTTTAGACCAAGTAATTCTCTTTGAATGGCTCTTCTTTTTGCATGTTCTAGACCTCTGTTTGTTTTCTAGACCTCTGCTTGTTGTCCCCTCCTGGAGTTTGACTATCTGCTTGCTCAAGTGCAGCACCCAAAAGCAGGCAGTCTTCCAGCTGAGGTTTCATCAATGCCAAACAGAGCTAAGCAGTCAGTTCCTGTCTCTTACAGATGATTTCTTGATCACATCATGATGAATTTCTCTTGTTCTCAACACCCTCAGATTGCTGACTTGGCTTGTGCTTCAGAGTAATCCTTTCCTGTTGTGCTGCTGTAATTATCATTATTCTTTATTTCATTTGTGTGCTTGATTTTTCCTTCTAAACTGCAGTTCTCTGCATTTCCCCCTGGTTAGTTTCTCTTTGTGAATTTCAGGCCATTCCACCACTTTGCCCTTTTGATCTGTGGAGATCTTCAAAGTGCTTGGAACATCATCCTATCTGTGCCATCTCCAAATTAACTCTGTGTGTGTGTGTGTGTGTGTGTGTGTGTGTGCACTCTCCAGCCTTCATGAATGTCTGCAAGGACCCTACTCAAGGACTTTGCAATTTTGCAATTTTGCAATTTTGCAGTGAATGCTTACTATTTAAGAAAGGTGTTCCAGGCTGTCCTTCTGCCCAATTATTTCTTCTAGGCTGTTTTGCCTTGCTTTGCTCATGATATCATGAAATACAGTGTCAGAAAATTCCCACCAAATATTTATCCACTGTTCACTCACCCTTTAGCAGGATAGTTATCCAGTCCAAGAAGGAAAAGGGCAAATTACTGTAATATTTTCATGCTGAAACATGAAGTTATCCTTGCATTGTAAACAAAATTCTAAAGTAAAACGATTTTTTAAAATAAATGCCTGAACTTTTCTACCAGTGATTTAACTGATTTAACTAAATTTTGCATGTTAACAAAAGAAAAAGTACACTAAACACACTCATACTACAGGCATTTATAAATACTTCTGATCAGACAGCAAATGAGTAAAAATTAAGCTTCACTTAAAAACTGTTTGCTTTGGCATCTGCCCTATAATGTGTCTGTGCAAAGAAAAGGTTAGTCATGCAACATAATTATTTTCCCACCTATTCTTGTCACAAAGTTTTCTGAAAGTGCAGTTTCTTTCTTCCCTCTATGTAACCTCAGAATAGTATCTCATGGCCACAAAACTCTGATGTTGTGTAAATATCTGTTAGGGCATTTGATCTTTTCTCTCTTCTTTCCTCCTCTTCCATTAGCAGTTTTTATTGCAGGAGCTTGAATACAAGATATTGAAAGCTCATGTTTCTGTTTACACTAGGTCCATATTGGTACACAGAACATGGAGGAAACAAAAACCTTGGGCATCGTTACAGAGGTTGTCATCAAACAGCCCCTATTTTGTAGTTTTTTCTTTAACCAGTGTCAGGAATGACATTTCAGGGCCTGGCAATTCATGCATTAAAAGGATTTTTTCAGGGATTCTTTGAAAATACTCTTTTATTTCTGTGTGCAGTGAAAGGCAGTACATTTTAACCTGATAAATAATTTAAATTGGATAAAAACTGATGCTGATGTCTATGGTGCATGATCAGGTAGCGATTTGTGATCACATAATGATTTCTATTCTTCAGACAGGGTATGCAGCTCCCCTCAGTGTTACATGGGGACAGGAGGTGAATCAGACTGTTGCTTGTGTACCCTGGGAGTCCTGCGGGCATTTGCAGGAGAGCAGTGGAAACTCTCCAACAGTGGCAATGGTGCTGTTGTATCACATAAAGGACAAGGATGGTACAAAAAACCAGGTGGAGTTCATTCCTCTGGCGGCTGAGAAGAGCTGCATCTTTCTCCATTGCTGTAGTAGGGCACATGACAAGGAAGAAAACGACCAGAAAAAAAATTCTCCCCCAAGCCTTCAATTTCCTGCTGAATTTTTGCAGCACAGTGACACGGGAGGTCACTAAACTCCAGTGGCCCTTTCATCCTCGGGCCCTGTAAGGTCTGCAGGCAGCTTTACAGCAGAGAACAGCAGACATACTGAATTGCAGGTTTTTTTGTGACAAACCTGAAGGATCAAATGGACTATCAATGATATTGATATACAAACAGATCAATGACAGAATGTATACAACAAAAATTTTATCGGGACAGTTCTCATAATATGCATTAAGAATTGGATATGGCAGGTTTAACATGAATAGATAGATACATAGATAGATAGATATAGATAGACAGACAGAGGGACAGTTCTGGAATGAGGAACTGTCTGCCCTGTACAAAGATAAGTGGTTGGGGAAATGTTCTCTTTGTATTCGATCAGTACATAAATATTACAGTTTCCATGGTGTTGGTATTTGTCAAACTACTTTCTAAGGAGAAGCTCAAATACTGAATAGTTAAATGACTAAGAATGTCTTTTGAATGTTAGTTACTTCAAAAACTTAGTATGTAACAATATCCACCCAAAGCATTTACAAATTCCAAACCACCACAATTATTTTTGAAATTATAACCCCTCCCATGAAATATGTATAAACAGAACTCTCCCTAGTGAGTACTTGAAAATCTGTCCCTTTGGCCCCAGTCTTTGGTTCCTTGGTTAGTTAATTAATAGACTTTTCCCAGAAAATAAATTTCATACAAATCCAAACAATGGACAAATTCATGGAAAACGTGAACAGCTCATAGGCAAATCATGAAGAGAAAAAACAGTTGGAGTTCTTCAAACAATATGATAGATCATAAGAGTTCTTATTTTGCTTAGTATCAGAAAGAGTGGGAGCCTAGTACGTCTGAGAGGTGGTGTGGTAATAAACCTGTAGATGGTTAATATAACTCCAGAGAGGAAATTACATTCATGTATTGCAACAATTTTCTCTGTCTTTATTTCTTGCATTCCTCTTAAATTTAACCTGGTTTTCCTAATTCTCCATAATACAAAACTGCAATTTGTTGAAATCCATTACTGTACAAGTGGGTTCTGCAATTGTTATTCTCTAATCACTACATGGAGTACTAAAGAAATCATTACAGAGCAAGTGATGAACATGTTTAAGCACCCTTAAAAACGCCATTGCCCTGTACCTATATTTTTAGTCACTATTTTCAAGCCCACTGATTGTTAATTGCCCTTGGAGGTGTGTGTAAGTTATAAATGTTCCTGAGTGCTTTGCAAAATAAGGGTCTACTTTATCTACCAAGTGGAACTACAAACAGCTGGAAACTCTTTATTAAGCAGCCGGAAGGGAGTGAAATAAAATGAGAATTTAATAAAACATTAAAATGTTCCAATGGCTGGCTTTGCACGAAAAATTCAAGCAAACTCCAAACACTTTAGAATGGAAGTCTCAAAGGCACATCAATGTATTTTGAGCAACAAAAACCCACCCTTGTGCTCACATATTTCATTACCCACTCGCTGGCTTCATCAGGCACTTTTGAATAAGACAAACTCTCATTAAAACTAATGGTAGTTTTGCCTAAACATGCACCTGCAGGATCAGGCTTCACTTGCTGAAACTCACATTTACTCCCTGAAACTAGCATCAGATCAGCATGTTGATAAGCACTGAATACATTACCGCAGGAGAACATACAAAGCTGCATTTGAACAGGTGACATTTCCTTTTCAAGGCAGACCTGTTCAAAAGTTTAGCATTAATCATTTCTAAACAGGCATAACAGAATTATCTACTATATCTGTCAGCTTTCTGCTTCTTATAAAGGTAAACTTCTTCAACCTGTAGAAAGTGATGTCAAAAACAATAAAGTAGGGCCACTGATTAATGACTCAGCGCAATTTAACTGAAGCATCAGAACTTGCTCTATCAACAACTGCTACAAGTCAGCAATATCTCTGTATATATGTATGTACTGCTTGAAGTAAGAGACAATATTTGGTTTGGTTACCTCAGGCTCAGTTTTGCAGAACGCTATGGTCACAACTGACTTTTCACAGATGAGTGAGCACACCAGACTGGACTAGCAGTCAATATCCATGTAAACTACAGGAGGGTGCCACAGATGCACCTGTGTCCTTTTTTGAAGGGCCTCTGTGGGGGTTGTTTCAAGTACCTGAAGCTCTATAATCCATTGTTTGCAACAAACAAAAAAAGAAAAGGGCTTGCATGCAACTAGCAGTAGCTGTAGCATTCCAGATGCACCTACTAGAACCCACAGGGATGCCCATGTGTATGGGGAAGAGGGTTGCCCTTGATGGCCCAGGTTCCTGTTTGTACTGGTGTGCCTGGCAGAGCTGTCTCTGGAATGGGGGCCTGGAGGGTGCACCACAGTACTGTGAACTGAGCATGAGTCTCTGGGACTCTGCAAAAATTGATTTCAGCCACAGCTGGGACTGTGCTTGCAGATTTTGCTCTTTGTGCAGCCCAGCTGCACTTACAGTAATGAATGACACTTGCATGGGACCATTCTCTAGCATCAAAATTGGCCAACTCACAGTGTACCATGTCATTAGTATTAAATTATCTTACTTCCCAAACCAGGGTGGCCAGACTCGTGTGACCACCAGGGAACAGTCTCTGGCCTCTGCTGAGTCCCCAGTCATGCCAGGGAATTGTTTCGGGAAGTTCTTGGTGGCCCAGGCCAAAATCATGTCAGCAACTGCTCTGATGACTTAAGTTCCAGTGCCCTGGCACCATTTAATTTACTGGTGGAGAGTAAGACTCAGTGCATGTGGTCTTGGGAGCAGCCTCAGGGAGCATCTCAGAGTGAATGTAGAAATATCCCCTGAGGCTACTGATGGGACAAGAAACTCCTTGAGCTGAGCAAGATTATCAACATCTGGCCTATAATTAACAGCACTGTCCAAGCTGACAATACTCTGATAGAGCAATGCTTAGCACTGTCAGAGCTTGCTCTGTTTTGATTAATGAGTGTACATTTAACTAAACGGTATACATTAGCTATTATTAACAGCACATTCATTGTTAAAAACACATTACCTAAATGCTTCATTAGATTATTGCCTTTCCAATAATACATTAATCAATATGCCTGTAGATGAAATGATTTGAAAAAATTGCTCATCTTTATCTCAGAAATAAATGTACTAATTTATTATTCCGTGAGGATACTGATTAAAGAATTGTGAGCATTTAAATTCCTTCCCTACTGGGATATTTTAACTAATCTGGCTGTGGAAATACCACTCTACTTGTAGGATCACCAAAGAGCCTCGCACATTCCTATAACCTCAGATCTTATCATCACCTCTACAACCTTTGCAGAACCAATTATCAAAGTTTACTCATCAAGAAGCTCCC
Organism: Fringilla coelebs; assembly: GCF_963513975.1. Lineage (NCBI taxonomy): Eukaryota > Metazoa > Chordata > Aves > Passeriformes > Fringillidae > Fringilla > Fringilla coelebs. The sequence goes on from NC_140029.1 coordinate 51,018,177, forward strand.
ATCCCACAATAAAAAAATTGCTGGTGCCAGAGTAATACCTGAATAAGTCCTCCTGATAACCCACAGTCTAGGAGCTTTTATTTGGAGGTTGCCATCTGTATTTGTCTTCAACAGAAGGATAAGCAAAAGTATGTACCCAGATGTGACTGCCAAAGGCACTAACTTGAAAGACCTAGATAGACAAAAGAGCGTCTCATACCACATTTTGTAAAACCTAGACAATGGAAGAGCTGACAACAACTGCTTTGTATACAACAACTTAGCAGTTAGGGTGTTCCTGAAGAACATGGGAGATATGGGGCCTATGCTATTTTCCCATCTGGAGAGGTTCCGCTTCCAAGTCCCCAGGGAGTGCTCCAGCCACCACCATGTTGAAGTTGCCAGACTGCAGCAAAAACAAACACCAAGACCCAGAGACAAAGCAAGCAAGAAAGGATTTGACTCTGCATCCATCACAAAGGAAAAGAGTCCTAGGTGCTGGTCCTTGTTCCAAGAGTTGTTTGTATATCTTAGCTAATGATTATTTCATGTAAACAGTCATCGTATGAGGCATGAGAATCTCTGGGACTTTTCCAAAGTCCACTGAAGTCAATGGAAATCTAAGTTAACTGAAGTCAATAGAAAGTTTTCCACAGATTTCAGTAGGCTTTGGATCACTTTGGGAATACTTCTTGGGTGGTAAGGGCTCCATGCCAATGCACTGGAGGCATGCACCGATTTCATACTAACACACACGTTGTTGTGGCTTATTGCTATATTGGAACCAGCCTTTGAAAAGTATCATAATATCCTGAGGCAAACTAGAGAGTCAATTATTCAAAATGTTGGTCTTGAATGTTTAAAGGCCCAGTCATGGGCTCCTTGGGCTAAATTCCCACTGCCTGCAATAAGAACTTGCTCTGAGGAGGATGGGCAGAGCCAAGCTCAGAGACTCACATTTGCAGGGATTTTGATGTGCTTGGCACTGCCAAGCTGCAGCTGAATGCAGAGATAGCCAACCTGACCTGAAATCTCGTAATGTGGGTAACAAACACAATTTAGCTGTATTAGCATAGCACCTCATTGGGCTAACCAGCCCTGCCAAGAGGCAGAGTTCACTAGCCTGAGGAGAAAACTGCATGAAGATAGACTATTTCCGACTCATTTAGAGGCAGCTTTGCAAGGCAGTGCTTTGTGCCACGTAGACGTGCTAGCTGTCCTCCCATCCCAAACAATGCACACCCTCCAGTTCTGCAGCAGCTTAAGGTGCATCTCTCTGCCCTCCCCATGGAAGGGTCTGTCATGCAGTTTGATATTTCCATTATCTGGGGGCACGTATTGCAGCTTCCCTCTGAGCAGGAAAATCAGTCCCAGGTTGAAGTTTGGCATAAAAAATTTTAGCAAAGAGATTTTAATTGCCTTCTTTTTTTTCTTTTTCCCCAGGAAAAAAAACATCTAAACAAACCGAAAACTAAGATTAGTTGTCTTAGTGATTTCAGCAGTACAAAGCTGAGATTCCTAGACACAATTGCCAGCACCAGCCAGCATGGTCGCACCATCTCATCATGGCTTTGACCATGGGCCTCATTTCTGCTTGCAATTTGATGAGATGCCATTTAACTTCTGAGGATTCCAGTTCAGATTCCTTTTTCGAAGGACACACCTTCCATTAAAACTGTTTTCCTGGCAACTAAACAAGTCTAATTTGCTCATTGCAATTTAAACTTTCTTTAATAATTTGCTCAGTGTTTCAGTTAACATACAAGCCACTACTTACCTGATTGTAATAGCACCTAACACTCTAGTCCAGGAATTCAGATGCACTACATGATTCTGTAATCCACTTTATGCATTATTTATACTTTGGTGTTTTAGTGAATATGGTGCTGGATCTGCCCATGTTTTTGACTTGGCATCTCCTCATGGCAAGTGTCAGCGTCTCAGTCCAGTAAAATGTATAATTTGTGAGATAACTCAATGAGAACTGAAGTTGCTCAACTGAGAACCCCACAGTATTTTCTCCATAGAGGGAGATAAGATCTTTGCCCCACAGAGTTAAAGAGATAAATTAAACACTGGCAGACAGGTAGACCAGCCACATGCTGTATTTCTCAAGTGAGTTACCACATTGTGGGCATTCATATTGCCAGCTGGTGAGGTGCAAGAAAAAGGAGGAGCAGGGTTTGATTTGCTGTGAACCACCTTGGTTCTGTGAGCATCTGTACCCAGTAGGCGATGCAATGCAAAGTCTGCACAGCCCCTGCAGACTGTCTGGAGGCTGCTGGAATAATCCTGCTGCAGGACACAGGGAAGACATGCCTTCCCCTTTTTGCAGGTACCCTGCACCCACACTGGCAGCAGCTAAAGTAAACACACCCACAGAGTACAACGAGCACCTCCTTTTGCAGCCCCTTGAAGGTTCTTTCTGTACATTTGATTTCATGTCTGGTAAGGAAAAAATCATCCATTGCCATGGCAAGATACCATTGCAAAGGCAGTTCTTGACTACTTCTGCTGAAAGTTATGTTTCAAAATCCTCTCAGCCAGTTGCACTTAGAAAAATAACTTCTCAAAACAACAAAGAACTGAAGTCTGTACTCAGAGAGGGGATAAAGAATGGAGCTGTCACCATAGCACAGATGCAGCTCTCTACTCAGGAGGGAACTGTACACTATTTTTTTATGAAAAATCTGAATGCTTAGAACCATGAAAACAAACAAGGGTTTCAACCATCATTTACAGCACTTGGAATTTTCATAATTTAAAACTTTCCAAGAGTTCTCAATGGGCAAACATCCTGCGTGCTTGTTGCACTTTCATATGCCCAATAGGCTGTACAACTTCAAAGAAATTAATTTTGCTGCTTGCTAAAAAACCTTTTTAACATTATACACCTTCAAAAATGTTATGGTACCTGGTGCCAAGAGTCTGTATTTTTAAAATTCCCTACTTCAGTCTGAGTTCTAAACCCATTAAACTCAGTAAGAGTTTTGACGTTAACTTAAAAGAGTGGAAGATCAAACAATTATCTGACAGACTATAACAAGACTTGGGAATAATTAGGGAGTTTTGAAGCCTATCCATACAGGAGCTTTTTCTTTGCTTTAAATAAGAAATATATTCAGAAATGTATTTTGGAAATATTAATTTAAATTTAGAAGTGGGGAGGTTTAGCGTAAAGGCAGATTTTTGACTCTAATGTTTGGTCTTGTTTGATACATTTTGCACATTTTTCACATCTCTCTTTATCTAAATAAGACTGGGGCAAGCCAGGATAACACTTAGGCTGGTTATAATGCAGTTCTTTTCACTGAACTGTGTGGGCTGCTGTAAGATTTTTGGTACATCTGCAGTTAAAGCCTGAGAGCAAATTGTTTCCAAAATTGATCTTATCAAAAGAAAGATGTGTGGATTCATACGCAGATCCCAAGTCATTGATTTCTGCTGAGGCATTTTGTCAAAACACAGCGTTCATTAATAGAGAACCTGCAGCTGCAGACAACAAAGCAACAGAAAAAAATGGAGAATAGCAGCCATAACCTGTCCTAAGCCATTACTCCAGAAAAGCCAATCTGTCATTAGATGCTACTGCTGATCTGCCACCCATCAGGCTCCTAGAGCAGAGGAGTAGCTGGCCCCCGTTGTGGATATGCCACAGCCTCCTGAGCAATCTGCTGCCTTAACAAGGTCTTCTGCAGCTCAGGCAGATGTGAGGGTGTTTCTGTTCCTTGGGACCAAGGTGACCAGAATGTATGAAAGCAATAGTGTTATTGAAAGAATTTAGTGTCTCTGCAGGTGTATACACATGCACACTTTATTCTTAAAGCAGAGGATGTCAACACTTCTTTAAAGAGTCAGGAAACCCTTGGGTACTCCTTGAGCATCTCCTGTATTCTTCATGTGGGATAAAATTATTAGTATCCTCTTCTGAAAACACAGAGTGCCTGCGTTTTTCTAGAATATGCTGTTATTCCTGGCAAATCTACATATAAAATTTTACATGTTATCTTTTTTACACTGAATTTGTTTAGTATCTACATAACAGCACAAGCCCTTTCTCTGCCTCTGTGTGCAAGCACAAACCTAGAAAAAGTAATAAGATAGTAGAAAAATGTTAGTTTTTGTTTCATGGTTTGTAAAAGACAAACTGTCATCTCCTAATTGTAAATGGACAATCAGTTTCCTATTTTATAAATATTTTAAGGAGCCTGTCACCATAGTAACACAATACTATATATGACTATAAACTCCTTGTCCTTAAAGTGAAACTAAACCATGAAATTGGTCAAGGTGTTGTATTTCTTGTGCTCATTCCTGAAAATGGTTCAGACACATCTTCATCAAGCACAGAGACAGACTGTGCTTGATGAACTAGACATTAGTTTTCTGGTATTTGAAATCATAGGAAAACTTGGCTTTCCACATGCCCTGGATAGCTATGCCCTGCAGATTCACTGTTTATTAATTAAGTAATAATATGGTTTGAAAGCTTTCCTTTTTTCTTTCTTTTCCAAGGATAAAGATAAATTTTGTTACTAAAATAAAAATTCTAATAACCGCATTGCCTTCTGCATAGGAAGACTGATTTTCAACAAGGAGGAAAGTATCAATAAGGCCCAAGATTCTAAAGACAGAAGTTAAAGGCTTCTTGTTTTTCCATTTATTTTCAACTGTTAGACCAATCCATTACCTGGAAAACCCAACAATTTCCTTTTATATAAGAAAAGGGACCAGCAAAAAGATGTGTCTTCTGTTCCACAGAGATCTTGGGCAACCAGCAGAGAAACAGAAGACCAGGACTGGAACATCTCTTTCCTTCCCCAATAAATTGGTGCTACTGTCCAGCAGTGAGAATTTGAGCTGGATGCACACCACAGTGAGTCCTGTGGAGGGAAACAAGGGGATGGGACTCCCAACTGCTGTGCAGGACTTGCATGCTGAATGGGTCCTTACTATGAGTAACTAGATTTTAGTTCAAAAGAAGAAAAGAAAAGGAGATACTTTCTTCAGGTACCATCTACATTTCACAAAAACATGAAATTAATAGCTTAGTTTCAGCTCATTAAAAAACAGAGATTGCCTCAGATTTGCTCAGTTCCCTGCACAGATAATTGTAGATAAGTCTTGACTTTTACATTTTTTCCCCTTACATTCAGTGTCATCCCAGGCAGTTCATTCAAAGCTGTACAACCACTCATCTATAAAAACTGGAGTGTACAGTCTCTTGGCTGGGGTTTAGAAAGCTATTCAGCTCAAAGCAAGAATGACCTATCTGTCGTGTTGGAAGACCTACCACAAAGCTCTGGACCCCACTTACTGTGTTGGCTAAAACCCCACTGACCCTGCTGGTTTCTCAGGCACTTGGTTCCCATATTGTGCCTGCAATGAGACCTAAACTTTGGTGTCTGCAAGGTGGAGCTGAATCCCACCCCTTCAGACTGTCCTGTAGACCTTGGTTCAACTGCCTGGATTCTGCTCTTTGCACTTCACACAAGATACTTCCAGAGTATCTCACATGGCCTCCAAAACATCCACCCTACCCCTGCCCCAGCAGCCAGCCTCATGCAACTGCCCTGTCTGTCCCAAAAAATCTAATGTCACCAAACATGAAATGCTCATCAAACACCTAAACTCACATACCTGACTTGAGCTCTCAGTTTCCACAGACACAGCCTACATCAGTGAGGCACTCTCTTAGCTGCAGGAGATGTTTGAAAGGGGAAATAACCAGCCAGACTGCATAATCTCCTTCATTAACTGATATTGTCTCCGTTTTGTGGCCTTTGCTCAGAAAACTATTTCAAAGCCACCCACTTTTCCACCTTCAAATTAATTTTTTAAAAGTTAGTTTAACTGTTTAACTCTTGTTTTAAGTCACAGGGGTTTGTTTCAACAGAGTTGTCAGTGGCCCTTTAAGTAACCCAGTCTTTTCTAGCTGATGTTGCGATGGCTGCTTTAAAACAAAAGGCTCTCTCGGGTATAATCCTTACAGTTTAAAATAGATACAAGTTCAACAAGTTCTATATTTTATTTCTTTAATCCATTTCCTTATGGCCAGGATTTATGAGAAAGCTTTAAACTTTTAAACTTGCAATTGATACTATTGCAAACATCACAGATGCTTGTCTGTTACACTAAAATAAGAACTGTTGCTCTGCAGCCATTGCTGGCACCACAAACATGCCCTTACTGCAGTCTCAGAAACAGAGAAAAATGAGTTTTTATCAAGTCAGAATAATGCAGGATTTCTCATTCTGCCATTTACTTGAGGGAAGACATTTTTTAGAATTCTGTTACTGGAGACCTGAGTGATTTATATAAATTTGCTTAGCATGGTTTCCAAAGGTCTCATTATTTAAAGCCAATGACTCATATATCTATAGACGTCCTCAGTAGATTATTCATTATTTCCCACTCAATTTACTTATAGGAGGTATAATTAAGTTTATGAAATAAAACCAAAGTGTACAGTGATAGAATTGGGCTTAAATCAAACACACATTGGCAGACTCCCACAATAACTTGAAAAAATAATCTAAATATCTGGTTTGGACCCTTTGAAGGAACACATCTGCACTAACCCCTGTATTCAGAGAATAGACACACCAGTGGAAAAGTCTACAAAGGGGTCAAAAGAATTCTCCACCTGAGACCCCTAAATGAAAACTGGATCTTTCTTTGAAAAGACACATCCCAGCTAAACTTTCTGCAGTGCTGGAGATTTGCTCATCTCTTTGTTATAGTCTGTTTTCTTTAATCAAGTCCTGAAGAGGCTGCTATTGCTGTATTCTTATGTTGTGTTCAAATTAAAAGAGATGACTCAAAAGAGATCAAAGTAGCTGAAGGATAAGCAGTCACAGCATCTCATTTAGAACATATTTTTTCCTCAAACAAAACCGATTCAGATCTCATGTGCTAAATTGAGTTCCACACCATCAGGTGTTCCAGAAAGGTGGTTTTTTTCAGAATAACTCCATGGTATTTGAAGCTTCTTCCTCCTAGACATCAGTGAATCTCATCCTTTCCGTGGTCTTTAAACAAATTTTCCTTTAGAATGCTCCTTTGTAGTTTCTTCCCTCCTGACTGGTTTTTCCTTTTGAATACCAAAATAACCAAATTGCCAACACCCTTGCTGTATTTAACAGAGAGCTGGCTGCTGGGAGGTGTTAGACATACAGAAGTTTTGAGTGCTCATTGCCTTTCAAAATAAGGCCAGGCTCTGTGTTCTGGAAAGGGCTGACATGAATTTACTGTGTAAGATCCCAGAGAGTGTGCTGTCTGTCACTCCTTTCATGACTGAATGAATGAGGTTAGAAGTAACACACCGATAGAGCAGATATGCTGTGGTTTCTTGACAACGCAGGTATTTTCATCAGTAATTTAATTCCACTTGGAGCACCTGTATGGCGAGGAGAGGGTGAGGGAGTGGGGCTTGCTCAGCCTGGAGAAGAGGGAGCTGCTCAGGCATCCAACAGCAGCCCCCAGAACCCACAGGGAGGCCAGCAAGGAGCCCGGTCCTTCACGGTGCAATGTGGCAGGAAAACGAGGTAGTGGCCTTAAATTGAAAAGGGGGGAGGTTCAGAGTGGCTATAAGAAAAACAAAAATTCGCTATGAAGATAACAGCTCCTTGGACATTTGCAAGACATAACCAGATTAAAGCCCTAACAACTTGGTTTGAGTTTTTGTCATACCCTACCTTGGGCAGGAGGTAGGATGAGAGGCCTCCCGAGGTCTCTTCCTGTCTGAGTGATTCTGTGATTCCTATCTTTTCAGAGGACACATTTCCACCTTGTCTGCACATACCAGTATGAGCTACAGAGTTATCTACCTTTGTCTGAACTCACTGCAATGATTACCCCAGGGTAGAGAGGAAGGTTGTATTTTTGTACAGGCAACGTGAGGACAGAAGAAAGCTATATCCACATCATCTACATTTACATTTTAGGTATGCACCACAGGTGCAATTTAAAATAAAGAGAGGGGCTTGTGATCTTTGAATAATTTTGACAAAGATAGGTGCCTCCAGAAGGTGATCAGAGCATCTATTTTGGGTTCATATAACCAGGATCAATGTCCCGTCAGTCTCCAGGTTGTGAATGGCATTGATTTGGATGTGCACACAGATACAGACACAGCTCTTTGACTCCTTTCACACAACTCGTAGCTATATATGGACACTGTTATTTTGATCAGCAACTGGTACTGCGATGTAATACGTTCCTGTTGGCTGCTATATTTTCAGCTGTGTTGGAGAGATGTGAGTAATATGTTTATTTTGTATGTCAGTAATTTATAGTTTGCATTCCACGGTACTTTCTGCATGCTACTAGGTTTCCGCTTTTTATCCAAGATGCTTTGTAGAGTGGCCAGTTGAGAATTTAACTTTAGGACAAAGATACTTTTTAAAATTAAAAAGAAAAAAAAAACCTCACATGAACAAATAGCTTTAGAAAACAACTGGTATGTGCATACATTTGTTTAACCCCCTAATGTAAATACATACATTCTGAAATGTATTTTAGTCCTCTAAAGAGCTAAGAGCAGCTCTCAAGATCACATGACAAGCAAAACATTTGTTAATCAGAAAAATTACAGCCTATTCATACTTACTGTTTGATTATTTCCACTCTGACCTCAAAGATCCCATTGTTGATTGAACTAGTTATAGTAACTTCTGTTTATTTTTACAACTAGCTATTATGAGTGCAAACTATCCTTATCTCCAAATGATTGATAGGCACATTAAGAAGCTGTTCAACAGGTTGCTAGGTTTGAAGAAATGCTTAAATCATGATTAGTTATTCCTTATCAGCCAAGAATGGGAACTAAGCTCTGATAAATACATGGTGACGAAAATTAGATTTTCAACATCAAGTGCTCTCTCACTGTTTTCTGTTTGCTATTGTTAAGCAGGGGTGCCACAGCTTCCTTTCAGTTTTATTTAAGGAGCATTTGGGCTTTCTTAGCAAACGCAGTTGTCATGTTAGTGTGCTTAGGAAAGGTAAAAATCTTGCTCATTGATAACTTGCATCAGGGTCCCTATGTAGATTTAGAAAGCAGAGAACTGTGAGTTATACTGAAGCATATTCTTACTTTCATCTATCAAAAAACTTGAAATTAGTCTAAATGGGTGAATATTTTTAAGTGTGTAAATGTCAGGCTCAAATTCTCACGTGGGAATTCGGGGATCTGTAGCTTTGTTTGTGCTATTGAGAAGGGGGTTTCTATCAGCAAAGGCCAGCTGTGCAACCTAAGGACCTTAAAAAAAATAAAAATAAAGGAAAGGCAGGTGTTGGAGGTATAGCTTCCTGTGGTTTTACCATCATGAGATCTCCTGTATCAAGAGTCCTGTATCAAGAAAACTCACATTCTTTGAGTACCTTAGAAATGTAACCATGTTATTCTGCACCCCTTATTACTCCAGGTGATGGGCAGTGTGGTCTGGTATAATTTGTGAAGGCAGTATATGGGAAGAAGCACAACTTACCCAGAAAATAAAAAAGGACTGAGCTCATAAGTTCTTGGTTTTGGAAAAGGGCTCTGGAAAATTCCAAATCAGCTCTCTCAAAGGGGGTTTGGGTTAACGTATTTGTCAAACCGTGCCCTACTCAGTTTCTACTCCTTGAGCTGTATTTGCAAATAAAGTCACAAAACACAATCTGACAGCCAAGTTGCAGGAGACTTTCTGCTGCAAGGTTTGCCAAAGCAGAATATTCCCTTCTCCAGTATTAAACCACAACTACTCCAAGCAAACCTTTGTCACAACTAAAGGGCAAATGAGAGCAAGCACAGAGAACTAAAGCGATAATACCAATCTGAAAGCTAAAATTTTTCGGCTTTTTCTATCAACATCCTACAAAGAGTGAAAAGGCTGAGCTTCCACTCCAGTTTACACTCAGAGTCCCTGAAAGGGAGAAGGAAAAGATGGTTTTCAGGTGGTTTAGAAGGTATGAAATGCTCAAGAACACAGCCTGTAAGTAATGTGCTTGCATCCCAGGTGGTAAGGGCCTCAGGCAGAACTGTGTGGAGCAGCTTGGCAAATAAAGCCCTTGCAGGATGTACATGCCATCCATGGTTTACCTGCGGTGCTCTGGGCACACAGAGAAGGTAAGACCATGAACACCAAGCCTGACTTGCTGAGAAAGGACACAGTAGCAAATCCTTCTATACACAGCACCTCACATTTAAAGCCCTTGCTCAAGATTGAAGAGGCTGCTTCCATCCCTTTGTGAGAGAGAGGAAGAGGAGGGAGCATACAGCTCTTACACCTTCTCCCTGGCATCCCTGCCATCAGCCAGGGACACCCGTGGTATGCAGATGGGTTCTCTGATCCTTCCTTCAGAAATGGCCCCATGTTGAACAGAATAAATAAATATTCCTTAACCCAGGGACAGAAAGACAAACAGAAACAAAACACAGAGCTGTGGCAAGCAAGGGCTGCCAAGCCGGAGAGAGAGATGGATATCCCAAAATTTCCTGTATCAGCAAAACTGTCATAAAAGAGCAGTGATAAACTCATTAGAGATTATGATCACCTCCAGTTATCACAGAACCACAGTTTCTAGGTTTCCCAGATTTTCCTATGGAGACATAGAGTAAAAGTATCCTGGAAGTTCTTCAGTGTGTCAAGCACTGTTCACTGCATCAACACAGAGATGCTGCACCACAAAACTTAACCCTTACAGTGATATTGGAGATGTCTCTGTGGGGCTGTCCTGTGAGGTTTATACAATGCAGCTATTTTGGTAGTCAGCCTCAATCTCTGAGTTTCCAGCCCAAATGGCTGGGTCTCCATACAAAGCAAGATGCCTCAACCCCTCCGCCACTTAACTGTAAAGAAAAACCAAACTATGTTAACAAATTTCCAAATTATAATCTCCTTACTGTTTTGTGTTTATCTTATGCTTCTCCTTGTTTACAAATGTCAAGCATATGTGGGACTGCAAGATCAAGGCAATGCTGGATTCTCCACTGCGTCCTTAGTTTGCAATTGGTTACAGCATTAGCACAGGGTAAATTAAAGCTGTCACACAGTCTCTGCACTTTTTATCCCTCAGTGTAGCAGATGAAACATATTTGACCCCTGGATTCTAAAAGCTTTTTCTACACTATCAGTCTGCCCACCTTAGAGATGTGCTACCTTAAAGAAAGGAAACTTCACAGAGAAATCACAGATGCAAAATCTGCCTTAAGGAAATAAGTGGGTGGCAGCATATAATTAATAGAGAAAACCCTCCAGAAAATACTTGCTACAAACAGAATCAGTCTTGCAGGAGACAGCTGTGACAAAATCCAAACCGTAATCTAATTTTTGTGGCATGCACATTTGAAAATAAATAAACAAAAGCAGTTTTTAGAATACCTCTCCCATTCAAGTCAGACGAGAACCTGACACAGCTGCGGAACAAAGAGGCTGCAAATTGCTTGAGTTTGGTATGACAGGTCTACCTGAAAGTCACAGCTCTTCGTGGCTGTACTAGCTAAAGGAGGATGAAGGACTGTGGATTGTAAGGGTTAGGCTGCCTTGGATGTGGTATGTGACCTGGGCTGTTTCATGGTGTTTTGTGTCAGTCAGCTGGGAGACTTCAACGCCCCCATCAACTTCCATGCACGCCTCAAAGGAGGGGAGGGACCATCAAGAGAATATGAAGTGTAAGAAGACTGAATGCAAGGACCTAGTGAGGAGGTGGGCTGGGGGAGAGGAAAACACTGAACTGGGAACAATAACACGGCACCAAGGGAATGAGACAGAAAACATCAGCCATTTGGCAGGTCCTTGGGAGGTGTGGGTGTATGGAGGCCCTCTGAGCTCCTAGGTGTGGGTGTACGTCATGATTCCAGAAAGGGGTAAAGCAGGGATGCACGCTGGTTTCTGCAGCCCCAGCAGCACCCCAGCAGAGCTCAGTGTGACACAGCACAGCCCAAGACTGCCCAGCCAGGCAGGGTTGAGTGCTGAGACTCCAGTGACCTTACTAATGCTCCATCCCTGGAAGTGCTCTAGGCCAGGCTGGAAGGTGCCCTGAGCATCCTGCTCTTGGGGAAGGTGCCCTTGCCCACGACAGGGAGGTGGTAGGAACTAGATGACTTTTCATACCCTTTCCAACTCCAACCATTCAATGATTTTATGATCTGGTCTCCAGTTGGAGTGCAGGACAGTACAAGTCCCACAGAGCACTGCCCTTTTGGGATCTCTGGACTTCACACACCCTGTACTTTGTCTTCTGTCTTCTTCTTCCACCCATCTAGAGCCCTTTAGAGTACAAATGTAGGCACTCTCCAGTTGAGGTAAGATTGATTGCATGTAATCTGTCAAAATGTAACAATATAGCCCAAATTTTATAGGTGTCTGTCTATCTCCTGCACGGTTTTCTTTTTGTTTCCATGCTATTTCTGAAATAATTTTTGACATTGTGGCCTGCAAAGCAATTCTTGGGCTTTTCTGCTAAACAGCCCTGGGTTCCCATGTTTTCTGGTCAGATCTCAAAAGTCCAATAATAATGGCAGATCTAGTTCTGTGCCTTTTCCCAACCCCATGAAAATCTACACAAACTCAGGAAGCTGAAAAATTTTAAAATTTGAGGTCTGCACCTGCTCAGAATTCATCTGAACAGGTGTTTTAACCAGCTCAGGCTAAATTGCTTCAGCATCACTGAACTCTACGTTTCTCACAAGTTCCTACATGTGACCTCACTGCACAAACATGGTCCCAGGCAGGGCACACAAGTCTGGGCAGGTATCTCTGTCTAAATCTCCCGTGCAGGACTCTGGTCTCACTGTGCGTGAAGAACCAAGGTCTTTGCTCACACTGTGGTCAACACCATGTCCAAGGCACTTGGCATCAAACCTTTAAGGACCTGTGGAACCATGCCCTGAGTGCCCCCACAAAGCAGCTGGGCAGAAGCAAAGCCGCCTTTCTTCATGGCTCAGTGGCTGTTGGCAATGGCTGGGAGTGGGAAGGGATCATGTTAACGAAGCAAGAGCAAGAAACAAGGCAGCGGGAGGCGGAAGCAGAGATGTGGTTTGAAGGGTGAGACATCAAAGTCAGACCAGGGGATCACAGTTGGATCCACTGGGAGGATAAGTTTTGAGAGTTTGTCCCAAAGCAGGGAACAGAAACCTATGCTGGCTGGGTGTGGAGATGGGAGTGATGACTGACTATGGAAAATTGGACCGAGACCTGGGACTGAAGAGCCAGATAGCTGAGAAACAGTGGCTGCATCTGTACTTACTTGCTCTGCAGCATGTCTTGGGGCCCTCATTTCCTGGTCATCCGAATGGCTCGGCCTGTTGAGACACGCTGCAGCTCCCATCCAGCACACATGTCCAGGTTTCCATCTCAACACAGAGCTGGGGCATGACTAACCACACATCCAGACATGGGAATTGGGAAGCACTCTTGGGTCCAATGGTGTAAACACAGCCAGCAAGTCCAGATAAGAAGCTTGAGAAAGAGGAAGACAATAACTACGTGACCATGGTTTACTAATGGAAATGAGCATTTTGGGTATGAGGAAAGACTGGTCAGGATACGAAAAGGCAAGATGGAGTGTTGGAACTGGAGGACTCTTCAGGCAAAACCTTGGGAATGGGAAGCAGGGCAGGGGAAGCACAGGAATGGAGTGGACATGGTGTAGTGGCACGAAAAAACCAAGTGGACTTGGCCTGACAAAGGCAAGAGGCTACAGTAGTGTGACCAGACTGGCTTGTAGCAAGACCTCACAGTGGGCTGGTACCAGCTCTGCAGGGAATCAGACACCAGCAGAAAGGCTGGATGCAACTGGTGCCTAATTCAGACACTGTCCACTGCCCATTTTATCCTGTTACTTAGTTCTTGCCTGGCTTGTGACACACAGTCAGACTATGATGCACCTTGTCCAGCAAAAAGATACTTGACATGTTCTGTCTGATTGTGGCACTTGTAAGTAGAACTTTTTTCTAAATAAATGCACGCATATGATCCATTATGATTATTTAGGTCTAGGAGCTAGCCAATTTCTAGCCCTAGCCTGAAATACTGAATTCTTTGTCACCTATCAAAAACATGGGTCAAGCCTTTACAGATTTCTGTTTGCCTAAAGCTAGTCTCTGGCGCCTTTTTTAGATTGCTTTTGTGCTACTCATTCTTTAAAACACTCATCTTTATTATATAACACTTTGAGGGTCTTTCTCCTGACCACTTAAAAGAAAATCCTGCTAATCTTGAGAGCTTCTTTTAACGCTGATGATAGAAACTGGAAATAGACCTTCCCAGAAACATGTTGAAAGTTTCACCTCCTTTTTTTGGGGATTACATCCTTATAGATGAGAGCGACACTGCATATTTTGTCTCAGACAGGCTTTTTGATAAAACTCCAACATAAATAACCCACCTCTGGACATATTTTTGTGGCATTTTTTTCTAAGGTGCTCAAAAGAGTCTATTTGATTCACAAATCTTGCTCAGAGTTGCATTCAGTTTGAAACTCATATTTGTAACTGAAAAAAAAAATGTTTCCCAGCAAGATGTTTGCCAGAGCTCTTTTAGCAATGGCAATAAGCAGTTTATGATCAGTTTCAACCGGCAAAAATTCCAGCAAAGCTTTTTTACACTTCATGGCCTGGGACCAAGTCTTCCTTCCCTATGTGAGTGCTGTGACATTTCATTTCTGTAAGTACCCATGACACATGATCCACTGTATTGCTATTTGGCTGGTCTCCAACCAGTTAGGCCAGTTTTGCTGTGGCTTATAGCTGTGGTGGAACAATTTAATCCCAGGTTTTCCTTATGTGAGGGGATTGGGGTACTGGTGTGGCAGGAGAAAGCAGGGGGAATGCAATGAGCCTGCTGTGGTGAAGAGTAAGATAAGTCACTCTCTTGCAATCTTGGAAGAGGAATGATCTTCCTGGTAGGAACATGGTGAGATGACCTCAGCTGGGGTGGACATCCAGCCATGCCACCAGCCAGACTGATCACAGCTCCAATGGGGAGGAGAAAGGAAGAAAGAAAAGATAGGCCATGGTCGGGGGCACCTGGCACTAAGACTGGGAGATAACAAGGGAAGATGAGGGAAAGAGGACGATTCAGAGCAAGGGAGATGAGATGATGGTTTTTGGGTCACTAAAGAGGAGGTGACAAGACTAGATAAAGACATCCTGAGACAGGTTGAAGACACAGGAGAGCTGCAGTTCTCGGTCACTTCAATGCTGAATAGTGGATGGCTTGGACACAGTCTGGTCTTCAGCTAGGGAAACAGGCTTTCACCTCCAGATTATTGATTTTTTTCTTTTGGACTGGGCTGGGTTTGTTTTGTTGTCATTTTCCTTTGTTGCTGTAGTTTGCTTTTCTTTTATTTCAAAGATTGCAACCTTATCTGCAAGTTTAATCATGCTGTTGGAAGAGGTCTGAGCCAGTCCTGTCATAGGGCTGTCTGTAGACAATTTTGCATTTAAAATAATAACTTCTAGATTGTATATGTCTACTTTACTTCTATGTACCATAGCAATCAACAGCTTAGAAATTGACACAAATCCAGTCTTCCTTTTCAAGGAGTTCCTTACCCTTCCTTGTCTGCCATGACTAGGCTACCAGAGGTGCCATGCTAGTGGCACCTCAACAGGATAATGTAAAATATCTTGTGGACTTCTCAGTCCTTGTAAAAGTAGTCCTGTAATAAGCCTTTGTTGCAAAAGCTGGCTACTACCGTCATTACTCCTAGTAAGCAAAAGGACCACAGTTCTTAAGTTGATCATAGAGATACCTTTAGAAGTATTATCAAGCTTGTCATCTTGACAGTTGTCCAGGATTAGGCACCTAGAGACCACTGGAATCTCAATTTAAAATCTGTATCTAGGAAACTATTTGCAAATAGTTACAAGGGCCAGTATTTGTTTCAGAACGCACACCCACAGGTTCTGCTCTCGACTGGCCTCAGCCAAGGTAGCTCATAATACTTCTATTTCCTCAGCCAGGACATTGCAGAAGTTACTTCACTAACTTTGAAATGTACAGATTAACAGTTTTACAGAGGATCCCAGGTGTGCACTGTTAAAATGTTGTTACTGTGTTCTCTTAAAACAACAGGCATCTCAGTCTAATGCAAATATTAGTAAAACTATTCTGATCATTTACAAGCACAGCTGCAGGCAAGAACATTCCCACAAGTGCGTGCTAGGGTGCAGTGCAAGCAGACTGGGATGACAAAGGTCTGTGAGGCAATTGCTCATTTGAAAGGGACACTAAAAGCACTTATTGGGGGTGAGCAGAAGAATAACAGAAAATACTGGAAGGGAAGGTGGGAAGCATCAGGCAGACCTGTATCTAGGGGAAGAGTTTCAAAGTATGGAAAAGAGAACGTTGAAAATGAGAAAGAACCAGGGCAGTAGAAGAGGTGACCAACTTGGCAGCACCACCAAGAATGAAAGGAAGGAGCCACCTGTGCCTGTGAGATGACAGGATGCTGGAATTCTCTGGCTCAAGTAAAGCCGACCAGCACCAGATTTAGGAGGAAGGACCAAGGTTTGAAAAACACATGGGTGTTCCTGGACAAGGGTGGCCTTATCAAACCATCTTTCACTACCATTTTGACTGCTGAATCTGCCCCTCCTTCCAGGTATTCTAATTTCAAGTTTTTTAGTAAAGGGGCAGTGTCACTGCTTGGCAAGGCTCCTAAAGCAAGCAGTATAATCCCTAACATCCTCCAAGGTACGTGTCCTGTCAAAGCCAGGCAAGTTGGGAGCTAGTCAATGGATAGCTACCACTACAACCACACTCAGGTATTAGAAATATGCTCTCATTTCTGAAGGAGCCAGGTTGAGTTTTCTTCACCTCTCACCTGTCCAATGGTTCATGGATTCCCAAGGTCAGGAGCAATAAAATATTAACATCTAATTTGTCATCCCACCAATGAAAACTATAATCTGGCTCATGACCTCACGTGAGTATCAAGTTGTTAACTGAAGAAAGGAATCAAATCTTCCTCTAATAAATACTCCAGACTGTGACAGGTAAAATTCAGGTCATACCTCTCCTTTGAAGTTTTAATGGCCACTCCAATTTTATGATAAAGCCACTTACCTGATGTTTGTAGTAATTTTGCAAAGCCTGAAGCGGCTCTAGTCATCTTTGGTGCACAGTTCCCAAGGACATAGCTCTCATAAAACTGCAAGCTTCAAAGGGATTAGACCTCTTCTTTTCTCTACTCTCTGTCTCTGTCTGCCTTTTTAAAGGAACATTTCTGAATATTTCCTCCCCTTTTTTCTACATAGTGCCCTGCAGAGCCTCAACATTGAACCCTACAACTAGACTTCTTGCTCAAGCTCTGTCATCCACTAAACCAAACTAACTGAAATGAAATTATAAAATAAAATAAAATAAAATAAAATAAAATAAAATAAAATAAAATAAAATAAAATAAAAATATAAAATACTGCTTTTTTTCCTTTTTTCAATATAGTGAGGCAATCTTCTGGATAATTTCTGCTTTTTGTCTTTATTCTATTGTCAATGCAGAGCAATTTGAAGCAAATCAATAGAGCCTGTGTATTTGCATATTTCTCAGGCTCTAAGAAGGACCACATGCAGCAGAACTGCTCCCCTGAATGCCATGGGGTTTTGTTTGTTTGCTTCCCTCCTTTTAAAGTCGAGGGAAGCCAAGCTGAATCTGCCAAAGCTTGAATCCAAAGCTAATGCCCATCGTGGTAAATGAAACAGCTCTGGGGAGTGTTTCCAGGCGCTGGAAGGCAATTGTCTGCGCTGCTTAATTGTTAGCGCAGCGCCTGGCACTGCAGAGCCAGGGCCAACTTTCCCAAACAATTCCCAAGCGCAGGCCAACAGCTGGCATGGGCTGGGGCCACTCTCAACAGGCGGCTTGTGTGCAGAGCAAGGAGGAGAGAGGAGGTTGGGAATGTGGATGCACTGTTTCCATCTCCCCTGGCCGCAGCACCAGGGAACGGTCCCAACCGTGTTTAATTTACGAGTACAGACACAGCTCCGGTTGCTCAAACAAGGCTTGTACAACTGTGCTGTTGCAAGGACAAAGCTGCTTACCCCTCTTGCCAGCATAAACATACACATTTGCTTGTAGACTGATCGTATGCATTGCCTTGGCTGTAAGAATGATTTGTCTCCATTAATTGCTAAGCGTGTTTTTTTTTTTGATGTTCAGGCTTAAATGCAAGGATGAGACACTCGGGGAAAATAAACCCCAAAAATATCTGTTCGTTTTGCCAATTCTCCGATGGCATTAAGGATTAGAAGTCTGAGATGGAGCAGATAGAAACTTTCTGCACTTAGAAGGACTGTTGGAAAACAATTCAAATCAGGTGTCTGTCAGGCACGGGCCAAACCATCCCCAACCACAGTTGTGCAAATAGCATACAGTTCAAAGTAATTTGGTTTTATCTGCAAATGTGGCAGTCCCAGATGTTTCTCCAGGCATGGTAAGGTGCACCAACCCACACAGCTTATGGCAGCAGTGGCTGGTGTTATTTGCATAGAAAGAATACTTGCTTGGAAACAAGTTGAAAATGGATCAGGTGATCATCTTCTTTTGAGTCACCAGACCCCAGATAAAACCCTGTTCCCCACTTTGGGGATGAAGTGAGCAACAGGCAGAAGAAACAGCAGAAGTTGTCTCTAAGGGACCATCACAAAACAGCAATCCCACACACAAGCAAAGGAAGGATCATCTACCAGCCACTATATGCAAGCTACACAACATTAATACACAAAATAATC
The DNA here is from genome assembly GCF_963513975.1 of Fringilla coelebs. NCBI lineage: Eukaryota > Metazoa > Chordata > Aves > Passeriformes > Fringillidae > Fringilla > Fringilla coelebs. The sequence continues at coordinate 51,036,872 of NC_140029.1, forward strand.
TCCTGAAGATGATAAAACAGGAATATGGGGGTTCCCTGAGACTAATTTGTCTGCAGATGGTACATGTCAGAAATAGCTGGTATTCAGCGCTGTCTTTTCAGGGCACGCTTCTTTAAGGTTACTGAAAAGTCCCTTTATTCAAGAAATTAGCTTAAATGTCCTAGGGCACAGAATGTACTCTGAAAATACTCACATTTCATTTGATTGCTGTTGTTAATGTTTCAGAAATGAAGTAAGTTTTCCCCCGGGGACATTGAGCCTGGCTTACCCACTTGTCTGAGCTTCTTCAAAGGAGGAATGACTCTTAGTTCTGGCCTGATAACAGCACAGGAGAAAAACCAAACACAGTATTAGCAAAACAGCGATTTATTAATTTTTTGGGGTGGAGGGGAAACCACAGGTAAATTTAGTAATAGCGTATAAATATTTGGATAAGAAAACTACTGTTATTTCATTACTTACGTGAGAACACAGAGAACAAAAAAACAAGCCAAACCAATTTTAACTTCAAGTGTACCTGAACATGTTTCTATTGCTTTTTCTTACCCACACTTTATGAATTTGAGTGTTCATTCAAGGGATTCATCACAGATGGGCTGAGGGGAAAGGTTTGGACCATGTAAGGCTCTTACTATCTGAAGATGGGCAGCAGAGGAAATGGTGTTGATCAGACAAGAATTCTGTCATCTTCTGCAGCAGAAATCTCACTGCATCCAAATGAAACTGGAAGATAAATATCTTTTAAAGGATCAAATCTGGATCCAGCCCCAGGAGACACTGCAGATTAAAAGATTAGCATCCAGAAATTTGTCGTGAAAACTCCCCAAGAGCAATACACTAAGACTTTAAGTCTTCTTTTCTGTCATACTTAAATACAGCTGATTTTTCAAATTGAACCTATTTCAGCATATTATTTCAATCAGTGATGGAGGTTGCCCAGTCGAGCCTGAAGTGTGCAAGGTGCCCAGAGTCACCTACAGGGTGGTGGCAGTGGTGCCAGCTCTGCATGAACACCACCAAGGAAGAGGGCTGCTCCCACAGACCCAGACCTCAGAGCCGTCTCTGGTGCCAATGCAGCCTGCAGAAACAGATTTCTCAAGCCTGCTCCAGTCATGTGAGTTACTGAAGCTGCACATTTCTTCTCACAGAAGCAAAACATCTGATCCACCTAAAAGGGATTTAGCACCTATGGTGGGGTGTAATGTAAGCACACAATCCAGAAAACGTTTATACTGCTAATGTTTGACCCTACAGCTTCAATACTGATAAATTTATGAGTTTAAAATTCCTTATGGGGTCCTAGAGCTGTGCTTTTGTAGATTTGTAGCACAGCCTCAGGCTTCAGGCTGTTAAGGACTAAATGTTCATCCCTATTCAGGATCCAGAAACAAGGTGTTGCCCTGCCAAAATCCTCTTGGGATCTTAAAGGTACATTTCTGGCTCACTTTCTACATGTCCAAAGCATGAAGTTTCTCACAAGCTGCTGCTGTTTTTCTTTGCTAAGCCACTGGCTTAAAGGTATGGTGAGGGTTCCTTTCTCTGATGGAGATACCTATGAAGCAGGATAGCGCTCCAGGGGCTGGAGGTGCAGTACTGGCTCCTCCTGGCCCTGAGATAGCCAAAAGCACACGTCCACAACTTCCCAGGATATCCAACAGGCCATGGACTATTCAGAGGCACAGTGAGAGCTCACTGCATTTGCATTCATCCTCCTCAAGCAGCCAGGAGGATTCCAGGGACAGGAAAAAGAGAATGATGAGTCTGCATCCTGTCAGCGTGGGTACTGACCTGGGAGACTGGGACTCTGCTCCCTCTGAGGGGTCTATGTCCTTTTTTTGGTCTAGTGATCCACCCCAATGGGTTGGAAATAATGACAAACCACAATAACAATAGCCAGCTAAACAAAACAAGTATAAACAGAAACAACAACTGAGGCGGGGAAGAGAAATGGCCTTTGGGGATATTATTTTGAAGAGACTTGAGACTTTGATTTCCCAGGCAGAGGAGATGGCAAATCAGCCAGTGTGACTCCTTGTTTCTTGAGAAAGAGACAAACCACATTTTTCATAATCTTCCTGTAGCCAAAGCTGTCGAACTTACTCTGCTACAGTAAAAAAGAGTGAAATGGGAAAATGGGGAGGTCAGTACAAAAACAAAGGTTGGATATACCATGACTCCGCTCTGAAGTCTTTCTAAGGTCCTGCCTCAAAAGCAGAGGATCTCCTTTGGCACCACATATCTTTGCTTGATCCCGTGGGAAGGAGAAGGCTCCAATCAGGTTCCTGAGCCCTGTGTGGGATAAAGATCACACTAAGTGTAAAAGTCCTGTGTATTGACACAAGCACTGCACCTACAGGAGAAAGTTTGCCCCTGGCAGAACACAAACAGGGCACCTGGTTATTGTTTCTGCCACGAATTCAAACCTGAGGCAGGTGAGAAGGGTGCCCCAGCTAGCAGCAGTGCAGCAGCGGGCCACAGGCAGGCAGAGCAGGGCTGGGGCAGCACTGGCCCAAGCCCATCACCACAGCTGCCAAGTTGGGTGGGAAGGAACAGCAACAGCAGCTGGAGCTATAGGAGCAATTGGAAATACAAATTAAGTCTGAGACTGATGGGCAGCAGAAACAGAACCGGGCAGAGACCGAGAAGGAAAAGTGGAGAAAGGAAGCCTGCTTTAACAAGCCATCCTTGAGACCTCATTTCAGGATGCTGTCTACTGCCACCTGAACATGTCCTCCTGCAGAAATAACTCACATTTCTAACCTGCCTAGATGAAGTTACTTTCTTTTTCAGTGTGAATTCACTTTGTGTCTGTAATAGAACCTCTCTTCCCTCTCCCCATATCTCCCTCCCTTTCCCCCCCTCCCCCCCTCATTCAGGAGACTCCAAAATAAAGAAATTATCTCCTCCTTGGAAACAGAAATTCATCATTACATTTCTTTCTCAATACAGTACACATAACAGGGAACACAGAGTTGTAAATTTCCCAGCTGCCTGAATATTTGGACTGGACCATGAGCACCCATTTTCTCCTCAGCTAACCTGTGGACCTTGCTGCTGCGACAGGTCACCAAAAGCAAGGATTTGCCAGGATTCAGAACTGAACTGAATGTGCAAATGAACATGCACACACCCCTCCCCCCAATATATATTTATATACATATTTATGTATAAACAGCAACTGCTTTTAGCAAGGACAATAACAACATCAAAGGAATCTGGTGAACAAAGGTGCTCTCCATTTGCCACGGGCTGGCCTTTGCTGTAGACAAACAGTACTCTGCCTGGTCTCCATGGGTTCTCCAGTGTCCTGAGTCTGCTCAAATCCCAAATCCCAAGCAAGAGCATCGGTGAGGGTGCTGGATACATTGTAGATGATAGCAACAACCTTATGGTTAGTAGTGCAGGAGAAGAGGAATAAGTAAACACAAGCAAAGTATGCCAGTCGCTTTATTAAAAGCATATCCATTGGGCTGCCTCTGCTACTGACAGTGGCCAATAAATTCCCTCTGTCCTAACACACTCAAAGGGCCAGGATACATTATTCAGTACATGAGTAATCAACAACATTCTTTTGGCTAATAGCAAGTTGTTGAGCTGGACTCTTCAAGAAGGTCAATAGCAACTCCACTGTGGTAGCTGCAGAGCGTGACAGAGCCTCATTACCCACTAGAATAAAACAAGGATCCATGTAAGGATCCTGGGTGATGAAGGCAACAAGGTTCCTGAGCGGGCAGAGGCACTTCTGTGGATGATCAGGCTGTAAAGTCACATGGAAAACCATGGGAAGGGACTCAGCACCCAGTCAAGTGGAGGACAAGTTGTTCATGCGGCCACCAGAAAAACCAGTGGGCCCACTGGATTTTCCCTCTTTGCGTGGAATGATAATTCGGGTTCTCAAGGGTAATTGGAGAGCTGAACTTGAGGGTGGCCTCGGTACCTTGGGGGACTCTGTGCCACCTGCTGCAAAGGAACCGAGCAGGGGCTATGGTAACAGGGCTTTTCCTTGCAGATTTTCAGAGCAGGCAGCCGCTGAACTCCTCTATTAATGCCGTGCTCTGCAGCTGTAGTGCTTGCCAGAAAAGAGTGTCCCTCTTACTTTAGGGTTTGTAACATTCTTGTGCACGGGTCTGTTCTCTCTCTCTCTGTTTGCATTAGGTTAAATGCTGCTGAAGTAGACAGGCCTAATTATGGCCTTTCATTCAAGATTAATATGAAGCCATTAGGCTGGTTTATGCAACCAGGTAGCTGAGCAATAGAAACATCTAAAAGAAGTATGAGGCAATGTTGGAGGCTGAAACCATGCAATCAGCGGGCTTTCGTTGTGAAAAGGCTTGGGAAGCAGAGGAGTGAGCACTGCCTTCATCTACTGACTTGAGGCAAAACTCAGCAAAGAGGAGACAGGGGCTACCAAACCCACCAGCAGTCCAGCTCAGACCAGGGGCTGAGCTAAACAGGGGAGCTTGCCAATCCCAATGCCCCCATCGCTGCTGGTACTCAGCAAAATAAGCTCTAGAAGCTCTTTCCCAGTGACATGGACAATTGCCCAATTCATTTCCAGCTTCTTCTCTAAGCAGAAATGCCTCAAAGAAAGTTGGGTGCTTTTCTAATGGCTGGACCAGGAAAGGGTAATAGCACAGAAACACTTCTGGGAGCTCTCTCTCCCCCTGTGCCCCAAAATATTGTTCTGCTTACTTTTGTAGTTGTGCAGTTAGGTGAGGTGCAGGGAGAATTTCTTAGCAGTTAACTGAGTCTTCACTAACTTGGTTAATGCCATCCTAGCTATTTTGTAAAAGGAAGGATTAGATGGCATGAGAGAGATAATAATTAAGAGAGAAAAATCAATTGAAGAAAAACCAAAGTTTGGTTGTAAGATAAGAACATAGAATTTCAAGAAAGGATTTAGGAATCAGAGCTTACAAGATAATAATGGTGTTTTGAATAAATGATTAGTTTGAATATTAACATTTGCTAACAAACTATATTTAAACTGACTCTTTCATTGGTTTTAAGATAAATTTCTTTTCAAAAGCCCAGCATGCCTTTTCTCTTGAAGCGTGGAGAAAAGAAGAGAGATGTACCCCCCAGAGATGAACATACACAACCACTTGAATTTTTCATGTGAACTGTACTTCCATTTCCAAGGGAAAAACACCAAAAAGAAGACACTGATATGGCAGGCATAGTGCTGCTGTGGGACCTTCCTGCCTTTCTAGGGCATGAAAGGACCTTTTTGGAGAGAAATTTCTTTTGGGCAAGCGTCAATGAGTGCGAATAGGTTTTAACCATTTTGAAAGTGTGAAGGAATTTGTATACTTCTATATGCCCAACAGGTACCTTTGATTTCCAATCATGCAACTGCGGATACACAACTGCAACCATCTTCAGGCCACCAGTCACTTCCTTTTAAGCTCAGATAGCAGAAAAGCACCAACCCTTATCCCTTCACATGTATCATTTTCATCAGAGCAGAATGCAGAAGTGCCAGGTACTTTCCAAAGAGGCAGTCCCTATGTAGAATAGACATTCTTTGCTTAATACTGTCATGATTTCCAGCTTCTACTGCAGAACACAGAACTTTCATTGTCAGGAGCTAGAGAAAGCACATGCACGCACACACACATTAGGCACTTTGTTTTATTTTGCAAAAAAAAAAGTCTTTATATATAAACGATTTCATTCTCTCTCAAAACATTCTACAACTATACAGCTGTTTGCTCCATCATTTGCATAGGAAATACCACAATACAAAAATAAGGTAGGGGGGAGGCAAAAGAAGCAAAACAGCAACCAATTTCTGCATGTTTCCACGTATAAACATTTGAAGCCTTACAAAATTATTTACATCGTTTGTCAACTATTTACATTGAGAGCAACATTTCTAACTATAACAAACAAAACTATAATTTATCAAGTATACGTAAAATTGTCTTAAAAAAAAAAGAGTCTATCATATACCACAAATAAATAAAGACAAACAACAGTTTTAACAAAGCTAGGTTTTCCTGCAAGACCCTTTTTTTTGGTATTTTGATTGTCTATTCTAGCCTTTGGTTGACAGCTTAACATTACGGCTTGTGAAGTTCAGACACTTCTTAGGTTTGGTTTTCTCCTGTTGTCTGGCCAAATCCTACCTGGTCTAACCTCATCTTTGGCCCTCCATCTATGATTTCATGGCTGAGCACGGTGGATTAAAGTCATTGTTAGCATAAAAGGGCACCATTTCATTGACTTCCGTGGAGTTACTTCTGTTAGCAATAAATTTTTCCCTGCGTGTGTCAATCTGAACAGTGGATTAACTAAACTGCACTGTGATTTAAAAAAAAATCACTGTATCCTTTACCTTCTAGTAAATTACATCCAATATCCACAAGAAACTAGATCATACTGGTGCTGAACCAGCTTAATATGTCTATGTATGAAAACTGCATCCTAAATCCTTCTTTTTAAAGTGATACTAAGTTTAGCTTATGGTAAGAGGTTTAACATTCTGTGTTCATTTTGACTATCCCCGCTATTTCAGCTTCCAACATTGACTTTACAGTTCACTCTCTATGTTTTGCCCTTTTATGCAATTTGAAAACAAACTCCTGCTTTGAATATTCAGTGCACACCATTGAGTTAACAGGTACAAAACATCTGACTAAATTGGTACTATTTTGAGAGGTATTTAAGTAACTTTTTTTTATAAATGTGCCAAGTTATCAAATGTAAAACAACTGCTTTTTTCAGATGTTTCTTAGAAAACTTTTGTATTAAACCTAAAAAGCTGATTTGCATATTTACAAAATCTTTGTCATAGCAAACATGCAACACACAGAACAAAATGCTTTGTTCTATGGCTGTTTATGAATTTTCTATGTGTTTTATATCCACAGAATGGCTTAACATTAAAAAAAACCCCCACATGTACTTAAGTATGTCCAGTAAAAACCTGACAGATTACAGTTCATGGCTTTTCCACTGTGTGCATTCATCTGCATCCTCTCGTTAATTTGTTTACTAAACATTGTCACAATAATGACAGTGCTTTGGTCAAAACACTGCAAGAGGAAAAAAGAAGTATAAAGCTGCAATGTGTTGAGATATAATACTTGTAAAGAGATGAAACCTGCTGACTAAAGCCATATACATCATGAAAGCAAACAAACGACTGAACACTCCGGTAATTGCGATACAGTGTCTTCCCTTTTTCAGCATAAATATACAAAATATACATTTCCAGTTCCTTTTGAGATCTCTTTTAAGCGGACACGCTCAAAAATTCAACTAATTTCAGTTGTACGTCGAGAGTCAATAGGAAATTGCATAGATACAGAGCAGCCTGCGCGACCAGTCCAGCTCCTAGTTCTGATGCCGCTTCATGTGGAGCGCCAGGTGATCGGAGCGGGAGAAGCTGCGGTTGCAGACGGCGCACTGGAAGGGCTTTGCCCCCGTGTGCTTCCTGTAGTGGCGCGTCAGCTCGTCGGAGCGCGCGAACCTCCAGTCGCAGCCTTCCCACGTGCACTTGTAGGGCTTCTCACCTGGAACAGAGCACGCAGAAACGACACCGTCAGCTGCCACTCCTCAGCAGAAAACTGACACCAGTCTGCACTGAACGGCAGGGCTCTTCCATTACATATCCTCATTATCCACAGCTCTATTCATCGGGCCCCAAACTAACAGCCCCTTTGGTTTTTCAGCTCTTGGAAATGGGATTTAATACCAAACTTTCAACCATGCAAATTGGAGAGAGCTACTGAACAGAAATGCAGAGTTAAAAAGCCTGCATGAGACCAAAACCTGCTCCTTTACACTCACCACCGTACGGGAGGGAATAGGGGAAAAAAAAAAAAGCAGTCTCATGTGACAATCAAGACTATTTGTACCTTTCAAAAATGGGCAAGTTATACACTGCTTTTTTAAGAGGTCTGAAATGGGAGAGAAGACTTCTATAAGGATTCTTTGCAATGTGCAGATCTGTTCAAGAGCTTCTGACGTGTGAAGAAAGGGGCACAGTGTGCTACAAACACAACGGGGATAGTATTTCCTAAAATGTCACAAGCAATAAAAACTTGTGGTATCCTGCCTGGGGCTAGCTATAAATAGGAGAAAGCACCTCCAAGTTCAAAGCACCATTTTCAGAATAAAATGTCTTTAATCAGGTGCTTAGATAGCCATATTTTAAGATGGCAAGTCCTTGCTATCTTCAGCAGTCTATACTGACGCAGGAGGAACACGGCATCTCAAAACTTGCTGTGTTACAGCAGCAACCAGCCCAGGCACCTGAAATGTTCATGTTCATGCATTTTAGAACTAGAAACACAGTATTTTAAGCATGCTTACACTTTGCAGGTGTTTGTTGAGATGGGAGAAATATGTAGTCACAAAGCCATGATGGCTTCTGTGTGGAACCAGAATTTTACACGTGTGTGTACACCTGCCTAGGAGCTTGTGTGGGCATGATGTCACCACACAAGCAAGCTTCATATAAATAAAGAGGTTAATGTTCTTCATATAAATAAAGAGGTTAATGTTTGATGTTGTTTGACAAAAACACCTTGCAGCTGGGAGAGTGAATTGCTATCTATATTATTTTGTATTAATTTGACCCATTTGTCAAGAAGATAAAGAAAACCGAGCGTATCAAAGCACTTGGCAGTAGCTCCATTTGGAATAGAAACTGACCGAAACTGAGCTTTTCAAACAGTTATTTTTAATCCATTTTACAGATCTTCTACATCCCGACTGGTCACAAACCTTTGCACTGACAGCTCAATCCTACTGCAGAGTGAAGTGCCTCTGACTTTTCCCTGTTCCACTACCACACACGCACATGGAAGAAAGAGAGGGGCCAGTATCCTGCAATCAGAGAGCTTATTCTGCATCAGTTACGCAGGTAATACCACCTGAAAAGCTCCAAAACATTACTTCAAAGGCACTTATTTATCATGCAGATGAAATTATGAAACTGCTTTTGTCTGGGAGTTTCTACTGCTTTCTCTGAGCTACTACTGAGTGCAGAACTAGCCCATTGCTCATAATGGGGATGCGACTTTGTACTGGCAGGTGTTGTCACAACCAGAACTAGACCTTTGCAAGAAAAACTAACCACCCACCCACCCAACAATCTATTTGCATCAACAGCAACTGGGATTTATTGAAGTCATGGTGGAAACATAACATTTCTTACGAAAGCCAAGAGCCCGACATCAGCTCTCACAGAGTTTGTAATTATTTGGTGGATCACAAATCAGAGCAGAAATCATCACAGATTTCTGTCACAGCTGAATTTACTCAGAGTAAATTCTGATGCTGATCGAAGACGGGAATGATCTATCATATAGGGTTCTTTTTTGCTCCATGCAACAATACCGCAGGCTAAAATACAAATTCCATACAAACACAGTACGTAAAGCTTTTCTAACCCCAATGAATCCAGCTGAGAACACATCTGAATTTCACAGTAGAACGACAGAAAAGGTCCCTATTCAGTGAGGGATCTTTTGCACTACACAGATGATCCTCAATGTATTTTAATTGGGTTACCAATGGAGGCTGTAAAAGCCTGTGCTGCTGATCTAAAGGCACAGAACCAGGGAGATGATCTTTGAACACTCTGTGTTAAAGCACATGTGCACATGCAGAGGTCACACAGAAGTATTACTCCTGTATTTGAAATGTCTGAATTTAGAGACAGTGTATTTATTTCTTCTCCTCCTTTCTTTCTCCTTTTCTCCATGTTTCCTTTCAATTCTTCTTTAAAAGTTTTCACTCAAGGCTGCCACATTATACTTGACGCTGAACTCACAGTGCTGTGAGCCTGACACCCTCACAGTCCAGGGAGAGCACATACAGCCAGGCCTCCATCTACTCCAAATGCTTCTTCTTGTGTTTTGCAGGATTATACAAGGAATGGCAGAGAAGGCAAAGAGGGCAGGAAACAGCAGTAGTTAACAAAAGCCCAGGAATATCCAGACTAGACCGGAATGGGGAGCCGGAGATTAGGATCTGTTTCCAAGTCTGGCACTGAGGAGGTATGAAATACACGCAACTTTCACCGAGCGCCGGACTATGCTGCACTGTAAAAGTTGTCCTGTGTAGGTGACACCTGACCCTGTCAGAGTCCAAACAGCAACAAAAAAAGCTGTCCCCTGTTAAAACCCTTCCTAACAGGCGAGCAGTGTTAGCAGGTGCTGCGAAGGCTCCTGGCAGAGGAAGTGCCGGCGTGCCGGCAGTCTGGGCAGCAGCGATCCCTGCGCCCCGCTGGGTGCCACAGCCTCCCAGGCAATGCTGAGTCCCATGCCAGGACCCCATCAAACTCCAGGGCACTCAACTTTGTAGAGACGCTGTTTAGCAGCTCACCACACTGTCACGGTCACACCACTGCCTGCCACAGCCACGAATCATCCCGGACAACAGCGTTGCTCCGGGGAAAAGCTCAGGCAGTGCCATGCAGAACAGCACCACTCCTCCTTGCTGGCAGACTGCTGCAGACCTGAGCTAAACCAAGCGCTGCTCAGGGGATGAGCACAGGAACAAACTGGTGCCTTACTCAGATTGTTTTAATAGTGTTACTTTTATGTACTGGAAATTAAAGCCAGAACGCTGCTTTTAACCCCTGCTTTGGCCAACAGTGAGAACTGGAAAATATATTTTTAGTGCCAGTGTAGAGGCCCAGATTATTTTGAATAAATCCTAGGGGTAAAATACTGAATATCTATGTTTGTAATGCTAGTTTCCGTTGGAAAGTTTTATTTAAGAACTGAATCAATTTCAAATGCTTTCCTTTTGGGCAATGAGGAAGGCGGGTAAAAAGAAGAGATTAATTTTCACTCCTTTAGAGCAAGCAGAAGAACAACTAGCTGGTAGTGTTTTCTCTCTCTCAACCTATACACATGCTTTTTGTCATTTAGCAGAAATAAGAATTTGGATTCAGTTCCTGCAAGCAAGGGGAAAAGAGTCTCACATATTTTTTCTGAAGTTGAAGACTTACTTTTAAAAAAATCAGGTATACATAACAAGGGACACTGAACTCTTTATCCACTGTTTTCGTTGGCTACATAGTAATGTAAGATTTGTTTACTTTAATGATTGTGCGAAATACAGTAGCTGTAAAGTTTCAGAAGTATTTGGTTTTCCTCCAGCAATTTAGGGCTTCTATAGGGTGTTAAACCAAGAATGCCACTGGTCATCAAACAAGAGGGCAGTACAGCTCAGTTACTGGAACACGATCATGGTATCAAACAGATATTTCACTGTAAAAGCAAGAAAACAGCTAACTCCTCCACTTCAGGGGAGCTTCCACGGGATTTGTTAGAATGTCAACACTGTTCAACTAAAACACCATGGAGGAAGCTGGTACCGATTTCCAGCCAAATAGCACACTCCAACCCTTTCTTCCCAAGCCAGAAATATTATACACAGCACTTCTGGGAAACAGAACTGCTTTCCTTTAAATTATACTTCAACAGGATAGGGATTTCATAAGTTTAATTGGATTTCTGCACAACCTCCTTCCAGAATCGATGGTTTAAAATATTTTGCTAGGCTTATACATCACAAAATATATTTTTAAGTTCTTGAGCTCTTAATATGTATCCATTCTCCAGTTAAAAAAAAATGCATTTGTGGAGCACGAGAATGAGACTTGTATTTGAGCACAGAAATTTTAAGCCCTAATGTTTAGATTGGAAGGTCTTTTAAAGAAAGCACGCAGCAAGAGATAAGGGAGTTTAACCTGAAAGGAGACTATTTTGCTTCCAAAGTGTCTACTTGTTAAAAAAAAAAAAATATTGATAATGCTGTGAGATTACAAGGAGGTCAAAAAGGCATTGAGATGTTCACATATAATGTCCTATACCAGCCAGTCACTTCAACAGATAAAATCTCCCCCAGCAGATCCCATGGTTTGGGTTTCTTATCAATACCACAGGAGAGTGGTCTGGACCAGCGAAGTACACACACGCCTCTTCTCCCTTTAATTTATCTTCTGATTCAGTTGTGTCAAAACGCACCAATGGCTTTCCTAACATTTAATTCCAGCCGCTGGCAGACCCCCGTGGCCATGCTCCATTCGGGAGAGGCACAGTGCCACCCGTGGGGGGGGGGAGGGGAAGAGAGACGGTCATTTTGAAGACACCCTCTATCTTCAACACGCAGTCTCTGCTCAAGAACGTTTCTGTTTAAAATTGTTTGGAAAAAACAAGTCACTGACAGACTCTGTTATTGATGAATCTCCCCATTAACAAGAAAATAAGCTTCCTTATTTCACCAAAGAGTTGTATGACTTTATTTCTGCAATTCACTGCCAGGATGGCTTTCTTTAAAAAAAAAGTTGTAAACAGCAAGGGCTGGATTTTCAAACCTATAGTTAGGTAACTCTATTGGCATGCAGAAATCCAAATACAGACATTACACCAGCCAATGCCTGCAACTCCACTTGCTTCCTATCAGAAATTTCTGTCAGAGCGCGAGTTTGGAGCTTCTTTAAGGAATAACAAATAGTACACTTTTCAGAGACTCCTAAATCACAACACCTGATTACAGCTCATAAGGGTATAAAAGTATAAAGACAGCCACCCCCCCACCCCCAAAATCCAGTCTTGCAATTATTTTAATATTACTTGTGCTTATTATGGAACTATTTCTAGCAGCAAGTGGTTGGCCTTAAAAAATATTTAGGTAGGTGTGATAAAATTGTGGCAAAGCAGAAGTTTCTGTACCAAAACTGCACCAGTTACGTGCACAACCTTTTTATTAGACAGATTTATGTTGTGTCAAAGATTTCTGGTGCATTTGTTTTCAAATTTTTCACATGTTAACATCAGTTGTCCTTATTTCCTGAAATGCTATAGCCTCAAATTTTAGAAAAAATAAGAACAAACGAAACGTTTTTTCTGTTTTAGTTTGCTTGAAGTAGTGTTTCCCTAGCTAACAGCACCAAAGTTTTAAACTCTGACCGGGTTACTGGGGCGTATGTCTGCAAGCATTCAGAAGTTTTTTGCTTCCAACATTTACCTAAAATCAGATCTTCTTTCTCTTATTGACTAAGTGCTAAGTGCTGTAGTCATCATTAAAAGCAGCTTCTAGGTTTGGTTTTGGGTTTGTTTTTTTTTGAGAAAGAACAAAAAGCTGGGTTTTCAAAATAAGTAATCCCTCAGGTGTTTAAAAGATCTTTAGTGCACTGAAATTCTCAGTTGTCCAAGATGGAGATGGATGAGAGAACTGACAGCAAGCCAGGTACATCCAGCTTATTCTGTGCGTGACAAAACAAACGCAGTCCTTGAAACGTCCATCCACAAATGGTATGAATGAGCAACATATGCTGCACATCCTAAATGCAATGAGGGCTGTGCCTGCTATACCAGCAGCTAAAGGGGTACTGTTAAACTACTGCACCATGAAACAGCATTTTAAGGAATTTTGTAACAGAGAGCTTTGAGCACGGCACAAAGTCCGGCCACTGATAAATGAAGCATGAACAGGAATAAAAGATAACTCACTGGTGATCAAAGAGGACAGCCAAAGGAATTCACTGTCTGACTACAGAGGTGCAGAAGGCATTACCTTCTCAGCACTCCCACCAGCGCTAGAAGCACACTTATTTTGCTAAGTGTTGTCTTATGCTGTTCAAGGATTAGTGGGGAATCTTGACTGCCCTGTGCAATGGTTTATTTTCTTTCTGTTATAACATTCTGTCTTAACAGAGGTGGTCTCTCTTGAAGGAGATATGCAAACACAGAGGAAAGGAATTTTTTTAAGTAGGTTTATAAGAAATCCAAGCCATTTGGGGTGCACGGCTGTGTCTACACATCCTGTGCTGAAGAACACATTTCCACACCTATGCCTGTGCTACAAGAACTGCTCTTTAGCTCTCTCACCAATAACACTGGCTTTTGTACAGTCAGATAAGAGGTGCTCTTAAAATGGAATTTATTAAATGCACTCTAAACTTCCAGATTTCCATCTACTGTATGCACACATAGACCAAAAGGAAAAAAAAAAAAGGCATTACATTAAAGGTATTTTTACTCAAAGCAAAGCACTGTACACTCGCCAAAATCAAAGGTTTTAATATGTCCTTAATCAGAGTTGTTAAGAGATCTCTGAATATAAATAATGCAGCCTGACAGGACAGGAATGCTGCTACCAAGATACTCAGACTAAACTAGGACATTACTTAAATGTTTCTAATCTTTCACCAATGGGAGGTGCAGGTCATCTAACAAACAACAAGCAACACACTACCCTGGCTGGAACCAGGAGTCAGTTGTCCCAGTCAAGCCTCAGAAATTAATTACAATAAGGAATGTCTGATCAAATAATGGAAAGTTTTAATCACTGGCAATTGCTGTGAATCTTGGAACTATTAGCCTATGTAGGGCGGTCTCAAACTGAACTATATTTAAAGCTGGTCTCTTAGGTCAACAGTTTCCTTATCAAGAATCAAATATCCTGGAACTGAAGTTTAATCCTCTCAGGGAGCAATTGACAGAAACAACAGTTTTTTTAAGCTGTCATGCTTAGAGGGACTTTCTAGGCTTTTAATCAAAAAGAAAATATTAGGCTTTTCTTTTCAGTATCTAAAATCTAACTAGAATACCCTCACCTGACACCTCGGAATTTAATTCCTGCTTCATAGAAGTTTTATGGTGGATACCAGTGAGAATGATCAGTAACGTTTAAATAAAATTTAGGTTTATGCTGCTAACATTTCAACCTCTTTTGAGCAACACATTCAAACACTTCCCATTCTGCTTATGACTGCAGATAAAGAACCAGATCAATTATTCCCAAGGCCTGCGATCATTCATGAAGTGTTTGAAAAAAATGCATTATTTTCCCTTAAACTGTGGTTTGCACAGGAAAATAATGTACTTCCATTTCTCACACAGGCAACTAATGGATTTAGCAGAATTCATAAATAAAAGATACTAACATACCCTTCAGCAGTGTCTAGCAACACTGCACTTTAATGCACTTTGTCAACAGTTTTCTTTAACTCTCTTCCACTTTTCCTTATGGTCTCTATCAATGATGGCATTTACTGACAGCTCCTTAAAGTGTAATCTATGCAACTCACCCATTTAACAGGTCAAAGAAACTGGATCTGCACAGAAGTATTACTGAATTGCTGTTTTCACGATTTCTGGATAAGGTTTGCTATGGCTGCAGCCATGAGCAAGGCAGAGTCTTTTGGGGCCTCCATTCCTCATTTGCACACCATGAGCAAAATCCCTCACCAAAGTCTCAGTATGATTTGAGTTCATTTGTGCTTTTCTTCCAGCAGAAGCCCAACTACCACTTGTCTTCCCTTCCGAACCAGGCTTCCCTTCCTGAATTCCTGTCCAAATGACACCACCCTGAACAAGTGTCCCTACACAGGTATGGTGAACTGAGAGTGCCAAGCCCCAGAGACTGCTGAAGTCTACTGCTTACAACTGGTTCTAACTCTGATGCACCATCGGTCTAATTCTGGATCTATTGAGGCAGAGATCTAAAATAAAATAAAACGTTTAACACCTTGACAAACCGCACAAGTCAGCAGCTGTTCCATGCCTATATAAACATTTGAAATAACCAGGGACAGTGGAAGTATTTTGAGTGCATCTCATTAGGGAAATGCCATTTCTCTCGAGTTATCTCGGCTTCCACTTCCCATCACCAAATACAAGCTAGATCTATAGATAGAGATGAAATAGTTCTGCAGTTAATGCTAGAAACTATTAATGGCAAGCCCACCATGTGACCAGAGAACATGCCTGTACAAAGACTCTGTATACGGAAAACCAGTGTGCAGCTGGAAAATGTCCTCAATGCGTGTGCCTTGATGTGTTCAAAACAATCACAGATTTTCCTCTTAAAAACATACACAATTCTGAAGTGTGCAGCTGCTCACAGAAATAATTAACCTCCCCACTGACCCTGCAGCCAGCTGTTCTGCAGCACTACAGGTAGCACAGAGGCATGGTATTGCAGGTGCCTGCACAGCCAGCAGTCAACATCCACAATCCCAATGTCAGACATATAAAAAAATCTAAAAGGATACGTTATAGGACCGCTGTTTCTAAATGATTGTGTGATATAGATGTGTATATACTTGGATATCAGAAGAACTGGATGAAGTTTATCTGCAATACGCAAGTAACTGCTTTTCCCAGAGATTCGGCACACGTTTCAGTGTGGACACACAGCTGCTATGCAGAGCTTTCAGGTGGCTTTGCTGCTGAACAGCCTGTGATAAATGCACAACCCCCTCACACATTAGATACTGCAGTTGCACAATGCTGGGTACAAAGCAAAACTTGTTCCGCGACGAACAGGCAACGTTATTTTAAAAGAAACTATCTGCTTCAAAAGTTCAAAAATTCCACCTGCTTTGAAAGATGTTCTAATAGGTACTTTAAAATACTGAGTACCATTTTACCTCTTTCAGAAGTAACAAACATCAAATTCAGGTATCATATTGAAGTGTTTTAAGGTATTAAAATGTACCACACATCTGCTCCAGAACTGCATGGAAATGAATGAACAATGTTCTGTATCTTTTCAACACCTGAACCTTTGTTCATCTTCTGTTTTGGGGTTGCCAGTTTACCAACTAAAATTTATTTCATTGTGAACAAATGGTAAAGCATTATGTTGGGAAAGTAAAACGTGTGCCTGCTTCAGCAACCATTACAAATACATAACCCAATCTCAGCTCTTAGCAGGAATATTGGGCTCCTGATCAACAGCAAGAGTCCAGTGTAACTACACTAAATCAGCATAACTATATCACTTTATACCACCTGACCTGGTGTAAGGTAAACAGCTTGGGAACACCTGAGAAGAAAAAGATAGGGGGTTTTCCTTTTGCCCATTCCCTATAGTTTGTTTTTTTTTTAGATGTAATTTATAAAATCTGACAGTATGTTCATATCTGAACTAAGAAAAAAATATACTACAGCCTACATTCCATCTATCAAAATTAACATTTCTCTTAGGTTTCTCAAAGATTATCTACTAAACCCAGGGAAAGCCTTTCAGAAGAGAAAGGCTGCTAAACAAATACTGTGAAAAGGCTAAGATTTTCCAATACAAAAGGAAAACCTTGAGGTCTGTCTTGACTTTTAATGGCAGACAAACTTTGCTGCAGGCTCTTTTATTTTAAGATGACAGATTGCTGAGAAGGGAGGGGACTGGTTGGGATGAGAGAGAGACTGCAGCCAATTTTAAAAGGTATTGTTAAGAAACTAAGAATAAGGAGAGAACAACTTCAGTGGTCCATGATTACTAAAGAACGGGTTTAGCCAGATAAACAGGTCTGCTATCCCTGAAGGGATTTGAAAGAATATCACACACAACTTTATTAAAACGGCTTACGTGACATTTGCTGTAGACTTTGAAGGCAAAAGCCTCATAAAGTCCTTTAAAAATGTTTTAAAACTGAGAAATCAAAACTTATTAGTGCTGTATGAATTCACAGTTCTGGGGGGATGGGATACACAGAGGCACATCCCCTAATTTAGCCCTCGGCATCGATCCCTGCGGAGATCAACAGCAAGATTCCCTTGCAGTCTTGGGGAAGGCTGAGCAGCTTCACAGATTTCCCCGAGTTTGCACCCCTTTACTTTAGCATTCCTTAATCGATCAAACATTAAGTCAGAGATCTGGCTCCTGAACTACACTTCAATCGTATGTTAAGGCAGAGATCAGAATCACTGCTGGAATTCTTCAAGTATGAAGTGAATATTCAGGAGAGTTAAACTAATCCAAACTCTGAAATACTGCAGGTAACAGGATACGGACTCACATTCTTGCATGTAATGCACGCTTTAGACAGTTTATCCCTTCATTCACCTCCCCAGAAGACCCTTTGTATTAGAGACCTGCTTAAGTTCACTAGATTTTTATCTAAAACAACATTCTTGTTTCCATGAATACATCAGCTCCTCTGACCTTTGCACATTTTATCCACATTTCTAGGTAAAAAAGTGAAGGCAACAATAAACATTAGTGACCCTAAGCAACATATGCTAGCCACGAGGTATGTATTTCTATGCATACAAGAATTAACTTTGTAAACCCTGAAGTCATTACCACTCAAGGCACAGAAAGAGACAGAAATTTATCAAAAAAAGGAAAAGCATTCATTTCAAATGCTGACTATGTAGTGTTAATGTTTAGACTGAAGCTTTCCTTTTATCTCTCTTCCTAGTTATTTTATAATAGCAATCAAGATATTTAAAACCGGTATTTAGTTCCTGGCTGAAGTGCGCAAGTGGAAATAGTACACTTAAATTTACAGATTATTTATTAAACTGGGATTCTGCTCTCTGACACTGCTCAGATTTACAGCCTCATGTAAATATTCCTTTCTTCCTAAACTTACTACTAGCAAGTGATTATATATTAATACTTTTAACAGCGTTGGTGCTTAGTCTGTCACTAATGCAAAACAATAATTTTCTACGCTTGCTTTTAATTTTTCACTGCACAACACAGGTAACTTTCATTTCATTTCTGAAAACAAGATGTCCTTAGTAACACGTAGCATGGACATACTCAACTTCTTTACAACAATCTAACAATCCATTTAAAATAGCTGCTGAACAGAAGTCCTTATTTCCACAGAGATAATGAAACATTTTGTTAGACCATAGCTCCAGACAAGTTTTGATTTAAACTTAGGTGAAAACTCAACTCCTTGAATGGCACAGTCCGCTTCAATAACACAGCTGCTTGAACTGTGACTCGTGTTTTGCTCTGATTCTATACCCACGCATAAAAGAACCAGGGTTCACACTCACTTCTGAAAACAGGAGTCACAGTCCTTTCATTTAATTTCTTTACAAAATCAGTCATGTACTTTTCACCAATTTCACATGAGTGGCTCTGTACCAAGATCCCAGCAAAGAAATGTCCTTAACAGTTTCAGGCGTGCTGGTGGTGAGCTATGTGTTTTTCCCTCTCTCCCTCTCTCCTTCTCCCCCCTGCCTCAGCAGGTGAACACTTGGAAAGAGCATCTGGGGCAGTTCCACCTCCCAGCCACTGTCCTCCACATTCACAGCTCCCGCACGCACACAACCAACACCGTCCCCAGCTCCGCGCCTCCCGGGTCCAGGAGCAGGGCCGGCCTCTGTAGCTGCAAGCGGAGTTTGATCAGGGTACAAAAAAACAATTGTGACACACTGACACTTTTAGTTTTCTTCATTTTGATGTCTTTTCCCGACAAAATGAAAAATTTTTAAAAATTGAAGTTATGTCCTTTTTTAAAAAAAATAAACATGGAGAACCACTTTCAAAAAAATACTAAAGCCCACTTAATGCCAAGTACAAAGTAAGTGGACGTATCTTGGGAGTTTTCATGGCATTTGTGAAAAATTCTAAGATTAAATAATCCTAAAAGGTCAGAAAGAAAGCCCAAGCCAGAAAATTCTATCTACTCAGATAAATCTTCAAAAGTACAACATCTTTACTATGTTTAATTCACTATTTGGGGAAGAAAAAAGATTTTTTTTTTTTACACTTCATTGTGAAAAGGAAAGTTTCCATCTACTTCGTTGCCAGCTATTTAGAGTTCCGCTGAGGTTTAACAAAAGTGCATTAACAAAACAAATTTTACTTCTCGCTGACCAGTCCTCAAGCATTTTGTAGCTGAACTGCCAGTCTGTCCACACCACTCGAGGGAAAGCAGGGAGAAGCCGGCAGACCCAGCGTGCCTGCTTTGTCAGAAACCACGTCAGCCACGGACGGACGGACGGGAGACAGCGAGAGAGCGAGTGCATACATACCTGTGTGAGTTCTCAGGTGCGCTTTTAAGTGAGAAGACTTTGTATAAACTTTTGTGCAGCCTAAACAAAAAAAGGAAAAAAAAAACACAAAAAGCAAAGAGGCTTCAGTAGGGAGAACAGAAACACTCCACACTATGGTTAAACTTCCTCATTCAGTGCCAGGGTACTCTCTGGACACATTTAAGTTTACTACTTTTTGGCATAATTTTTGCCATTTAGAAGCAAAATTCTATATAGAAAGCTCCTAGAGATCTGTTGCTTGACACAGAAAAGAGAAAAACATGTATGTTTCTGCTTGACTTACTGCTTTGAAATGTAGTATATAGGCCAATAGCTGCTACAACCTATGTACAGTAACACCTGCTATGTAAGTCAACAACTTAGCAGGGGGGGAATATTTGATTATTTCTTTTTTAAATTTCCAAGAGGGCCTGATCAAGCCAGACTCTGTGTCATTGCCACCCAGGGCTCGACACAACTCTTTCCTGGGCATTTCCTGTAAGGCACACCGAATGGGTGACATGGCACCCAGAGCTGGCAAAGGGGCAGCAGCAATTTCCCTCTGCGCTTACAGCGGGTGTGCACGCCCTGTGCCTGGGATCACCTACGTGGAAGCACACTCGACAGTCAGATCCCTCTTCCCCTCCAGTGCAGAAGGCAATCCATCTGCGGACAATTTTCAGAGATGGTTTTAATGGATTTATGAGGGCAGTTGAATCTCCTGTTTGTAACAGGGAAGAATGGCTGTGGCCTGATCTACCGGGAGCTGAAATTACTCTCGCAGTGCCAGAAAATTCAAACAGAGCTGTGCTTCAATGGACAAACTGAGCCTCTGCTCCACCATGAATACTGGACAGTGACACTCATCTACACTAGCAAAGCCCAGAATTTTTATTTTTTATTTTCTACAGAGTCTCTGTTATGCAACATGGTAAAATGAGCTCAAGAGAATGACAAATGACATGAAAAATACCAATTATTTAACGAATGTGAGAGTCTTCTACTCAAAACAACAATCAAGACAAATTTTACTTGGACAAAGAACTATTTGGTTCTCCCTAGTGTAGACCACAGCTAAAGAAAACCACTTTTACCTCATCCATTATTATTCACACTTTTTTTTTTATTGCAGGAGTTGGGATTTTCTGGCACAGACTGCTTACCTGGGTAGTCACAGTAGTGGATACGTCTTTTCTCCAAATCTGGGTTACTTCTCCTGTTGTATCTGACAGGTTGGATGCTCTGGGGGGTTATGGGCAGAGTTGCTGGTAGATTTGGGTTGTGAATCGCCAGCTTGGAAGCTATAGTTGCGGCGTATGATGGAGGAGGGGTTAAATTCTGCAGCATCTCCGCTTGTCGGTCTGGACTTCCAGGCTCTGAGCTTGGGGGTGAAGGAGGGAAGTAAGTGGCCTGCTGCTGCAGGAATTGGTTTGGCATGGTGTAGGTACAGGGGGGGATGCCCTGGAACTGTTTCATTGCAGTCTGTGGAACGGCCGAGGAGAGCGTGTTGAGGCCCGCCATGGCCGAGGGCATGGAGACACTGCTGAGGGAGTCCATCACGGCGGCCTGAGGAGCGGCGCTGGGCATGTCTAAATCCGGCGAGCTCAAGAGCTGATACAACTGGCCTTGCTGGGGCGTGATGGAAAGATGGACATCTGGAGTAGGAAGCTCCTGCTTGATGAAAATGTTGTTCACGTCGGGGGTTTGGTGCGAGCTGAAGATGCTGGTAAATTCTGGGAGGGCCTGAGTGGGGGCAGGGGCAGGGGCAGGAGTTTCGTTCTGGTGACTGAAGATGGTGACTGAAGACGGTTCTGTCTTGATGTGGGTTACGCAGGGTCGCTGGGATTTGTACAAGCCAGTTCTCAGGTGGCTGATGTCGGGCAGGAAGACGTTCATGTTGATGCTGTAAGGCAACCCTTCGCTGTCAGTGAAAAACTGGTCTACAACTGAGGCACTGTCTCTTCTGTATTTCTTATGTTCAGGGATGACGGGGACGGGCGGGAGCTGAGGTGCCAGGTATTTCTCCATTTCACATCTCGTCTACAAAGACAAAACAGACCATAATCCACACGGTTTGTTACCAGCTAAGAAAGATGATGGCATCCAAGTCATGTGAGGCTTTACAAATAAAAGGCAATACTGTTCATCCAGCCGCAAGACACCTACAGAGGAAGTTTTGAAGGCTCACACTAATGAAAACCTGCTTGATTTTACAATCAGCACGCTGATCAAAATCATCAAGGACAAGGAGATAAAGTCACAGTACAAAGCGTTCACACATTAAGACAGATCTGATGTTTCAGCATACACAAACTTTTCATCTTTTATGCCTAAAAGACAGTGTGAGGTGCAGAAGTGACAGGCGCTGTGCCTAATCTGCAGATCTCCTGCTCTGGAATTCACTGCTCGAGCAGGGTGACTGCCTATCTGTTTCACCCGCTTCTCTTTGAAATGCTAACTGTAAAAGCCACATCCTCAGCTGACTATCTGAATACTAATACTTCAAATAATGTTTATATATATATAGATAGATATATATATACAAAACATACTTCCATGATTTTTCATTCCTAGAAGAACGGGATTTAATTAGAAATTCAACACCAAAGTGTAAAGTATATAATAATATCGAATAAAAAGGAGACGGGTTGACTACATCAGAGTATTCTTTGTGTAAAGTGTCTCCAGGACTACACTTAAACCACTAATAATCTACACAGTGTGTAATTGTCTAATAGCGTGATAAACATGTCCCTATCCATGCCTCGGTTCTCGGAGAGCTCTTTAATTACTGGAAAATCACCCTCTTAGCACAGTAGTGCGAGGGAATCCGTGGGTGGCTGGAGCCCTATACATTACTGGTGTACAGTCATCGGCAAAACATTTACCATGCAGTCTTCAGTGGGCAAATGCTACATTCCCCCCTGCCCTGTCAAGAGAGTGCTCATACCAGACCCGTTTAGCACCCCGCAAGGGAAAGCAGCTGACAAACAGCAACTCTGCCCGAAAGTGGATTTTAGGACCTTTCTTCAAAGACCCCCGGTAAACACCACAAACAAACACAGCCGCCTTCCCGTCCCTTTGATCTGGATCTGCCCCGACATGCCAGGCTACTTTTTCCAGCTCTTGTTTACGAGTCGAGGGCAGCTCGCTTTGAAGACGGGGACTTATTTACTCCTTAGGGAAGACATCACCGAAAGGCAGCGCACGACAGAACGCTGCCCGGCACCGGCGTTCCCTCTCCGCCGACCCGGGCAACGCCGGTGCCTCGTAGGGCGCGGGGAACCGCCCCTGGATCGGTCACCGTCCGCGGGCTGGAGCCCGGCTGCGGTTGGCACCTTCCCGCTTTTAGCTCCTCCAGCTGTTTGCCTGCGGATCCGCTCCCAAAAAGCCTCCTGGGACAGGCACAAAGTCCTGGGAAGTCCCCCGTTACCAGTGAGTCGTGTGCTCTCCCCCCCCGCCCCCCGAACATGACTCCTTGCGTGGGCGAGGAGGACAGGCGGCCGCTCTAATTCTGCCGCCGGGCAAGTGCGAAGGCAGCAGCTGTAGCTTTCAACACACTCGCGGGGGCAGCCCGGCTCCCCCCGCCTCCCCGGGACGGTCCCGGCCGCCTCGCCGCGCTCCGCCGGCGGGAACACGGGAGCGCTCCCCGCTCCGCGGCGCTCCGCACGGGCGGGATGGGCGGCGTGGCCGCTCCCCCGCACATACACACGAACCCATACACACACACGCAGACACACTCTGCCGCTGCCGCCACAGCCCCGCAGTTCGGTGTCCGCCGCCCTCGCCCCGCAGTCCGGCCCCACCCAGTCCCGCCCGCGCCGCAGCGGCCGCTCCGGCCGGGGCGAGGCGCGGCTCCGGGGGCTGCGCGGGCACCGAGTGCCCACCGGCGGCTGTGAGCGCTGCTCGCTGCCTACCTGCACCATCTCCTCCGCCGGCAGGTTCGTGCCGCCGCCCCCCGGGTGCTGCTGCTGCTGCTGCGGCGGCGGCGGCGGTGGCTGCTGCTGCTTCAGGTCCTCTCCGGGGAAGATCGCTGCCTCCCGGGCCCCCAGCACGGGCTTCAGCTGCGCGAACACCGGCTCCTCGGGCTGCTGCACGGGCCCCAGGCGGGCGGTCATGGTCAGCACCCTGGTGGCCATGGGGCTGGCGGCGGGCGCGGCGCGGACGGGCTGCCCGCCCCGGCGCAGGGCGAGTGACCCGCGGGCGGCTCCGGGCGGGCGGGCGGGCGGTGGCTATTCGTGCGCTCACTCCCCAGGAGCACCAGCCCAGAGCGCATCCACTCCGCTATCGTCACTGCCTCCGCCTGTACCTGGCCGCGGGTATCTACCCGGTGACACACGCCCGCCTCTATTTCACCCTACTCCACCCCCGGCCCCCCCTATACCCCACCCAGCCCGGAGAGGGGGCCGGCCCTGCCGCCCGCCCTGCCTACGAGGAGCGCGGGCAGCTCCTCCCCGCCGCCCGGTCCGGCCCGCTTCGGCCCTGCCCTGCAGCGGCGGCACCGGCGAGCGCGGCGGTGATGGCGGAGCGGTGCCGGTGCCGGCTCCGGCTCCGGCAGGGAGGTACCGCCCGGCCAGCAGCCGGGGAGCGGTGCCCGGCGCAGAGTCCCCGGAAAGGAGCGGCCGGCGCGGCGCTCGTCCCGGAGTGGAAGCGGATTTTCAGCAAGTGCGGCGCTCCGCCGCCGAGGCTTCTCTCGTGCTTGTACTATTATTTATAGTCTTGTAAAGAAGCGCTGCTAATGTGGGCACTTTAAAACAACTGTCTTGTCCTACCTTTCATCTTCAAAAGGGTTTTAAAGGCAGTCGTTCAGATTTATTATTTTTTGTCCTGAAGGCAACTCGTACTCGTACTCGAAACCTGCTGCTAATAATTATCAGCCCGGCAGTACACATCCACCCGCCCCCTCTCCACCCCGTACACTCTGAAAATAAAGTTTTCCAGCATTTTAGAGAAATAGCGCAGAGGACAAGGAAGACGGGTAGAGGAAAAGAGGTAGCGATGATCGAACCTTCTCTTTCCCCCCCTCCACCCCCCCACCGAAATGAGGCAAGTTTCTATTTACTTGTTTTGAGGTGTGGTTTCGACGCAAAGCATATTTCCCCGTAGACACGGGACGGTGAGCTAAGCTGCCGCATGTTTCACTGAAGCAGAAAAAGCGGGGACGCCGTCCTTTCGTACAACACCGACCGGCTCACGTCGTATGGGAAAAGTACAGCATGTAGTGGAGCTTTGGAAAAAAGCACAAACTTTCCACCTTTCTCCCAGCCCTGTCAGCTCCTGCGCCTTCGGTTTGCAGGAGAGAGTCTGAGAATCCACAGAAATGTTGGCAACCTCCCCCTCCCCGTATTTATCCCCTATCGTTTACAGACAAGGTTCTTTTTCAAAACGTACAAAAAATCTTTTTTTTCTGGTCAGCCTGGCACTCCTCCTCTTTGCCGCCCAGTCCACAGCGAGTAGGATGTCTCAGAGCCTGCATGCAGAAAGCTAATTACAGAACCAGGGAAGAGCTCGGCATAACATTTCTTTACACAAACTGTCTGTTTAGCAATATGTAGCCTCTTGATGCTTGTTATTACTAACGTAGATCCGGCTACTCCCGTCAGCGCCGCATTTAAAGCCGTGCAGGCTCGTTTCCATCCGACACCAACACGTATTCCCGTTTAGGCAATATGCAACTTCAGTGTCCTTTACTGAAGACTCATGGCTGGCATTTCGTTCCCCACTCAAGCCTAGGAACACGTGTTTTAACCACCAGATTTTAAAATCATGTCTTGTTTTTTTGTGAATGCCCTTCACATAACCCTAGTTTAAGGTTAAACTTCAAACTACGCTTTTTGAATACCTGACATGTCCCCTATGTCAACCCTGTTAGGCTTCAAACTATGTTTTTGACCATCTGAAAGGACAAGTTTAATATAAACTGCTCTCTAACTGCTTTAAAAGTGCAAAAATAGCAATACTACACTTTGCTGTCTGGAAACAAATTTTTACAGATCAGGCACAGTGTAGGACTAGGCAGCGTCTGATGTTGTGCTTGTACTGGTAACTTTCAGACATTTATATGAATCCTGTGGCTGTAGTAGCTGAAGTGTTTCTGAGACTTGCATACCTTATTTGCATGCTTTCTCTCCATCTAATTAAGTGAATGATAAACAATAATTTCAAAACTTTTGTTCTTTTGTGTCATTTTTGTTTGTTTTGCTTTGTTTTATATATATTCATTTATAAAGGGCCTGCCCTGGCAAAAGCTTTGGCAGGTTAATTAGAATGGTATCACAGAGTAAAGCTCTGTGTGTAAACATTTTCAGAAGCATCCCCGAATGTGTTTTAATTTTTTTTAGAAAGGATGTAATTAGGTCTGAACCGCAGATGCATAAATCCTATCTCATCACCATGTTTTTTGTACTACTGATGGTCTATGTCCTACAGTCTTTTGTCAAGCAACAATCAGTGGAAGATGACTAAAGACTGTATAATTTTTAAAGAGCAATTTTTTAGTTTGACTTTTCTACTATAACTAACAATTAAACAGGAAAGTCAGATAGGCTCCTGTTCCTGCTCAGATTCACTGCTTATCTGACCTACATATTGCTGCACTACTTATTTTACAGATAGTATAAATGTATTTTTAGATTCAGACACAAAAATTATTTGATAGGCCATTTCAAGAATTCCCATGGTTATTAGATTTTAAACTTCTTTGAACAGATAATTTTTTATTTACAAATTTAAAATCAATAATAATCTGCCAGCTAATGTCATCTCCTAAATGAAATTGAAATGAGAATTTGTTCAAAATTAATCATAATGAAAAAAACCATAATGAAATAATTCATAATTATAATGAAAAAAAAGTTTACAGCTGTAATAATTTTGGAATGTTTCTAATTCATCACTGATTTTGCAGACTGAGGTAGAAGTGAGTTAACGCCTTAACAGCAGCAGAAAACCGAGTAAGCTGTTTTGAAGGCAGCAGAGCCCTGTTTGTGTGAGTAAGACTTCAGGCAGATATGTTTCGTAGTTTTCCTAAATGATCATTCCTCTGCAACACAAGTCCCTGGGCATCTTCTGAAAATGACAGTTCAAGGTCTTTAGTTATTGTCCCGCAGAGCAAAGAAAAGGAGGAATAAAGCATTGATTGGTAAACACCTCGAGCTAGGTGTGTGGAAGACACTTTTCAGTGTCCATGGTCAACGCTCTGCGCTCGAGAGAGCATTACTGCGTTCGGGGGAAAAGGGTTAAACTTTCTGAAACTATGTCGATGCTGCAGGTTCTGAGCGGGCAAGGATCCAGGCTTTCTGAATGAATGTAGACTCAATTACTTTGAACTCTCTTGTTCTGTACATTCCTATTCGCTTAGTAGTGCTATGCCCATTAGGGGAGACAGGAGAAAACAAGAACAAATGTCAAGTCCCAGGCAGTTGGGAGCTTGGCAGTGGAGGAGCAGAGCACTGCCTTGTGGGAGTGCTGTTGGGAGCAGAGGAGTTCAGCAGGGGGGCCGGGATACAGACACGCTCTCTGGTTTCCTAACTCATCGCTCCACAAGACATACCTCTGAGGAAGGGTACTTGTGTCCCACTGTCCTGCTGGGAGGAGTAGGGCCAGAGTTATAGGCACCTGCACGTGTTGTTTGGAGGGAAGGACTGGAAAGACGTGGACAAGTTGTTTCATAATGGTGAGGTGAGGGAAAACCAAGGACCTCAGCTGAACTAAGCCAGGCTTGAAAGCCACAGGAAGATGTCTGATTATAATTTCAGAAGCTTTTAACACATTGAGAGGCCTGTTCTGATTCAGCAAATACCCACCTCATTTTTTCACTTAAATTTACTAGAGAAGTGGGCATAAACTTTATTCTTGCAAAACAGTAGCTGTCTGTACTTTTGGTCACTCATTAGACTCCATCTCCCCAAAGGAAGAAACGGTTTGTCTTTTTCTCTAACTTTCCAAAGAGCCAGCACAATCCTTTTGCTTTAAGAAAGTCATTACTTTCCTCGTGCTAACTTTCCTCTGAAGACAGGATTGCACCAGCCACAAGGTACCATCTTAACTCCTGACAGGCTTTGCGAATGCCACTCGCGCTATATAATCCAGCAGCACCACACCAAGGAATGTAGCAGGGTGACTTTCTGTTGAAGCCAATGTGGGAAATCATGAAATGACAGTCTATTCCTGTGCACCTTTATCTCCTACTGGTTCAGGATTCGTTTATGGAGGTGTTCCCTTTGCTTATGAAAGGCAAGCCCAGTTCCCGTTTTTCATTTCACTGTGTCAGAAATACTGTGATGGACCATGTGGAGAGAAGGATGTTGCTGCTGAAATAACAAATGGCACTCCTTAATTATTTCAGCCTGGCATTTGAGTAAAACCGCATTTCATCTTGACTTCTTTCCCCTCTTGACATTTCAGTAGTCATCTCGTTCCACCCCTGCTCTGGTGTGCAAAGCCTTACAGTCAGGAAAATACCTCTAGTTCCCTTTGGAGAAGGCGTTCTTTTGAAGCATGTACAGAAAGTGAGATTTTGTTTTGCCAGCCTCCCTGTATACTCCAGAGGAGAGTTGTGTCAAACCTTCCCACTTCCAGTGGAGTTCCTCAGGCTTTCTTTGCTGCTCTGCTGGGAGTGAAGTGTGTATCTTCCTGAACTAGTTTGACATTTTTGTTAATGGAATTGAATTGGCACATCACATCAGGTAGAACCTTCTCAAAAGAGTGACCCCAGAACTGAATTTGACAGTTTTTTAGGATATAAAGACTATAACAAACCTGCAAAAAGAAATTATTCCCTTATTCTGCAGGCTCAGGGAGAGTCACTGTTGCAAATCTTGGTACAGATGTCATAAAATGAGAGGTGTATGCAAGGTTTTATTTTGCACAGTTAAAAATTAAGCAAACTTTTATAGTTGTTTAAAGTTTGCTGAGATTACTAAAAGCACGCAGATGCAGTTGTACTTGTGGTTTGTTTTCATCCTTTAGCTAAACATATTTTTCTTCCACTGCAAGATGAGTAAATTAAAATAGCAGTGAAGGTTTGTGACAGCTAA
Organism: Fringilla coelebs; assembly: GCF_963513975.1. Classification (NCBI taxonomy): domain Eukaryota; kingdom Metazoa; phylum Chordata; class Aves; order Passeriformes; family Fringillidae; genus Fringilla; species Fringilla coelebs. The sequence continues at coordinate 51,065,664 of NC_140029.1, forward strand.
ATAAAGGTATGTAAACTTACCCACAAACAACCTTTGAAAAAACTTTTTGCAGCAACAGGTAAAGATCCTACCATGTCTGCATTTTTTGTGTTTTGACCTGAGTCAGTCTGCATTGTACAAAGCCTAATTACTGATTAATTATATAAATCTGTCTATGCAGAAGTTTGTTCAAGTATTTTCCCTCAAGTTTAACTTGAGCATGTGTGTATACACTTGCATGCATCAGTCTGATTTGCTATTTATCAAGGCCAGTGCTGACTTGGCGGAACAGATGTTTCAAGATGGAAACTTCAACTGCTCATTACTTGAATTCTTGGATTAAGAATCATCAACCTGTCTGGAGGGAACAAGACATCTTACTCAGTAGCTGAACCAAATCTTTAGTCGGATTTTAAGAAGCCTTAACTTCAAGTAAACAGCCTCATATTACTTAGATTTCAGGTACAGTTCAAATATTTTCAGCCCATTTGACGAAAAAAAATACAGAAAAAGAATTTATTGTTACCAGTTTTTTGGGTTTTTTTGACCTCTGTGTGTTCAGAGTATGTCTGAACTGGAAGCTGTTTATTACAACAGGTCTTTTTGAGAACAACAGGTCACTGACTCAGCTTTAGGAGATGAGTCTTTCCTGTATTTTCATCCATTGTCATACAGCTGCTTGGCTCTGACTTGTTGCACGGAAGGGCCAGAAATGGCAACGACACACGCTCCTTCGGCATGTCATTTCATTATTTATGTACTGTTAGGGCAGGTGGAAATCTGTACATGTGGGGTAATGAGACAAGATGAATTGAAATGCTAAAGTACTTCGAAAATAACATTCACAGTTTTTGGCAAGGTGGTTTGCCCATTACTTGGAAATTTAGTGGGAAGCCATCACCATTCTTTACTTCCACCTCCCCTGTCCAATGCAGAGGCTGCCTGCTTTAAAAGAGCAAACTGTGTTGGCAATGCTTGCTAGCAATAGGTGGTCTTATGTGGTGTTTTAACTGCTTGAATATGTGAGACAAACCCACATTTTTTACTACTAAAAAATGCACTTTCTGGCTCTAGAATGTTTATGCTGAGGATCTGTTAACAAACGCTAACTGTAAAGCTGCTGTAATTGCGTATTTTGGCTGAAATCTCCTGATTAGAGAAATAACATAGTAGAGAGTGGTTTGGGTCTTGTGAAATACTGGTCTGCCAGGTGGGAAATGGAGCCTGTGCAGGCTTGGACATGGCAGAGGGGATGGTCTGGCTGGACGAGCTAGGAGGGCATTAAAGCAATGCTAGGCTAACAATCCTTAGGAGCATAATGAGGTCAGGCAATGAATGCTCATTTGGAACTAAATTGTGATGTTGAGAGAAAAAAAATAATTAAGGGATATGGTCAAAAAAAAATTCCTTCACTTCTTATGCAGTGTCCTTTCAAGTAGGGGAAGAAAGGATAAGCTCCTTAATCAACTGCCTGTGAGGTGCTCAAAGAAGATTCTGGGGCTCTTAGAGGCCAATATCTGCAGGGTACAGATACAGTGTGCTGCTCACTGTGATCCTGGAGGAGCACAGAGGCCCTGAGAGAGACCTTTGGCTATCCAGAGGAGCTAACGAGCCTGGGTGGTTATGTTCCCTGTGGGACCTGAGCTGCCCCATTCAGAGAGGAGTAGAAACCTAAATTTCAGCGTGCCATGGAGCTCTACCCTTAGGGGTGTGGCAGGAGAGTTCATGCTATTAGTGCCAATGTCTGCATAATTCCTAAAACTAAGCCATATCTCTACTCAAACAGTCTTGCATCTAGGGTAGGCAAATTTTGCATTAGACAAAGCTGAAATAAACTGTAGGTTAAGTGAGGTGAGTGCAGTCCTGAAAGTCTACAATCCCATGGCAGTCAAAACACCTCTTCCTCAAAAGAACAACCCTTTGCCTTCTACCTCTTTAGAGGGCATTTTGTCAACCAGTTATAATTATAGACACTCAACAGCTGGGAGAAGAACTAGTAACAGCAAATATAACTTTGATGGCAGTTATTATGGAAAAATAACATGGAGAAAGAAAGATGCCTAAGAATTCAATGACATGCATTGAGAAAAAAAAAAACATTTAGAAAAGGTCCATGAAATGTATTAAGAACTCTAACAATTGTCTGTTTTTAGATAAATGATACACAATTGTTGATAAGCAAAGAGAAAAAAAAAAAAACATGCTCAGTATTTCTGTGCTGCATTTGGGGAAAGAGAAGGAAAGATATATGTATCATATAATGACAAAATACTTTACATTTCAACAGTAATTCTAGAGCATATTAAACCAGCTACTCTTTATCGTCTTAGCTGAGCATGTCTGGAAAATTTCAGACCAGGAATTTAAGAAGAGATGGTCAGCGAGCTTTCAGGATTGATATTCAGTAATTGTTTGATTAGACATGTTCCAGAATTCTGGTAAGAAAGCTAGAGTTAGAACCAATACTTAGAAAATGTAAATTAAATGATGTAGCTAATTATGAACTTGGACTGTGACATTATTTTGAGCAGCTTAATGTGAACAGTCAGTGTGTGAATTTATTAAATAGATATCATTATTTATTCCACTCAGTATACACTAATGAAAAACAAGATTTTGCTGAAGTACCTTTGGATAAAGTTGGTCACAAAATATAACAGAGTTTATGAAATACACATTTTTTGCAAAGTATATAGCCATATTCAGCTCAACATTTTGGACTGAAATTGGTAACTGACAAGTCTTAACTTTTTTCGAAATGGAAAATTGCCAGGCTAGTCTATAAAGTTTCATGCTGGGGCACTGATTGGTCTTTAACAAGAAGCTGTTTGCCTTTCTAAGAGAAAACATAATAGTTGATCAATTTTATTGAGGTTAAGTGTGGGGGAAAAGTAAAGAATGAAGGTGGGAAATCTGTCTACTGAAAAACAATTCTCTAGATTCCTTGGCATGTGGGGTGCTTCTGAACTATACATTTTTCAGTAGAGACACAAATGAAGAAAGTTCATGAAAAGGCTCATGGCTGAATTATGTCTAGTTAGCCAGATTCCTCAAATGGCCAAGAAAGATGTGACTCTTAGGTGTCTAAACATCTAAGGTGACCCTTGCAGAGCTGTTATACTCACAGGGCGCTTTCACTGAAGTGCTCACTCTTTTTCAGCATCGACAGCTCAAGCTGGGGTGCAGTCAGTCCCTCACACTTCAGCTGCTGAGCCTGCATGCATTTGCAGTATCTATTGGAATATTTGTTGTGCAGCCAGAGGAGAGAGCTGCACCTCCAGATGGAGGCAGACCCTGCTTCCTTTGGAACGCCTGAATTCCGGATGGACCATGAAGCAAACTGAGGTGCTCATTTTAAGAATGCAGTTTTCAGTCCTTCCTACTTATGACCCCCTTCCTTATGCCTCCTTTTATTGTTGCTTAAAAAAAAAGTAATAAATGAGACCAAAACTTGTATAATTAATTTAAACTTGCCACCAGCAAACTTGGGTTGTTTGGGTTACATTTTGAGGAGTCCTAGTAGTTCAAGAGCACAAGCTCACAGACTGACAGCTGTTTAGAAGGACTTTTCCAGCACACACAACTTATGTGCCTACATAGAGCAGAAACTGGAAATGGATTCTTTGAGCTATCATAGCAAGATCTACTGAGGTTGAATGACTGGAGTTAAATCTAGACAATTTCAATCTTGATCAGACTCCCATGGTGAAGTTGCTTCACTATCATTGTTTGTGGTCTGATGGATCTTTCTTGTTAGTATTTGTGAATCATTCAGATGCAGCTTACAGAGCACTGATGGCATGTGCAGCATGGCTCAGGAATTCCCAATTAAAGTAACCAGGTAATGCAGTTGTGTTGCTCCATTTCCATGATCTGTGCAAAGAAGCCACCTGAGCTCAAAAGGGCAGAATGAATTAGGTAGCATCTCTCATCTGTCCAGCCCTTGGAGAGGAAAACCCCCAACAATTGGAAAGAACCAGCCTTTCTGCAATCAGAAACAGCTGCTTCAGCAGCAAAAGCAGGATTTTCAGTCAGTTAGAGGATATTAATATTGCCATAGGATTCTCACTTGCTTAATAATAAGGGTAATAACTCAGGTGACCATTAACATTTTTGAAAATACCCTGGTAACTCAATTGACATGTTTTGAATAGAAGGTTAGGAACGAACAAGTAATTTCAAAAAACTGTCAATAGCTAGGGCTGATTGATTTTCTATGCATCTGCCTCAAGACTAAGTGAGGTTTGACCTCACTTAATGTGTGAAGACGCATGAAACATCTTTCCATAAGTGAGCTGGCTAACTGGATGTCACTTGTCAGGAGGGATAAGAGCAAAGTAGAGATTACAAAAACATATCTCGGGCTGCAGTACAAGGGTGAGTCAGGAGTGGAAAGGTGCTTCCCAAGAAAACTTAGGAATGTGTGCTTGATTTTTCATCCCAATCACTCCATAGAAGAGGATTTACACTACACATTTAACATTTTGTGATGAAAATGTTCAAAATTATGATAATCAAAACTCCAGAAATCAGAGAATGTGTCTGAACTCACTAGTGAAGCTAAAAACTCATCAGAATAGATGTTCTGTTTAGTGGCTGTCACAAGCTGACCAATAAGAGAGATGAATAAATCAAAGGCTGCCACCTCAGAGACTTCAGTGCTCCCCAATGAGGAAGCTGATCAGCCTTGATAAAATGTGGCTGCACATGCCTCCTATCTCCTGTTCACTTGGGGGCTTACAGAACTGGTGACAACACTCATCCTGCTGCATGAGGAAATGTCTGTATTTCTAACTGCGCAGTGTAATGAAAAGGCACAGCTGTGTCCTCCTGCGAGGTTTCCATCTGCCTCATGAGGAACTCATTCCATCAAAGAACTGACTGCCTCCACACAGTTTGTTTAGTTTCATTTACTCTAGGTAAGGCATAGCCAGAAGATGACAGATTTGCCAACACTGCAACAATCTAGAAATGAGATGATAGGTGAAAAATGACAGTGGCTATCAGTGATGGCTCAAATGTCTGCACACAGTAGGGACTTAGAAGTGACATACATCTGTCAGAATTCTGACACAAGAAATGTCTCTCTTCTCAAATAAGTCTCATAAGATGTCCATTAAAAAAGTCGAATCAAATGATACAAAAGAGGAAATTTCCAATGACATAGGACAGTATTACATTATCTTACCCAAGTTTTGGTAACTATACTATTCCCAGGAGCTGCAGATGCATTCAAAGTCCTTTAGAATGTTTTTAATTTCTCAGACATATATTAAGTAATAGATTATGGTAAATAATATTCCAAATAGTTAAACAGTTAGTTAATACAATGTTACTTTTCCCCTCTCATTATTTCTTGTCTTTTTGAAAATATTTAGAACCTCATTAACAGTGTCAGATTATTTTCTACATGCTGGAAAAGCATGCAAACAAAATATATTTAATACAATATTCAATACAGCTTTATTCTGCACCTAGCTTAAGGGTATGAATTTATTTAGTAATAAAGGATACTGTTTTTCAAACTGAGACATTTAATTTACATTATTTAATCATATGTTCCAACCAGCTTCGCTAGTTTCCACTAATATCTCTCTAAAAGTTTTTTTCATCATTTGTTTTTGAAATTGCTTTTTGAATTATTAAAAAAGAAAATAAATAGAAAAGAAATGCTTTCAGAACAAGAGACCAATATAAAAACCTTTCTCCATTTTAATGATGCTTTCTTAATTTTTCTTTTTTTAACTAGGACAGCTCTAGATTAAAAGAAAAAAAAATTAGGATGTTCACATTTGACCTGTAAGTAGTATTCTCGTTGGGTGACTTAATGGAAGTTTGGTGTCTGCCTGTTGTGCTGTGGTATGGAAAGCTGCTCTTCATGAAGGTACAGCTCATCGCAGACGCGTTTACCTGACCGGTTCCCAACATGCTTAGTTAAGCTACAGAGCGCGCTTACGCACGAGCTCGGGGTAATGGGGCAAGTGGGATGAGGCAAGACTTTAATGAGATGTCTTAATCCCTGTGCTGCCTGAAAGATATAAATATGATAAAGGAGAGGAAAAGTTGATCCAATCTTTTAACAAAACAAGGCTTCTTTCTCTCTAGATTGCATATTGATGACTTTGTAGAGTAACAAAATACAAAACTACTTCTAGTGATTAGAAAACCTTTTTTCTGTGCACTTCAAGAATAGAGCCTAATGATTCATAAATCTGGCACATGGTATTGGGTACAAATCACTGTAAGATATGATGTAACTACATGTAATGTGGAAAAAAAATCTGCATTTTAATGCACAGGAGAAACAAACTAGTATTAAAACAAGCATTTAGTCAGGTTCAGGAGAAACATCTTGTTTTGTGTGTTTTAAATTGTTTTCCCATGCAGTATTACAATTTTTCAAATTTTATGTGAGGCATTCAGATATGACTTCACTGACAAATGAAAGAAGTAAAAGTGGAAGGGAGAAAGAAATTACCTCTTTTCCTTTTGCTTCATGTTCATGGTTTCCTTTTGCTTCACAGGCCAGACCATGTCAATAGAGCAGGTTGCAAATGCACAAACTCTCTTTCATCAATACCATCTGCATCCATCACAGCTGTTTTAAATCTTATGTTAAAACAACTGTTTGAAGATAGTGAAATTCACCTATGAGATAATTAATCATAGTAGGTTAGACCAGCTTGGTCCACTATGTTCTATCAACAGAAGCATTTTGCAATGATCCATTGCAGCACTTCCAATCCAGGTGACGTTATTTATAGTATGTAGCAGTGGCAATAAAATTTCCTGGTTTCTAATATAAGAATATCAAAACCAGCTCTATGTTCTTTATCCCAAGGACGTTGTGGTACTATTAAACTAGTCTCATGTCAGTGTTTTCTCAAAAATATCACACTGAGACACAAGGTGATGCAATGCCCACTTCCCTCTGCTCTGAATGCAGGAGCAAAAACAGTGCTCACAGGAAGCTAAGTAATAACAACAGCCAAAGAAGCCACACTGAATTATATAACTTAAGGATTTCCCCTCGACAATTAGTTGAACATTAAAACATTGTCTATTTTAAATGCACCTAACCGGCAACATAGAGCTGAAAAGTTCTATGCTTGGCAAAGTCAAGTGTTCAAGTAGTCACAGTATTCATACGCTAATATTTGCCAAAAATTCCTTACTATTTCACAGAGTCAGGTGCTGAAGAATGGGATAAATAAAAACTAGAAAACTGGTATTTTTAACGTAGACATCGGAAAAGGAAGAAGGAAGAGGTGGGTATTAAGTTCAGTACTGTAACTGTTCTGTGGAGTTTTATGCAGTCTGTAGAAGGTGCCTCAAGCCAATAGACTGGAAACTCTGAATGTTGTCTCAGCAGTTTCTTTCCAAAGCTGAAGGTCACTCCTTTCTTCAGAAATGCCCCTATTATCATCTTACCCAAAGGGAATGTCTGTGAATACTCAGCAGGGATGAACACATTAAATCCTATCCATCACCTGAGGAAAATGGTACATACTCAGTTTCCTATGGAAGCAGTATAACAGCTATAAAGCTGTAAAACTGTTAAGCCAATAACCTTGCCAGATTTGGTCAGATGCAGTTCCAGTTTTTTCTCCAATAAATCCATGTTCAGGACCACAGTTGCTCCTATTCTAAACCCAACGACTGGTATTTCATGGAGTGAGGCAATGTTAGAGCTGTCATCTTTCTGTGTAGAGTAGGACTTTGTGGTGTCATGACTAGGACAAGACAAGGCGATTCCTGAGAATGCCAGCACATCCCTGCTTTTGGTACCTCCATGGCTCAGGGGCACCCAAGCCAGAGAACCTTATAACTACATCTTTATGTTTTCAGAAATTACATAGAACTGATAACAACACAGAAAACCTCTTACATGAAGGAATAATAGCGAACAAAGCTCAGAAGGTGGATCAGGTAATCTTGTTTCCAGAAACATCCAGTGCTTCTCAAAGATCCTGTATATTTTTAGGAAAATCAGGACTGTCATTTAAATAAGTAGATGTGGTGCCATCCACTGTTGGCCCATGAGGAGTTTGCACCTTTCTGTCATGAATCTGACAATTCTTGGAGCCAGTACAGCAGATCACACAAGTCCATGAAGATGATGAATGTATATTTAAAACATAAATAAATATAATAAATTGAAAAGAATTTATATAATATTATTATTTTATTACATTATATTAATTGTAAAGAAATATATTTAGAAATAAAATTAATTTCAATATACTTTATTAGAATCTAACTCAATACCAGAAGCACCTTAAAACATGGATGTTTGCAGAGAAATATTTTGCTTTGTATTAAAAATAATTGAACCCAAAAATTTTAACTTTTAATGTTAAAAATGTATATGTATTTATATGTAATATTTCAGTTTACAGCTACAAAATAAAAATAGTGTATTATGAAAATTTCTTGATATTGCTGCAGCTGGAAACATAACTTTACGTAGTTTGTTTCTTTGTAATTTCACATAGTTTAATGGATCGAAAATACTCTGTACTTGTTTTTAAATCACTCAGCTATCTAGAGTTGCTATCATGCTGTAAATCTATTTGACAAAGGTTTCAGCCTGCCCAGATGTGGAATGGTGCGTCAGAATGAAAAACCACTATATTTCATAGGATTGGGTATTTGGCTTTCTTGGACAAGAGATTTAATCAGCTCACTCAGGTTTCCCTAAGGGAGGTTTCAGACAGTCTCCATTGTGTAGGAGGGCACCCTGGCTGTGCACTGAGATTAGCCTGCAGAGATTTCATGGGGTTGAGAAAGAAAGGTAAGCTCCCTCCTGCTGCTGGTAAACACTGTTATTGTTCTCCATTCCCTGCTGAATGGCACAAATGCAATTCTGCAACCTTAATTACTGCAATAATGAAAGAAATGACACAAAATGACAAGGAATGTGCTAATTCAGTAAGACTCAAGTCATTGACATATTAGTCCCTTTATTGCTTGTTGTTACTTTCAGGCACGTACTCTTTTACTCATAAATACTGAGCGGATTCTGGGGACTTAGTATTTAAATAATAAATTAGTAAAACAAAGATTAATGTGAAAGAAGTGGTGCCCAATAGTCTTTTAGAAGCTGTCTGGTCAGTACCTGAACACAGAACATGTCTGATGAAGTTAGCCATCCTTGCAGGACTTGCAAGCTGCATCCTTTTCCAATGTCCAAAAATGGAGACTTGCTAAATGTTATTTATATGCTAACCAGGAAGGAAAAGGTGGCAAGTGAATAGACTGCATCAAAATATTGTGTTTTTCCTCTGCTTAGACTTCCCACAGCACACAAAGGAGATGAGTGATATTGATTTTTTTGTGAACATCTTACATGTAGCTGCGGATGACAACGTGTGAATCTGTGTTTACACTGCTTGGAAACCACAGTCCTGTGAAACAGAGTGACAGGTCTCCTGTATCTGCGGCCCTGTACCGGCAGTGGGGAGTGCGAGAAGGCTTGGGCACAGAATCAACCTTCTCTCAAGGTCTCAGAGAGAACTCAGTGGGAATATTTTCAACTCTTTTTTCTAAAAAGGACCACTGCACTAAGGTAACAACCCTGTTTAAAACCCACATATACACTGCATATGTCAATTCCCTCGTAGAAGTCAAGCATTACCTAACAATAATGCACAAAGAAACAAATTCTACCAAAGAACTGAATCAGAAAGCAAGTCTTGCATGCCACAGTATGAATCTCTAAAATCACGAAAAACAGGACCACTGGGAGTTGCTAACAGTTTCAGCTGCAACACTGAATAATCTAAGTAATCCTTTTTCTATTGAACCAAAAGGAAAAATGAAAAGACTTTCATTGAAATACAGTCATAAATTCCATCCATAAGACTTTTCCTGCAATTAAGTTACATTTACTGATCCACTACTCCCTTAAAAGGAGCATTAACACAAAGACTTCAATTATTCATGGTCAAACAAAGTTGATTCTATTGCTACAGTCAAAGCGGCATTCTCTTTTACTGTGGTTATTTCTGTAGTATCTTCAAAAAGGGCACATAGTCTGTGAAAACATGTAAGTTTTTGAGTAAAAGCTATTTCCATGATCAATCCTAACTTCTTACATTTAATACTTCTGCCATTTGCTCCTTTCAAGAGGATGATTTTGCTGGGAGTTTTTGTCCCCTTCATCCTTTAAAGGGTAAGCTGATTGAAATACTCAATTTTTTTTAACCTAGGTCAAACATCCTGAGAAAAAGAAGTCTTTCTCTCTCTAAAAGAAAAAACCAAGAAACAAAAACCACAGGTATTTACTGTTATGGAAAACTTATCAGTGAGGAAAGAAACCCAGGGAACTCCACAAAATGCCCTCTGTGGAAGAAGGTTTGTGGTTCTTGTGTTGTCAGCAGAGGGCTTAAAAGAGCTGCAGAGGGTCTAACATCTGTGAAGAGCTGTACCTACTTCTGCTGCTGCTAAAAGCTTCGCACTCACTCTTCCACAATTCCCAAGTGCTGTCCATTTCCGCTGATAATGCCGTCCCCCGGGAGCTGGCACCCTCTGCTGCTGCTGCGTGCTGCCCAGCCTCAGTCTGAAACACCCTCAGCGTAACTGCCTTAATGAAGCTGCGGAAGTATGCGCTTTAAAGGTCAAGAGTTCCCTATCAATCCTAGGAATTTAAGAAGGGGATAATATTGCCCAAAGACACTAAGCAAAACTTGATCTTCTAGAGATACTTGTTTCATTTTCAAAGGTCGAGAATGAATACAGATTCTCGATATTCTTTGGTATAAGAAAATACCAGGGATACATTTCTTTGACTCAGTAAGAAGTCTGCCATATGATCTGTCAAATGTAATGTTAACAGGGAGAGAAATGCTTTCCTCAGTAGACCTCCCTAATAAGCACAACCCTGAAAGATGACAGGATGTTACAGACTCAAACTGTTGTGTATAAATCTGTTTTCATGTAAATGTGCTACAGACTGACAATTGATTGAGACACATATACATAATAACATAAATACTTCTTCAAAAGGTAGTAATTTGTTTCTACAATGTCATGCTCTCTGAGTCACGGCTTTCAGACATGGAAGTTAATGAATGCCTACTAGGAGTAAAAGAATTCTGCCTGACCATCTTGCAGATGTCAGAGGTTTAACAGATTTAAGTGTTCCTCTTTTTTTTGCTGGAACTAGGTATCATAAAAAAGTGTAACTGAAGAAAATGAAAAAAACCAGGTAATGTGTAAGAGGTAGGAAATTGTGTAGCAGTGATACTGACAAATTCTCAATTGATATCTGAATTCATAGATGTTCCTTTTTTAAAAGGTTTCATTGCTGTTTTGCACAGAAAGTCTTGAAGGGAATGAAGACTATTAATCCAAAAGGTATATTGTTTCTTTGTACAGGAAATATTTAGAAACTACAATGCCAGTGATTTATAACCACGGGATTCAGCAGTAAGCCTTAAAAGTTTAGACCTTATTTAAAAAAGCAATTATGCTTTCAATTTTTTTCCTCAAACAAGAGATTACCTTGATGCACTGCAGCTTCTTGGCTTCAGACAAGGGACAGAAAGGTGAGAAAGCAATTACAGTGTTAAAGAACCCCGAAAATCCTAACCTGTTCTAAAGCATTGTCTTTCTTTCCTGTTCAACCCAGGTATTTACGAAACTTATCACTTAAGTAACACCTACTTAATGTACCAAGAAATGTAATAGCAGATTGAGATTTTTTTGGCTTTGCTCCCTTTGGTTTGAAAAAGAGGAACTGAAGATGATTATGTGGGTTGGGCACTTCAGTCACAAGTTGCTTACATGCATGACTACCCTTTGAAATTTCTCTTTACTTCATTATTTTTGACTCACACATCATTGAGACAAGGCCTGTGACAATAGGAGACTGCAAAGATCATGAAGAATTTTGGAATAATTCATTTGACAACTATGTTTGTGGGAAAGAACATCAGTGAAAGTGCTGTACAGGTACTGCAATTGAGCCTTTTCATTACATGGCGAGCAAAAAGCTTCATTAATTTTTGCTGTAGGGCATCTCACGTTTGAATAGTTATATTTAAGTGACATTCTAGCTTTCTCATGAGAAGCTTAGAAGGTCTCCTCCTAGATAATTAATTACAGCCTTGCAGTCTAGTGAAGAATCACAGGAAAAAGTCTTCAACTAAAAAAAACCCGACATATTGAGGAGATTTACACAAGAACTCACCAACAGCATTGTGTGCTATCAGTGTATTCTATTAAACTACTTTTATTTTTGCACATTTAAAGATGGACCTTGTTAATAATTACAAAAAAAACCCCTTAAAACCACAACCCTTTGACAGAGCAAGTAATTTTGTCATCTGAAGAACTGTTTAAATATCAATAGAATTTCACCACATAATCAGCCTAATTTTCTGTTAGCCTTCTTAGAAAATCAGGCTGCCTGGAGGACACAGAAATTTACAATGCACAGTTACTCTCAAAGAGTAAAAATGTCCCTGTGTATTGCGTTTCCATGGAAGAATGAAACAGAATTTTGCCTTCTGGTTGGTATTAAGTAAATTAATATCACTATCTGATATCAGATTATTTAGGAATAATACCACAGAGTAATTTAATTGGAATTCTGATAATCAGTCATCTAGTCCATCTCAAAGTCAAGGAGTTTGCTGGGTTCTGAACATCTCCAAGGATGAAGATTCCACCACCTCTCTAGGCAACTGTTTCAGTATTTGACCATTCTCACAGTAAAAGCATTTTTCATAATAGCTAATTGAGTTTTCTAGTGCTCCATCTGGTGTCCATTGTCTCTCACGCTATTGCCGTGCATCTCTGAGCTCAGCGTCAGGCTCTCTTGTCTCTGTACCGTCCCATTTGGTAGTTGGAGACTACAAGTTCCTCCTGCAAGCCCTCTAATATTAATGCTGTACAAGTCCAGTTCTTTCCACCTCTCCTACATCAGCTGCTTCAGCCCCTGACCATCTTGGTGCACCTCTGCTGGACTCACTGCAATGTCAATGCTTTTCTTGAACAAGCCCAAAACTGCATACAAGACTCCAGATGTGACCTCCCATGTGCCAAACAGAAGGGAAGGATCACTTCCCTGCATCTGCTGCCTATCCTGTTGGTAATAACCACCTGGGATGTGGCTGGCTGGCACATTACTGACTCATATTCCATTTGTTGTCCACTGGGACCTGCAGGTCTGTTTCTGTCAGCTGCTTTGCAGCAATATTGGCATATGGGATTATAACATCCTGCATGTGGGGCTGCAATTGCTTTTGTTGAACTTCATACATTTCTTGTTGACCCAATTTCCAGCCTGTTGAGATCCTCTGAGACCTTTCCTTCCAGTGTATAGACTACTCCCTCAAATCTGGTATTGCCTGTGAACTTGCCAAGGGATGACACTATTCCAGCAGGACATAGCATTGTTGATCATGTCTTCTTTAGGTAGGTGTGTCACCCATCTTACAGTCTGTATCTCACCAATTTGTCTATAAAGACACCATAGGCAATCAGATTGGAAATATGTATGATTCCAACTAGTATCTTGCCTAAAATAGCTCACAGTCTTTCTAGATAATAAAATTTATTAATTATTCATTGATAACAGACAAACAATAGTATGGGAAGTTCATTTAGGGTCTGAATAATATAAAGTATCTATTACCATCTACAAAATTAGTATCTGCATATGGGAGCTGTTTCACAGGAAATAAAAGTTAAGGATTCTAATCACATAAACATATATGTTAGATAAAACCTAGACTTCAGGAAACTTTATTCAGAAATTACTGTACTGAAGGTTTGCGAGCCCAAAAGTGATTTTTTTTTGTGTGATTTTTTTTCCCCAGTGAGCAGCAGTTAGTCTGATAAAAGAGTATCACCTCTGTCTACACACTTGGCCGTCCTCACTCACAGAATGATAATTTTAAACCCGTGATGTGCAATTGTCAGCATTTTTACCTTGGTCTCTCAGAACAAGAAAATGAAAAAAAAAAAGGAAACTGAAGCTTTCCTGGAGCAAAAGAGGTATTACTGTGCTTCAACTGTTTGGAAAGTGAAGAAAAGTGTATCTGGGAATCATAACTTGATATAGCTGAGTATTATATAGTAAACAATTATTGTTCATGTCCAGGTTAGAAAAAATAACCAGTTAAAGAGATATTGTAAAGGAAAAAGTCACTTAGAAGAAGGAGCTTTCTCTTAAATTAAATCTGAGCAGTATTTTCAGTATGCAGTACTTAAAAGATCTCTATTTATGTTATACATAGAAATGTACCATACGCAGTCAAGAATGCTTTGAAAAATTAGAGAACTTTTGTATAGTCAGAATAGATGGTGGAGTGGAATAAACAAGTAGAATGTGTTCTTGGACTTTGGGGCTTATTTTCATATAATTAAATATGGTAAGTTACCCATTTCCCTATTACACATTACAGTCCTCACCCATCATGGTTCTATTTTTATTATTACACTGCACTACTGTCCAGCCCATTAAGTATCAGTGCTGATAATTAGGATGCATTTTATTGCTTCTTTGAAGTATTTTTAATGCCTGTTTGGTTAAAGAAATGACATCAAGTGATGAGCTACAAATCAAGGCCAGTAAGAAATTTTGTTTACAGCTGACATGAATTTCCTTTATAGAAAATACAATACTAATGTATCTATATTTGAAAATTTCCATTAGTCAGAATAGTTGCAAGGAATGTGGCATGAAACAGAGGGTCCAGGAAAAACAATAAAAAAAGGCTGAAACATGCATTAATTTGAACACCCTGAATAACACATCCTTTAACTGCCCAGATTATAACTTGTAGAACACACTAATGTTTACTTATCCTTTAAAATTCAAATAAATGTTAGCAAAATTATTTCATGTATCATTTTCACACATTTTATTCACATGAGAGATCTAGAAATTATTTTATGAAGCATAAGATTATTTGACAGTCAAAAAAGAAACAGTTAAAACCAAAACAGTTGTTTGCTTTTACAGTGAAATGAGCATCACTATGGTGAAAATAACTTTCTTTAAAGAAAAGCTCCCCAAAGGATTATTTTGAATAATTTTTGAAAAATGCTATGCTGATGTTTTCTTCTTCAGTTTCTTGTACCACGCAGGAACCTCTTTATTTGTCTGTAAAAGAAAGAACATTTAGTTGTGAGACAGTGAACAGAAGAAAAACATGCAATCTACACAAGCCTCCCTCCTTCCTATGTAGTTCAAAGTTGAGTTCTTTGCTTAAATGCAAATATCAAAACTAAAACTACACATTACAACTAAAACTACACATTACAACTAAAACTACACATTACAACAAACTAGTATTAAAACTTGCCCATTTCCAGGTTATAAAATCAGATTATATGGTGAAAACAAAATAATTTAAAAAAAAAAACCTGTGAAAATGGCATCAACTGTGCCAAAAATAGGTTTCATTTGAAATAACATCATTTGTGTTTTCCAGCTAAAAAAGGAATGGATCTTAGAAAAGAGATCTTAGGTGTGCCAAAACTGACCAGCACTCTATGCAGAAATATAGTTCTTAAAAATTTTTAATTTAAAATAAAAGAATACAGTAGTTTTCTAATTCTGTACAAGGTATTTTAACTGCAGGGAATTATCTGTGAGCAACTTTTCCTTGCCTTCATAATCCTAAGGGCTACTGCTACACAGTCAGGATTGCTTGTGGCAAATTCAGTGGTGGTTTGTATAAAATAAAATAGTTTAAGTTTTAATAGAAATAGAACCAATCATGTGGAGGTGGAACAAGGTAAGGACTATTCTGCTTTCAGGGTTGGGTATAATCTCTTGAGCTAGTAAGCACTGTCTCAGTCTGTTGTCCATAAACTTGTTCCTTTCTAGTCCCCTTTTCTGACTGCACTCTATTAATTCTTTCCTCCAAGACTTAAAAATAATATAATTTAATATTATGCTTTATTATTTTTGAAGACTTCAGTTAAAAAACAAATCTGGTCTATTTGTGCAAGCTTTTAGAATTCTGAAAATTGACCTAAACTGGCAGGATTTTCACAGGACTACTGATTTCTTTTCCTATCTGAGAAGAAAACCTGTGCCATCTGCCCATTATCAGTTCCCTACTCCTAAGTCTGCAAAGGCTAGAGTTTTTCACAGAGTAGACGGTTACAATTTCTTAATGTAAATGCAGTTTTTCTGTATTCCTTCACAGTTTCTATATCCCTAAGTAAGACAGGACAGATTCTGCAAGGAAACCCCAAATCATTTATACAAACTGTTTGCTTATGTTCCAGATCACTGAATAGCTCCATCAAAAACAAAGTTTGGGCAGTATGATTTAGCACTACCAAAAGGACTATGGATGAAACAGCACTGGATAAGCCTGTGTTTAGTCTAATAATGCTATTCAAGCAAAATTTGAACTCCTAAATGTCCTCATGCCATGTCCTAGAGATGCTACTGTTTCCTACTTTTTGTGTTACATACCCAGTACCTGGTGTGCTACACTGCAAACCTCATATCATTTAAGACACTGTATGTTAAAGTCTCTACCAGGAAAAAAAAAAAAACAAACAAACAACAAAATAAGAAAAAAAAAGATAATAAAGAAAAAAAGAGTTCCCTTTGGACCAAATCAGCACATATGCTATGCAGTGTGGATACACCCAGTTCACCCCAGAGAAAGGCAGCATCATGAAGTTTGTAAATAAGAGTAATGACTTGCTTTGTGATTCAGCATTGCAGCTTGGCTGTCTTGAATCCATCAGTTCAGACACAGTCATAGTCAGAAATTTCTAAACCTTTTTTATGAAACTTGCCAATACCAGAGGCACTAAATCTGAAGTGGGTCAATTCAAATATTAAAAGCCAAGCTTTTAGTTTGTCAAGGAATAAAACAGGGTTTTATAATGGTTTTATAACATCAGGCTTCCTTAGCAACAGAAGCAATATCAATACTGGTGTTCTGGTTTTAATCTATATTTAGATACATAAGCACATACACATTAATATACATCAATTTAAGTATGCAGAAATATACCTCACTCCTGCTCCTCAATATAGATATGCACAAACTCCACTTACACACAGTCATGGCAGATTTAAATGAGTATACATGGTCTGTGAATCCCTACAACTATTAAAATCTTGCTAGCCACTCAGTGTTTTAATACAACAATGGTATTTTTTTTTTAAAAAAACCTGGCTTGCTGTGAACTTAAGATATAGAAAGTAACCAAATCGCTAAAAAACATCACAAACTCTAATTTGTCTCCTCAACACTGACTGTTTCCATAAAGAGCTGAATTAATTACACATCTCCCTGAAGGATGAATCCATATTTTTCTTTTTAGAAAGTGAGGAGAACCATCAGAAGTTTTGGCACTTACTCTTATCATAGTACTTACAAATAACGTTGGCTTAGGTGTAAATATATTTCCTTCTTCATGTTCTGGCAGCAGTTTTACCAAAGGGATTGATTGTTTTCCAGCTGCACTTTTTAAACCAGTAGGAGACCGAGGTAGATTTTGTTCACAGCGTTTACCATGTAGAGTAAAAATAATCTGCTTCATTGTGGCTAGTTCCTATAAAACCCCAAAAGAACAATGCTAAGTTATTCAGTTAAATTACATTTGAACCTATAAATATTTATTTGTTAATAATAAATTTATATTCACCAAACATAGATCAGCAAATGTAAAAAAGAATATATACTTGCTATAATTAATAAGATTACTACTTAAACCCTAGCGAAGTAAGAAAATAAAATAGGCACAGAGGATTTATACAACTCAAATTTTGAATTGCTTAAAGGCTGTAAAAGAGAACATTTACTGTGTAGTAAGAAGCACATTATCTCTTTTACTTCGGCTTCCATTCCACTTAAAAGAATTCTTTTGCATTTATTTTTTCAGGCTGAGGGAGCGTACAAATCTAATTTGAATGACTGTGGCAACTTGTACTTTTGAGTGCTAGGTCTTGCACAGAAATTTTATAAATACATTACTATTTCTTAATAATCTGGATATATTTCTTTATATCCAGATTAGAAAAGAAAAATCAATGAAGAACCTTTAGAGGATGTACAGTAAAAAGAGGATCAGAATGGAAAATAAGTTTTGTGAAAAATGAAAGTTCCAGTGTGGAAAAAGGCACGAGAATATATAGAAATGCAGCCTTTTTTTGGATATCCTAGTAGTTTGCTTTAAAAACAATATGAATTAAAAATGTAATCTTTCCTTAATACTTAAATCTGAACAAAACAGATTACTCAAAATGTAGAGTAGAGTGATAAAGGAAAAAAACATAGCATTTTCTGACTTTAACTGGACATCTTCTTTTGTCATCTTTCACCATACCTACCTCCTAATGTTCCCGCTTCCCCCCATGTGATGGGTATGATTACTATAAAATAAGTTACAGAGTGTAAAGAGAAGGAGAAATAATTAATGTAAACTAATTATTATTATTACTATTAGTAGTATTATTTAGAGCATTCATCATTGTAGAATTAGAACAGCAAGATCAGTTAGTAGAAAAGCCTTTCAATGTAAATTTTAAGACAATTTTACATGTTTTAAAATATGTTTTTGTTTTCTTGCTTTTTACAAATGGTGTTGTCTTCAATAAGCAACACTGTTACTGTATTAGCCTTAAATATAATTAATATTCTGTTTCATCTCTCAACCAGAAAAGGGTAATTTGTGTTTATAGCTGAATGACAAGTATTTGTTAAATCTTACCTATTTGATACCTGCTGGAAAATTACATTGATGTACATTCTATTTTCACTGAATTATTAGTAATGAATTAAAAAAAAAAACCCTGCCTTTTAAAATACTCCTGCCATATACCTTCTCTCTGTCCACTGCTGCCTTTAATACAAGAAACCAAGTCAAAAGAAACATGCTGAAGCCTTTAAATTGTCGAACACTAACTGAGTTACATGAATGGAAGTTACACTCCACAGACCAGCTTTATCGAGTGTACAAATTGTTCTTGTATCTCAGTCATTTAATATTAACTATTTGCATAATTCAGCCATGTGTGGTGGCATGTTGAAACAGCATGACTGCAGAGCAGCTGTTTAAAAGGACTGCATAGCTGATGCCAACATGTTTTTCAAAGTTGTAAACTCTGCAAAGATGTTGCCAAAGCAACACATAGACAGAATTTCTTGATGAAAATAACTCAAGCAAGTATACAGCAAATAAATACACCATCACAGGAGATTAAATTGTACATAAACAACGTTTTGACATTAGCAAATGGTGTTCCTATACTTAAACTGTGTTATTCTGTGGACCAAATAGTTGCACGTTTGAACAAGGCAAAACCCAAAACTGTCACACAGATTTATTTCAGAAACAGAGTTGCAACTTGTATGTGTAGGGTCAAATTCTCTTGTGTCAAGATCCACTTGGCAGTTTAAAGTCTTCTCTACTTAACAGAATCTGTCCTGTACTTGACAGCACTGTCTGTTTTCAGACTTGGAAGAGGCTCTGGAGAGTCAGCTCTCACACAAGCTTCCCTTGTGACAAGAGGTTTCTCTAATGTGAAGCTATAGGAAAGAATGACAGGGAGTGGGGATGAAAAATTAGTCCACAACGAAGAAGCTATTTTGGTATCACAGCCAAATTTATCGTGAGGATTTAACTACAGTTATCTTAATATTTGTTCTAAACCCCCTCCTCATTTAGTAAGAAAGACCTTAAGACACTTGGCAAAATAAATAGCACAAGAAACACCGAATGCAACAGAATTACTGGTATGTGTACTGCCAAACAAGGAAAGAAAATTGCCACAACATATTTGCAAGAGATTTGCTGTATTCAGCAAAGGAAAAACTGAAAACAAAACTCTGTCTTGAACTGCAGTCATTTTAACCATCTCTTCAGATTTCTGTGCTCCTGAACACAATCTTAATTCTTACCTTCACTTTTAAGTTTCAAACTGTCATGAGTACCTGCTCCTGCTGGCATGCTGCCTTGATTCTGTAAGTATTATTTTCCAATCCTAAAATCCAGCAAGTTGGTCTAGAAAGCTAGCAAGGAAAAAGCAGTTCTGGAGATTGTACTTAGCAGAAATACGTGAACTTGTTCCAGTGGGAACAAGACCTTCTGAAAGAAGGGGAAAACAAGTAGAGGGTTCAAAGGAGATGGTAAGAATCTTTTGTGGAGAAGGACATGTGCTAGTTTCAGGATAAGTAAGTAAACAAAGATGTGAAGAGAAATGGATGATTAAAATTCTTCTACTTTTTACTGTGTCAAGTCCATGTTTCTGTGTCCAGGCAGAGCTGTGCAAATTGCTTACTTACAATATCCCCTTCAGTTACTCAGTGCACTGTAGAAACCAGTGTTGCTGAAGCTCTGCATTTCCCAATTTCTCTGGGGAAGTATTTGGTCTTTGCCACGCTGGCTCCTGGACATATAAGCCATGCTACGCAAGATATGTGTCACTGTGTTGAGGCTTCCAGGGTTGAGGGCTTTGGCTTTGGACAGCCAGACAGAAATCCTTCTTGGGAGGATTATGAGTACCAACACCTCTGAGTGGATTCACCCAGCTCCTCCCTGGGTTGGCTTTACACCTCTGCTCTCACTGTCACAAACTACGGGAACACAAGCACCCACTCACCGCTTACGCAACATTCTGTGGGGACGTGGCAGTGCAAACACGTGGAAAACAACGCAATGGCAAAAACGGTGGGCTAAGATGACACAAGGAAAAAAGTAACCTGTGCAGCTGGCACAAAAACAGTGTTTACATACAATTAGTGTCACCCATACAAACAAGTATCAGGACTATATTATTAAATGTTTTGAAAGTCTGCCCACAGCTACCTGATGATTTTTTGTTAAGGATGTTGCTCTGCGTACCAGCACAAGTCCCAAAAATCAAAGTAATGATCTATATGACACATTAATTGGGATTTTACTCGAACTTAGAACCCCTAAATTGCTGTATCTAAATATAAGTATCTAACCATGAGCTAAGAATCTCATTTTCCATTACAGACAATGTAGCCTGCAAAGTGACTCCATTCAGAAGTGGGACACTATTGGTGTTGTAACATTAGTCTTGCTGATAGGCTGCTGTTAACTATAAAGCACAGAAAGATACCTCACCACAGACACCTTCATTTTGATACCTAAATTTAGTTGTGATAAGCTGAATCCATTTCTCACCTCACTCTCCTTATCATTTACTTTTCTCAGGCTTCTACTTTGCCTAAAACAACTTTAATCCTGAATGGCCAGCGTGCAATCATAATTCCCCTTGTACACAGATTTGAAGTATCAAATTATTTTCTTAAAGGGAACTAACTGTGTTTTTAGAACAAGCTTTCACACCACAGATTATCTACTTGGTAAGTTTTCCAAAACATCAGAGATTCATGCTTTAGGACAATCTAACATCCTGTATTCCACTTATGGATATTAGTAAAGATTACTTGAAATATAAAAGAATACTTGAGAACTCTGCATACATAACCAGAAAAGGAGTTGGAATTCAAAGTAACTGATTAGAATGAATGGACTGAGAACACTGGGAGTGATGTAGCAGGAGGTGAAGTAAGGTAACATGTATTGCATTGTAAATAGTATCAGAAGAAACTACTTGCTCATTTCCATTTATTTTTGGTAAGTTATGTCCAACAACCTTAGTTAAAAATAGCAAAAGCAATTTTGTGTGCCAATATACAAGCAGAGAAGGAGATATAAAGGTTGGACTCAATGATCTTAGAGGTCTTTTCCAACTTTAGTGTTTCTATGACTCTTTATTAAGGTACAGAAAAGGGATAGACAACAGTCTTTTCCACAGTGTCCATTAATTAAAATGTCTTCTAGTTTGGCATATTTCCCAAATTCTACCTTGCTAATTTATTAGGCTAAATAGTGGTGTTGAGGAACTAACTGAAGATCATCAGCCTTTAAAAAAGTGTTAAAAGAACCAAACCGAAGAAGTGTAAGTCATTTTTAGAAGGTAAAGTAAAAAATACTTCAGAAAATTCAGAGACTTTTTAATGATGTTTAAGTTTAAATTAAAAGTAAAAATAAGCTGTAGTTTATTTAAAATAGATTTTACCTCTCTATTACGGATAATTAAAATAGGACCTAGAAAAATTGATCCGTTTTGGAATACAAAGGATAAAATTTGATTCTTTCACCTAGCAATGTAACTAGAAGATAAGCAAATGCAAAAATAAGGCATGGAGCCATATAAAATAGAAATGTATTTAGAGTTACAGATACTATAAAGGGAACTGTATTAACATTGGTTTTGATGTCCTTGATACACACTCAAACATACATATACCAAAAGAGCAGCTTATGTCTTCCTAATTCAAAATTAACAGAATATTAGGTATTATAACAAAATCATGACTTACATTGTCAAAGCAAAATGAAAAAGAACTGTCTCATGGGAAATGACTGAGGCATAAAAATGTGCTCATTTATCATGTAACTGATGAAGTATGTGAAAGAAATGCCTACATTAAGCATTGTAATCAAGTATAGTATCAAGATGGTAATTTCTTTTTTTTTCAGGGAATTGTCAACAGCATAAGTTTTTTCTTTCTGTCTTTGTCATGTAACTATAATCAAAGGAAGAAAGAATCCTCTGTGTGCACTCAAAAGCTTGCAATAGCACTTAACATTATGTATGTGTATATACAGTTATAATAACTATGTAAATTTATATAAGCAGTTAATGAGACATATCTGTCTATCTATCTATCTATCTATCTATCTATCTATCTATCTATCTATCTATCTATCTATCATGCTTTGGAAGCAGATACAAAATAACAGCCTCAAGAAAAAGTAACTGGCTAACAGGAATCAATCACATCCATGTCAATTCTTAGGTTCTTGAGGCAGGGAAGTCTTAAACCTCAAATAATCTCCATACAATGATCCTGAAAAGAAGTGTTATGTAGATCAAACCAAACAGTTGGAACTCCTCAGTAGGAAGAGATATATACTTATGTGGTCTCAAGGTAGCTCATTCTAATGGTAAATTGAATGGCTTTTTCATATCACCAAAATCATAGCAGCAACAAGTGGGTGTCAGATCCATCTGACTCTTTCCTCATGCAGTAAAGCTCACAGTTACTGTACTCAGGTAAACGTCCTCTAAAGCAAAAGTCACCCTGGTAATAGAATGTCCAGTTAACTGAACCTTTATCATGGCAAGTGGCATTCTTCTTTTAGCTCTGCATATAGAATTTAGAAATTCTATATGCAATTTACAATTGCATAAATTTAAGAATTTACAACTGCAAACTTCACCTTAGATTATAACTCCATTTTGAAGCAGAGAACTTGTATTGTGGAAGCTGAACAAGAGATTTCTGCCCTAGAAAATGTATCAGGTTCTGGCAGAACCACTGAATTTTGATGACTGACAAGTGTTCCCAGAGAAGAACACAGCATAAAAGAATAGCACAGAAAACCAATTTCACTGTCAAAATCAGAAAAATCAGATGAAAGAGGGATAAAAGTAGAGGTCTCCTCCATCAGGGATGCTGATCAAAAGTTAAGGTATTTCAAAATTTGTGAGTCAAGCACTAATGTGACAATTTTAGATGTGTATTCTCACTCCCAATCCTTAAGTCTCCTGTACTGTGAGAGCAAAGCATGTATGGTCAGGACCTCCTTTGGAAAGCTGGTTTAACTTCAGCTTCAGTTTAACTGCCATATGGTCCCCATGTGGTTAAACTATAACTCAAAATAAAATATGTATCCAGTCTGGAGTTTGCCTGTACACCCCCCATGCACGGAAGGGATTGAACAAAAAACTGCTTCACAAAAAGACTTTTAGTGCACCCCAACTTCAGCCCAGAGACTGGACTCTTCTCAGTGTGGAAGCCAAATAGTAGCTTGGAATGTAGCAGCCTGGTGACTATTGTGGCTGCATTAACTTCTAAAATAACATTAACAATAAAACTAATAAATATAGTAGAACATACAAGTGAGGGAAGATAGCCATACTGGCATGAAAAACATGTTCATGGCAAGTCAGCACAATCTGTCTTCACCTGCATGTTTCCTCTTAGTTATTCAGCTATTGTAGTCTTCAAACAAGTCTGCACAGAGAAAAACAGAGTTCAGAAATTGAAGCTACGGGTTTGTTAAAGAACCTTGATTTGAGCAACTTAAACCAGCATTTAAGAATGTTATACTCATTTGGTGGTGTTCTGTAAAGAGCATATTCTGGAATGATTTCTCAGTCTCTGAAGAATTAAAAGTTCATGTTCAAAATACAAATGTTCAAGAGAGAATTCAGAGAAAAAATAAAGTTTTATACTTCCTATATCTCCTTCTTGAGGGAAAATTATCTTAATCTGGAAAAAGGGAGGGCAGGGTTGTTCAGAAGGAACCATCTTCACAGTTGACTGTCTCAAGGTGTTCACTAGGAGCAAGATTAATGGGCACATTAGGTGATGGCAGAGAAAATACAAAGGATATTGCCCTCTACAAAGTCCTGTGCAGTTCCTCGCTTGGATCCCTCTTAGACTTCCACTGTAACTTTTGTGAAAGCAAACTGAAATAAAGTTGTATCATTCAATTGCTAATACTAAGCTGGACAGGGATCTTTGTGAGAACTCTGACTGCAATGTGGCTTTGGAACATGTGACAACTCTAACTGAAGTTTGGCTTTGGAACACATGACTGGATACTTGGTTGGATTTCCCCACATGCATCTTTAGATAGCTTCAGTAATAATGTTTAAACCTAGGCAAACTAGCTTGTCTGATCCCTTTATATTGCTGTTGGTGAGAAATTCAAAAGTAATATAAATTTTGCTTATTTTAAATGAGATTATGGTAAATTGTGCCACAATAGTACCTATTTCTTTTTTCTGACTGCAAATCCCTAAATGATTTTCAGGAGTAGATACCTACATGATATATTTTTTATATTAGGCAAGATCCATCTCTGCCACTTTGCCACTTGACAAGCGACTTCTCCGATGATCTTTACACTGGCAGTACCTTTGACAGCACTGGAATTCACCAGTTAAATGGAGGTAAACAAAGCTCACTGTATGGATTCTTGGCATAAACATATTTCTGCACAACAACAGACTAGATGACTGAAACAAAACCTGGTTAAACCTTACAACTTATGCAATGACTTGCATACAGCACTTTGAAGTTTGAGTATGGTACTCAAACTTTGGAGTGCACTAGAGAAAGGAGACATATGTGTCATTATCAAGGAATGAGACTCTCAAGCAAAAGTAGTACCTACAATGTCTCCTCTTCAGAAGTGCAGACAATTCACACAAAGAGCTATTTTATAACTGTCCTTCAGGGGTTTTATTTCTGCTAGAGACATACAGCAGAAGATAGGCTATAGCCTGGAATGAATTATCAGTTCTCTTTTTTGGCTGGAAGTGGAAAAAGACTACACCATTAACACAAATTCACAACACTGGACAGTAACATTAATGATGACAAGTTGTGAAACGGGAGGAAGACATTGCAGAAGTGCCATTTTGACATGACAGCAAAATGAAGCAAATGGTCAGCCAGTCCATTCCCTTACTTAAGCCAGCACATGGATAGGAAGCAGCGGCACAACTGGTGCAAACTCAGCTTCAACAGTGAAGCTTGCGCCTATCAAGAGTAGAATCTACATCCATAACAGAGCTCAAAGAAGATTTTAACAAACACCTATGAAATCCAGAAAACATCACAAGTCATTGTTCAATCCTTCAAGTAAGGCAGAATGTATTTGACATAGTTGCATCCTAATTGCAGCTGTACTGGAAATACAAGAAGTCAGCAAGAATTTCAGTGTGAGAATTGCACATATGGTCATCTAAGGCACATGGATACACACCGTAAAGCTGGAAACTGGAAGACAGTATGAAATGTCCCGATCAAACAAATGAAGCTGATAACTGGGTGGTGGAAAGATGCCAGACCATATGCAGGATGTTGATAACTTCTCCGCACTACACTTAATTCACTAGTTCTCTATATCCCAGTGCATATAAAAACCTTAAAATGAACTGACAGATCTGTGACTACATGGCTCTACAAACTACTTCCAGTTTTATAAGGTGAACGCATTAGAACTGTGGCAACAATAAAATGTCCCAGTCACTGCAGAGAACGGCTTCTGTCTTTTTAGATACATAAAAATCTCTGCCTATTTCAGCTGTATCTTACATTTGTTCTTAGCTGTTTAATCTTTATAACTTATTAACAAAAATAGGAAATAATTTGTCTCATAATTCTGAACTAGCATGTCAAATTGTTACGGTTTTTTCACTTTTGTATTGTAGATCACAAATATATTTGTAATTGTAACTAGGACTAATTCTCCAAATACTATTTTTTAATCTGAGCCATTGTGACATTAATTTACTCAACATTTAATAAAAAAATATGCTTTCTTGAGTAAGTTCACCTAACAGGAAATGGATGCTAACATGATACATGTGCTAAAACAGCCTTATTTTCATACATTATTATGTAGAAGTTACTGTATTTTCTGAAATGGAAATATTCTAGTTTAATTCTCCCTGTCTTTGCTATTTCTTACAGAGTATTTAAATTCACTTTCCACTTGGTAATAGTCAAATGCTACTGTGAAATGTACAAAAGCAAATTTTTACACAGCTGGACATGCAGTAGAATGAGACAGAAATATACATACCAATCCAGGAAAAAAAATAGTATGACATAGAATACATGTTGAGAAAATCCAAAAAACTTCAGATTAATCAACAATTAACAATTTCTTGTTTAAAAGTTTATCCCTTTAATTGATTCTAGCTCTCTCAAAACCATATAATTTAAAATACACATGCCAATTCCATCCCATAATCCATATATATGTTGCATTTTGCCAATGAAACCTCCTATGTAGTACACAACTGCTTACTGTATACCATTGTGAATAGAAAGGTAATTCTTGAAAGATTATATATTAAAGACAGTAACACATTCTGAATAATACAGCTCAAAGAAAATAATCAGTGCCATTAAGTCCTTCGTCTTCCTAAATTCAGTACTATTTGGAATTCACTGTTTATTAAAGCTTGACAGCAACAAAATAGATAACAAAAAGATGAGAACTACTGCTTAGGAGCATATTTTTCTTTGTAAAAAATGAGCCAGAAGCTTCTCCACACTCGTTTAGCTATGTAAATGTCACTTTGTTTCTCCAAGCTTAAAGCTGAGAATAGCTCCGGGGCTTACTTGTGATGCAGAAATGTTCCTGTAATCTACTTAGAAAACATGCAGAACATTAATAGAAACTAGAATCTTGGAACATAAACGTAGCATAAGAAAAATGATAATTACTCTGTGGCTTAACATTTAAAAAGAGAGCTAAGCATTGTACATCAGCATTTTTTTTTAATATAAAACAAGTTGCAGCACATAGATGAGCAGGAAGTCGCTCACTTTAGAAACACAAATAATTTTGACATTATCGTGTACAATCTTTTTACACAGAAAAGAGGGGGAAGAGGCAGAGATTGAGATTGTTTGAAGGCACCTGTTACCAATCACATCTTTTCATTCGTGTCTTCCCAACCCCTGCAGATACCCCTTCCTTCCCCTCTCCCCAACAAAGCAGTTTTCTCCTTTTATCCACTAAGCTTCCATCCCTGATTAAACACGTACTGCCCTCCCCCTTACGACTCCAAAGCTTTTTATGAGCGTCTGAACTTCTCCCCACCTCTTTTTTTTTGCAGATGGCAGCTGTTGCTACTCTCCAGGTTCCTAAATCCAACATATTGGCTTTCTGTCCTAGGTTATTCCTAGTCAATCTTCTTCAGCATAACTTAATTACAGCTAAGGATAGTATTAGCCAGACTTTAAAGTATGACTAATAATGAAATGCTGAAAATTCATCTGGAATTCTCAAGGTCATTGCTGAGATGGAATTAAAATCTGGGCACAGAGAATTTAGCAGTGAGGGGTAGTCTGCAAAGGCAACATGAAAGTAAGAAGGACAAACTGGTAATATAGAGTGGAATAGTCAAAGTAAGGTAAAGCAGAGATACTTCAGGACCCCTTGCACTTCCATAAAAGAGGAAAAAAAAAGAAGAAAAACATTAGACTTCTCTTTCCCTCTTGTGGGCAAAAAACCAGGATAACTATTGAGAACTACCAGGATTTTGTGCAGGATACTGACATAAGATGAATGCAAGAACAGAAGCTACTGGATTCTCAAATACTGTGAACATTAAAATTTTGGAACAATGTCATGGAATTCTGAAATTTATGTGGCCATGTTTCAAATCTAACATTCATAAGCATTTATGTAAATCCTTGGAAATCTTAGCCTGATAATTTATAGATGCCCTGAAAAAACACTTAGAGCCCTTCACAAACTATGCATATCCTAATATGACTAATTAGTAACTGTTTCTCCTCTTGATCATGTGGACTCTGTCCAATCTTAAACACACTTGGAAAATGTATTTGGCAACCATTTATCAAAAATTAAAAAATAAGTTAGATTTTAGCATTTTAAAGATAATGAAATAACTATTTTCTGTTCTTAACTTATGCTACAACAATATTGCCTTATGCTTATCTCCTTTTCTTGCATCCCACCACATCCTCTGTTTCCTAGAACAAAATAAGCTAGACCTTTAATCTCACTTACATAAGACCTCCAACCTGTTGTGAAATTTATCTTTTTTTTCCCTCCCAGAAAATATTATATAAAAAATACAAAATACCCATCCTACAGATTAAATAAAAACTTTTTAAATTCGCATTTTTCGTTTTTAAGATTTAATCTTTAAGAGACTGTCAGAACATTGGAAAGTGGCCTTTTTCAGGAGACATTGCTTAAAAAATGAATGTAAATTCTCAGAAAGATATAAAGAGAAAATGTAATTGTTTGTGAAACTGCTTCCAAAATGCAATCAGTTCCTATATAAGAAGATGACTTAGAGAAAAGAGTTATTTTGTGTCTAGTTAGGAAAAATAAATGCTAAGGAGATTTTCTTTTCAGGCTTTTGAACTGAGACATGTAAGAAACAAAAGCTGGATGTGAGTAAGACAGTGCATTAGGACACATGAACTCTTAACCTCTTCCACAAATGGGGGAGTTTTGGACAAAGCACCATTTCTTTTATTTCAATTATTGCTTCTAGAAAACAGGCATAGTAATAGTTTTCTGCTTAACTTGAGGGTATAATATTTGTGAGACAGGTGTTTACCTACAGTGGTGAAGGCCACAGAAATATTCAGTTAATAAATAGGATTATTCTGACATATTGATAAGAAACTGGGAAAACCTGGGAAGGGGAAAGAGTAACATGGTTTTAAAGGAAAAGCATTAAGTTTACTCATAAATGGTGAGTTACACATGGAATGCTCCTCACCTGCCAATTGGAAAGTTCAACATAATAGGCGCTCAGGCAATTAGCATTTTAATATTAACCTGGTAGACTACTTTCAGCAAGAACAGCTCACTAAGAATTTTTTATTCTTTAATATGTTTTAAATAGAATAAGAGCTTGCAATGGTTAACCAATATAAATTTTAACCCGATCTAGCTGAAGATTCCTACCAATTCAGGTACACATATTTAGACAGATTTAACACTCAATCTGAGTGACACAACAATTTCCTGACATAAGCTAAATGGATTTAAGTAAACAAATAGCAATCAAACTCCATGTGTCTGTAGCCATTTAACTGATTGATATCAACCAAGTTTATTTAAACTACAAGTGCATGTTTTCTACTTTGTCCCCTAGCAGACAGCCAGAGCCTGGTTTCTGGTTGCTAACTTCACTTGAAGAGCTCTGGCACAGTAACACATGAATGTGTCAATAAGGCAGGTGACTACTTCAGCAAGTTTACATTCTATCACTTGTATGCACAGCTGCTAATGTAGGGTGAGTGCACAGATGTGTAAAGCAGACAAAATATCAACAGGTTGTCATATCTTCTTACCTGGTGTATAATATTCATAGGCTGATAATGAATCATATCTACATAAACAATTGCATTGCAGGAAATTAATGGTTATTGTAAACAGCCTGAATTTGCAGCATTTATGTAATAAATGTTACCCTTCTATTTCTTATGACAATGATTTCATAGTATTAGTTTTACTTTTTAAGGTTAAAAATTACTGCATTGCCAGACTGCATCACATACTGGTGATTTCAAGCAGTTAGAAAAGTTGTGTAAATTAAGTCCTTTATATTCACACAAAGAGAACCTGATCTTAGGACTTGAAAGAACACCTATTAGAGTCTTCTATTGGCATCTCTTACACCACTGTCTCTTTTTTCATTTAAAGATCTCCTACAGTATTTCTATTTGAAACATAAAAGAACTCTATTCATTCTACTTGCTCTGCTTTTTTTCCCCCCCCAAACCCCAGTGGATTATGAAATTCACATTAAAAATATAAACCCCAGCTAGTTAATTTTCAAGATTTTAGAACTCAGTTTCTACACTGTTTGAATTGGAAAAGCTAAAATAGATTTAATTGTGCACATGATTAGTTTTCTTTATTATGACACATCTGCATCTTAAATTTCTGAAGAAATAGTACAATGCTATACATCAAAGCATAGCAAATTTATAACCTCTTAAATGTAACCTCAGGAAATTATTACTAAAACTTCTTGCCAAACATCTGAGTGCTGACAGACTGCCCTTCCAAGTTTTCATCTGAAGTTTGAAAGCCAATGGATAAAGTCTAGAATTGCACTTCTGATGTTACAAAATGCTAACAACTGCATCAAGCATGAAAGGCAATGGAATTGCCAGGATCACAGAGATCATGGTAAATATTTCTTTTAGTCAAAGGCCGACCGTTGGAAAGAAAAAATCCAAACCAAGAAACTAGATAAAAGGAATCATGTATCAAGAGCTTCACCAAAAAGATTTAGTGGATTCATCCCATTTAACTTTAGCACCTAACAGAGAACTGCATTTTCAGTGCCTTTAAGTTATAGATGCCCATTATATGCACAAAAGAATAACATTTGGATGCAGATAAAGGATGGCACAGAAGCTGGTGTTCTACACAGTTTTGGACACAAAATTCCCTCTTTATCACAGGTAAGTAATATTGACCTATAAATATTTTTACTTGTTTTTTTTCTTTGCTGGACTCTTTCCAAAGATCATTCAAACTTAACAGACAGCAATACACTTTTGTAGGGTGGTTTTTTTTGCCAGGCTAGGTTTCTGTTTAGTGATTTGAATGGTCCTACTGCAGCATTAGAAGTGTGTCAGAGGTGGTGGAACAGGATGAGGGAGGAGGAGAATCAGGAGCAAAGGTGTAAGGTAGTGTTAGAGCTATTGAGTCAACTCAGACATGATGAATAATTTTATCTGGATTTATTCTTTGAAGGCATATCTTTCTCACTCGTTCTTCCCTGACTATACAAAGACACATGGGCAATAAGTTCCAAAGATGGGGCCAGGTCATGCAGTTAATTACTTAGTGGGAAGAATCAAAACTACAAGTTGGTGTTGGTGTGGTTCAGTTATTTGAGTTAAGAGTGTCAACAGTGTGAAGTTCAGCTGATTAAAATGAGAATGGACACTGCAAATAATAATGCCAAAAAAAATTAATCTGGAGATCTGAAATATCCCTTTAAAAAAAATAAAACACACTATTTAGTGGAAGATTATTAACAGGAGACTACATTGTTCCTCCAAACAATGTTTCATGCTTTTCTGACGGATCTAGAAAAGAAATTACATAATAATTCCTTGACAAAGCATAGAAAATATCTTATTTTAAAATCAACTGAAAAATCTGGCTGCATTAACTTGCTGTCTTCCACTAAAGGGTATACAAATGGCATCTGAATACTATGCACCCCAGACCCTTCTGAGAGCCCAGAGAAGACAAGGGGCACTGGGAAGGCTTTATTTTGAACCTCCAACATGATCTCAACATCATCCTAGATATTGCTTATTCATGATAATGCCATTAAACTCCCTCTAATAGGGAAGTTTGCATTTAATGACATCAAGAATGCAAGAAATTTTACCTTACCAGCTGATTCTCAGTGATCTAAATGAAAAACGAGATTAGAATGTTTTCCACATTCATTTACTAATTAATTCGGACAGAAAAGGAAGTAGCAGGCCAAGAAACAATTCAAAATTTGGGCAAAGAATACAGTCTGAGTAAAACCCCAACCTTCCTTTTTTCTCCTTCATGGGTGGACAGAAGCTTTTAAGGCTTTACATAATCAAATAACTATTTTTCACTTTGATGTCCCACAGCAAAACATAAGACTCATCATCAAATTAGACGTCTATATAATTTGAAATAATGAACTATTTTATGACATTAACATTTAGCGTAATTTTTTCCTGTAATAAAAGAGCTCATGTAAGAATCCTACAGAAATTCTTCCAAGATTCAAAGTATAACTTTCAACTTTCTTCTTCTAAAATTAAAATCTGTGAAAAGAGAAGATTAATCATGAATGTAAGTTCTTTATTTAAAACGTGTATAAAATGCTATAATAGTCTCCATAGCAGCATTATGAATGTAGCTGATATCACAAAGAGATAAAAATTAAAAAACCTTCCAACCCCTCAAACTCTAACATTCCATTAAAAAGAGTTAATACAGTCTGAGACCACACAGGCTGGAATACCTGAAGTCAAAGCTGTGTACCTATTGAAACACGTCGCTGGAAGACAGCATTAACATAGTTTTGGCATTTTGCTTGTTCTTTTAGCACTTACTTTTAACATACCTAAACTTCATTTTATCTTAACTATGAATATCTTCGGTTTATCTATTCAAGAATTCTAATGTTTCTACTTGCAAACATGAGAGCAACAAGGTAATTCCTAATAAGACATGACAGTTTAGTATGTGCAATGACTGAACAAGGCTGATAGTAACCCTCTTACATGATAGCACGTACCAAACACATAAACCCATAATTCATCTTTTTTTTTTCAAAGTGTATGAATCTGTATTTACAGGTTGCCTGTCAGTTTTATTTAAAATTGCAATCTGTTTAAATGCGGTTAACCCTTTACTAACCTGACATGAGAAAATTTGTATTCTTTATTTCTGTCAGCAAGGATAATCACTGGAAAATTGTGATGTTACTGCAAATTTAAATATTTTATTAAGATGGCAAAGAAGTATAGTCAAAGACTAACTACTGGAAGAAGTTTGCATTAGAAGTAAAAAATAAAAGGCTGCATTAGGAATAAACAGAATTTGCAAAAGTTAAACTTACACACAGACACAAAAACTACTTGTTCTTTTCAAACATTTTCCTGAAACAATTTTAGCTATTTTGTTTCTCAGGAATTTTTTTTTTTTGTGCATTGTACTGGCATTTCACAGTTTTCTTCCCTGAAACATGCAATTTCTAATGTTTCTTTTTCATATTTTTAATTCATATCCATTTCTGCAGAGGTATCTTTAAAAAACATTATCACGGTTCGACAAAACCAGTATGACTAATATGTCCTATTTTTAACAGATGTAAAAAGAAATTTCAGAAAACAGTACTAATTTTGGAAATATCTGATCAATTTCTTAACATTCAGGGTATGAGAAACATCGAAGAAGTCTGTTTCAGACTCAAGTATTTGCTTTTCTTTTCCAATCAAGCCTTCCTCTGCCAGCCTTCCTTGTTGTTTGACAGAGTTTAAAATTGGAATGGTGAAATGACACAAAGAAGCAAACTGCTGCATATCAGGAATAGTTTATGAGGGTTCTTACAGGGGCTAATGTAGTTTGGATGTAAAAACTACTGCACAGCTTTAAGTTAGAAATGTTATAGTTTTCTTAGAAATTGTGGCAAAATTTTTCTTTTATCACTTTCTACTGCTTTTAATCAGCCGCAATGCATGCTCATTGATATGACACTACTAAAGCTAGGCACCCAAGCGTGATTGCTTTGTGAGCATAACTAGTTGGCAGCACCCCTGGTTGGGAGAGAAAGAGTAAGAACAGGAAATTTTGAAAGAAATTAATTTGAAATTAGGCCAAGGGCCTATAATATTGGAAAACCCACTACATGTTTATACAATTACATCATGTTTCCTCAGAGTATTTTTCATATCATTAATGTAAGGATATGATAAAGCATGAATATAATGGTAAGGTTTATAAACTATCTAGAAATTTATAAATCATAGATTAGTTTGGTTTGGAACTCAGCAAACATAATTAGTAGTTTTCATTTAAGTTGAGGCTCACTTGGACTCAGCTGCCAGTGAAACTGTTTTGTTTTGGTTCCAACAAAAAGGAGTTTTTTAAGTGCCTGGGAGACACAAACTAGTTTGGACCAATTAATGATTTTAATCCAACATGGATTTTGGTTTACTGATCTAAGAAGGGAATGTGATGAATAGTATGAAAAGGAGATGAAGGAAAAGAATTTTGGAGGTGGAATGAGACTTCAGGAGGTGGATAGTCAGTTTTCCATGAAAATAATGTTTTAAAATGAGTGATAATCCAAACTCTGACAGGATAATTTAGGGGAGTTGTAGCTTCTTTGAATCTCTCCATCTATTCTCTTACCAGTAAGAGAAAAGAAAGATGTTGTCAGAGAACTATTGATATGCCTCTACAACCACTTTCTGAACAGGTAAGTGGGTAGCAAGGTCCCATCACTGTATCTATAATTTGCACTGTTTTTCCTCATTCCTGATTTGTTAATGTTGTGTTTTTTCTGCAAATCCTTGCCAAATCATTCAGCAGCTCTGGGAGAAGATTTAACAGCTGCTTAGGTCAGCTTTTGGTTTTATATCTTCAGTACTCCTTAGCTTCAGAAAATTCTTTGGTATTATTCACATTCTCAGATTCCTGCAGTGAACTTCATTTGTTTTCATCTTTTGTTTCAGAGATTTAATCTGCAGATTTTCTCTCCTATGCCATGACATATTAGTCTCTTAAAATTGTTCAGATAAAAATCTTGACAAGAGCCTTTAGGGTTCCCTAAATGGCACAATTTTGCATACTTTTAGATCTGAGAGTATAATCCAGTCCACTAGCACCCTGATTCTTGCTCAGATGAAACTCAGGTAAGTACACAAAAAAGTACCCTGACTCTTCTTAGAAACCTGTGTAACGATTGTCTTGTTTCCCCTCCCTAACCCCTATTTTGGAGTTGAAAAGGGATCCAAAGGAGTGTATGGGAAATGAATTGAACAGTGCTTTGGTCCAATGTTTGGCTGGAAGGATTGGGGAGCACAAGGAGATCCCTGAGGCATACTGTAGCAAATGTGTATCACTTTCACTGTTTTTATCTAGATTCTTGTTAAATGCTTGCAATCATCAAACACTGTTCAAGGCAAAGAACTGAAAGAACAGAGACAATAAATCATCAGAGAGAATTTAACAACTGAGAGTACAACTGAGACCCTCCCCAGTACCCAAGAGACATGGTCACCTGTGTTGCTGAAAATGACACAGACAAGAAAACCCCAACAAATCAAACCAAAGTAAACCATTTTTTTCTCCATGGTTTAAGAGCCAGTAGTAAAAAAGTGCACTTATGGTAGTAATGCTAAAAGAGGAAGATTACCTCACGGTCATTTAGAAGTCTCTCCAAATCTGCTGCCATTTGATTCTTGACACGCAGCAAAGCTGTCTTTTCTTTATTTAAAAGACTGGTAAAAAGAGGATAGGAAATGCAGTAATAGCAACAGATAATCTCTTTTAATCTTGTGTTCTGGCTGAAACATGCATTTTCTAAAGCTAAATACTGGCAACAATAAAAATCTGCTCAAGTAATTGTATCAAATGATCCTTCTCTATATTCAAGCACTGAAATTTTTATAAATGGGCCCAAATGTATGCACAACTTCTTATTTTAGTCAAACAGAAAAACTATTCAAAGCCTTCACAAAATGCCTTTTTTTTCCTCTGAAGGGTTGTTTAAATGATTAGAATCTTCTATTATCATTTCTTGGTTTCTTCTAGGCAAAATGAGATCATTTTATAAGCAAAGTAAGTCTCCTTATACCTACACTTCTATATCAAAATGTGGATTTCTTTGTGGTATTAGTCACTAGCAGTAGCACACCGTATGAACTCTTTATACTACTGTATTTAGAATTCTGAATGTACCAAACACAAGGAAGAAAAGTATATAGCTCTTTTCCCTTTAGCTGCGTAGTTTCTGCAAAAATTATAAATGTATTTTTGTTATTTTTAATATTTTTATTCCAGGATAATGTATGGCATCAAGCTTGTCCTATGAACCAAGTATGAAAACTGATTTAGCATGAAGGCATGCCTTTATAGCAGAATGCAAAGTTTAATAATTTTTTGTCTTCAAAGTTATAGCACATGAACATTTGAAATGTGCAGCATACACACTCTGATTCCAGGCAGCAGTTCTACAATAATTAAATGTATTTTCCTATTCAGCCCCAGCATCAGTTTCTAAATTAAATTTTAGACTAATGCATGCATAATACCAGTATATAATCTACTTTGTTAAAACAGCCACAGATATTTTCTTGGAAGACATGTTATATATGCCATTAACATGACTTAACTAAATATGCTGTACAATATAAACTGTAACATAAATCAAGAACTATGAAAAATGCAATTCTGCATATGGAATGCAAATATGTAATACTGCAAACAGGTCAGGAGTTCAAAAGCAAAGATATTAAAATTTTATAAATGGAGCAATTACATATGTTGCAAACACAAATTATTTAATATTTCCAATATTTGATCCAGAAATGATCAACAAAATAAATCAATCTTTAATTGGCCGTGTATCATCCGCTCATTTCAAATAAGCAAAATCATCCTTTGCCCTAGAGATTTTCTGGCAGTTCCTTACAAGCTCTGTATTGTAAATTATGACTGTCAATTCCTTCTAGGCATTCATTAAGTCTCAGAAAAAAAATGTATCCTTTTGCCAAATTGCTCAGTTGTTTCAACTACTTAAAAAGAAAAGAAATAACATTTTAAAAAACTATAAAAATATTTAAATATTTTCAAGAGTTTTATTTTCTGTCACATTTTTAATCACAATGAAATTGCTGTACCTTCTTTTTCTTGGATTCATGTGTTGTTACTTACACATCACTTTTTCTTGGATTTCTGTGTTTCCTAAGAACATAAACTAATCCTTCTAGAGGCTCAAAAACTTATTAGAGAAGCAATAATACAAGTTTCTCTAGGACTTAAGTAGTGTACTGAATAAGCATAATCATTAGTGTTCATGACTGAGCCAGAAATTCATGTTTGATGTTCAGTTTCATCTACAGAATAGAACCTATTCTACTTATACTGCTTATACCTTCTGAGATAATATGACATAAGTGATCAATGTAGAGCAGTTCTAATTTTCTTTGTTTATAGTAGAATATAGGACATAGACCACTACATCATTCAGTAGCACTTCATGTGTTTTCTGTCACACACATTGATACAGAATTACCAAAGTATGTGCCGACTCTGAATTTTGTAGCTTTGCAATACTTGTGCTTTTTCATCATTGCAGATAGAAGGGAATAATTCATGTGTTCATGAAAGAATACTGCAAGAGGCATATACACATTTAACAGAGTGAGAAAACAGTTACCAGACAGAATGATAATATATGACAAGGTTAAACAGAAATATCTTCAAAAGTTGCACCTTGGGAAGAAGACTGACCATTTCAGTTCCTGGTTTTAAAACGCTCTGAACCAACATCTTGGATAGCCACAAAGAGATTCTAGGTTTAACCTACCTTACACTCCCAGAGAAGAGTAGTTTAACCTAGTCCAGGTTTAACTGGTAGTGTGACAAATCAGAGAGCAGCTTTACAATTTGTTTTAGCTGACCTAAGTGAGAACTGTTGAAGGATAATCCTTCCCTTGCCACACCCTGGTAACCTACTCTTTCTGTTGGTACTAGACACTGTCACCACATAAGAAGGTCCCTTCACTGATCTGGATGGACACTGGTGTCTTTTTAAAGGTTAACTGTCACATGGATAAACAACTTGATTTACCATGTTCAGTGGAGACCCAGAGCTGAAGGCAATGATGAGCTGCTCCGTCTGGTGATGGAGTGCCTCAAGTGGCTTGCTATGATTCTGAAACCACCATCTATGAGTCTAGGCAAAGCAGCTTCTAACACTAGAGCTCAAGGGTTTTAACTTTTATCTAAAAAGATGGGACCATGATGTGCTCCAGCCACTGATGGCCTCATCCTGAATGTGGAGAAGGTGCCTGTTGTGAGATATCACAGAACTGTGGCCTGAAAAGTCCAGGTTAGAGAACTAACTGAAAAGCAGTGCAAGTCCTGTTTTTTCTGTGTGCTTTCCAGAAGAAACCAAATTGTCTGTGAGGACACCTAGTTTCATTCCATCATGCTTTTAAAGCCTAGCCAGGTATGAATCCAGGTACCAGGAATGCAGGCTCACCATAAAATACACTTGTCATATGCATACACATTGCTCATAGCAACCACTGGCTTGTTTTGTCTTGCTTCACTCAGGATCTAAAGCCAAGGTAGCCTGGATATCGTATGTAAGACATTTTTACGTAATGTGATTTTTCTGCAGAATAGATACTAACATTTCCCAGTTTCAGCCTTATAAACTCTTTTCAATTTGGGCAACGACACCATATTTAATGCTGAAGTGTAAATATATTATTTACTATCCTTTTCAGAAGCTTCTATAATTAGATATTCTGAATAATATGTTTATGCTGGACACACAAAATAAATATGGGTTTATATAGTACTGGATTTTATTATTACTTCTACTCAGTTTGGAAAAAAAGTATGTTTCTTTTTCAGTGAACTGTGTACTCTAGATGCTGTAAGAAATGGATTGTGCCTTTCTCTTAGAGCATGAAGTTGAATAGTCCAATATTGATTTTCTTTTTTTTTTTTTGCATTTTTTATTCAGATGCAGTATTACCATTGAAAAAAATGAAATACAAATAATATATGTAAAGGTTTTATATATATAACTGAATATATAATATAGCCATATAGTGAAGCTATCCCTTGTCTGCAAATTACAGATGAATAGCTCAAAACAGGCAGTTAATTAGTCTAGGTCAAATTTTGTTCTTAAGTCACATAGATAGAAAGGGAGGTATAAGACGTTTTGCCAACAAAAGTTCCTCACAAGAGAGAATACATGACAAATCAGTGATCTCTCATGGTGCAGCTAAATAACCACAGCTCAGATTTTTAAACGGATTTAGGACAGTATTGCTGAATGATTTTAACTGGAATGTTTCAGGAGGCTTAAGAACCTATCCATGAAGTGTCCAAATTAAAATTACTTTTTCAAACTGAAAAAAAACCCAATCCAAAAAACTTTTAAAAAGTTGTATTACAGGTCAGAAAATGTATAAAAAAGAACATATTTCTACAAATTTTGCTTGGAGCATTCTCTGGTAAGCTGCAGTACTATTGGAATAGATGGTGCATATTTCACAGAATGGTAATGTTCTCATAAAAAGCTCATTGCCCATTCTTTGATGGGAAAAACTCATCTAACACTCTACATCGAGCTTTATGTTTGGATGGCAATTAGAGAACCCAAAATGTTTAGGTAAGGAACATTTCAGTACAAAGCTTCTTAGTGAGCAAAATCCTTATATGGCTTCTGGATTTTCCACACAGTTAAGGCTTTTGAGTATTGCTTTTGCGTAAGTGAACCTCTTTTAAAACCAGCCATTGGTACTGAGAAATTTGAGTAACTGCATTTAAAATAAATACCCTCTCTTTATGAATGAAGTCCTTTTAACATCTCCAGTTATTTATAAACCTAGATGTTTTTAGCAGAAAATTATGTACTAAAACTACAATTACTTCACTACATACATAAGAATGAACCCAGAGATTTGTTTTCCCACAGCATGACATAGTTACAAGCATTTCTTTCCAAAAGGAGTGCTAAATGTGATGTTTTCATTTCTGGCTAAAGAACTGTATGCTAGAGAGATTTCTATATAGCAGCAAAGAGTCATCCTTGCACACAGCACTGCTCTTATTAACCATCACTATTTACTTTTATTGACGAGAGTGCTATGTGGTCTAATATAAATAAGAAGTTACTTAACAGAGTATTTTGAGATATGCAGACCACCTATAAATGCATCCTGCAGATGCCCTGTCACTCAAGACCAAGGTTTTGTACCCGAAACATATCTGCAGGTGCATGGCTCAGTTCAGAAGCACACTAAGTGTTCTGCTCCCAGAGCCAAGTTCTGTTTGAGGCCAACTGCCAGCACAGCCCATGGCCTGCCTGGGAGAATCCTAAAGGGATGGGAATGAGAGTGAGAGTGAACACCTTATGTAGGCAACACCTGACAGAGCCTCCATTATCCTAAACAACCTCTCCTTCTCCTTGGTAATATGCTTGTGCCTTCACTCTTGAACCTCAGCAGTGGTATCAGCACAACTTTAATAACCTGGCAGTGAGTCCCTAAGTTGTTCATGCAAATCCCACCAATGGCAGCAGCCCAGTTAAGCATTTACCACAACAGCTCCTGCAGCTCTTTTGAAGGTATGGCTAAAGATCCACATGTCCAGAACGGACACACTTCCCAGCAAACCAACAAAGTATCTCCAGATCTGCTGGATACACTACTTTAATTCTGTCTGATAAGTATTCTAATTGTTTCTCTCCTTTCAGTGAGAAGTTGAATGGTGCTTTGAGCAACCTGATCTAGTGGAAGACGTCCTTACCCATGGCAGGAAGGTAGAACTAGATGATCTTTAAAGGTTTCTTCCAATCCAAACCACTCTGTGGTTCAGTCTGACAGCTACTGACACAGGCAACCTTGAGCACCACTTGAACAGTCCTTCCAAGTGAGGAAGGTATTTTGATATGAAGGCTCTGAAGGACAGCCTTAGCTCTACAGGTCTGACAATTAAGGATGAAGGCAGGTAGCTGCTCTAGCTGAAGTGAACTTTGAAAACCATGCTGGAAAGAGACTTAGATGGGTCTGCAGGACTTGTCAAAAATATTATATCAAAATGACCTGCCTGAATCTTTCCCATTCCTCTTGCAGAAATAACTGCTGTAAGAAATGACACTTTAATAGAATTATGAGTGTGGAGAATACTGAACACATCTGTTGCTTGTTAAGGGACCATTATATAAGTGAATTTAGGCCATTTTGTGAAGAATTTATAAAGATACGGCCCAAGAACATCCAAAATGAGATTTCTGTCACAGATAGCCTTCCTTGTGCTTGTCTTCTTCTTCTGCTGATTCGACAACATCTGCTGTTGAACAACATTCTGTTTCATCACAGAATCAAACTCACATCCAGTACAACCAACAAACTTCTCAATAGACATGGAAGTACAAAGTGCTGCAGGTTGCTGCAAAACATTTATAGGTTGCAATAAAGTACTGACTCATCATCCTGGGAAATCTGCTGGAACCTAATCACCCCAGGAGTATGCTC
The DNA here is from genome assembly GCF_963513975.1 of Fringilla coelebs. Taxonomy (NCBI): domain Eukaryota; kingdom Metazoa; phylum Chordata; class Aves; order Passeriformes; family Fringillidae; genus Fringilla; species Fringilla coelebs. Next base: position 51,106,997 of record NC_140029.1, read on the forward strand.
TAAAAGGACTATTGGCCATGATCACTGTGTATAGGAGGCAATTATGGATTAAGACTAAAAAAGTAAATTCACTTGCAAATAAGTCCTTGCTGATCCCTCCACACTCAAGTCAAGTGGGAAGTGATAGAGAACGCTGGTACTGATAACACAGATGTGCCTGTTCTGCTTGGGGAATCCATGACTTACATAATGTTCTCTTTTGATGAGCAGATGAGATAAAAAGACAACACAAAAAGAACACCACTCCACCATTGAATCTGCACACTAAATAAGAAAGAAGGAAAATTATGATCAAGCATGGAGCAGCTGTAAGGACAAATTGAATCTTGATTCTCAGGGTGCAGGCATTATCAACACTACATTAATTTGTCTCCAATCTGGTACTCAAATATGAGATTAAAAAAATTACGCATGCAAAAAATCACTAGTGTTTTTGAAGGTCCATCTGAAAACAAGAATTCAAGCACTACTTTTCCTTTAGCTGGTTCTTGTGAAATTGCTGTTTAGAAAAGAAACTAATGCATTATTGTATTTAAATTTTTAAAAAATAATGTACCTTGTGTAACTGTAGCACAAATTAAACCTCAGATTAGAGGCTGCTGCAGAATTGCAGTATTATTAACTATTAATCATAGGTAATGGTTGAAAGAACAATTTCATTTTGAAATGGTTTTACAAATATTAAATTTTTCCTTCAGCTCTGAGATAAAAAGAGACCAGGCTTCACAAACCATGTTTAGTGTTTTCACTAATACTTTTCTAATAGCACCAACATTATCTGCAGAATTTAAGGCTCTCCTTGAGGAGCATTAATTCTCTGAACTCATCCTCTCAAAAATATTCCATGCACAAACCAACAAAATGCTGTTTAATAAACTAAGAGGGATAGGAATAGTGGGCTAAATCTTTTGATCCAGCAGAGCTTCACTTGGCATATATTTGGTAGGATTATCATTAATTTACTTAAATCCCATTCTGATTCAGTTCTGGAATAGCTGAGAGCAATCTGAAATCACCTATGGGATATTTTAATTTAAAACTGTCATCAGCAGACTCCGAAAGGTTATCCTCATGACAAAAAATTTCTTGAATGTAATGGTTCTCTGGTTAGAAATCCCTACCTCTAACCTTCCTCTCACTTATCGGAAAGCAAGGACCAACATTATCGATTTTATCCCAGATTATGATTTCTCATATGTGCCAGGGAATACTGGCTAACAATTTAGGACCTTTGTTTTAAATATGGAATTATGAACAGCAAAATTAAGGACTACTAATATGCACCAAATGCCCTAAAACATTAGGCTGTTCCCAAGAATTTCTCTGGCCTATGAAACTGCGCAAACTTGTGATAGTGGAGTAAAAGCTATTTTCAGTTTACAAGGAATACTGGAAACTACCAGAAAAAAAAAATTACCAAAAAAACTGATGTGCAAAGTAAGTGTTACTTTTTTTTTTTTTTTTTTTTTGCTATGATATTTTTTTTTGTCAGGCCACACTTTCATTTACAGAAACATAGACTAATGCTGAGCACCCCAGCTCCCCACAGTGGAGTACTGCTGGTGTGTTTATCATGAATGCTCACACTGTAGGGCAGATCCATTTTCTTTCTTAACTTTAGGCCCTTTAAGATGAAAAAAAATTTCTTTACAGTTAATAGAGAGTAATAGGCCTCTCTAAGAAATAACTCACTCCACCCAAAATCTGAATTACTTTTTGGAGATTTCACTTCCTCCATGAACTATTAAGGAAAGTTGACCTAAGTCTCTCATTTAGGTACCTTAATTTGTGGGGTAAATTTAAGAAGAATAACTAAGCATACAGATTATTGGCAATGAGCCATTTAACTCAAGAAAACCAGTATTAATAACACATTTAACTTCTTTCAGATTTTAAAGCATACCCTTTCAGAAATTACCTCACCTATGTATTCCCCTTCTATCTTCCTTCTGAGAGACTTTTGGACTACTTTGTGAATAACAAAACCATTTCATTATTTTTACCATAATCTAAAAATTTGTGACCAATTCTTTGATACTTTTCACAAATGGAAAGTAAGACACTGTACATAGAGAACACTGGGATTTTTCATTTTCTGGAAGAATATAATTTATTTTTGAGGTGTTTCTTATAGCGTAATGGTCTAGGAAAATATTAAAGCCACTTAATTCTGGAATTCAAAAAGGTCCATTCTTATTGAATCAAAATTAAGCTCAGTGGAAAATATCTTGTCAGGAACTATGAATGAATATTTCAGTTTATTTATAAACTTATTGATTCATATATAGATTTGCTTGGATAATAAGCATTTTTGGGTATTCCTCAAGGGATAACAAATACCATCCCAAACCATCAAAACACTCTGAATAGATACATATGTATGACAGTATGTAAGATTAAGTATTAGCTAGGGTGAATCCTGTTTTATTTTAATTGCTTCAGTAGATTAGTGGAAAATCCTGTATTTTTCATGTAATTGCTTCATAACAGAATCATATTAATGTCTCCTAAGAGTTACTGTTTGCTTTTCCTAAACCAAGACACCATATAAACACCTAATACTTAAAATGCTAATTCTTCTGTAGAGCAGTGGGACTTGGCTATCAACCTCCTTGAAAATCAAGGGACATATTATTTTGTAACAACTTACCTGGGAATCAGGTGTTAGGGAAGTTGCTCAGTGGTTAGAGAGCTCTGACAGATGGATACAGTAGTAAATCAGAGAGTCTCCACAAGAGCATATGCTCTAATTTTGGCTGAAATACCCTTTACTGGAGGACTAGGCTATTATAATTCTTCTCTGACTTTTTTCTTGATTTTTACTGTTGTACAACTGGTGTGTCAGTCTTTCTTTGTAGTCTTCTAAACTCTTCTCTACTTCATGAGAGCTCTTCTCAACTCCAAACTCACTTTAAACCTGTCACAGCTACTTTTTCAAAACTAAAGTACCTTTTCTGACATCGTGAGAGAAATAACAAGTGCTACAATTCCAGCACGAGCACTGGACTTGGTCAGCGATGGAGTGTTAACATCTCAACTTGGTGGACAATAGCACATTTTTTTTCTAGTGATAAAAAATATAAGTGCTTTTACCTTCAGTTTAAGAGAAAGTAAAACAAGAATCAGTTATTTTAATTACCTGAAATCTTTCTCAAGTTGTGTAATATGTTCTTTCTGTAGGCTTATTTGAGAATCTCTCTGTTGCACAGTTTCAATGAGGTATTTGTATGGCTGTTGTGCTTGGTTCAACAAAGAATTTGCTCTGTCAAGCTGCAAAATAAAGGTATAACTAACATAAATTTTTTTAACTTAAAAAGCAAAATTACTTGATTATTACTGAATTATTATTGGATATTATTGGTTTTTACCAATTGCATATTAATATAAACTCCTAACCTTTTATTACATACACAAAGATGGAAACATACCACCTTCAAATTGATTACCAGTACATTTTCTTCACACTTTTCTGTTCTAATTGTGTGCTATTTTCACTGCAATAATGATACCACTCTCTACATTTCCCTAATCTGCATTTTCAAGGGTTTTAATGTAACAGCTTCCATTGATTAAAAAAAAGTAGAGTCAATGCCTCTGTTTATGGTCTTACTGACTTACTGTGGTCTTTTCCTCCCTCCTTTAAAAAGCTGAAGAGGTTGTATAGTAAATACTGCACTTAAGTAGCAGTATTTGAGCCAAGTTCAAACCAAAAGCTGAAAAAATCACTTCTGCATCAGCTTTTTATTCATGCTCTAGACTTCATCTAGATGACTGAACAAATTGTCAGTGGTAAGAAAAATAATGGGCTACTTAAGCATGCTGTGGTCTACAGGATCCCTGGTTTGTTCTAAAATAAAAAATCAAGAAAAACAATAGCTGGGAGTAAAAATCATGTAAAGAAAGCAAAGAGAAGTTTTAGAACTTTACACAAAAAAACAATGTTTAACTTTGTACTGGATTTTATTGTGATTTAATCTATACAATTATATGGTAAAAGATCAAAAATTTAATGACAGGATAAAAATGAGCTGAAGATGCTCCTGTTGAAAGTTGCAGGAATTTGAACTAAGGTGATACTGAATCTTTCATCAGTGAAGCAAGTACAAAACTACTGTGGGTAAGGAACACATTGAAGTGAAACACAGAACAATTTAAGACAAAGAATAGTGATATGGAAGAATACCAAGGATAACAATGGATTCACCAATTTCCTGATGTCTTCCAAGTAAGAACCTGAAAGAATATGCTTTAGTCAAATAGAAATTACTATGATATACCTAAGAATACATAACAAATTAGAGTATTGGTTAAAAAATCCCCAAACTTCACAGTTCATGTATCTTTCACTGAAATAATCTATAGAAACATATATATACATATAAAATTTATAAAATTCAAGTAATTTTAAAATCTGTAGAAATTCAAGTATTTGCACTCTGTGAAGTACTTGGGTGTAGTAATTCTAATTTGTAATTACTGTGGCTTTAAAAATCAAACTGTTAAGCACATTCTGGAAATAGTAAACCTACAAATCTAATAGAAAACCTAGTTGTCCTTTCGTTCCTACGAGAAAAATTAAAAGACGATTTAAAGATTTTTTAAAAAATTAGTTTGTCCTAATTCTGGGATCTTTCAAGCTGAGGTTTGTTAAATAGCTTCAAAAGTGATTTAACAGAAGAGCTGTGTAAGAAGTAGTTATGCATTCATTGAACAATTAAGTATCAAACAGAACAAACTAGCTTGGCTGGCTGTTCTTCTGTTCAGAAATCAAAACGTTGTCTGTCTGGCTCACATTCTTGTTTAGCCTGTAAAGTAATCCTCCTTTCAATATTAGTTGCAAAACACAATATAAACTTCTTTGAAAACTTCTATCATGGAGTTTTGGTTAATTATGAGGCCATTTTTAAACATTAAATAGATAAAAAACACTGTTTAGAAAATATTTTGTTTTATGAAGCTGTTCCGCAATGTTTCTACATATTTGAATTTTTGTGTAATTATGATTTACCTCTTGTGAAATCTGTATTACTTGTTCCTTCTGATGTTCCAGATCTTTCACAAGCAACGAGTTTTGCTTTTCTAGCTGCAGTAATCTTCTTGCCAAGTGAACACTGTGCCAGTAAAAAGCAAGCTCAACTTGAATTTTTTCCAAAATAGGCAAAAGAAATTCTAACATTTATACTTCAGGATTTGATTGCCTTAATTTTTCACCAATGCTTAAATATTAACATATATAAACTGCATAGTTAAACATGCTGCATAGTCAAAGTTAGAAAAACAGTGAAAATATTACAAAATGTAACAGCACTAATATAACATTCCCACAGTTATGCTATTGTAACATTTTATGCATAGTAATTACAATTTGTCCAATACTACACAACTGTAGAAATACTCTCAAAATCCTTCATCTAAAAATGATTATTTACTTTTTAGTAATTTTACAAACTCACTTTAATTTTAACTTAAATAATTGTTTAAAGATGCTCATTAATACATGTTTTGCAGCAAAACACTGAAAATGTAGTATTTTATCACTTTCAAAAACGAGGCAAAATTGTTTTGCCTGATATTTGATATGCTAAATAATTTAATGTTATTGCCAATTTTGTTTTAAATAAACTCTTATGTGGAGTCACAGATTAACTTTGAAGATAAAGGATTATTGAGCTCCTTAAACAACCTAGTTAAAAAATTAGATCCTCAACCTCTTGCAAGCTTCATGTCCAGAATCAAAGAGTTTATTATCTATTCAAGAGTACAGGTCCATGGGCAGCAAATGGAAGATTCAATATGTGCTGCAGAGCTACTAGCAGACATCTAACGTAGTCTTCCAAACTCTTATGAATCACAGAATGGGCAAGGTTGGAAGGGAACACAGTGGTCATCTGGTCCAACCTCCGGAGCATGTTGCAGGACTGCATGCAGGTGGTTCTTGAGTAACCCCACAACCAGTTCCTGACTATGATACAGAATCTATGGGAGGGTAGAGTGGTCTAAAGCAGACTGACTGATTTGAAGCTCAGGCTTAAGCATGCATAAATCTAGATGAGTGTACAAAGTTTATCTGAAAATTTGACCAGTCATAACATCCATCTCTTCCTCAGTAAAATGGAATAGAGTTCTGGATTTGGCATAAGTCTTAATAATCTTTATCTGTGTTGTAAACATACTCTTTCATGCACTAATCTCATCTAGTACAAAAGAGAAAAGAACCACTTCTTTGACTAGTAGCTATTAGAGTGTAAGCGAAAACTTGGATGCCTTCCCATGGCAAATTTAGGAATGCAGCCCATTGTCATTTTCCCGGCTTCAACTACTCAGTGAACTTCGCTTGAATTTGCAAATATTTAAGGATAACACAAGTACACCTTTCAAGCATACTTTTCAGTATGTTTTTGACTAGTTTGTATTGAAAGCAAAGAGACAAAGGGACTGATGTGCAAAGCCATCCTATGCTGGAAACATTTGATTCCAACTATACTACAAAATTATGCAGTACTCAAGAATGTGATAATCCTTGTTAGTAAACCACCAAAGTCATCCTGGTAGTGTTCTGTATTCTCTCATTAACACTTCCCAAGCAGTTCCTAGTCATAGCTGAGAAGTCAGCATGGGAAGCAAATCACTGCCAATACGTTGCTCACGTGTAGCCAAACCTACACCGAGAATTGTTTTATGGCAGCAGGTTACTATAGGACATTTGGTCTTGATGCTTCCGAGCGCTCCCAGGCATGCTCAATTTAGTACCAAGGGTGTACAATGCCTACATCTGAAGTAATGAAGTTGTTGTTTCTGGCAGGTGGCTAAGGAGGTACAGACCTCACACTGCTTGAAAAGGTCAGTTTTGTACAAACTTTGAGAGGCTGAAGTGCATGATGTGAACTTAAAGGACCTCTTCATTTAGGCTCCCATATGTCTGGGATTAAAGAGCAGGTAGTGGACTCCAGAAAGAAGATTATTCACATTTGTAATAGATTGTCTTTCCTTAAGCAATCCTAGAGAGCAGAAAATTTATCTGTGTTTCTTTAATAGTGCTAAATAGAAGATGGTGTCAGAGTCTTTGCTTTTAAAAACTTTGGCAGCCCAAGTTATCACACACATTATCTGCCTGGCAGTTTTCCTTGAATCAAAACAGCAGGTAAACCATGCACAGTCTTTTATGGCTCTTAAAATCTTTTTAATTCTAAAAGATAAAGAAACTCTATGAAGTCTCCAGCACTATTATAAAGGATTAAGTCAGTTTATTAGTCAATGCCTTTTGGAACAAAAGTGGAGTATATGAGTCATTCCAATAGAGCCGCTTCTAAGCTCAGAAAGTGTCTTCCAAGCATATCTGAAATCCTGGCCTGATCATCAGATTCAGCATTCAAAGGAAATTCAACAGAGTTTTCATATACATAAATAATCCAAACTGAAGGTGAGGAAAAAGAAGGATTGAAGTGGAAACGCAGAAAAGTCCCCAAACTATTGACAAAAGAGGAATAAACTGAAGCTTTAGGAAATAGTGCTATAGTGCTCTCAACAGTTTTCTAAACCAGATGTGCAACAGGGTTATGGAGATTTTTTGCACTCCTCACCTTCCAGGGATGGTGACTCCACCACCTTCCTGGGCAGCCTATTCCAATGCTTGACAACCACTTCTGTGAAGAAATTGTCCAAGCTGAACCTCCCCTGGCAAGCCTGAGGTCATTTCCTTTTACCCCGTTGTTAGTTGTGTGGGAGAAGTGAGTCATAGCCACTACATACAAACTCACAATGAGCCATTCAAATGTCATTATTATTTCTTAAAGACAATGCATAATATAAATTTATTAGTTCAAAATGACTATGATCAAGTGGTATGTTTTTCACCTATGCATCATTTTAGTCTATTGATCAAATTTTCAAATTGGCCAAACCAGAGCAAACTAAAAAAAAATGCAAGAGCAATAAGATCTTTTATTAGTGAGTATAAAATAGTGATGCTCTGAACCATTGTCCTTCTTAATATCCTGACAGATATGTTTTTCTTATTATTAAATACAATGATTTTTAAGGTATTAATAATGCATATCTCATTATATAAATGTAAACAATGTAACTAATCTGTTTTTACAGCTGCTTAATTTTATACAATTATAATTAATCTTTCTAAAAGTCAATGAGAAGAGATTTTAAAATGACCTAGAAAAATATGCTTATTCATATGCATCAACCACATTAACAGGTTGTAGTCCTCAATCTATTCCTGTATAATTAAGTCACTAAAAAACCTCTTCATGTTAATCAAACTGGCTGGATTCTAATACAAAACATAATGCATGTAATCTTCATTTAGTTTATCTCAAACAAGTGAATTCATGAAGTAGTCTTTTTTTACCTTTGCTTTAGTCGTCTTTTGGCTGTTGTAGGAACATTAGCACCATATCCATATGAGAAGAGAACCCTTTCAGCTTCAACTTCATCTTCCACTGCAAAAAAAATGCAGAAAGGTGCTGTTGAAGAACAGTGCCAGAAATTTTAAACTTCTAAGCAATTCTATTTACAGTTCAACATGCAAAAACTTTTTTCTAGAAGCTAAATTTTCCGTTGGTGCAACCGTCTGGGCTTGAGTGGAAGTTTTTTTCCCCATTAGCATTAAATTTAGTGCCACACTTTAATTACGTACAACACTTCTCATTTTTATGATTAACGTAAGACTTATGCAATACAAAAGTAAAGGAAAATAGTTCAGTTACCTTGAATATTCATACTGTTGTCATGGTCACAAATTACATACTACTCGTATAAGTTTACTTCAGCCGTAGAAAGTTAGGTTGCTTAAGTTTTTAACCTAAATAATTAATTTTCAGTGCGTACATGAGAAGGTAGAGGAAGACAAAATTTGGAAGTGTTTAAGGTGAGAGGACATAACCACGTCCATGGGACCAGAAAGGACACATCTGACACTGCAAAGGGAGCTGATGTCACAGTGAAGCTGCTCACTATGGTTTTTGAAAGGCTGTGATGATCAGAAATTTCACCACAGTTGATGAAAACAAATGCCATCCATTTCTTCAGAGAAGGGCAAAAAAGAGATTCTTAAGTACATGCGAAATAGAAATATTAAAAATAATCTCTGCTTCCATGGGTGATGGATTTCTGAAAACACATTTCTAAGGGTTTTAAATAGATTATAATTGCTTTGAAAGGAAATCCCAATAGCAGCAAGATTAAAATGTCTATGTTCATATTTCAAGTTCTGGAATTCAGGTTTCCGCTCTCCTGTAAGACGAAGTGGGCCAGGAAAAAAAAAAGAAAAGAAAAAGAGTAAGTGTATGTGTGAAATAGAAAGAGGCAGAGAGAGTGGGACAGATAGGAGGGGTAAAGGGGGACAATGAGAAAAATGGGAGTGGCAGGGGTGTAAGAGAAGGAGGGAGAACAAGTAAACACCAGCCCTGGCTCCACACAAAAGCTTTGATGAATCAAATAGTTGGGAACAGGAGAAACAAATGTAGGAAATTATGTGACTCCTATCTGACTCATCTTTCTTAATGCTCAAGTGCCTCAAAATCAGAAATACCTCCATTTCTCAACAACTTGCAAAATGCTGTAACTTCTTTTCTCACTTGTCTAATACCCTTGTAATGCTATTTTAAACAAGAATTCTTAAAACACATTTAGAAAGAGAAAAGCCTCTAGAAGAGCACCTGTGGTAAGTCACATATCTAGTTACATTAAAACAACATAGAAATTTCAGTAAGTATGACAGAAAAAGTTTACTAATGTGGCACCACAAAGACACCAGCACTTTAGAGCTGTCTTAAATATGACAGGGAATTCTTCAGTGCTGTAAACACCTCTGGTTCAGAAAAACATAAAGAATAATTTAACATGCCTTTGTTAATACCCTTCTTTTTGGTTACATATTCAACGTCGAATGTCTCAGAAAAACATCAGTAAGATTCTGTCCTGTAAATTCAGATCTGTCTCTAGTGTCCAGTAAATGCCATATCAGGAAGACAAACACAAAAGAAATTGGAAATGTTGTAGGTATCAAAATAATACTCTGTATCAGCGTGTGCCTCTCTTACAACATTCCAGGCTCTTCACCTGACTTTGTGGTGTAAAATATACATTTTATAAGCCAGGGGACACTTTTTAATTACAGTTTCTTATGCTACTCAGCAAGGACATGCCATTGTGAGGATATAGATAGGTTCAATCTTCTTAGAAAGATACTAAGCAATGGAAACAAGAAAAATCAAACAACTAGCCTACAACAAAAATACCCTAGCATGAAGATTGTACCCTGAAAAGGAAAAACAGACAAATGCCAAGGAAATTTACTACTGTTATTCTTCTGGAAACCTCTTAGGCACTGTAAGAAGTGGCTATATAAATTCTTGATAGCTTCCTGAATATCATTACAATATTAATAAAGTGAGGCATAATGATCAGGGAGTAACAGTAAAAATTCAGTGATCTCTTCCACATGCATATTTTCCAAAGGGGGAAAAAAACCGCATGTATATATGAAATTTACATATTATATGACAAAAGCCATCTCACATGTGTAAATAAACACACAGTTTATTAAAAAGTCCAGAGAACCCAACCCTCACTGACATCCCCAAATAGTGTAAAATAGCAGAGGTTTCATGACTCAGGATGAAGAAAAAAGCATTATATGCTATTTAAATATAAAGAGGTGACCACAGAAATGAAGATTAATCCTTATTATCACTAAAGTCTGTAGAAGACTTTAATTGTCTTCCACACAATACTTCAGTCTAAATTATATTCCAAGAAAGATGGACTGAAGTATTTCCATTATAAACTTGATTTGAAAAATAGTTATACTTCCTTTCAGTTATTTTTCTACCTTTACCTATTTGTGACATATAACTATCAGGGCATAATTTGAGACACAGGAGGAAGTATATCTGTCTTCTTCAAAGTGTTTATTAAAAAAAATACTTTTTTTCCTTCTGTTTTCCCTAATATACTACACTGAACTAGTATTAATCTTAACTCTATATCAAATACACTGAAATAGCAAGTTCAGTATTAAATAGAAAGTATATTGAAATAATATTAAGCTATGAGTCCTTTTTTTCTCCATGGAAATCAGAAAATAAAGTCACTATATTTTAAAATAACAGTTCATTTGGAAACTTTCCTTTCTTTAGCATTCTGCAGCACAGAATGTAAATTGTAATTAAACTAGATATTTAAGAAGACGTTACGAATGATCTGGTAAAAAACTTAACTGCTATCTCAAGATGCGTAAGAAAATGTAAACCAATGTAAACAAAAAACAGTGTTCTGAACTCTACTTTCTCCTTGAATAAAATGAAGGCAAGGTCCAAAAATTCTGTGTTAATACATAAATACTCCTTAGGCAAGTATATATATATATATATATATATATATATACACATATACATATACATATACATATACATATACATATACATATACATATACATATACATATACACACTTCAAAAAATGTATTACTGACTAAAACAGAAGCATGTATACAGCAAATATGCTTATGCTTATGGTCAGACTGGAACCTTTGGGCACTCAGGCCATTCTAAGTACAGGCTGCAGTGCATAAAAATATTGTGTGCAGTCTGGTTACTAACATCACTGCATCTTGGTAATGCACACTTTGCTAGAAACTACTGTTTATATATAAAGCTTATGCAATAATCTTCTGTACTTTATAAATTGTGATTATGTTTTGAAGGAGGAAAGAAAAAGAAAAGAAGATGACAGCTCAATTAGTCTAAAATTTTAGAATATCCTACTCTGTCTACACACTGGCTAAAAGATTTCAAGATTAGAGTTTCAAATTAGAAATTAATTGCTTTGTGGATTGATTTAGGCTGAGAACCAAATAAAGATTGTACACAAATTTTGCTGTGTTTGGGAACATTTTAATTTTTGCAAATGAGAGACAAAAATTTTCAAGAGTAATCAGGTAGGAATTTAATCCATGGTTTAATACTTGGAACAGACTGAGCTGCCACAAGCAACTACTTAATGTCTAATTATTATTAATTCAACAGAAGGAAGAGGTTTTTTCCTCCTTCCAATTAGTTAAAAAATTCACATTAATCACTGTAATGAAATATAAAACTGGTATTTGCCTGTCAACAAAGAGGGCTTCCTGACACTTAAAATGTACTAAATAATAGAAGAATCCTAAAGAGTGTATCTAATTATAATGGATAATTAGAATAAGGAAAAGAGAAATGACTGAATACTGAGATGATTTTCAATAAGCTCAAACTTAAACATATGGATGTTTGATACATATTTACAGGTACACTTAGAAACCTGTAATTAATATTTTCTATCAAAATAATTACTGCCTTTTACTTGTCAAGCATAATGAAGAAGAATGACAGGCATTGTAATTCTTTCCAAGTCATGAGAAAAAAGATATCATAATGCCAGAAACACCTACAGATAAAACAAATTGTGACAGAACTTACTTTCTGCTGTCTGCAGTATTATCTCATCAAGCTCTTTTTCAAGTTTTTCATAAGTATCAAGTCTTGCTTGAAACTCAGAATTCTGTGTTTGAAGCTCAATAATGCGGGTTTCACTAGAAGACTGAAGACTATAAAACTCCTTTGTAAGCACCTGTGAGAATGAATAATGGAAAGATCAGAGATTGAGCATTACAGTGATTTTTGAAAGATGCAAAATATAATACATGTAAAATGTGTAGCGGTATGATAGTAAATATTTGATGGAAGTTTTGCACAGCAAAAATTAAAGTACTTTTAAAAAGCAGTTATTCTTTCAATAATATTATCTTGCAAAGATTAAACTCTCAAATCTTAAGCCTATCTGCTGAGGCCTTATTAATTCTCAGAAGCTGTTTGAAAAAGCTACAAGAATTTTAAAGGAAATTTAGGAAAAGCTGGGTAACAACTAAAAAAAATTCACACACAGCAGTCAAAATAGCATAAATGCAATAATTTTTGTTGCTTTAATTGGATTCTGATTTCAATCATCAATTTATGAAGATTCCTTTGCAAAATACAAATACAAAAATTTGCATTAAAGCTATACCAGTCTTAGTAATATGCTATCAACGTTCAAGACGTATATAAATACTTAATCCACTAAGCTTAAACAAAAAAACTCTCATATTCAAAACTAAAAGCTATGAAGGCCTGCATAATAATTTAAGTTTGATAAAGTGCTTGATAATAGGAAACAACATTGACCAAATAAATACACACCGAACTGGACTAAGAAAGTCCTTGGTATGTAAAGTAGCACTCTACATACTTTGCAGAAAAAATCCCACCAAAACAGGTGAAGTAATAACCAAGTGGTACTACTGTTAAATTTTATACTAACTTCCTCAGTAAAAATCACAAACATTCAGAATAACAAGTGAATACAGATTTGCAGATAGAAAAATATATGCACAGTGTGCAGAGCAGTACTACTAGAGTCACTGTCGAAACCATGAAAGAATTCACAATGCTTAGAGAAACAAGCCACTTGAATATCAAAAGTTCAGTCTAGTGTCACAGAAGAAATAAATGTATACATTAAAACTGGGTAACATCTAAACCATCTGTTTCCTATGTTAGCAAGAGAAACTACTCTATGCCCTAAATAAAAGCAAGAGTTAGTCCAGAAAGCTGTAGGTGAGCCACAAGATACCAGTGCCAACACAATTAATAAAGACTAACATCCTGTAATGGTAGGGAAAAAACCTTAGCACGTTAATGCTATATATAAGAAAGAAAATTTAAAAAAAACCAAGAATTCAGTCAAAAGGAACAAAAATAAAAGCTTCAGACATCAAATATTTAAATTCTGCAAGAATATTTCTTAATGAAAGAGCACTTAAGTGCATATTTCTTAATGAAAGAATTTAAGTGTCTCTCTAAAGAGAAAAACAAGTGCCAAAAGCGTCAGTAGAATTGAATGCCAAATATTTGAGTTATTGTCAGATCAAAAAAATTCCACAAAGAAAATGAAAATATAACTCAAATTGAACTACATTCTCCAAGTTTAGACATGTCTGTGCAATTAAAAATCTATTTAGCAACCTCCAAGTTTAGCAAAACTGGCACTCCCAGCTCTTGTGACCACAGCTAACCTCATCAGCCAGGATCTGAATGTCCCAATATGGACAAAACAAGAAATTACAGTCTATCTGAAGTTCTATAATTCTCTTTCCACTCTATAGTTCCTTTTCATAAACAACTTAGCCAGATTCAGCACTAGAAATGTGGGGATCTGAAGACTGGCATCCTTCCTCCAAAAAACAAAGGCTGCCATACTTTCTTCTTTCACTTTCTTCTGTCCTGTCCAGTTTTGTATCCTGACATTCATTTGAAACATAAACGACCAAACTCATTTAATCTCATAAATAGAACTCTGTGATATGTTTTTGGGACTAACTTTGGACAGGTGAAGAAATGTTGTTTTCAAGTAAGTTTTCACTGTAGAATACTCACATTTCCAAGATTAAAATAAGTGAATGGGATATGATATGTATGTTTTAAAGATGATAAATTCTAAGCTTGTAGAGATAAAGAGGTCCAAGTGGTTAAAGCCCACATAAACAGGTGCATTGGCTGCAGGGGACCAAGCTGTGTCTCTCAGCCAAAGGTGCTGCTCCTTAAGGAAACTGTATTTAATAAAGCACAGAAATGCTGCATGGCAGTGAGGAGTGAGAGAAAAAGAGTGAGAGAGTGCCATGTTGCTGACACTGAGGTGACAGGAGGAGGGGAGGAGGTGCTCCAGCTGCCAGAGCAGAGATCCCCTTTGCAGCCCATGGTGAAGCAGGTTGCCTGCCTGAGGAAGACGAAAGACAACACCAAAGCAGATGTCCACACTGCAGCCCATAGAATACTCCCTGCTGGAGCAGGTGGACATCCCTGGAAGGTACTGCAACCTGTGGAGAGCCCAAATAGGAGGGAGAGTTTGTCCTGAAGGAAGCTGCAGGACATAGAGGATCCATCCACAAGAGCAATATAAAAAAGTGTGAGGAGGAAACACATCCTGAGAGGAGCTGTTATGGACTGACTTGAACCCCTATTTCCCATCCCTCCCTGCACTGCACTGGAAGGAGAGGTACAAGAATCAGAAACGAGGGAGGGAAGTTAAAATAAAAGAGAACAGGGTGGGCAAAGATGTTTTACTTTTTGTCTTTGTTTCTCACCATCCAACCTATGTCAAGGGGTAATAAGTGAAATTATTTTTCCCCGGGTCAAATTTGTTTTGCCCATGATGGTAACTGGCAAGTGATGTCCCCATCTTTATATCAACCCATGCTCCTTGTAAGCTTATTTACCCTGCCCTCAATCTCTTCAGGAGGAGGAATGAGTGACTGGGTGGGTGTCTAGCATCCCACCAAGGTAACCCATCATGCCAGGACTAGGAAGGTTAGGTCTTTTCAATGCTGTATACACCATGCTCACCTTGACTTTTTTTGCTGTGAAAAATTTATTCCAGAAATTGTATATCAATAAAAAGTATTTTATTATGTAACAATACTATTACAGATCCTAGCTGCAAATAATGATACTGAATTCACTGTATTTTTTTTGGTGAAACTGTCTTCTCTCCCTACAATTCTCACACAGACTGACCCAAGCAGCTCTGTGAGACAAGCAGATATATAAACCCCACATGAATGAGGTTCTGTCTTTGACATCTTTCCAAGAGAGATTGTTTTGCTTTTTCCTCTCCCTGTGATCTTGTGTTCCATTAAACTGATCAAACACAGTAATCTTTATCATTTGACTCTGCTTCTGTGTCATTTGACCACAATTTGGTGGAGATACTAATTCAGCCATGCCATGTTGTTACTTTTTCTCCAAGGTTTTCCACTTTACATTCAAATTGAAAACAACTAAGTAATGCCTTCTAAAGTGTCCCTTTATATAACATACCTCCAGCTTTCTCTGGTATTTCTCACATTCCATTTGACACTGTGAAAGATTCTTAGCTGTTTCTTGTTGCATGAGTTGAACA
Source organism: Fringilla coelebs (assembly GCF_963513975.1). Taxonomy (NCBI): domain Eukaryota; kingdom Metazoa; phylum Chordata; class Aves; order Passeriformes; family Fringillidae; genus Fringilla; species Fringilla coelebs. The sequence goes on from NC_140029.1 coordinate 51,122,984, forward strand.
TGTTCAGTTTCAAAGGACTTTAACTTACTTTGGTGAAGAAGTTCAGCAACTTTGCTTTCTGTGCCAAGCTGCATTTGTCTATACCTAAAAGAAAAATGAAAAAAAAAAAGTTTTGACGATTCAAAAATAAGCAAGGTTGGAATATATCCTAGCTCTGTTCATCACAAATATAAATTTCAAAAATTAATGCAGTACTTTGAAGACCTTAATAAGTATTACTATGTAACTACTGTAACCTGTACTTGAAACAGCATTAGGAAAAATCAATATTATAATGACAATACAACACAGTAGGTAGAAAACTCTGTCAATGGCTTTTCTAAATATGTTATTAATGCAGAATCAAATGACAATGACTTAACAGCATACCTTATTTTCCTTATTCTTAAGGAGTTAGATCAATGTGAGTCCCTTTCTTGGTACACAAATGTATGCACTGAAGTCTTTTCATTGGAGAGACACTAATGAAATTTTGTCCTCCCTCTTCACTACCATGTGTTACATGTGGTAGAGAGAAGTGGCATTAGACATCAGTGATATCAATGGTGCACCCTTTGAGATATATGGGTATCAGCTACATTACTTTTTCCTTACTCAAAGATATAAAGAAAAGTCAGAACACAATGGTGTAATTATTACCACAGTCACTCAGAATCACAGATCCTTCTCAAAAAGCAGAAATGAAGTATAATTTTTAGAAAATCACTATAAGCTATTTATAAGGACAAATAATATTCCACTTAGAAGTGGACTTAATCTATTTTATTCATTCATTATACTTAACAGGCAATCTCAAAAATGAGATTTCTCAGAAGTTTGCTGATAGAATACTATAATATTAGATAGATGAAAATTTAGGTGATGTGAAGAACAGGAGAAAATCTAATGAATCTTTGCATTAAATAACATATGAAATTCAAAATAGAAATATGCAAAGTAAATCACAGGCTTTAAAAATGCTCCTTACTATATATATAAAATGATGAACACCTAGCTGACTGTTTTCATTCATAAGCGAGATCATGGGATTTACTATACTTGATAAAACCATTAAAACTTTGGTTCTGTTTTAAACAATGGTAAAAACAAACATTTTGGAAATTGCTGTGGAAGAAATAAATAATACAGAACTCACTGCATCACTTTGCAATTCCATGCTGTTGCCTGCATTCCTGAATATTGACAACTATTCTAGCACCTCACCTCACAAGGAACAGAAGTGCCAGAGCATCAGAGAAGGGTAGGAAGGGTTACCTCTGACATGCAGCAACATCACATGCTCACACAATTGCACTGTGTGGAATAAATCACCTAAGCAAGCTAGGACTCTACAGCTTGGAAAAGAGATGGTATAAGGAAAAGGAAGGAATAAGGGGCTTGTCACATCATGAGAATGGAGATAGGAATCAACTGTATTTTCCAATAGATGAATGAGAAGTCATCAAATGATGCAGAATGAGAGCAAATATAAATTGCTTTTCATGCATAAAAGCTGTGGAATTCCTTACCATAAGATGCTGTGGATGCTAAAAATTAACACTTATTTGAGAGAATACTGAGCAACTTGCAGCAGAGAAGTCCTTTGAGAATCATTAAATGCAAAATGGTACTTCTCACACTGAAGCCATTTCCCAACAAATTGCAGGATTGCCAGATAAACCTTTACTCTAACCCAGCATGGCTGTTGTGTTAGCTGTCATCTGTCAAATAATGGTTGCAACACAATTCCACCCTATTTAGCACCTAATCTTTAGGTGGCATGGAGAGCGTTTAACAAAAACAACGGGATTACTTCAAATATTTTCCCTGAGGATTTCCGACGGAGGAATGTTTCTAAGGCACAAAGAGGGAGCAATTTTCACTGGAATTAATTTGAACAGAACAAACAGTTGTCATTATGATGTCCCTGATAATCACTCTGTAGACAGCCATCTACGTATAAATAGTCCAATGCATGAATAAGATTGTTTCCTCACTGCATGAGCAGAGCTTGGAGGTTCTGCATACTGAGCTCATCTAAAGTTTTTCTTTTAAAAACAATTTTTTTTTTAATAGCATGACATTTGTTCTCAGAGTTATGGCACTCAAGCTGCTAAATGCCAGTTACCTATCGACTACTTCAGTCATTTTTGCTTAGGGATGCTTTTCAAGTGCTGACACTTTCATCACTGTTTCCTGACGGTATGTTCCTGTTTTCATTCTACCACACAAAAAAATTTCAGCACTCCAGAATTCTCCACACTTTGCACATGAGTGGCTGCAGACATGACACTAAATCTGTCCCAGTATACACATTGTTTATAACCCTGGGAAGAATGCTGTGGTCCAAAATAGTTAAGCCTTTATGAAGATACATGTCGCTCAGCCAACAATGCAATGAAACACACACATTTAATTTAATTATTAGTTATATTTATTGACTTCCAACAACAAATTCACACCTTCCACCTCAACACAAAACAAACAGCAATGTCTTCCTGTACTCAGTCTCAGACCTTCAACCACTCTGAGCTTCAATGACCTGTACTGTACTGAGCTGGAAATGTGCATGAACAGAGGCAATCCATACTTCTCTGTACCTACTTTCTATACTTGTGGAGAAGTCTGTAGCTCTCTGATGATTCTACTCAATCAAATGCATGCTTTCAGAGCATGCTCCTCTACCCAATTATGAGCAGTAACTTCAAAAGAAATTTTATCCTTTGTTTTGGAAATCTGAAATAGCTTACATGAGTATGATCTGTTTTGCACTGGCAAAGTTATGATGGGTCAGTTTTCCTTTAACCTTACTACACTGTTCATCTCACTAGTAACTCCTTCACCATAGCACCATTTAGAGTTTCTTTGTCATATTTGCTTTTACTCAGCCAGATAATATCTCTGTTTTCTTGGCTACTATTTCAGCTCAAGTGTGTGTGCATGTGTGTACAGAGTCATGTAACACAATGTGCTGAAATACATTCCTTTATCTGCCTAGATGGTCTCTGAGGGGAAAAAAAAAACCCAACCAAAACCACCCTACGCTTTAATACTACTATTATGGAAAAAAACAAACAGTGGAATGCGGGTCTGCAGGATTTTTCTCTGTCAAGAAATTTTAGCAAACTTGATATAATGAAAGAGTAGAGTTTTTAGCTCACCGAAGAATGAGGGCTGGGAATCAAAGAGAAATAACAGATTGAGCCAATTAAAAAAATCTCACATTAAAGAATCATCTAGAATGAGGTCTCAATTCCTTTATGTCTCTTCGCCTTTGCGTTGATCAGTCAATGATGCCTGAAGTTCGCTAATGCAGCGATATAATGGCTATCAAAAAAATTATTACTAGAGTAATGGAGAAGAGGGAATACTCAGAGAGGGACTTGAACTCTCTTTTGTAAGGTTTGAAAGATTTTTTAATCACAGGAGCTTGTTTTTCAAGTAGCGATATAATGATATAATAATGTGTCAAAATATGCATACCAGAGAGCAAACAGAAAGATTTAATGGTAAAATCATATAGTCTGGATATTGAAGAAAATATGGCAACCAAGTTTTTTTGAATGAAGGAACTATAAACTGCCCACCTACAAGAACCTGAGATGTACAGCGGTGCTCCTTAAAAAGGTAATTGAACAATGAAGTACATTAGAAGACAATAAATTTGTAAAATTACCCTTTTAAGAAATGACAAATCCTAGTATTAAACTTGTTGATAAGAAAGAATGCCAAACAAGTAAATAAAAAAATGCATCTTACAAAGAAAGTCCTACCAAAAAGATAGAAAATTAAAATCTAATTTTACAATTTTATAATTTTGTAAACCAGATTATACCAACCTAAAGCTTTGTGGGATATATTTTAGAACTATTTTCAAGTTTAAAAATGGGAAAAAACCCCCTGTAAGTTGTGAAATCACCCTGAGTCCACAGCTGGGTCAGTTCCAGATCTAAGATCTTTAAAGCAATTAGAATATACTCTCATATTTGTACAAATGTCTGTGCTTTGGTTAAGTGCCAGATTTGCAAAGAAACCTAGAGACATTTCCTCCCTAACCTGTACTCTTGCAAAGCTCCCACTTCCAGCCCCTACATGTCCCCTAGTGTTCCTGACCTTCTCCCTCTGTGTCCCAGCACCAGCCCAGATGTCTCTTGAATTCCAATTCTATTTTCATTCTTTATTCCCAGGACATCTGTTTTTCTCCTTATCTACGTTCATAGCCTCTTCAGCCTCCATTCCTATTTTACAGCCCTACTCCCCGCATTCTGGACTTCTCTCTACTCCTTTATCACCCTTGTAGTTTGGCATCCTTCCTCAAATCCTACCCATCCATTCCTCTTGCAATTTGAGGTGGTTCAAATCCTAGTTTAACTTTCTCACCTTCTGCAACTGAGTCTACCTGTTAAGTCCTCCTCACTTCCAAAGAGCCCCAACCTAAGTATAAAAGTACACAGATGAATTTTCCTTACTCTCCTTTGTGCCAATTGGAGTCACAGAAGGAGTAACAGTGGTCTAGAAAGACCTCAATTAAATTTAGTCTGGCACAGACTGCACAAATCCTGTCCCTGCAGCAAACTGCCAGACCCCAGTTCAAACATGGGTACTCAAAGGATCTTGTTTCCACTAGCTCTCTTTTTGATCCTTGGTACTAAAAACTGGTTGCCTTATTTCTGAACATTCAAAAATTACCCATGATTTGTGTTCACATGCTACTCACTAAATAATTAAAAATGTAAGAACTCAGATCTTTAGTTTTCAAATGCTTTCATTGTTCAGCTTTTGCAGCACTCAGATTAAGTCTGATTAGTCATGTATCTGGCTGATTTCACAAAATGAAAGTCTGTTTCAATATTTACTGGAAAATGGGTAAGAAATCTGTCATTCATTTAAAAATACATATTTTATGAAGTTTTTATATGAACTTTATAGGCATTTTCAGTTTTTTGTAGTATTTACTACTTCATTCATGTCTATCAAATACATTAAACTATTTCTAAGTTGATCTAAAATAACAATGCACTTTGTAAAAACAAATTTAAATACTTCCAATAACAAAAAAAAGCTCTGAGTATAATGATTAAACACAAGATGAAACATGTAATTTACAAACTGTTTAAGCAATGAAAAATTTGTTTGTTGAAATAATTTTGACTTAAAATTTGTTTTTCCCAGACAACATTTTTTTTCAGCACAATATTCCTGGTTCAGGCTATAATTTAAAAAAATAGATAAATCCAGAAACATATAGCTTAGACGCTAAAGGGTAAACTTGATTTAACATTCAAGTTCTTACCAGATGTTACATTTGCTTCGTATCAAGTAATTAAACATAGAGTACTTTTGCATGTGGTTCAGTAAAATCTGAGAGAGAAAGCTTAGAAGCTTTGTTTAAAGCTGCTTGCTTCAAAGCAGATTTTTGTGTTTTGCAGCATCCTAAGCATTTATTTTGCATCAGCCTCTGATCCTCATTCTGTCAAAAAAAAAAACTTCCCCATACTCTTATGCAGTTTATAGGAAGTGCTAGTTCCAAACATCCCCACTCAGCAAGATACACGGTTGGTTTCCACTCCTTGTAGCTTTGGGACACCTAAACCCAAAATCACTTACGCAATAAATAGGAGTTCTTCAGAATGTAGGACCCTTTCTGCCCTAACTGGACTAATGCCCAGTGCACACTAGACTACAAGAATGAACAAGATGAAAGCCTGAAATGTATCTGCTGAATCATGCTGACTGACAGGGACAGAAATCCATCTTTGTTTCTCTGTCTCAGGACTATGCAACTGTGCTTTCTTTTATTTGACTCTCACTCTGTGAAATGTAAGATTCTCTCCTGCACCAAGACACAGCTTCAAGACTGCTGGGTAGAGACCACTTCTGCCAAGCCTGTGCTTGGGAGTTGTACCTCAGTCATGAGAATTTCCTAATAAAACTTCACTAGGGAGTTTTCTCTCAATCCTGGAGCTCTGATGAGCATCAAATATAGCCTTTCACTTACTAAAAGTGCATTTTTTATTTTGGGCACCTGTAAAAAACAGAAGAGCAGCACCTGTCATGCCTTTCTTACAAAAAATGAAGCAGAGTGCAATTGCGACTCTGCAATAGCACAGTACTACCTCTGCATACTTAGTTTGCTCATTTACCTAGACTGTTATTACGTGGTTTAAGTAAGCAGCATATTTATTGACTCTTTTGCTATTTGTTTAAATGAAATAAATGCAAAAGATGTTCAAATAACCTAACTGAACTTTACCAGTATACAGACATTCATGAAGGATGTGACAGCATTCTTAACAAAAAGAAAGGGCCTGAAGAAACAAGTGAGCATATAATAAAGGATGTGATATAATTTCACTGTTTCCTTCTCAAAACTCGTTTTTTAGATACATAAATAGGAGAACAGTCACCTCAGGAATTTTTAGGAATCTAATGGTAGTCGCTTTTCTCTTTGCCTGTACAAATTAGTCAAGACGCATAACCTTGTGCTCTCATTTATGTTTCTGGCGCTAAAAAATACAGAAGCATGAAACACATGGCTGGTCTGAGAATAGCTACCAGATCAGGTATTTCAGGAGATGTAGGCACAGAGATACCTAAATTGGGAATCCAAAAATGGAAATTACCACCTCACAAAATCCCTTGAATGAAGCTTCAAAATAGCCCAAAGAAAGATTAAAGATTAATCTTTTTCAAACAGGAAGGCTGTGAAATGAGTTCTTGGGAGTCTAGTGGAGAGATAGTGGAAAGTGTTTCATAAATGTCTCGTAAGTTCAGGACAACAACCCAAAAGGGAAATATAGTCAAGCTAAAGGGTGCAGACATCAGCACCTCAAGACAAGGTAAGTCAGAAGAAGCTGAAGAGTTCTATTGTTTCTGGCACAGCCTCAATACACTGCACAAAGTTACCTTTTGGATCTGCGAGCACTAGCACGTAAAATGGCAGAAGTCGCGGATCTTGGAAGTATGAGAAACGTGCTGAAGTGAGGTGGACCATACGTCTGGACCAGCAGCAGAACAAGCATGATTAAATTTCCCCTTGCCTAATCAACACCTTTGCTCAAACAAATAAATGCTTCATTTTAAAAAACCCATCACTTTGAAGTGACGGATTGAAAAGGATCCCTGCAATGCAACATTTGTCTTTGTCTATGGTACATATTTTAATCCAACAGCAAAGAACCCAAAGTACATTTATTAAAATCTCATTAAATCTTTAGTCATATTTTCTATGTACTTTTCTCTATTTGATTTCTCATGTCATCCCAAACTATTAACATTATTAAACCAGTATTTTAATTTTCATTTCTTGGTTTACTTCATTCATTGCAAAAAAAATGCCATGCTAACAGAGCTGAATTTTGTACTAAATCAACAAAAAGTCAAGGAATAGTACAGAGACTTATCCCCCAATAATGTATATTGATTAATGAGGAAATAATTACTTGAAATTGTAACTGTGAGAGGTTTTGACTGGAGGAATATAAAACAGGTCCAAATGAAGAAAAGGCCATAAAGTTTCTTGATATTTACATTAAGAAATGAAAGCATCAACTTTTAATATTTCTCTACATTAAGTTCCAAGTTTGTAGCATACATTTGGAATTGCCTGACTTGATAATTTTTTTCTGCTGTTCATAATAATTTTTTCAAGATAATTTGTTCAAGATTGCACAATTTTGATAATGATTCCACAATTTACCTCCTTAAACCAAGTATTAGCTTTTCTAGAGATTTGACTACTTTACTATTATAGTACTTGCGTTTCTGGAAAATAATTGTAATAAATTCCTATTGTAGCAGATAAAACAGACTTGAACAGATCTAATATTGGAATCAACAGAAATTGTTCATTACATTATCATTATTGCACTACAAACATTACAAACATTGTTTTTCAGTGCTCAAAAAATTAAGAGATTTGAGTCAACAGTTACAGAAAGACTCTGAGTCTGTTGTCTGAATTGTTTTTTATCTTGGACAAAACATACAAAAATTTGTGTCTTTAAACTTTCCCCTCCCACTAGCCAAAGAGATTATATTTAATCAAATATACAGTCAAATCAAAGAAATACTTTCCAGTATTTCTTGTGATTCCACATGGAGTGATTATTACATGCTAGCCTAAATAGCATTCATTATTTGTGGAGGTATATGCTCCTATTCCTCCCATTAAATAAAAAATTCATTAACATACTTTAGATGTATATATGTACTTAACAAAAGATAATTACTGTATGATTTTTAATTCCAATAATGCAAAGAGGGAAAAAGTCAATGTCAAATGATTGACAGAACAGCAGTTACATAAATGACAAGAGCAGTAACTAAATGTCCCTCTCCTTTTAAGAAATAAAATCTAAAGGGCATTGTAACTACCAACTACAAGAAGAAGAAAAATGTTTGGAATGGCATTTACCTCCTTAAAACAGTCAGAAATAAACATACAAATATTTAAGTTCTTAATTCTGTAAATGTAACTTTTATGAAATCAATAATATAAAAACTAAAATTCTGTTTTACACAGTGATAAAAAAATGGATGATCAGCACGGAAAAAATAAGAAAAGGAAGCGCTATCACTGCAGCTTCCTGGAAAAGGATAGGGAGAGAAATGAGAAGGCAGGGACAAATCTTTTGAGGTAGGGCTAACTGGGAGACCATCAGACAAAGCTGGTAACTGTGTCACCAGAGAGACTGCCTACTCCCCCTCCATTTTCCCCACTGAGAACTGAGCAGAATAGGTCAGAAGGTTAGGGTACAAACTGCCATAATTTAGCAAAGGATTGGTATGTCCTTTATATCACACATAACAGGTTTGATTTCCTGATAAGCAGAGTTCAAGGTACAGGCATACCTTGTTATCTTTCAAGGACATGTTCCTAAAAGTGCTACAGTTAGCAATGAGGGACAGCAAACTACCTTTTCCCCTAATAATTAACGTAATGGATGGTCTTGGTGCTTGCAATCACTTATGAGAGCTCAGCATATTGCTGCATAATATTCCATTTATTCTTCAGTGAAATTACACCTTAAAAATAAGATCTCAATAATACAAATACATACCAATTATTAAACAATTGAAGTTGGAGGGGATTTCAGGGGGTATCTAGTCCAACATGCTGCTCAGAGCCAGGTCATCTATGAAATGAGACCAGGTTTTTCAAAGCTTTAGCCACTAGAAAACTCAAGCATTAACTCACTAAGAGCATTAATGTGAGCAGTGTCCATCAAAAGGATGGACACTGCTCAAATTACTGCTCTTAGTGAAAAAGATTTTCTTTAGACCAAGTCAGAATCTTCTGTTTTAACTGACACTCTCTCATCCCTCTTCCATGCCCTGCTGTGAAGGGGCTGGCTCCATCTTCCCAGTGACCTGTCCAGAGGCACTGCAGATACTGCTGTCAGGAGCCTCAGAGATCAGGCTGAACACACCCCCAGCCCCCCTTCCTGGGGCAAGTGCTCCAGCCCTGACCATGCTGGTGGCTCTCCTCTACACTCACTCCAGTTTATCACTATGTTGCTTGAATTGGATATCCTGAAACTGGACTTTTCTTGATGTCTTGACTATTGTCCTGATAATACTGCCCAGGATTTTGTAAGAGTATACTGTTGGCTAATACTGAGCTTGCTTGTTTTATAAAAAAACATTTGTTCTCTTCAAAGACAAGAAGGATCATCCCACACAAGATAATCAGCATTTCCTTATTAGCAAATGAATGCTACATAAAAACTATTAATATATTAAAATTCACATACCAAAGACTGCTATAAATGTATTTCCAGCAGTTGTTTTAAACTAAGTATGATACTAGAAAAATACATGGCTTTCCATCTGTTTTTCAGAAGTTAAAGGAACTTCCATTTAGCTGCCTGCAGGCCATCAGGCATGCTTCAGTGCAACTGGGCAGCTCAGGGGATCTTTGGTTAGAAGAGCAAAGGATGGAAAGACACGGTAATGGCAACAGCAGAGATGGGCATCAAAGGATACCAAAATGACTGACAGACAAGCAGTGGGTAGGGGAGCACAACTGGATCTGTCTTCTTTCAAATCTAAGATATGTAAAATGTCCTTTCCCAAGCAGTCACAGTAATTGGAACCACATTACCATTAACAGGAAAACAAAGAAGACAGTGTGAAGACCTCTCTTCATAAGCATGACTTAAAAACAAAAGAAGTTCTTAAACTGCATTTCAGCTCTAGAGACAACTATCAAATAATAAAGTGTTACTGGCTGGTTTATTACAAGTCCTAGAGTGTAGATATTTCTGTGTGTCATTATCCAGAAATGAAACATATATTGGTTCTAAAAATTATTTTTCTGAACTGTACAAGTCTTTCAAATCAAACAAGGAACAGAAGGAACAGTAAACACACAGACAATTGTATCAATAGCACAAGAGAATATGGAAGACACTTTTACAGCCCAAAACAAAAGGAACAAGCTACAGTCACAGTGTCCGTGCTTATAAAAGCATGTAGTGGTAAATGAATCCTGAACAGATACATCACCAAACTGCTTATGACACTGATGAAACAATCTCATTTCTCTTCATCTGCAAACATGAAAAAGGTCAAGTGAATCTAAGCTTTCTATAAAGCAGGCTATCCCAATAAATTCTTCAGCTATCAAATTATCCTATATTACCTGCTGAGGCATGTAAGAAATGAAAATACTTTAAAAATGCAGTAACTATTGTAAAAAATAATCAGTTAACTCCAAGCTGTCTCCATTCTTGAGCATATTTGCTTTCACAACATACTTTTCCGTATTTTATCTGTCATCTGACAAGTTTAACAAAATTTTTATAGAAAGACCCAACTTTGCCTTTACAACTTAAGTTATTAATTTGAGAAGAACAGTATTGTGAAAAGCAGTTGAAAATAAAGAAAACAAAATCTAGGATTGAAAAGAAGAAGAGGAAGTCAGGATTCATAAACTATTGGGATACTACAGGCTTTGCAATACAAGTTTCATGTATACATTCTAAGAAGAGTCTAAGCTGCGACGGAACCATCACTTTTCTCCTGAGGCACCAAAGCAAAAAGAACTGAAAAGAATTTATTTTAGTGTATATCATTCTCAGACTCATCCAATTTTCGGTTTCTCTGCTTCCTCTGATTATGCTCAGCTCTATTCCTTCTTCCTACATACCTTTGTCCTAATTTTTCTATTTTCCCATTTGCTCTGTTCTCTCTCACCATTTCAACAATTCCTTCTTTAGCTGAACTATCACAATCCCTGCAACAACCACACCTAAGAAGTATAATTTTCCTTTTTCTTGTAGAGGACTTGAAAACAAATGTTTGCTCTTTTGGGTCTTTTCCCCTAATGGGACTTGTGGACAAAGACACTCCTGATTTCCAAGTATTCCCTGTCCCAGCTGAGTAGCATATCAAAGTCAGCAACTTTTTATTGTGGAAGAAAGAGAAAACTCCTACTACTCTGTGTGTCCAGTGCTTTTAACATTTCATCCCTGTCATTATCCATTCTTTCTAGGAGCCCCAGAATGTGGCTCATCTATCATGCAACTAAGGAAGCAACTGCAGATGCAATTCTTGTACTCACTGAAGAGCAAATGGTAAGTTTCTTCTGACATCTCATATTGTTAACATTAATTCCTTCGATAAAAGAAGCCATTCATTGAACAATATGTTAAAATATGGCTTTAACTCTTTGTATTCTTGGGGTTTACATAACTTCCACTGACTGGGGACCTAAATACTATAGAAAAAGTAAATTTCCTTTTAAAATTGGAAGAATGAACTGTTGAATTTCAGTTTGGCTGTGCTATTTACCAGTTTTGTATAAACATTTAGGTCATGACTGAAAACAGTCTAGTTACCACTGCACTTCAGTTAACCTTATTTTGTGTGATCTGCAGTACTTTTGCTTTGTTTATTACAAGAAGCTTTCAGTAGGTGAAGGTGTTTAATATTTTTCTGAAGTAATTTAAACTCTATTCCACCCTGAGCTCCATTCTTAACATTCCATTCTTCTGCTGTTAAAGTCTGAACCAGGTTAGAACCAGACTTTAAGCTTAATCTGAAACCCCTTAATAGGGTGATACCTCAATTCAAAATGGAGTCAATCTGTCAGAAAAGAAGACAATCTGCACACTGTCAGCTGTTCTTGGAGATGCAGTGTTTGTATGTACATGACACTAAAGCATGCTTGTCTTAGCAATACTAATGGGATACACAGTCTAATACTTTGACTACTGTTATATAAGTGGGCTGGAGTTTTGCCCATATTTTCACTTCTTTCCAATCTCAGAATTCCTCATAATCATAAACAGACATTTAAAGGCAAGTAATAAACAGTGTACACTGCAAATGTGCATATAGAAATCATACTTTAAAGAACAGTTACAGGTAAATTGCTTCAGGACATCCAGAGTGTTAGTTATTCCATATGTATTCCCCACAAAAACACCATGAGTAGGGGTTAGGAATCTTCAATAAAAACTGCAGAATTACCATCCTGAAAGCAACATAAAGCATAAGGGTTTCAGGAGTTAAAGCTTGTGATTTGCAGTGCAAACCTCAGGGGTGAACTCGTGCTGGGAACCATCACAGTGACACAGGCTCTACTACATTATGATTACAAGTATTAGAGCTTTTTCATCCAGTGAAAAAGCTCTTGAGGCACTGAGGTTCTCTAGGATCACTCTGCCACATGCTAAAAGTATCGAAACGTTTGAAGTCTATTAATATCAAATGAAAGCACGTGCAGAACTTCCCTGCAGAAGGATACACGGAAAAAAATTCTTCTTGCTGCCTGATAGATTTAAAGGGCCAAACACTTCAAAGTGCAATATGTAATGAAGCAGTAGCCACATTGCCTCAAAAAATGTCTGTGACCTAAGCATAAAATTAGTCAAGAATCTAATTGATTCAGACAAATACACATTGAAAAATACTTCCTAATATCAGGTATCCAGTGACAATGATGAGTAGAAAACCTGATAATTCAGCAGTACTCCTGAGAGGGAGAACACTACTAAGAACTTTATTAGCTATGTTTCCATTTGCTGAATCTCCATTGTTACAGGATGTTGGGGATTTACAGTACAGATGATTCCAGTTGGCAAAAGCAACACAGGAAAAACATTCTGCAGCTTTTCCAGCTAGAAAGTTAAAAAACCTTCTCAAATTCATCTCTGATTTGCTAGAATTTGAAGAGAAAGAATTACACTTGCTTCCTGTTGATGTCTAATCTTGTGTTATCTCCAAGTTCTTTGAAAACAGGTCTTAAATCATGACTTTTCACTTCAGTTATTTTTCATCGGGGAACAAGCCATCCTACTGATGGTAGGTACTGATTTACTCAACACTCCTATCACATGATGAATTTGATCAGTTATTCCTAAGTGAGGAGATCTCATTTTGCCTATTTTTAGCAAATGATATGAGAATAGTGTCACCCCGTCATTATTCATATAATGATTCTGAACTTACAGGCAGAGGACAGAATACATTTTCTTCTTTTTAAGTTCCAGGGATATGGAAGTGTGAACTGCCCTCCAGAGTGAAGCTTAAGCCTTACATCAGCAGATTACTGGAATCAAGTCCTTAGATGAGGCAAAAGGTCTCTGTCATGGGAATGAAGTTTTTAGGAAGTTAAGATCAAAAACACTTTTACTCAAAATAGGACCTCCACCCAAGCTTCCTGTTTTTGTCAAGGAGTTCACAGACTCTTTCAAATGAGAATCTTTCTGGAATTTTTAATATTAGCTTTTCTTGTCAATGTTTTGGACCTTGAATGAAATGTTCCTCTTTAAAGCAGAGTAAACAAAAAGATTAGTGCCAAATTTGCGAATTACCATCAGGGAGAAAGTGGAGGTGACACCTTGGAGAAGGGCAGATAAAGCAGAAATCATAGTATAGTTCTGGACCTTGTGCTCTATTCTCTGCTTCATGTTGAAAAAGACTAAGTATGATAATGTAGGACTGTGGATTGTAGGTGACATGCATGAATATTAATAAAGATGGGAAATTGTCATTAGACTTGAGTGTATGAATGTTCAGGTGAGGAGAAAAATATTTAAGGGATACTAAAAAGATGTTACTTCTCGATGAATAGCGCTAAGATTTGAAATGCAATTGGCCACAGCAGGTTTTCTAACAGATGTCTGAGCTTTCAACAGTGAAGGGCATTTTCCAAGGCTGCACTCAATACAGAAGGTAAGGAGAACAGTAAATTAGTCTTCACTTAGCGTTGTGATCACGTCAACAACTGTGTATGTGCAGACTAGTATAAAGCTAGATCAGATTAATGCAAAAATACAATAAACTGGATGCATAGCCTTACATATAGCCAAAAGTAACCCCAGAGATTAGCTTGTTTGACCAACACAATGTAAATTACTTTTTTGAATTCTTGTTTGAATTCAAATATATTGGAGAGAGTAAAGAGTATCTGCTTTGAGAGACAGTATTTTAGATACATGTCAAATTCTAACCAGGGATTATTCTGATGTGGCCTGTGGCTTAAACTATTTTCTTTGAACTTTCAAGGGACCTTCTCCCTTTCAGAATAATAAAAATGTATTAAGCTAATTCAACGCTGCCTGTAACACCAACACTGGGAAGACCGAGAATATTTAGCATTTTAGCCCATTTTAAAATTGCTTCTTTGAAATAGAAGAAAATGTTCTTTATGAATCTCTGTTCCCTAGCCACAGAATGTAACAGAACTTGCCTTTTATATAAAATATAATCTCTTTCTGAATGCAAATGAAGTATTGGTTATTTGCCACTTACCATGACACACATCATTATAAATTAATGAAGGAATAAAACTTTTTACAACTGCAGCTATCCTTCCCACCTATTATAGCTTTTTTTTTTTTTTTTTGGTCAGTGACAAGAAGAACCTTTTCTGAGTTTCCTTGCTGGACTCTAAAGAATTACTCGCAGGTTTGTGAAGTGAATGACATTGACAGAATTCAGAAGTTATTACTTCTCTGCCACCTTAGGGGTTTTAAAAAAATCAGAAGAATTATTTTTCTTATTTAGGCAAAGTCATATGCATTTTTAGCATTGTAGAAAGCAAAACTGTCACCACACAAGTGCAATAGTGTGTATCAGGACTTTTACTCCAGTAAGTGCTACACTGTGTCATTACCACTTTGTGTTTCTGATTGTGGCATCATTATATAGAATGCTATATAATTTGGTACTTCTGTTACATTTACTCTATTATCTTATATTCTTGCTAAACATGACAGCCAATCTCTCATGTGAATTATTCTCTGTAGCACATGGAATGAATTTAAAGACTCTGGCTGATCATGTGAACATTAAAATAGGACAAATATGTCGCTTTGGCACAGCGAAGTCAGACACAGGCCACAAAAGTTTGGATTATGCACAGACAACTCCCCTCTTCACCATTCCTTGGTATGCTATCATTTACACACACTCTACAACATAAAATACAAACAAAAAAAATTCCTGCAAATATATTTACTTGAAATGAGAAACACAATAATTAGGCACATGTGAAATTATTAAAGGCAGAGTACAAAACTATTTTGTTCATTCAGATATTGCAGATTTACTGAATTAGAACATAATCCTTGACAGTTTGTACAACCAACATCTACACTGCAAGTACCTTTAACTCCAGTTTAGTTCAAGGCATCTTAAATTAATTTTTTTTTCCTTTGGCCTAAGATAACTACTGTGTGAGTGTTTTCCTAAAACACTACATTTCTCAGCTGTAACAGCATCTGTCATTCTTGGCGTGGAAGCAAGCTCTTGTATGAATGTGAGCAATCTGTTTTTGCTTCTTTAGAAATGCAGGGTATGTTCAACAACTGTACTATGGATCTATAGGAATCTAAAGCATGTGTTTAAAGTAATTCAATGCATCTCTCAGATCATGATCAAATACGGCATGCAATACAATTAATAAAATAAACAGCAGACTGAAGTACTTATACTCTTACAAAGACATAAAATAGGACCATAAACTTTGTGGATAGGAAAGTAATTAAAATATATACTAGAAGGAGAATTATAACTTGCATAATCACTTATTTTTTTGTATTTAAGAAAGCATAGTCTATTGCTACTGCAAATATTTTGGTCAGATTTTATACTTTAAATTGCAATAACAAAAGCAACAAAACTTAGTTCTTTGGTATTATTCTCCTATGAATTTCCATTTCTCCAGCTCTAGTGGCATTTACAGTTCTTATTTTGCATTTCTCACTGACTTCAAATTAGTTTATGTAGCTTCAAAAAAAAAAAA
Organism: Fringilla coelebs; assembly: GCF_963513975.1. Taxonomy (NCBI): domain Eukaryota; kingdom Metazoa; phylum Chordata; class Aves; order Passeriformes; family Fringillidae; genus Fringilla; species Fringilla coelebs. The sequence goes on from NC_140029.1 coordinate 51,139,221, forward strand.
AGAAACACACAGCTTGGGACTGTTCAAAAAAATACTAAACAGCAAAATAAAGTTAAAAAAAAAGGAAAAAAGGAAGAAGAGAGACCATTTGACATTGAAGGGACTCAAGAAGAGAAAAGAAACCTTTCTACAGTACTATTTAAAAATATGTTTCTTTCACTTTTTGTGTTCAAGAGTTTTGCTGTGGAGTTTCAATAGCAAAATTTTCTATGTGTGCCATATAGACTGTGTTTAAAAGTATCTTTTTTTCATTTTTTTTTAAATATTGTTATTTCTTTAAGTATTATTAGTTCTCAAGATATTATCATGATTAGAATGCAATTTCTGAAATGGAAATTTGAACAAAAATTGCAAAAAGAAGAGGTCTTGAGCACAATTCAGTTAGTAGGGATAGAACTTACATTTTTCTGTAGACCTAGAAAACTATTTATATGCATCAGTATTGTATTGGCAAAACTATTTTTCTTTCATTTGAAACAATCACATTTCAGTAATCTTTTTATTTCCTCATTTTAGGATATTCTCCTTCATTATATTCCTTCTACAAACTGATACACAAACTTATTTTTATTTTTGGAAAATATGTTTCTATTCTTCTAACAAAACCAATTTAGATTTTTTTTTTGTTTTTAAATGGTTTATTTCCTATTTTAGCATTAAAATGGGAGTAACAGAAAATTGCTACTTTCTAACCATCTTTAAGTTTGCTGAATTGATACGAAATATGCACACATGCAAGATCAACAAAGAATCTCTTTTCAGTGAGCACACATTTACATATATAAAGTTATCTGACTGTCATTTTGTAGGAATGTACTTGTACATGAGTAAATGCTCTGAGAGTTTGCATTATGAATCATGCATTATAGTTTGTACTGCTGGCATCTTGGCATCAATTTGAATATACAAGGATTTATTTTGTAGGCTGGTAACTGGAGTAGGAAGGCCAATACAAGTAAGCATAAAAGCTGCTTGAATTGCAAACATTATGGAAAGATGACAAATACTAATATGATGAGAGAATTTCAGTATTTAAGTGATGCTTAAGCATGCCTATTCACTTCACACATGAGCTACAACACATAAATAAAATCCTAAAGTGCAGCAGGCAAGTGAAAGCTTAGGACATTATTTGAACTGTAACATAATTTATACTATTCTCTTCCTTAAACCCAGAGTAGAGTAAAAAGGCATTCTTATATTCTGCTTAATAGGACACAAAAAGACAGTCCATATGACTAGTAATTAGCAAAACAAATGTGCCTAAAATCCATGTATTTCTAAATGAGAGGAAAAAAAAGATCACTTAACATTTCCGTAACATTTTAATCTGGTATCTGCTAAATAAAGTGTACAGAAAAGTTAAAACAAAGCAAGTAGAAAAAAGACAGAGAAATCAGTGTAAATTGTGTTATGATTTTTCATAACTAATACAGGGAAAAAAAATTGCCGTGACAGGTTTGTATGGTTAAACTGTTAAATGATAAGAACAAAGAAACAACTTGCAAGTATTTGCACTTTTCACAAATGTTATTTTCCCCCCACAACTCCACAATGCAAGTTCGAATGGATTAGCATACACCAGAGCTAAAATTACAACTTTTGAAACCTACTTCCTTTCCCTTTTTAGCAATTCCATTTTTTATCCTATTGACACAACATGGAATAGCTAAAGATCCGAAATGTAGATTAAAAACATATTTGAGGAATGATAATAATTCAGACATTTGCAGCTCCTTTGTAAGTGTACTCAGCATAGGTTCATTTAGGTGAGTTGTACTCATGTTAAGTATTTGCAGCAAAAATGACTGCCCATCTTCTAGTGATGTGCTTCCCTGAAAAGACAGAGTGTGATTCTCACAGAACAATAATAATGTTGCATAATCACAAAACTAGAAACAATGTATATATGGATGGAAGACTTAGAGCAGGGCTAGGAAAATTAACTGTTCATCCAGAGCAAGACAGAGCACACTGAGGAGAAGGATCTAGATTTGTTACATGGGATTAGGATGACTAAACTGCTAACATGACCCAGCTATGGAAAAGCCACAAAATTCCAGGAATCACTCAGGTACATCTATTGGAAATTATGGTATCATATGAGATAGAGCAGGAAATTATCTGACACATTTTTCAGAATTCCAGTTATCTGTGTTAAAGTGAGGTCAGGATTAAGAGAAATGGTACTCAGATGTCCAAGAGAACAAGGAATCTATCCCATGAGAAATCAAATGAGCTACAATCTAGAAAAACAAAGTCTGACTGAGAAGAAAACAATAGATAAATTTGATTAATGCTATCATCAGAACACTGTGATATAAACCAGGAGAAAATAATCTTGAAACGGAAATTAAAACCCCATCTGAACATAACAACTAGAATGCCTTCCACTAGGAATAGTATAGTTTAGAGTTTAATTTCTGAAAAGATGGTTACATGAAATGACAAAATAATCAATGATCCAAAAGGCTTATTCTAAAAATGAAGTTTATAGATCTTATAGGTATCTACTATATTGCCAATATCCACATTTGTAGAGTTTTCATTTTTTTCTTCATTTAATAATGTAAAAAGAAGTACAAAAATACAATGAAATAGAAGATTCTGAAAGTTGCATTTTAATTGCATTTATATAATATTTTGAGCATTTGTTTGCTTGACTTTCAGAAAAAAAACCCCCAAATTTGTTTATTTTTCCTCTTGTGGCATTTTGCTAAACTCATGCATCATGTATATCAAGACTTGTTGGACAAATTAACATAACTTCCAGGTAACACCAAAACATATTTAAATAATTAGGGAGACTGAGAAGGAAAGGACAAGGGTCTTAAACTTTCTGGGGGAGTGCTCAAATCATGTTACAAAAGAGGCCATAAACTCTTCTTCTAACAGTGCTCTGGAGTGAACTCGATGATCCTGAATGAGTTAGCCATGTTCTAATAAAAACAGGCCCTTCAGGGACTCGAACAGAGTTCAAGCACCTCCTACCCATATCAAAATAAGCACTTAGCTTTCCAAACCAGGAGACTTCCAAGCATCACAAGGACCTCTACCCAAATGTGCTCCAACTTGGAGTGATTTTAAGTGCCTCTGAGGTTAGGTGGTGCTTGAGAACAGGAGGTACTGGTAAGACTTCACTGGAATCTAGTCAGGGAAAATCTATCCCCAGATATCACTATGACAACCTGTTGGAAAGTCATTAATGTATGCAAAACTTGTACTTATCAACCAACATTTTGAGTAAAGTGTGGTGGATTGGCCCAGCTGGATCCCAGGTGCCCACCAAAGCCATTCTCTGCATCTTGACAGGGCAGAAGAAATATAATGAAAGACTTATGGGTCAAGATAAGGACAGGCAGAGAGGAGTTCCCAGTTACCATCATGGACAAAACAGACTTGACTTGGGGAAAAATTAACTTAATACCAATCAAATCAGAAAAGGGTAATGAGAAACAAAACCAAATCCTAAAATGAACCACATTCCCCCCATCCCTCCCTTCTTCTTGTAATTAACTTCACTCTCAATTTTCTCTACACCCGTCCTCCCAGTAGTGCAGAAAGACAGGGAATGGGGGCTGTGGTCAGTTCATCCCACATTCCTGCCAATCCTTCCTCCTCGGGGAGGACTCTTCACACTCTTCCTCTCCTCCAGCATGGGAGTCCCTGCCATAGGAGGCAGCCCTCCACAAAATTTTCCAGTGTGGGTCCTTCCCATGGGTGCAGTCCTTCAGGAACAGGCTGCTCCAGCACGGGTCCCTGTGAGGTCACAAGTCCTGACAGCCAACCTGCTCCACCATAGGCTTCCCACTGGGTCACAGCATCCTTAGGGCAATCACCACACCTCCCAGGTGGATCTCTGCTCCACCACAGATCTTTTCTGTCCTTTCTCCCCTTTTCTCTAAAAAATACTAATGCAAGTTTCCTCTTCATTTGGGTTTGGCAACTCTTTTTGAGTTACTGCAAAGTAGCTAAGACTGAAAATTTTGAAGGAGTATGGTATCTTCCTACCTTCTGTAGTTTCATTAATCAGGTCCAATCTTTTGTATAATCACATATCTGGACCTACATTGATTGAGTTTCTGTCAATCAAAATACTTCCAATCATGGAAGACAGCAGAGTTCATTTAAAAAAGACCCAAAAAAGCAGCATGTAAGGCATATACCACTTCATAATGAAAGCCTTCAATTTTTGACCAGCCTTTGAGAAATGCTTAAAGGCTTCACAATTCTGCATTGGAGGAGGACTCAGTAAGACTGATAAAGCATAAAAGCTCCAAAACCCATGAATTTCTGAAAAGAGTCTATACTGAACTCCTTTTACTCAGAAAAGCCATGTGGGACTTGAGTTGTGTAGCTTCTGCTATTTGTGACGTGGTTACCTACACCTGAGCCTGTTGTGCAGACTCCCTTTATAAGTCAATGGAAAAAAAACCAGGTACCTTATAGACATGATTCCATCCTAGCACAGGCATTTAAAATTAGACAAGACTGATGACAGCCACAGTAAACACTGTACTAAAATCCATGCTGCATTTTACTTACTTTGCTCAGAAACTAATGTTTGAACTCATTCCAAGTCCAACATTTTAAAAATGCTTCCAAAAATCACAAAATTTTGAAACTGGTATTAACAAAACTGAGATCTCTGAATATGATGTTCAAAGGTTTGCAGTGTTAGAATGGCAAGGAGCTGTTCACCTTGTATTGAACAAAATTCAATCAAAGTCACAATGAATTAGATTCACAGTTTCCATCTCTACAAACAGCCGTACAAAGGTAACTGGATGGCCAGAAACAAAGAAATGGAGTCTGCCATCAATCCCAACACACTGACTTCCACTTCCACTCCTCATCCTTTCATGCAACTTTTTTGTCTTTGCCTGACTTAGACTACTCTTCCAAAGAGAGTCTGGGAAGCTGCACCATTTATTTTACACTCAGATTAACCACACTCAGTGAAGCTTTCATGGCTACTATTTTTTTGTTTTATCTTTTCTTTTATTTACACTATTCCCTTCCCCACCCCTCGTGCTTACTTTTTTGCCTATTATCAATCCTCTGCAAGTTTTACAATATATACATAACGTAAGGAGAAAACTGCTTTTGTCTGACAAAACAATTAAGATTCTCAGTCCCCTGAGCCAAGTTTTTTATGTTTTCTGCATCTCCTTCTGAGCCTAATAAAAAGCTACAGAAATTTCAAGGGTGATAATTACAGTAAGACCTTACTGATAACATGGTGTGCCATCACAGGCAATATACAAATAGGTAAACTTGGAACAGAATAATCAGGGGTTTGCAAAGTTATCCGTACCATAACTGACAGTACAGATGTAGCCAACAATTGGAAAATATTTAGGGTGGTATTCAAATCCAGACTGCAGAAATGTGTGTGTATCTCAGCACCAGTCTCACATGTGAGCAAAGCATCTAAGGTCCCCTTATAGTAAATGTTCCAGATGCCAGGAAGCCAGGACAACAAAGTTAAAATATAAAATATTCTTTAAACAATAGACACGACTTTAAACTTCAGACATGGAACAATGGTCATTTTGCATTGGGGATTTTGTTTGTTTGGGGTGGTGTTTTTGGTTGTGTTTTTTTTTTTTTCCTTATGAATCTAAACATGGTTGGTTTCCCCCATTTTCCTCCAACTCGCACTCCACTCCCATAACTTGTCAGTCCCTTTTAATCATACAAACTACTTAGTCCTGAGTTTTTTTCCAACAGTAAACTGTCAAGGTAGCATCAGGAAATACATTTAAGTAGGGCATGGCACATATAATCTTAAACATATTAAATCACATTAAAGCAGAGGTGGTACTACATTAATTTTGAAAAAGTTATAAAATTGAAAAAATTTAAAATAGCATGAAAATTTGCAAAATTTAGTTAACATACTGAAGAAAGGTATTACTTGCCTGGCTAAAATATCCAACTAACAACACTATTGTGTGTAAAATTTAAGACTTTTCCACAAAAGTATTCTCCCTATTTTACAGGATGGTTAAACCAAAACCTGATAAAAGTGAGGAAAAAATCCCCAGTCATGAACAAGCCAAACCAAAAGACCTCTGCAAATGACTTCAGGTTTATCACAAAAGACACTTTTGCATTCTGAAAGGTCTAATCACAGTCTTCATTTTAGCAAAATACTCTTTGGAAGCAGTTTCTAAAACTAGATGTAACATTCATTTATATGTATCTGCCAAGTTTTTAAATGTTTTAGAAGCTAAACTAAAACATCTTGAAAATGACTCATTGTGGTACCAGAATACATACTGTAGGAAATAAGAACTCATTTACAAGTGGGAGAAATACACTCACACTTCATCTGTGGGAATTCACTAGACTTCCCTTCCAGTAAACATTGTATTTTAAAATAATCACGGAAAATATGTTCTTTTAACTGAAGTTTATGAGGAGATTTAGACAGCTGGCATAACAAAAGAGACTTACAAAGATAAATGTAAAACTGTCTTCAAAAACAATTAGTAATTCTGCCAAAAGATATCAATTTAGCAAAAAAAAAGGATTCCAGTTTTTTTTCTTACTCTAATGGTTAAACTAGAACTGTTTAATACAGTTGTACAGTCTAAATAGATAACCATTTGAGACAAAGGACAAAAGGCAGATTTGATTATTTTACGAAGTAAGAAAATGCAGGGTGGAGGGACAGCCCTGGCAAGCAAACAAATAACCATAAGGTAGCTCTTCTAACTTAGAGCATGTCAACTACTTTTGTAGATGTGCACATTTTAGTAATACAACTATCTTCAGCAAATGCACTACTTTAAAAAGTTTCTTTACTCTGAAAGAAGAAGGCATCTGGCACAGAGAAAATGAACCTGAAATGTACTCCATTTATCTATGCATATAGAATACTTTGAAAACAGAAAAAAAGAACTCTGTCACAGAAAATTAGACCCAGATTTCATAACTTGTGACTGGGAACAGTGTCATAAAGGACAAACCTAAAATCAAAAAACCCAGCTTCACTAGCTTCTATAAAGTAATGGTCTGTAAAAACAAAAATGTTCTTGCAGAACATGCAACAGACAATAAAAACACACTATTTCCTCACCTGGTTTTAGATCTAAAAATCTTCCAAATTATTTATTAATAAAGGCTCCATTCCACCCAATACTGGGCATTTTACGGGGTCACAGGATTATCATTAATCACACTTTGGTTGCCCTTTACTGTTCAGAGAAACCTTCAATCACGAGTGTACTCAGAGATTCAGGAGTCAGTTAATTACCTGAAGGGAGCAGCTTATAAAGACAAAGGAAGGACTATGGTTTCTAATTATTTGCATCTACTTACAGTACCATTTTGCACAAATAAAACCTTTTCCCCTTCCAATAGTGTTTTGAGTGGGACAAATTCTTTCACTCTCTATAACTCACAACCAATTCTAGTGACTTCAGCAATGTATCCAAGGTAAAATGGGAAGATTTAGCTTATTGAAGCATTTTGAAACTTATGATCTTGATTATACTTCTGGAATGGAAATGCTAAAGATCTCAGAAAAATCAGAGCACACATTAAGCTAAATTTCAGAAGGGATGAATCAGTGCACTTCCATATCAGTTTATCCATGGCAGCACTTTCCACGAAACAATTAAAATATCTCTGAAAACAATTCCAGATGACAAGTTCCACATCAAAGCTTACACTAGATTATATACATACACATGCAGTAGTATTTATATTAAAATGTTAGCCAAGAGCTGCAGTATTTTGACAACATATCCAATGTTTAAATTTTACAAGGGATGTACAAATAGGCTTGTAAGTACAAGCATGTACACTTTACATGTCTATTATGAAATCCAACATTTCATATAAAGACTAAGCGCCTGACAGGTATAAGCATTTTATGTAGTGCCCAAGCTTCATCTCCAAGGAACCTATTTCTAGTTACAGCTACTCCTACAACTATACTGCCACTTGATGGAAAAATCTGACTTTCTCTTAAGAGAAAGTTTCTCAATTTTGTTTATTCCATGGGTATGAAGTTGCATAAACTATGGCATTTTTTTCACTGCTGGAGTACCTCAAAGGGACACACACACACAGAGCCTCCACACCTGATGAGTCAGCAGGGTGGTCCAGGCAGCCACGTCTTGATGTGGCAACGTTTGTTTCTTTCCTAATACAAAACCCTAGTATTAAACAGGGCTCACAAGAAAGGGTTGGCAGTATAGACACATGAACAAAATCTGTATGGATTGTGCCCAGCGGTAGGAACTAAGAGAGCCCTTTACTGGTAGTTGCAAAGCCCCTTGATTTAGTGTTTCATGTGTACCCCTCCATTCCATCTCGGTTGGGTTTATTCAGTGCTCAGGTTCTGTAAAAGTGTACTTACTGCCTTTCACCACACTCCTCCCACAGAATTACAAATCCTCTCCCTAATCACCAGCAGCCTCCCTGTGAAGGAGATCCGCTTTCACACTGAGCTCGCCTTGGAGGCCCATCTAGAACAAATGTCCCCATCTCCTGCTGAAGAGCCAATTGGTCTTGCTATGGTACCAAGTTACTTTTCTTTTTTTTTAAATCTAAACCAGCTTCCCCTCAGTGATATCAAAAACAGCTCAAAGTAGTACCACCCTCTTGGTACCCCATGATTTAAATGTCACGTCACAGCTAAGTGTCACTATGGCTAAATGATGTCTGGTAAAAATGTTCTGATATCTCACACTGCCACCCCTACAGCTACCCAGATCAAGTTATTCCTTAGGAAGCTCTTGAACTCTGGCTCACTATACCTTGAACATTAATTGCACATGCATTTTACTGGTTTCACAGAATACACTCACAGTAACCCATACAGTCATATAAGTAGACACAACTGTGCCTTCAGATCATTCAGCTAGAAACACAAATAGCTGTAAAAATTATCTAAATAGCTTTGCTCTGAGTAAACCAAAGGACGTGGCCTTCCCACTATCCAATATGGGATACAATACTTCAACACTGAACACATACAATTTAAAAAGAAATATTACTGGTGTCCCTGAATGTAAACAACTCTCTGAGTCAACTGTAACAAAGTCTGGGATACATTCTTGAGGCAATCTTATCTGGAAACAAGAGCATACGAAAGGGAAATCAGCCCTCCGATCCCGGACTTTCCATTCTTTCCTCATTAAGGCACTGGTCACCAGACATGCCAATCCCACAAAGAGAGAAAGCTACAAAACAGCTGCCAAGGACTCGCATGGTTGTTCCATCAGCTGTGAACAGTGGACTCACCAGCTGTGAGCATTATACATAAACATCATACATCACTCTCTTTTGGGAAGTCCTTGATGTGATTAATTAGGCATATTCAGTGCTGGATGGACTAATGTCCAAGGCTCCCTGTGGTTTATGGCATGAAAGTACCTTGGCTCACTGATGTACACTATTCTGGGTGCCTGTGAATGAACATACTATGACGGCCCTTCGTTTACTCACACTTTTAATTTGTTCATTTACAAATTATTTACCTATGCTCTATTCCAGAAGCACATATCACCATTTTTCCTATTTTTAAGAATTACTCACATGAAACATGTCACCACTATGGAAATGAGGACCAGCCTAATTCTTTCTTCAGTTATAGCTAGCATTTTCTCAACAATTCCAATGTGATTCTGCAGAAGACAAACTCTAGCCAACACTTAGCTCAAAGCTCTCACTCATCAATGCTAAGTCTTCATGTCCAACATTTCAGAATTTATGACGAGGTTTTAACATCACAAAGCTATAACTCCCTTCTCGCACCACACAAGCACCTATTGGACACTGTTCTTCCAAAGTTTGCTATCTGGAAATGAGTATAGCATATAGATTACCACGAGGTAATCTGAATTCTTTTCCAGGGGATAACCACAGACTGAGTAAGTAATTACAGAAGAAAATTACTATTAAAATGATGTTGGTTTTATTAAATACAATATTACAGAAATAGCCATAATTTGAAGATCAAAATTTTTGAACAGACACACAGAAAATACAATATTCCTTATTTGAAGAATTTAGCCTTTGAATTGGCATTGTTTGGTAAACATATCCAATTGACATTCCCTGGCTGTATTTATGGTCATGGTGTTATTTGTGACCTGCTTTTCTTCTGTATTCTAAGAAACATATATTTGGGAGTTTCCTATAAACAGGTCCTTTTCTCACGTGCCATTGAAGTGTTAATGCTTCGGGTCACTTAATGCTGGTAGGGACTTCACACATGCATTTAGTCCTTCAAGCCCAGATGGTTAGAAACACTCCAGAAACACATTATTTGCATATATAACCTGATGTCTGTAACAATCTTTGAAAAAATACAAAAGAACCCAGATTAACAATTTCTTCAGATAAAAGCTTTCATTTGTATCTGGTCATTACATCCAGTGTAATGTCCCCTTTCCAAAGGGACCCGAAGCACATTCAGTAAAAAGGCTGGGAAGTTCCCCTGTGTTTCATAGCTCCTGTTCTACATAGAATGGCTGTAGTATATCACACAAAAGCCATATGCAGCCTGATAAAGCTGGCTCCAACTGCAGCCAAAAGGGTGTTTTGAGAAAAGCAAGAAAAACTTCTGCATATTCTGTATTTCTCCCTAATCCTCTGCCACTAGTGTTAAACTACTTCTCACTTGAGCATTTCCTGAAAGGCGATGTGCTTTCTACCTTTAAAGGGATTCTCAAACTTATCTTGAGCTTTTCCAGTCTCATTTTGAACCCATGTAAAATTTACTACCTGAAACATGATTGGGTAAGGAGTTACAAAGGACCCCTACTTGTTCTTCCTGGCAGTGCTCACCATTAATGAGAAGCTGGGTGCAGTGAGTCACAAAAATGGGTGTGTACCTGAGGAATACTAACGACCATAGAAAAATCACTGATTGCAGTGGATATTTCAACCCAGTAATTGAAGAACCATATATAAGCAGCAGCACCCTTATGATGCAGAATCCCTCATTGAAGGAATTTGCGAGTGTTTTTGAATTTGTTCTCAAAGGACATGATATAATTCAACCTTTCCAGGCTAGCAAAAATACCCTAAGGACTTGAAAGAGTGAGTAAATAAATAGTTTCTTAGGTACTCAGAATAGCCATTACACCATTTTAACAATTTGCCTCTACTAATATTTTAAGATTAAAACATTTTGGCTAGCAGGAAATAAAAAGTAAAATGAGAAAGACAAGGCTTATGGAAAATCTTTACGATATGAAGATACGTTGGTATTATAACTTTTTCAAAGCATCCCTCAGAGGCTGAAAATATTTTGTGAGAACTATTTCTTATGAGCTGGGGCAAGAGCAACTGAAATAAAAGATTTTTAGAGCTATAAATATAATCATTAAACATTCCTTGCACAGTAAGAGAATAAACTTCAAAGCCTGTGTTCCAGATGTAATGAAGCTCAGCAAGGTCAGACATCAGACTAACTTAGCATTCCTATGAGTCTTGATGCAGATAATTCTTCAACATCAAGACAGTTACAGTTATGAAGTGACTGGTTACAGGGCTCAAAACATTCATTCTGCAAGAACACTATCTTAGCTAAGAATGTAAAATTTTAAGATTCTGATTAGGAATCTAAGAACAAAAACCAATTAGGCATGCTTTAGCAAGGGTGCAGTCTTCCCAACACTATTACTCATCTATTTCATCAAATCAGTTAGGTTTTCTCCTTCTGTTTAATAAAATGCATCCTATTTGAACTTTACCTCCATTAAGACGTAAAGTTCAAATAAACATATGCTCAGAAGAAAAGGAAGAGAGTAGGAGCCTCCCTAGTCATTTCAGTAGAAATACAGGATACATACTTTTCTGTTATGGATTTCAGTGCTGCTTCTACAGCTTGGAAATAAGCTAGACTTAGTCATCTGGGAAATTGACGTTTTCTTTGCTTCTCCATCATGTTATTGCTCTTGGTTCTTTCACAGACTTCTCTGCATTGATTCAGAATTTCTGAAAGGGTGTCTTTCAGCAATTTTCATTACATTCATGAATTTTACCCTTTTAGTTGTACCTCCTATTTAACTTTCTCATCAGGAGAGCAAGATGAAGGTCATTTTATGGGAGATGTGGAATAGCTACTTTGGCTAGGGCTGAACTCTAAACAAGGTCTAATAATGCTATTGAAGGGCTTGGTTTTATTCTGATAGAAATTCTAAGTGTTAAAAAATTAGGCATATGCATCATATGATAGAAGTCATAAATCAGCAGCAAATTATTATTACCAAAAAAGTATTTTGGAAAGCATAAACAAAGTTAATTGAAACTGCAGATTTAAAGTGGTAGCTCCTCAATTCAAGGGATTGCAAAACATCTCATACACAAACCTAGCAGCCATGGGTAAAGAGTATGAAGTTCTGACAGTAGTTTTTATCACAGAGTGATGGCAGCTTGCCCAAGAACTATTTTGGCCAGCAGTCTTCAGTATGGATTTTTTAAAATTTGTTATTGAAATCTTCATTTGATACAAATATTCTTGAAGAGGTAATACGCCCCTATTCAAATATTAGTAGTAACTCCAGCACATACAGACGCTGAGTTAGCAATTTTAATATTAGAATCCTGTCACTGCAGTCAGCAACATCCAGATTATAAAAAATATGTTATCAGAAGGGGAAAATAATTAGTTTTAATGTTTCTGTTAACAATGAAAGTATTACGTAATAAATGAAAATCCAGCGATGAGATTCCTGCATGCTCCACAGAGATTCTAAATGTATTCTAACATTTATTTATTCAGGAAATTTATCCAATTATCTTCTCACCTAAGATAGTCCTCTAGGCTTGTGTGCAATTAATAAGAAGATATAGGAATCTTAATTTCATCTTATGTAAAGACCCATTTGATGAACACGATTTATCGCTTCTCTCCATCACCTAAAAAGTTTAAGACAGATGACTAGCATCAGATAGCATCTGAGAAATTCTAAAATATACCACAATTATGAAGAACAAAAAAAATATAGGGATAAAAGAGATTCAAATGAAAAAGATTATGGAGAGACTAAAATAAGTCTCTAAGTTGTATAGTCAGCTTGCAGCTGACTGGGAAGAAAAGCAATAAATCTGTGAACACAAACATGCAGACAATTTTTTGCATACTTTTCTTAACCTATGTGGCAGAGACAAATGCTGTAAAGAAATGTCAATAATCTTTATTCTGTTTTGTTTTTTATTTGAGAAAAGCATTTCCAAGCAGAAACAATAGAAATACTCGTAAAGGTATTTTTAGCTGTTCATCCATTATAAATTTAGCTGATCATCCATTATAAATTCAGTAATTTTTACAAACTGAGCTATGTACATAAACCCAGAAATGTTTAAATAATAATAATAAAAAATACTTTGAAATCTTCATAGAACAAACCTAAGGCTCTAAACGATTTCTGCAGTCATCACCCTGACTTAACACAACTATAGAAACATGGTTTAAAATTCATCATCTGTGTATCTGTGTATATGGAAATAAGAAAGAAAGAAGTACATAATTAAAAATATCCTATTACCTAATGGACAGAGGCAGGAAGTTAAACTAGCTTTTACAAAACCAAGGGTTTAATGAATAGTGTCCACTGCAAAGTTGAAGGAACAGCACTGCCATAACACAATTTCCTTGAATACACACTTTCTGTTTACTGCATACCTATTTTGTTTCTCTTCAGTAGTCTACACTTCTCACTTTACCACTACAAAACCAGGAAAAATAAAAGTACATTATGTGAGCAGCATTTTTTTTTCTCACAAAGAAAAAAAAAAAGTTTTGTATGGATTTCCCTTGTGTTCCTAATAATTTTTAAACCAGTTTCCACTGATAAAGCTGAGTCCTGGAAAAAGATATTATACTCCTTTTAGAAGAAATTTAAGAAATTTGACTTTAAAGGAAGTCAACAATCAAAGGCAAAAGATGGTTCTTGTAGGTGAAGTGCTCTAGTATGAGTTCACGCCATATTAGATCTCTGAGTCCACTCTAAGAAAAGAAACCATTTAAGTTCGATGTTGCACCTTAAAGGAGACTAGGTTCCTCATCAGAAAAAAGCCCAATAGCAAACCACAGTGCACTTCTACTTTTTTGGTGTTGGGTATTTTTGTTGGTGGTGTTTTGGTGGGTTGGATGTTTTTTCTTTTGGCAAGGAGAAGTAACAGATTAACCGTCCATAGTTTGAAAATAACACTCCAGGAGTGTTCAAAAGAAGGAAAAGCTGGAACATATTTAGCACCTGCACTTAACCGTGTAGATGATGGAGCTGTTACAGAATTGCTCTGCTTATTCTACCCCTAGACAATTTCAACTGATGTAATACAGCTTTGAAATGAAAAAAAAAGTCTAAAGTCACATTACCAACAACAAGTGAAAATGCTTCCCCCTTTGGTCATATTTTTTTAGAACATGTGTGACATTGACAAGACTTTAATCCAAAAGTATCAAATAATTTATGGCTGTTTTCATTGTCATAGGTAAATGAAACATGGCTTCTCAGACAGAAATTACAGAGGTATAATGGCAAAGAGAGCAACAAAACTTACATCCTGACATCACAGTGGTCAACTTCAAGGTTGAAACAGCAGATATTTTCTCAATATAACTCTTTCATTAATATTATCGCTTTGGTATTTTCTTGGCATTTGTAAATAGCTGTTCACAGAAAACTATCACAAACATGAGTAAAAAAAAATGAAAATAACTACACTTGACTAGAAAATTGGGTATTAGTTACACTTCTGATCACAAGATTTGCCAGGGGCTTTATTTAACCACCATTCAGGCCAGTCAACATTCCACATACTTCTGAAGCTCTCAAACATGTTTGTTTATACAGATTATGATACCAGTGGTAACTACGATGAGTCACCTTGTCTTTACTAAAGTAGAACAAACTGTTATGATCACTTAAATACAGAACTGGACAACACAGATATTCTTTTTTCATCTTAGGGGTTTCTGGTGATATTAGAAAATTTCTTTCTTCCACAGGACTGCCACATGTGAGTCCACAGTAAATTCAGAATTTGAGGGTCTTTCAAGTTAAGGTATTTCTACCATCTCAATATGCCAGTTAGTTACTTTGCAGTTCACTTAGGTAGATGATTTGGAATGTGGAGAAAGACATGGTCTTGACACCTGTTATGTGGTTAGAAGTGAGGTACTTTTGAAGAGAGACACCAACATTTCAAAAAAGGCTAGTATGGGTTTTCCGTGTTCCCAAGCAGAAAATAATCTTCTGAGGAACAATCTACTTCTTAGAACTCCAAAACCCAGCATTAATCAACTTATTAATTTATTTAACAGGAGGAAATGAGAGTTTTACTTAACTGGAGGGCTTATCATTAGAAAAAGCTACAAGACCATAGAAGCGTATCAAGTAAGATTCCTGTTTCTAATTGCAGTGGGACATCCCTCCTCAAAATGAAGCAACATAAAACTAAAAAAGCAACAAAAATAAAGTATAGTATGAAAAAAGGACACATTATATGAGTGGGAATACAGCTAGACAGAAAAGTATTTTCTCCACAGTTCTTAAGTTTAAAAATAAATATAGAAGAATTGTAATGTTAGGATTTTTATTAAGTAAAAGTGCAAACTCAAATTATGATATGCCAGACTGATTTTCAAGAGGAGTTTCCATTTATATATGAAATCCCCATGTCTTAGTAAATCTTACCACAGTGGAAGGTAGGAGTCTCATTAGAAAGAAACCTGTGTTGACTCACATTAGCATTTTATTTTAACCCAGGAGATCAGTTTCAAACCAAGTTTCCTGGCCCTCCCTATTCAAACGGCTTTGATTTCGGCATTGTGGAGCCATCACCTCAGAGTTTGCAAACTGAATTCCTTTTGAGAACCCAACAACCCCTCCAATGTGCTCTAACTACTAAAAGGCATTCGGAACCCTTGGCCCATTCAACTGAACTAGAATTAATCTGACGTCAAGCCCCTTAAACTCAGCGTGGATATCAAATCCTCTGACCCATCTCATTTGCTCTAGACCTACCCTTATTGTTTGACATCATCAGTTAGAAATCACATTTTTTCAATCCCTAGGCAACGCTATTTCTTCAGTAGTATCACCACTGCAATTCAGGAGTTATACATAAAAATTAAAAGCTTTAATAAATATGTACTATGCTTAAGTTAAAAACATTTCAACTGTAATTAAAATTATTCAGAGCAAAAAAGTCTTATCTAGTACTTCCTTTGAGTAGATGACTAGGTAGCACAGTCACTTATTTAACTGATCTCTTCATTATAGAAAAAGAAATTTGCATTAAACAATGAATTAAATCCCAAACTAAAAACACATGACAAACTTCACCTGAACAACTATGATTACTGTCCATAGTTTTACATTACCTCATAGTTTAACCACAGCATACTTTCTAAATTTACAAAAAGGAAAAGGTGTTACAGAACATAAAGTTAGAATGCTTGTAAACAGGCAAATCAAACTAAAGTTTCTTTCTCCATTGAATGGAACTGTACATTGGTATAGACAATATATTCTACACATGGATTATGAAAGACTGAGAAGATACAGTAGTAAGAAGAGAAACACATAGCCGTAGGAAACATAATTGTTCATGACTACTGCCCTCTATCCAAGCTTCAGAAAAACTATTAATTGAAATCATCTTACAAGATGATTTTCTACTTTCAAGTAAAGAAAAAAAATCACAAACAGGTTCAGAGTTTGACCACTGCTACTGTACAGTATAAAATTGACATTCTTGCTATGAAATGAGTAATTATGTTTGCTTGTCTCTATAGTATGGTAGGAGAAATATCAAAGTTTTATCTTATTACTGCAGTGATAACAGAGGGAATTACTACAAGAAATAAGTCCACATTTCATTTAAACAAGGAGTTTGTAATTCAGTTTGTCCTTTGTAAGCAGAAAATTAGTAATTCCTCCTATCCAGACCTCCTAGATATAAACACTGTTATACTTTTAGATTTTATATGTATTTTAAAAACACTTACTGTTCTAAGAGTTGATCGTATTTTCTTAAAGATTCCTTTTCAGCAGTAACTGCTCTCTCTTTTTCTGCAACAGCATTATCTCGTGCTTCTCTCAGATTTCTGAAGGAAACAAAAATTATTCTGTTAAGAATCTGTTAGAAACATGACTGCTTTGTTTCATTAATTACTGCTCTCTGATCCGAATTTCAATGCTACCTGCTTCTACTCTCACAGAATGAAAGAAGGGTCTATCTATTCATCTATTTATTACAGAGGCTTTACTTCAGGTTATTTTCATATATACCAGCAAAACATCCGGTTCGGAAATTGTAAAAAACAATTATCAAATCACCTATTTACATGTGGAAACATATATTATTCTATAATACTCAAATTATTCTATAAAACTCTAATTATTTTATAACACTAGAACTGAAAATTATTTATTTTTTGCAGGACTTAAATAAATTCCAATGATTTTCATTGGTGCTTTGGGAATAACTGCAGGAATGCTGTCTGCCTAGCTGAGATGATTCACAACTTTTGATAGAGCAAGAAAAGTTTAGGTAACCACAGAAATCCTACTTCACATGCAACTAGTTGTGTAGGTACTGTGATGTATATGTTATTGCATATCATTGGAGTCTTCTTCTAGGTTTTATTGCTGGCAACGTTTTTGATCTGCAAAGAACCATAAAACAGCATTTAATTACAATCAATTGATACTCCCTTTTTTATAACCAGGAATCAGTCAAGATGTTCAAACTACCTCAATTATTATTTGACCAACACAAATGAGAAGAGCATGATACTAAGACTAAAACATATAGTATTTGTGTTTAAAAATTGGAATTAGTTATTAATAGTCTGTTTTGCTGCAAGCAGGCTATAAATTAACACTGCAGTGGACTGTAAGGAAGGGAAGCACT
Organism: Fringilla coelebs; assembly: GCF_963513975.1. NCBI lineage: Eukaryota > Metazoa > Chordata > Aves > Passeriformes > Fringillidae > Fringilla > Fringilla coelebs. Next base: position 51,157,116 of record NC_140029.1, read on the forward strand.
GCTTAGATACGGTATATAAACTCCACGTCCAATATTAAGTGCAACAGAGCACCAGCCAATTTGCCAGAGCTAACAGTGGTTGTTGAGGATCAGACATCTGTGTTAGGACTGTTTTTAAGGATTTTACTCTACTGCTTGTTTGCTTCTATGATGAACATTCAGCAGCATTTGAAACATATTATATGATCTTAAAGATTCCTTTCGATTTTGTTTTATCTAAAAGGAATCCTATTCATATGCTACAAATATGAGCAAATCCAAGCACAGCTGCAAGGCAAGCTAAAACCATGGCAAGCAGCTATGAATAGGGGATTTCACTTCAACACCACATTCTTCATCTGAACTGAACTGCTAATGTGGATGCAACCAAGATCTTCCTACTGAAGCTTTTTTTTCCTCTACCAACAACAACTTTCTGACATAGGGCAAAGTGAAATTAAAGGCTCAGGAAAGTTTTGGAGAAAAGTGAAAAGTCAGATAACAAAGGAAAATAGAAAATTATTATGCTCATGTAAATGTTAACCATTGTATTACATGATTAGGTCATTGTATCACACTAAAGGTATATAATTTCTGGTTTAAAGACTATTTTCTAGAATAAATGTTATCAGTGGCGCTTTTCTGAATTCAAAGTAATTAGTATGAACAGCAAACAGTTACTTAGAAAAAATTAACATCAGATTTATATAGCAGTTAACTGGCTATTAGAGAAAGATAACATAATTTTCTTTAAAAATTGAGTTACTAGGTTATAGAATTAAAAAAAAAAAAAAACATCAGGGACTGACCATAAGATTAGATTCTTTAAAAGTGACTCATACCAAAATATGGGAACATGGTAATACATTTTGTTAACAGCATTAAGATCAAGCATATGTCTTAGAGCAGGAGTCCAGAGCTGTATCCTTAAGATCAGAGTAGTGGAGGTGGGATAAAAATGAAACAGTAGGAGAGATACAGAGACTCATTTAAAGAATAAACTCTTTTGCTTAGCTGAACAACTAATCAATTGAAAATGCAGTAGGAAGAAAAAGGACACAAGTGAGGGACTATTCAACTAACAATCATAGAAGATGTGATGTAACTTCTGTTGAAATAGTCTCTTTCTAGAGAGCCAGGAGACACACCAGTGATGCTGACAGTTATCAGTTGTGTGACTGCCATCTCACAGGAGGTGAAGCACCTACCCAAATGGCTGCACTGGGGCCTTATGAGGCATCTAGCCAGCCTATCACACAAGTGAAAGTAACCTTCTGAAATGGGACATAAATGCTATCTAGAGGATCAAGAATGGGCATGGGGGAAAAAAAAGGTGAGATGAAGACACAGGAGGCAGCAGCTCATGGGCATCTTTATTAGGTTTTCAAACAAACCTCTTCACAACTGTCATTTATTGCATTTATAAATGCAATAAATGTCACATCACTATGCTGGTCTAGAATGCACAAACTGGATTTCAGACAGATTCAACCACATCAGAAAAGGTGCTCAGGGAAAGCATCTCAACTACTAAATTGTGTTTGATCTATGGGAACAGACTACATGTAATCCAGTGTCAAACCTCTTGCAGACATACACATGGCCTGTGAATTCACTCATGTTTGCTAAAGCAAACATAGCCCATGCTTACAACAACCATACAAGTGAAACTGATGCCAAAAAAATTAGGCATGAAAGCATCACCTTTTTATTAGTGGCCCCCTCCCATTTTACTTTCTTGAACTGATTCATCCAAGTGTAAAATACCCACCAATAAATTCAAAGGAGCTATCAGGCACATTAGGCTTGGCAAAGAATATGAGCAACTGAATATTGGATTAGCTTAGCTGTAATACCATTCCATGCTTTGAGCAGGAGGATGAAACCAGCATTTTAACTTCATTTTCATCCACAAACAACATCTCATCACATTACACAAATTCACTGCAAATTGTTTTGCTCACAATTTGAGGTTCCATTTGTCTTACAATTGAGGCAGACTGCCTTACGGTGGATTTTTTAGTATTTTCTAGAAAGAACATATGCTAGAAAGCTTTCTTTTAATTTTTTTTTTTTTTGCTAAACATGTACGCAAATCTAAGGGATTTGCATTTCAGAAGTAATTATTTCAAAATGAGGAAAAAAACTTCTGTAAAGCAGTTCCAAATGAAATATCTCTCAGTAGCTTTCTCAATGATATACAGACGCTTGTCAAATCTCCAAAGGAGTGCATGTTTAAATTCATACTTTGTAATTCAAAATAGACTTGCATAGAGGAAGTAGTGTGGATGCATATGTGTATTTTACTCACACTTGCAAAACTACACAATGATGTAATTGTTTTTTAATTAGAACTTTTCTGTTGACTGAAATACAGCAGAAACCATGTTCTTTTTCCACTCTTCCCAGAAGTAACAAAGCTACCTATTAGAGGAATGCATGCTGATGCCACAAATATCTTTTTACTACTGTCATTTCCTTCACCACATGATACTTTCAGGACATCTACAGTGAAATTATTAAGCCCTCCTCCCATTTTAAAGCAATAAAATGGGCAAAAAACAAGCTAAAAAGAAACTCAGAGCAAAGGTCCAAATCCCTAAGTCCCTAAAAGGCTTATGCATGTGCATGTAATTCCACGGTATTCAACTAGATGGCACACATACCAACTCATCATGCAAGTCTTTGCAGGAAGAATTTTCTTCAAAAGAGAATTTTACAATAATTTACAGGAAATCAATGGTTTTTTTGAATCATGATGCTCTAAAAAAACTCAATTAGATTTACTTCATATAGGCCTAAGTCTTATCTCTTTTGGGTTTTTCCTGCCTTATTTTCTGCATCAACACTTTCTCTTCTGGATTCCCAGCAGTTTCAAGATTGCCCCTAGAGCACGACTTGTAAACTGTAATCCCATGTTAATTAACTAATACTATACCTCTGAACAAACTTCAAACCACCAGATTTATGTAGAACATGAATTTTAATATTCCTTTTCAAGTGATAATGTTGGCTATCAATCTTTTAATAATAAATATAACAAACTTATCATACAAGTATAATTTCATTTTAGTTTTTACAAGACTCCCATCAGTTTTACAACTGAGCTTAAACTGTTACACTTTGAATACCTCTCAAAAAGTTAGTCAGCTAGGACTACACCTAAGGAGAAAACAGAGCTTGGTCATTTCTTCCTCTATTAGGTTATTGCCTACACCTCACCTACCTGTTTTCACGTTCATACATCTCTTTTGAGGTGCTTCTTAGTTGCTCAATTTCTTGATTTGTTTTCAACCTTATTTGTTCCAACTCTTCATGCAATCTCTTTTCATATTCTGCTTTATAGTGGTCTCTGTAAATAAACAAACATATTGCACTAGTCAAAATATCAAAACTTCAGGTTTACAAGAGCAGAGATCTTCTTGATTTTACATTTTATTTCAATCTTTACTCGTTGACCTCTCAAAGACTTAAAATACTTATCAGCCTATGTTGCTATATAAATGAAATGAAAATCAACCAGGAATAAATAATATTTAACTGTGAATAAACAGAAGTCTTTTATACACAGATTTAAATTTTTAAAGTTATTTAATAATGATTAATTACATAACATTAACATTCTTCCAGAACTTCTTTGTCAGCCTCTACACAAGTGCTTATATTAAGTAACCATTTAACTCCTCACTTTCTTCTTCATTACTGGGTAAGGATTGATTAACTTATTGACTTGCAATGCTGCCATGCTACTAAAAGACTTCTTTGTGTACTATCTGCACCTCATATGAGGGGAAAAAAACATTATAGGAAACACTGAAAATTAAATGGAGCGGAGATTTGTGGAGTCAAAAACCACCAAGATCTGGGAATTTATCCTGTCAATGTAACATAGGAATTATTTAAAACACAAAGTTTTTAAGCAACAGGTATCAGAAGATATCAGGATAAAAGAATTTCATTTCAGAGAAACATTGACTTTTTTGGTAACTTTGGAAGCTCATGACAGATTGTAAGGAATCCCATAAAGAATCTCTCTGACAAAAACAAGGTTATATTGTAAGTGCTTAACAGTTAAGGAATGTCAGAATTTTATAGCATTTAGTTAATGTTCAAGAATAATTAATCAACAATTAAAGAATAATTAATCAACAATTAAGCAACTGGCAAAAATCACAGGTTTAAAAACAAAAACATATTATGAAGATAAGTGCATTTGCAACTGTAAAAGGTTTTAGATTTGATTTCAAATCATGTGATAACCCATAATTCCTAGAAATGAGTACCTGAGCTGGTCAAAGACTCCCTCACATTAACTAGAAGCCCCAAAATATTAAAATGGAGAATGCTTGCTGTCAGGTTTTCCTTTTATTTTATTTCCTTTTTCTTTTGCAAAAGAAACTTTCTAGGTTTTCTTTTTATTGAGACATTGTATTATGAAGTTGACCCTTCAAGATAAAAGTAAACTTATTTCTTCTCCTTATTCAACTGTGCCACACTATAGCAAATACTCTATGAAGACCTTTTACACAATAAAAAGGTTTATCATAAAAAAAACCTAAACAGAATGATTTCTTAAATTTTCAAAAGTAAGACTTATTTTTTTATTTAAAATACAGAAGTTCTGGATGAATATAAATGAAATAGTTCTGAGATATAAACATGCAAAACAAATTTTAAAAACTTTGAGTGACTGCATTGCAAGGAAAAATAATATTTAAAACTCTTCTGATATGGGCTGGAGCTCCATAACTAATCGTTTCAAGAATGCCCTTCTATTTTCATTTAGGTAACAATTTTTGTTTTAGTTGTCTATCCGGAGAATCATATTAGCACACTTCCTCTTGGTAATACAGGACACAAGATTTATGGATATACGTTGAAAACAAGAAGTTTGTAACTGAGCAAACCTACAAGAATAATTGCCATAAATGCCCAAATTTATGCTGAAAGTTTACTTATACTGTTGTGGTCTTATAAGGTTTAAAAAAATGTTTGTGATACATACTTTGACCAAGAAAAGTGTTCTGCTTCTAGTTAAAAAAATATGGGTTAGCTTTCTGAAAAATAAAATTAATTAAATGGGATTCATGCAAGAAACAAGGGAAAACAGTTAAAGAACCTGTCTACTGATAGAAGTGAACAGACAATAACTTGCCTGGATGCAACATATTTTTCATACATTTCTTCCCTAGCTTTTTTGGCATCCTCTAGCTGAATCTGTAGTCTTTCAAGACGATCCTCTTCGTGCGCACAGCGAACACTAAGCTCCATGTTCTGGCGATTCAGATAATCTTTATCTTTTTGCAACAAGTTGAGGGATTGTTGTATGGTTGCCAGCTATAAGAGGTATTAAAAAGAACACTTTAACACGAATTTCAAGATAAGTATTTAACCTTTGTAGACCTATTTGCAATTTAATTTTAACTCTCTTCTGTGAAATCATCTGAACCAAAAGACTATCTACACTTTAGTTTAAGTAAGTTGATGAAGCTTTAGGCTGAAAAAAAACTTTAATAATAACACAGTTTTATGAGCTTTCATTATTTACTTCCAGTAGTTAGCACCTGAAAAAAGAGGTCCTTTCATCTACATCAGCATCTAAACAATGCTGAAGTACTGAATAGCAGCAGTACTGCACAGTATTGTGTCAGAAACACTGATGAAGAATCTTGGTGCCAACCTGTCATACTGACTATGACATTCTCAGGAACAGCAGGGAAATGTTTAAGGGCACCAGGGCGATTACTGCTCCATAAAGAAATGGTAAAACTGATAGTTCTGGGGCTGATGTAAGGCACAATTGTTGTGGACAAGGGAAAAGAGCTGGTGTTGCTACAGAAGGCTGAACTGATGCCAAAGTAGGAACAAGAATATGTTGAGAACAGCCACCTTTGTCATCAGATCAACCATGTTTCCTACACCAAGAAGTAGTGTGAGGGAGAATAGTCTCCATCCATTCAAGGTGAACACAGTTAGAGAACAGGCAAAGAGCATAAAGGGCACTGTTGCAAGGTGGCCCAATAATCATGATAACAAAACAGTTTTGTCCCCTTAAAGAACTTTGCCATTTAAGCTCCTGAGGATTTCACTTACCAAGTTCAAAGAATGATAAATTAATAACTTATCAGAAACATGTCTCCCACAGCTATAAAGACATCATGTACATGGTTTAGACAGAATTCACCTTTTCTAAGTCATAGAAGGACTAAAGGTTACTTGGGAAGATACTGGAGTCAAAGACAGAGCAAAAAGTAAAACAGATGACAATTTATATACAAACAGCGCTCTTAGATGCGTGCTCCTCTCCATCTGCCCACTTCCTGAGCACCACACTCAGGGTGAGGTATAAGTGCCTGTTCTATATCTGATTTGAAGAAAAAAAGGTAAACATGGTCTCTCTCCAAGTAATATGTTATATATCCATACTGAACAGACATCATTGACTACTACACAAAGAAAAGTAAGCAGTTACTCTTCCTCTGGAACAAGTACTGTGTAAAAACTTCCAATTGGATGTTCTTCCAATCCAGGACTTGATACTGTATCAGTAGACACAAAAATCAGCCTTCCAGGAGATTTAAGTAATACACAGTTTGAAGTGGTATTTTAGTTTAAAGTAGTGCTACTTGTATTCACTCTGATTGATTTAGTATAAAGTAAATTAAAAAAGCCATGGCTGCTGCTATTCTGCAGTACTCCATATGTATGTACAAACTTGATGTACAGGACAGTACCTTTTTGGCCATTGTTGTATGCTGAGAACAAACCTGACTTTTGGTGTCCTCTTACAATGCTAGACTGAGGAATAAATAGATTAACAAAGCCTTCAGACTGACACCAAAGGGGTACTTTCTAATAGAAACTCAGTTTTTTCCCTAATGTTTCTGACAATCTCTACAGCTACCTGTAAAATTAGGCAGAGCAATGCTATCTTTAAAGTGGCAGTTTTAGCCACTATTTTATCTGCAACACTTATTTACACAGAGACACTAAGGAACACATCTCCCCTGAATACTCTCAGGAGTAGTCTGTCTCATTTATTCAGCTCCTAAAGTGCTAACACACTAAGATCTTCCACACTATTCTTGCAGGGCTCTGCTTCCCTGGCTGAACCCTTGCCTGCCCATTGGAAGTGGGGAATAAATTCCTCGACTTGCTTTGCTTGTATGCGTAGCTCTTGCTTTGCCTATTAAATGGTCTTTATCTCAACCCATGAGCTTTATTGACTTTTACTCTTCTTATTCTCTCCCCCATCCCACTGGCATGGGCAAACAGCTGTGTGGGGCTTAGTTGCCAGCTGGAGTTAAACCGTATCAAGCATACTCACAGCACTCATCTTCCAATGGTAAATTTTCCCCTGGGGCCTCCCAGGTTCCTGAGCTTATTGGCAGAGTTCAGTCTGTCTTTGCTTCAGCCTTCTAAGTCACATACCTAGGAAAATGGCATGCATATAACGCCTAGAAAAAATGGGAAGCACTTGACCAGTGTTGAGGGAGATAGCCTATGTTGCTGTGAGGCTGACCAGCCATTTGAAGGATCATAGCAAGTGATCAAGGCTTCTGATCACCAGAATCCTCCTTCAAGGAGGAGCTGGTAAATGTTGGGCTGGTAAATGTAATCACAGTCCCTGCAAGGATTATGAAGCAAATTCCCCTGGAAGCTATATCCATGAATATGAATGAGGAGGTGACAGAAAAACTAGCAGGAATTAACCTAGGCAAACCTATCAAACCTGAGAAAAATGTTAGCTGTGTGAATGGGGGGCCCACTGTCCATGTCCTTTACTTTTGCATGGCTTTCAGCCACCTCCTGTAACAGCTCTATGGAAAAGCTGGCAAAATACAGATCAGATAGGCAAACATCTGTTGAAGTAAAGGAACATGGGACAGAAATGTACCCTGACAGTAAAGAAGGCCAAGTGGCTATATTAGCAACAATCCAGACAGTGGGGTAAAGAAAATTATTACCCTGTGTTCCACTTTTGTGAGACTATATTTGGAGTGCTATATCCCATGACATGCATGTCCTAAAGACATACATTAACATACTGAAAAGGACCAGAAGAGCTCTACCAAAACGATCATGAACTACAGCACATGATGTACAAGGGGTTAAGAGAAATACTTGGAACTTTTTTCAGCCTTCAGGAGAGAAATCTGGTTGGGGAAAATATTATTGTTAATTTCAGCTATCCAAGTGGAACACATAAAAATAGAGTCTTGGCCATACATAGGGCCAGAACAAGATGTAACAGAAAAAACTGTACCAACTGATTAGTTTTTACAAATGCATTTTCACAAGAGAGCAGACAAACACTGGAACAGATTATCCAAAGGGCTGTGGGATCTCTATCGTTGGAGACATTAAAAACTTGAAAAAGCCCTAAGGAACTTGACCTAATCTTGCTCTGTACTGCATGGGTGGGTTGGAGCAGTTAGTCTTTTGAGACCATTAGAATTAAATTATTCCATGACCCTGACAAACTTGATTAGACAAAGAATCAAATTCCTGAGATGACGAAATACGCAATTACTAAGGTAAGAAATTTATGTTTACCTCTTTTGCTAAGTCATTTCTTTCTTTAGTTTGTGTTTTGTATGACGCCTCCAGTATTTCATAGTTTCTTCTGAGTTCTGACAATTCATGCTCAAATACATCACGCTCACTGTGAAAGCAAAGTTAAACTATTAGATGCATAAGGTGTAATGAACAAAATTTCTGTGTCCTTTTAATTTCTCAGCCAGTTCACAACACTGACTTCTTCCAATCAGTCACTGACAGAACAACTGGTGATAATCTTAACCTTTTATAGTTATTAACACCTGCAACAGTATCATTTTACATGAAACAATTGAGGATTATTTAAATACTAAGAAACAAAGAAAATTCTACAGTACTCAAACTCCCATTCTGAATTATCTCATTCTCCTCTGATTATTCTTCTGTAGTGTAACTTTGGGCTATACATTTCTTCTCTTAGCAATGATCTGAAAGTACCCCATCCATTGTTTTAGTTTTATCAAGGTTCTGATGCTATTTCCCATGACATTCTCTTCAATCTTTTGCAGACACGGAAGTCCAATGAAAAAGTAAAGCAACTTAATTACCATCTTCTTAACAGAGCAGAAAGCAATGTATACTTGTTCTCAATAGGTACTCTCCCCTGCATACAGCCTTAATACCAGAGTGGGTTGTCATGTTTAAACTATACATGACACAGCTGCAAAAATTGTGCTGGTGTCCTGAGCAAAAATGCTTTCCCCGTGCATCACTAAAAGAAGCATCACTATGTCTCCACTCTCACCCTGTCAGAACAGTGAAATGAAGGAGCCAGCATGAGCTTGCAGTTTAGAAAAAAGCTAACCAATATTATATTAAGCATAGCAGTGCTTTAAAACTGAGATAACTTGTAGTACAGCAGAGCTAGATTTGACATAGTGTTTTTTAAAGGCAGAAACAAGTCTGGAAGTGATTTACTCCTGCAGTGCTCCCAAATATCCTCATGCAGTTATACCAACAGAGCTCTCTCCTCCTCTTCATGTGTGCCTACCCAGCTGAATAAAACCTACTCTCTCGAATACAGTTTTGGCACGTTCATTCATGCTTTTCTCAACTCAAGACTATTTTAAATGCACACTGTTAAACACTGGGGCCATTCACATGAAAGTTATTACAATCCACTTATTAAGATGCAGTTGCATATAGGAAGCAAATCATAGCACCAATCCATCCTATTTGCAACAAGATGCCAGAAAGATTCCAGGGTTGGTTTTGTACATATTGCTGTGAACCAAAAATGCTGTGAATCCAGAAGACAGAGTCCCCTTCAAATGACTTAGTGGGCAAAGCCATTTGTGTCAGTAACTACGCCTGAGTTCATTCCATATGAACAACTAAGGAGCTGACAGGGTCTTTTCTATTCATAATCCAAATTTTTGAATACATTTCTCCACAAATCTGCCAAAGACCAGATTTCTCATACTTGCAAGCACGCTGAAAAAGCTATTTGAAGCTGGAGACTGTGAGGTATACATCTATGAGTATATTTACAGCAAGTCTATTTCCACTATTTTGCAATTGCTTTTTGCAAGATGGATATTCAAAACATTGGCTATAACAGTACAATCTGTATTTTAAAAAAGCTAGACACTGGAACTTCCTGCAGTTAAACAAATTCACTAAGGTAATCCTAAGATTATCTGCCAGAGTTCTCAAAACAACCCTTTCAAATTTATGGTTTCAAAGATATCTTAAGTTGTAAATATTAATTCCGAAGGTCCTGCCCTCCTAACTCACTCAGTAAGCAGCACAGAGTAGAGCATAGGGCCTTTTGTTAGATCATTGCTTTTAAACTACGAATAAATAAAGAGTACTTGTTCCAAGATGCTTGCCATCAACAGCTCCCACTTCCTTAGCTGCAATGAGACTGCTCAGCTCTCTTGAAAACACAGTAAATCTGAAAATATAAACTTTTAGGAAGATAATTTGATGCATTGGTTTTCAGAATGTTGCTCATTTTAAGGCTGCAATATACTAAAAGAGGCAATTGAGCCATTAGTGTATGAGGTAAGAAAAAATATGTGTGTGTAAGTCAAAAACAAAACTAAAAAGTCTGGTCAATCAAGGCTGATCTTTATTAACATTTGTATGTTAGTTAAACACTTGAATTATAGAGATACTTACCATTTTACTTTATCATAGTTCTGTTGTCTGTAATCACCTTGCTGAATCAACTGCTTGGTATCAGCCAGTTCCAGTGTTAAACGCTGGCATCTGACCTCAAGCTCTGACCGACTCCTCCTCTCGTCTTCATAGCTCTAGGAAGTGAGACATTTTGACATGATCACAGCTGCACTGTCATTTATTTATTTATTTTACTTCAAGTAATCACCAACTAAATTTCATTAAAACCTCTTATGAATATTCAGGTGGTATTGCTTTCATTTGTCTCAGTATTTGGAAATTTAGCACATCACAAAGTAACCAGCTATATCAATACTCAGCTTATTTTCATCTTATAACAAATACTTGATTAAATGCACCTATTTTTCCAATGCATTTGTCCCTTAGCACGACTTCCAAGACCAGTAACCATCATATAAACAGCTGGTGGTCTGCAAACCTATACTAGGAGCACGAAAGTCACATCACCTTTACAACAGTTTCAAACAAGTCAAGAGACTTGTGAAGATACTTGCTAGCTAATTTGAAAAAAAAAAAGAAAGAGGATGGTTTGTTCAGCAAGCTTAGCAACATCTGTCATTATCTGAAAGATTTCAGCCAGTTACTCCCAAATTGTAGCTATTGTATCTGGTAACTAATGTTTGCTGAAGAATATAATGGAAAGCTTTGGTGGAAGAAAAAATAAAATAAAATAGTTTACTTAATGGTCCATAAGCATTAATTTCCATTTTCCCTTCTTTTTTGTCCTCACATACTTTTATGGATTATTCGGGAAACCAAAACAACAAAAGCAAAGCAAGAGAACACACTGAGAGTACTCATCTTTTCAAATACTAGGTATTCCTTTTGAAGATCAACAGATATCCTAATCATACTCATTCCCTTCAACTCTCCACTGGAATTTTATACCTTAATCCCCAATCTAGATTCCATTTTTCAGTTTTCTACTGCATAGGTATTTTTTCACAAACTTGTCTTACTTACTCTTCCTAAATACTGCACTACTTAGCAATTTCTTCACAAGAACAACCAAAATAATAATGTTCATTCACTTATACAAGGTAAAGCTGATGAACTACAAAAATAGTTGCTTGTTAAAAATTTGAGAATACTCCTGGGCATTTAGATTTTTTTCCATGTCCTACTTTCCAGAATACTGCTGAGTTCAGTTTTTTACAACTGTGATTGATAGCAAGGTCAATAATGGATGCTTGATTAACAATCGTGCTATCTGGTTATTATGAATGGATATCACAATATTATTAACTGAAGGGGTGCACACCCTTAAGATATCATTACTAAACCAAGCATTTAGCAACTGCAACTGCCATTTATTTTGCAGTAAAAGACAATGTATGAGTGCATAAAGATTTTTCAAGATTGCTGAAAGCTATGCTTTTTACAGTTATAGGAAGATAACTGTATAGCTAGTTTTCAATAGACAAGGGAAGTTTAGGGCAACAGCATATAAGGAGTATATGACAGAAGGACACTGATAAACTTCACAGACATCATCAGCCGAAACACTGACAGAATGCCTTCTTGAAAAAACACACCTAAATATTTGTAAGACACTACAGAAAAGCTCCCTAATCTACTAGCCATATTTTACCTATTCTGTTGATAAAAAAGAATATTTTGTTTTATATTTCACATACCTACTTATCTTCACTATTACTAAAATCACTTCAGGTCAAAAATCACAAAAATCACAACATCCAGAAAGTTTTTATGAGGATTCTGCATGGTCTACCAATAAAAATACATCATGTAAAGACATGATTGTTATTCATCCTAACACACACTGGTATATATGGTTTATGTTTACCCTAATTAATGAACATACATTAAGCAAACTAACACTACGAAACACTCTTTTCTTTAATCAGTTTACATGTCATTATTTATAAAGATGACATTACTATAATGGCAGTCTCTGTCAGATATTTTCAAAAGGTGTGCACAAGCTAGCTAAAGTTTCAAATATGTACCATAATGGTGCAAGTACCCTGTTACCCAGTGCAAACATGACTCATCTTGCAATAGGAAATGTTCGTAAGGGCACTTAACTTTTAAGTGCAAATTGAAAGATTAAGTTTAGAATACAATTCTTCTGTGCATATTCCATGCCATTCTGCCATGCTGCAATTCACACAGCCTTCACTGAATGAGCTACTGAAGCTCCTACAGTATTATCTAGCTGAGAGCTAGAAGACAACTACCAAAAGTATAAAATTAAATTAGTCAACCTCTGGAAAAAGTTGTCATAGAGAGCTTTAAAGCAACAATTAAGAGAATATCTAAATATCTGCAAAAACAACTCCTTCTAATACTTGAGACCTAAACTTACTTTTGAATTGTATATAATAAATCAGTTATTAATGTCATGCAATAGTTATCATGCTAATGCCATGTAACAGCATAATTCCTGGGAAGGAGAGTTAAATTCTGCTTTGGAAAAGTGATCCTAAGACCTACCTTAATTAGAGGGGTTCGTCATGTTTGGTTTTTTGAGATTTAATATAATTCCTGAAGAAAAACTAATTATACTGCACAGGACACTAATTTTCATCTACCTAATCTTAAGGTGTCAAAGTAATATTTCAAACACATGAAGAAACACGACAAAGCAAGCTGATACCCAGTCTAGGCTGTAAATAAGCTAACACACAAACCCCCCTATGTGGTATGCACCTCTCCAGGTAGCACATACCCAAGCTTCCGCACTTCCATAGCAATACATCTTAAAGACATACAACCAAGCTGCCTGTGCTTAGGCAGAAGAAGCCTTGCATTGCATGTGATGAAATTAATTTAGTTTCTAACTGTGTCCATATACACTGAACTGATTTTAAGATCTCTGCAATGGAACAGGTTTATCTTTCCATTTATCTTCAAGAGTGCTTGAACATCTTGATGGACAGCTTTGTCCTGCTGCAGCAAAAAAGGGGCTTTTAGAAGAATCAAGATACAGAGCTCTTTCAAGGACAGAAAGGAGGTACGGAAAATAATACCAATAAATAATATTTATTTAAGTAAGCCCACAAACCTTAAAATAATTAAAGGACAAACAGAACTTCCTTACACTGAAGGTGATGGCCATAATACTCCAAACACCTCAGCTTTTCTTCAGCCTCTTAATAATTTTGCTTTTGCAGAGTAGAAACTCAGACTGATGAGATGGTTAAAACAAATGAAAACCAGACTCGTCCTGTGTGAGACAGATAGGCAACTACTGCCTAAAGAAATTCTTAACAGAGCTGCCTAAGAAACCCAGTGGTGGTGGTTTCTACAGGGCATAAGTCAGCTAAGAAGTGCTTTCGTTTGGCTTACAAACACAGTCCACAGATGATGTTTCAAGCAAGAAGATTCTCAGCTTGCCTGATCTCCACCACTTAAAACCCCAAACTGATAGAGAAACTAAAGATCTAATGGCAAACCTCAGTTTAATGATATTAATCTTCACTGCTATATTCAGTTTGCAATGAGCAGCAGTTTACAGCAGTCACTGAAATAAACACCTATCTGAATTTCAAGTGTAAAATCCAGGTGACATACTTTTTGAACTAAGTTAGTGACACATCATACGTGATAGGAATTAACTGATGTTTCAAAAAGCCTTTGGAGATAAGAAGATAAATAGAAATGCAGGGAATAGATTAATCAGTCAATCAAGCAGAAGCAGCACAGACTTCCTTACACCATCTACAGATAAGCCTGTAAAAGAAAGTGATCCTGCTTTTAAAAAGCTTTTTTTTCCCAAAGATCTGCATCTTTGAAGAATCACTTACAAAAGCCAGCACTTTGTTCATGTCCTAAAGGCCCTAGACAAATGTAAAGCTACTGTACTATTGTGATGTGAAAACAATTGCCTCCAGTTATTTAGATGAGGTGCTGCTTCTTTGTAAAGATGACATTTTGCTTGAATTGTTTACATACTCTGCATTCAAAAATTACTGGTCAATACATAATTTATTGGAATGCAACTGCCCAAATGTCATGAAGAAGCTATACATAATTAAATAAGACATCTCTTTAGTAACTTGCTATGAAATTGGTACTCTGCTTGTAGATGGGAAATTGGTAATCTGATTGGAGACAGGTCACTATATACCACTAAAAATTATAAACAAAGATGTTGAGCTATTCCAAAGCAGAGATACTCTGCAAGGAGCATATGAAAAGAAAATAAGTTCTTTTATAGCAAAAGAAAGTGGAGGAATAAAAAGTTTATTTCTCTGGATCTGAGCTTACTAGAATTTTCAGTGAAATATTCACAGGTGAAAAGGATCCTTGAGATCATTACAGAGCAGTATAATTAAACCATCTCGTACTTCTGAGCCACAGCTAGCAGTCAATGCGAGCTGTATTTACACAGCTATGTATTGAAAGAGTAGAAAGGTATTGGGTAGAAAAGGGAACTTTTACAGATATGAAATTTCCTTAAGTCTTGGAAATATTAAACTGCTGCCTCAAGCTCACAGTTACTGGTAGAGTATTGTCCTTGCAGCTGTTGTCCTGAACAATATTCACAATATTAAAAATAGCAAAAAAAAAAAAAAAAAAAAGCATGTATTTCACCTATGACCAAGACCTCATTTGTCTCAAGAGTTGTGCAGACCAAATGATCAAGGCACTGCTTGAAAGAAGTGGTGTCAGGGGGCTGGGGAAGAGTTCTAGAGTGCAGTTTTAACAGATATGCAAACTTTAGGAGAAATCTTAGGGATCCCTAACCTTAGGGTCCTTTTGGAGTAGCAACAACAGCCTCAGTTTTCTAATATTTAGATACATCTAGTGCCAAGTGATCCTTTGAGTACAAAAGCTTAGTTTATTCTTTGAAGACTATAGATATGTTTTCCCTCCAGCTGGAAAACATTATCACAGAGAAAACTGTTAGTAATGTCTAGCAAAACCTGACAGCTACTAATCCTGATTCAGAGATGAAGCATTAAAAAAGATCTTTGTCCTACACATTAACCAGCTTTGTCTTTAGGATAACCACAGCTTTCAGATACTCTCATGCTATAAATTTTATTGCAAATCCCAAAGGCAACTTTATATACAAAATAACTGAAGAAAAGGGAGCCCTGATAAAACTGTATCAATACCAAATTCCAGGAAAACATTGCCAAGAAACTCCCAGCCAGAAGAAGAAAGCAATACTTAATCTTCTGGAGGTACAAAGGAAAGCAAGATTTCCTTCCCAGACACTCTCGAGCCTTGAGAGAAACCCACTAGTAGTAAATTACATCTGTTTGAGGGAAGGTTCTAACCACTTTGGAAACAAACAACTCTGAAAATAGTAAACTGATGTTCAGCATGGGAATGCACCCATCAGAAGCTGGTTTTATTTCTGGGAAGCTCCTGCTAATACACCACTATAGTTGGACTTCCTCCTCTATCTTTACCTCCAAAGCTGGTGGTGCCAACATTATTTATACTTGAAGTACTGAGCTGGACTGTGAAAGGAGGACTAAAACAAGCCTGTACCCTACATTTAGTAACAAGTCAGTCAGCAGTACAAGAACATGGCTTTCACCAGCTCCACCGCCTCCCCCCGGGCTGTGGCTGCTGCACCTGGAACCAGAGGAACTGCACTGATCTAAATCACAGGTGCCCCAATTGTCTGCAGAGAGCCACTAATTTAGCTGCACATCACAACCACTTACACTGATCACTTTATAAACAGAAAGCAGAATAACAAATATCCTTTATCACACCACGTTCCAGTGCTAGGGATCAATCTTCACAGACCATTTTTTGCTACCAGTTGTCAGAAACAGCTCCCTATCCTACTGGGTCTGTGTTACAGATTCAGCAGCCTTTAAGGGCTAAGAGCAGCAGCACACCAAGCAAAGTTTACAAAGTTATACATTCAACATGGTTGTCTTAGATGATGAATTCATTTCACACTTAAATTTTCCTAAAGTTGACTTAACCTATTAAATTCAAATTTTTCTTCAAACTTTTTCAATTCTTGGTTGGCTAGATAATCTTTCCTATGAGTCTAGAACAAACCATCTCATATTTCTTATTACTTTATTTCAGGGTGAATGTATAAAACCTGCTCAAACCTAGACTGTCAGCCACAAACAACCAGAAAAGCCAACATAATCCTCCTCCCCCAAGATTTGGCCTAAGCATATTTTTTTTGTTCCTTTCTGTGTCCCAAAAGGAAGGAAGAAACCTGTGTTGAAACTCATTAAGAAGAGCCTTAATTATCTTGAAAGAGTAGAAAAAAGAAGGAATTCTTAATGTAGGAAGTAGGTTATTCTCACAAAACAAAAAACCCAAAATACAACTGTGTTATCTTCAGTGATGACTGTATTTCAAACTTCCATACTACTAGTTTCCTAAAGAAGTTTAAACTCAGAACAGACTTTGTTCTGAGTAGAAACTCAGAAAAAATAGAAATATTCCAATTATTAGAGAAAACTTAAAATTTACAGAGTACTCTATGGAAACCCAGAAGAAGGATTTGCATACTATAAATTATTTAATAACAGGCAAGAAACTTCAGCAAGTATATTTTATGTACCTGGGAAAACAAGAACTACTGGAATATGAAAAAAAAAATCCAGTAAAAGGGTGTAAGAGCTTAGGGAAGGCTCTGAACAAAACTTTATTTCCTACTGATAAAATTCCTTGCAAAAAAGCTTGACCTTAGTGAAGAGCTCAAAAAGGCTACACCTTGAAATCACTTTTTCATAAACAGCAAGAGATGTATAGGTATATCAGCTCCTGCGCAGCAAGCACATTAGAGATTTTAAAGTAGCCTTACATCCTGATGATGCTCCTCTTACCTTATTTTCTGAGGTACCTTGTTGCAGTGACACTCAGCAAGTCACAAGGTAAAACTTGAACTTGCCAGAATCAGAAGAGAGACTCTAAAGTCTCTCCATAAAAGAAAAGCACAGCGCACTTCGAACCTTGAGAAATACATCAGTGGGAAAGGTGGATACTGCCACCATGCGGTGCAAAAGAACAAAATTACCAGTCTATATCAAAGAAAGATCAATGTCCCAAGAAAACTGTTTCTAGCACAACTTTAATTATTGTTATTGACTATCTTGTTAATTTGCTTCAGCAGAAGTGACAGATGTCAATCAAATCTCAAAGGCTGCAATCCTCCTGTACAATTTAATTAAATCAAAGCACATTAAATGTACAGTGAAGGAAAATGCTTATGCAAGACAAAAATTAACAGGATTAGTTTAATCTCAATTATGACCAGAGATGGTGACACAGAATAATGCTGAAGCACACAAATGCATAAATTTTATTGACTGCTTTCTCTAATTCAATCAGAATGAGAACTGAAAGTACATTAATTTCACAAGATAAACTTATATGAAGAACTTCTGCTTACACCAGATTATTCCATAAGCAAATTCCACAGAGAAAAAAGGCAGTAACTGAAACATATTCTTAGAAGTAGTAAAATGGCAGTGTCATTTAAGTCTCTACTAGCCATGACCTGGATAAATATACTTTGAGTACCTGAAACTGTTGTCCCAACCCCAGACTCATGCAGAACTAAGTTAAAAAACAAATCACCCTAGCTATATACATACCAAGAATAATATAAATATTGATAAATACATTAGAAAAACCACACTTCTTATACTGTTTCAATTCCTTAGCTCTTTAAAAAGAAAAATTTAAAATATTTATGTAATTTGTTTCTCTACTTCTGGTGTTTATATCTTACATAAAAGTGAATTATCTTTTTCTTTAGTACAGAAACAAATACGAAAATTAAAATACAAAGAACTGAAAAGCATAACAGAGAAGATGCAACTCCAAAGAACTTTAAAAAATACAAACTACTACCAAGGCATCCCCATCTCAAAGACTATACAGCGAACCGTCACGGTGTCTTCAGCTGCTGCTGGGCAAATCCCCCTGTCCAGCATCCCCACCCTGAAATCTTGCCCTCAGAAAGCACAATACAGCTGGTAAGAGACTACCCTGAACAGTCTCATGAGCAAATCTTGCAGGATAGCTATAGCATCAAGTTAGCTGTTATACAAGGATGCATACAGCTTATTTCCTCTCGCCCTCCCTCCCCGCTCTCTTCTCTTTGCAGCAATTTTTATACAGCAAAAAAGCTTTTCTATCTTATACACAAATAACGATTTGGAGAATGAGATTTTCACAATATATGTATTCACAGTTTCTGAACTGAGATAACATAACTAAGGAGCACAGACCTCTGTCAGACACTTCAGTTGGGATCTGTACCCACTTAGTTCTTCTGTCAGACTCTCCTTTTTCATCTGTAGATCACTTAGCTCTCTTCTTAAGGAATGCACTACTTCATAGAACCGGACCTAGAAGAACAAGACAGATATTCAAAGTTGAAACCAGCAAAATTGCAACTGCAAAACTATAAACCTAAAAACACATCAGCTCAACATTTTGTGACAATAATTTACCAAATTTTATTGCTAAATAATATTTCAAGGGTATGCCATAAAGGTAAAGATTATATTGTTGTACAACTAAGGCAGCTTACACTCAGGCAGATCACTCAAAAAAACAGAGTTGCTAATGGACACATAGCCCCATGCACTTCCTTGTGCCAAACCTGGAGCCTATTTGATTAACAGTGCAAAAAGAGAAAAAAAAAACCCCAAAACCAACCCAAACCCCAAACAAACCCAAAACCTATTTAGTAATAACCAACTTAACTTGCTAACTTCTTCCAAGACAATATAAATTTTTATGGGGTGTGTAGAAATTGAGAGATTTGGTTTGTTTTGTTTTCTGCCAGCTCAGTGTGCTGAGTTTGCACCAAGAAAAATGCAAGAGCAAGCACATGAAGCAGGAACACTATATAACCAGGAGGAACCATGACACCCTCTCCACACACACCTCCAGCAGTAACATGCTGGTATAGGGATTCAACTGCATCAGGAAACTAAAGCTCTAAAAGACTTGACTCTGCTAAATTAACAGCAAAAAAATCCAACCTTCTAACAGGATTTAAAAAATTTTAAAGTCTGTAACACATAGTCCTCTCTCTTCCCCCACGCTAGTCATAGGCACTGTCTCAGGCAAGTAAGTCTCACATCCATAAAACTTTTTCAGAACTTCTCTTCTGATCAAGAAGAAAGACTAGAAAATACAGTAGTAAAACCACAAAGCCAGTATTAAAAAACAAAAAGAGACAAAACAAAGAAGAAAGAGCTTTTTTGATATACACCCACATACACGTACACAGAGGTTATTATTCCCAGATTAACCTGATACCTTAAAATGTTGCATTTGGGGGTGTGTGTGAAAAGAATAAAAAAGTAGGCACTGTTTTCATGCAAAAGCTATTGCATGCCCTCCATCCCTAATGCTTTCTTTGATATATGATTAAAGAAGAAATACACACAAGAAAGCACAGATTAAGTAGGCATTCAAGAGCAAGCTGTATTGCACTTCCATGCAGAAGGAAGACAGATCTCTGTTTTGCTACCTGTAAACAGCAGAAGACAAAGAAAAGTTCCAGGTATAATTGACAGCATACAATTCTAAAAACACAGAAGCCATAGAAATTTGCAATGTAAACACAGGTGCAGTATGCTTTATACAATAAGGCAAGCGTGCAACATGACTGAAAGATTAGTATTTTTAACTGTAACATCTGATGACTCAACTGGTCATTTCTAAAAAAAAAAGTAACTTTGATTATCACTAATTGAAAATCATTTAAAGCATTGTGTTTTTTTTTAAATCACACCTGCTTCTTCAGTAAATTCTTTTATTTTTACTGCAATATCCCTAGAAACCTAGGAAACTTGTGCTATCACACCACAACTATTTCCCAAAATAAAACAACCTTAAAACAGATTGCCAGTAGAAACCAAGATTACATGGGATACAGGTATCAAGTAAAAATGTATTTACAGAGCCTTCCCAAGAAAAGATCATTGCATGGTAATAAGAAAGTTAAAATGAATGCAGCAGATAAGGATGAGGTTATAGCAGTTCAACTGTTGCTATTCAGCTGGTTTGATAGCCAATAAACATTCATGTAACCCAGCAGTCAAAGCACACACTGCCTCTTGACAATTCAATACAGCAGAAACGAAACTTACTCTAAAAGGGATTTTAGAAACAACTGCCTATCTTCAAAATCAGAAATTTATAGTGGTGTGCTGTAAACAGTTACTACTTTCTAGGCAATTTTTAAAAAACTCTTAGCCTGTGCCCACCACTTTTTATGGACAACTAGAATAAAGTAAAAATGGGTGGGCACAGAGGTTGAAAAAGTTGGCTGCTGTTAATTGAAGTTCTGTGAAAGCAGTTGCATCAGTTAACTGTCTTCTTAAACAAACAGCAACTGAGCTGCAGTTAGCAAATGATATACCTGAAAGACATGGCAATTAAAATCAGTTCAAACAGAACTTGCAGAAACCATTTTCTAAAAATTTGCTGAAAATTTTTTACAGTGGAGTACACAAGAGGTTCACTTTACTGAGCAAACTGAAATGGCGCTTGGCAGCTGAACTATTTAACAGTACTTTCAAATTTCACATATACTGTTTCTAAAAACATCTCAGGAATGACAAAACAAAAATCTGAATTTTTACACATAAGTTCAAAACAAAAACCTATGATTTTAAGAGAAAGATGTGCAAAATACAATTTTTCGATTGTCATCATTAGCATTAAACATTACCTAGGCTTTTTTTCTAACATGTCACTATTGCACCCCTTTGTGGAAGAACAGTGAAAAACATCTCACATTTGCTTTAATTCCAGTCTTTCAAATTTACAGTATCTCTATATACAAAACCTGCATTTAAGTTCTTCCTGCTGTTTGTCCAGCAGACCAGGAGTCAAATAAAGCCTAAGCATTACATGTTTACATACATGTTTACTTCCATCCTGCAGAATTGCAAGGCAATATTTTAGAACTGATAAATAGAAAAAAATTTCTAAAAATTTCCTGCTCAAGTTGTCTAAACAGGGCCCTTTCTCAACAAGGAAAATTTTACCCTAATATCAATGGACTATATTATTAGTCTGCACACAGATCTGGAGTCAGAAATTTTACCTGCCTAGAAATGCCCAACTTCTCCTTAGGAAAGCAAAGCAGGAAGCAGCATTCCCTTCCAACTCCTTTCCCCAGCCTTTGGGAGCAAAGACACGATGTGCAAAACAGTTCTGTAGCCTCCCAGCATCTGTATCAGCTGCATAACTTGAAGTAATGATAAACAACCAGCAAGCTTAACTGATACTTTTAGATTCACAATAATCCTCTGCTAAAAGAAGTTGAAAAAAGCAGAAAATAGCACTTTACTACAATACATCTTTTGAATGCCTTATCCAGAAAAAGAAAACGTTTAAAAATGACTTCTTCAAAAGAAAAAGCAATGTGTGAAGAAGAAAGGAGCTCCACCTAACATTTAAGTAAAGGAGTTTTTGTCACAGATAAAAATAACATTACCTGGTTGAACACAAGAGTTAAAGAACAGGTTAAAGGTAGAAGGTGGCTGCTATTCATCTCTCCTACCTCACATATTTTTGACAACCATTTTCTACTCACAAATTAAATCTAAATTGTGCTGTGACAGCTTCACTTAAAGCAGCTGACAAGGTTACTAACTCCTGGTATCTATCCTGCCTGGCTACAGAGTCTTTTGTACTGACTGTCAATCAATTCCCGAAGTCCTGAACTTCCTGCACACCAATTTCAAGAGATTCACTGACATGGATTTCAGTTTCTGATAAAAGTCTGGTTTTTTTCAACCATGGTGATACAGGAATCAACAATACCCTGTCAAATACTTTTGCAGAGGGCAGTGGGTACAGCAATCAGCTTGGTGCTGATAACCTAACAGTATCCAAGCTATATGCTCTTGTTTATCTCACAGAGCCTTATGATCTTCCTAGCACTTTCAAAAGCCCAGCTTTTTAAAAGATGTTCACAAGAACATCCTTTAGATAAGGGTGAAAATTTTTACTTCTCTGTACATATCTAGAGCACAGTAAAGCATGAGTTTGATCTGGAGAATTCATTCATGTAGCATTTATACCTCAACAAATGTACTAAGGTTTTTAACATTGTATTATTTACAGCTTCCTTAATAACAAGCTCTACAGATAATTACAATGCTAATATTTTGATGAATTAAGGTTTATATGTCTAAATCTTCTCCATTCTCATAAGTCCGCTGGGATGCTCTGGACACGTCCCAGAGGCTTTTTATTGCACACAAGAGTACACTGTGGCCTCTCCACATACCCACAAGCCATAGTTAACAAACATCTTAAATCAAGGAAATGAATCTTAAAGTATACTTTAAGGTACACTTTGTCTCTAGCATTTAGTCAAATAGAAAAGGGACATATGGAAAGCATAAGAGAAAAGCAAGGGATATTTGCAAGTGCAACCCCAGTTTGTGGTTCTGGCAAACCAAGTTTCAAATTCCTTTTTTCAGCCTGCTGTATTTCATATCATCAATGTGTGCTCACATTTTAACTGTAACATCCCATCTGCTTAACCTCCTTAAAATACATCAGCAGTTCTACTTTCATTCAAGACATCAGACTCAGGGATTAAAAGGTTCCTCTCTTTACTGGAACCCAGTCCTAACAGACTGATCCAGAAACACATCTGCTTCTGAAGGTCCTTTATTTCTAGTCAGAAATTTAAAAAACCACAATGCACCATAATTTAAGCTTGGGATGGGTTGAGCCTGCCCAGCAGCCTGTATGGCTGCTCACCCATTTGCTGCCTCCCCTGGGAGAAGGAGAGAGGAGAAAGTGAGAACAAAAGCAAGAAAACTCAGGTGTCAAGTTTTCTAAACAATTACTGAAGGAAAGAGAGATGAGCTTAAAATGTATAAAAGAAAGAAAAAAGAAAGGAACTCATCACCTCCCAGAAACTGGGGAAACTGATCCAAACTGATACCCAGCCAGTCCCTGAGTATAACCACTCCATCACCCCCTGCCCCCCCACCTTCTCTTTGTTCCTATACCTCCTATTTATGTTGTGAGTATGACATTTTGTGGTATGGAATATTATCTTGGCACACTTGAGTCAGCTGTCCAGCTGTGTCCCCTATCAATCTCCTGAGCACTCACAGCTTGCTGGGGCAGGGGGAGGCAGAATGGGAGAAAAGGAAAGCCTTGATGTTGTGCAAGCACTGTCCAGCAATAGCCAAAACACTGTTTCAGCCCCCAATGTGAAGCACAGCAAGATTCAGGCTGCTAAGAAGAAACTTAACTCTGTCCTAGCCAGATCCAAGATACAGGTTTTATTTTAAAACAGTACAAAACCCAATACTTACTGAAACATATTCAGGGATAGAAAGTTGATCTTCAGGAAGAGACTTTAGTTTCTCATAGCATTCATCTGTTAATTCCAAGTCTCTCAAGCTACGACGGATATCTCCTGCCCTCTCTCTCAACTGATAATTTGTTTCCTCCAGTTGCTTCTGTCTCAATAAAATAGTTTCCATTTCTTGCTTCATTAGAGCCTGATGTTTCCTTCAAGATGAATTTGAAACCAGAAGATACCAGATAATGAGTAACACAAGCGACAAAGCTTCAAAATACCCTGGCAAAGAACTGAGTTCTGCTCATTTTGTAGAGGGAAAAATTTACAAAGATTGGGTAATTAGTGCCAGAATATATACCACCATGGTTAAACAGTCATATCAGATACAACATATATAAAAAGCCAGGAACTTTCTAGTCATTGACAACACAAAGTTGAATCTGATCATTGTAAATTCAAGTCAGCATATGTGGAGATTTTCTACCTAAACTTTATTTACCAATTTAAAGGTCAAAAACTTTATTTACCAATTAAAACTTAATTTGCCAATTAAAAGGTTAAAAACATAAAAAAGTAGAATCTATTTTGACACAAGCCCCAAGGAGCTGGTAAATCACTTGAACTTGGGTCCTACCAAGTTTCAGCACAGGCACAGTTATATCAACCCTTAATTTTCTAACCACTGTAATATATGAAGTTGGAGTCCTTTATTGAAAAAAAACAACAAACAGCAACAAAACAACCACTACTACAATAGAACAAGCAGCCTTACAACACCATACAACTATTATCATCAGTGATAAGGTTTTAAACAGCAAGAGAAACTGCTCATCAGTTCATAACGTTTAGAAGTATTTATTTTCTTTAAATCAAAGACAACTAACCTACTTTTTTTTTAATTTTTAGCTACAACTCTTGAAAACATGGTAATTTCTGCATTACTTAAAAAGGAATAAAAAAATACCAGCTAGTACTACAAGGCAACATCTACCCCACCGGCAGGGTACAGGTAACAGGAAGTCTGAGGTCATCAAAGCAATCACACAAGGACCCACTCCAATTCTATTACAATTCTATTAGGGTGAGGATGAAAAGTTAAGTAAAAGCCTGACAAAAAAACTAATGAAAAGATTGGGAAAAGTAGTCTTGGTTGGGAACAGTTTGCACATCAGTACCTTTTTACTGAGCACTCCTTTGATAACTCAAGTATGGCCAGCATAAAAATATGTCACTGTGGTGGAAGCATACAGAGAGACAAATGTTTTCCTGACCAGAAGCTGCTCCCAGTTGAAAGACTTTGCTAGAACTAATCTCAGGTCTGGCTCCACATCCCTAAATCTGTTCTAGCCTCACTACAGAATAGTACTTGGAAGTAGTCACATCCTGTAAGCTGTGCTTTAACATGAGACTATGTAAGTAACATGTAACTATGTAAGTAATGCTCTTTCTTCACAGGTGTGGAAACTCACATTTCACGCTTAACTGACAAAGTGGTTTGGAGAAGCTTGCTAGCCAGTCTATTTTTCAGGTTAACTCTAAATATTTCAGAAAAACAACATGGCAAGTGAGTTTCTACATCATCAACCGAAAGTATTTCTGACAAATAGTAAGTACTAATGGGAAAAGCTAAACATTACACATTTTTATTTCCAAAGTCTTCTATGCTGCATTTATTAAAAATTCTGTTTAAATTGATGGAAGTTCTGTCACCTCTGCCTAGTCCTTTTGCCCTTTATTGGTTTTAAGAACACTTTTACTACCTCTTCCTACTAAATTTTGAATTTAGGTAAAATAAAACGAAGCCCACAAACTTCAGCTAGTGAGAATTTAATTCTAATTTACTTATATGTAAATTAAATATATGAATTCAGAATGAAAACACTAACATAATCTGCAAAAGAAATCCTATTCCTGCAACTAATAATTATCTGTTTCTGTTAATAACTTATTTACACAAATTCAAATTAACTCATGAATTTGTTAAAGATTAAGTTCTTAATTTTACTTCCATCATACCTGGCATCTTCTTGCTGTAATGCCAACTGACTATCCAGTCGTAAAGACAACAGCTGCTTTTGATGGGTTGCATCATTAAGCTTCTCCTCTAGCTCCTCAATCTAAATATGAAGAATGTGAGTATAAAACAAATAAGTTACCATATTAATTTTTAAAAATTATTTTGCAAAAAACAACAAGTTGAAATAAAAAGATGAAGATCCCAATGCTGTGGGCAGTGTAATAACGGCTGTCTAACAAGACCTCTAAATACTTCAGAATATGATACGGACTGTGTCCCAATAAAATAAAAATAAAAAAAGGCTTAGTTCTTAAACAGATCTTTTTCAGCCAAATACCTATTTGTTCAACTAATTTCAAGTTAGGCTTAAATTCAGAGCAGAAAGCCAATAAAAACCAGTTAGCGTATTGTATGATGTAAAAATGAACAGCACGCAAACGTGGCAATGTTTTTACACCTTTCTTAATTTCATGCACCTTCATGCAAGCTGTACACAACAAAATCCACTGTTAGCATGTTGGTATACTCTGTCCCTATCTTCATTAATAAAGCACTGAAGAGTATTCAGATCATCATTTCTAGTACTCCACAAGTTCAGGTTCAAAGCCCTGCTATGCTACTAACGTAAGTCACAAAATCATTCATCATTTCTGAAAGAAAACAGGTGTTTTTTCCTTTGTGCTTAGGAAAGGTAAAACTAATTAGATCCTCCCTTACTTATTTATAAGTAAAATGACTTGAAGTCAGAGGAGCTTTCTATATCTTTGTTTCCCCTTCTTCTCATGAAAGAACACAAAACACACCAAGAAAATCCCCAAACCAACTAAGTAGATCTCCATCATATAATTCAAATAAATTATTTTCAGAGCAGAAGTTTCTATCGTACTTTAAAAGCACCAAAATCAAAAAAAAGATTATATAATTAAAGGAAAAAGACTACTTACCTTAGTCAAATATTCAACTTTCAAGTTGTCAATCATCAAGTTTTTTTGCGATAATTCTATTTTAAGCAGCTGAAGATTATGCAGCAACTCCTTCCGTTCAATCAGCTGCTTAGTGATTTTTACAGTACCTTCTCTCTCTTCAGAGGAAGAGACATCATCAGTTGGTACTGTGGTTTCCAAGCTGATATCCTCAGATTCCAAGGAGCTAGAGACGTTTACTTTCTTGATTATCTTGGAGCTTTTATGTGACATTTTCTCCCACTATTCACAAAGCTTTTTTCAGCTATACCACGAGATGAGCCTCCTGAAGAATCAACTGCAGGAAACAAAACAATTAAATGAAATGTCATTATGAAAAACTAACCACCACATTAGACCACTAGGCAAGTGATGTTTCTCAGTATCACATGAACATTTTTTTTTCAACCAAGAAAAACACTTTGAGAAGCTCCGGAGGCCTGCTGCCTGAGGACCCTCTTTCTGAACAACCATTATCAACTGTTTTGACTACAGTAACCTAAATACCAGTGTGAATCTGGCTTACTAGTATGTTGCTATAGTTAAATAAAGATATGCATGCTGTCAAAACCACATGCACTGAAAACTCCTGAGGCCCACGAGGTGTATACAGTGCTCTGTAAGAGGCATAACACGACTTACTGGAGAAAACGATAAAGGAATACCTTGATCACACAATCACACAGACTGGAAACGACCTCCGAGATCATCGCGCCCAACCTACAACTGAATATCCATCCCTTCCTCAACTCCAGCATGGCACTCAGTGCCATGTTCAGTCTTTCCTTAAGCACTTCCAGCGACGGTGACTCTACCACCTCCCTTGGCAGCGCATTCCAATGCCTCATCATCACCCTGTTTAGAAGATCCACCTAATATCCAACCTTACACTCTTCCTGCTGCAGCTTGAGGCTTTGTTCTCTTATCCTACGGTTGGGCGCCCGGGAGGAGAGTCCGGGCCCGACCTAGCTACAAGCTCCTTTCAAACTTCGCTGGCCTTTGCCTTCTCAGCAGCAGCTGCGCTGTACTCGCCAGGACCCAGCAGCCACCCGGACTTTTACAACCACCTGGCACAGACCACGGCTGCTACTTACAGACGGCGCTGCTCACAGCCCAGCAGGGAGAGGAGGCGCCGCGCTCGGAGCCCGGGCTAGCGACAGCCGGGCTGCCCTCCCGGGGCCGCCACCACCGCCTTCCTTCCCCACGGCAGCCGGGGGCAGCTCGGGAAGAGGGAATACTATTCGTCCCGCAGGATGCCCGGAGCTGCGGAAGGCAGCGGGCAGCTGCCCCGGCGGTAACTCGGCAGCGGCGGGGGCTGGGGAGCAGCAGCCCGGGCCGGGCCACTCCTGGGGTCTGCCCCACACACCCCGGGCAGCGGCGCCGCGACACGCGCGCGCGCGCTTCCGCCTCCCATCAGTGCGGCGGAGGCGGGGCCGCGCGCCACGCCATCACCGCGGCGACCGGGGCGCCGCTTCCTGCGCCGTTCCCGCTTCCCGCGCCGCTTCCCGCCGGCCCCGCGCGCCATGCTGACCTCGCGGACGTTCGTGAAGCGCACGCGGGCGGGCGCGGTGGTGAAGGTGGTGCGCGAGCATTACCTGCGCGACGACATCGCGTGCGGCGCCGCCGCGTGCCGCCTCTGCCCCCCCGCCGCGCCCGGCACCGGCACCGGGAGCGCGCCCGGGCTGGAGGCGCGGCCCAGCGGCCCCGCCAGCAGCCTCTGCCCCGGGCCGCACTTCCTCCTGCCCGACACCAACCTGCTCCTGCACCAGGTGAGCGCCTCCGGGAGGGAGGGAGGGATGGTGTGGCCGCCTCAGCGCTGGGGAGGGCCCGCCGCTGCCTTCTCTGGGCCCCACCGGGCTCCATGTGGAGGCTCCAGCCTTCCCTGCGCCGGTGTTGTTAAATCCCTACGCCAAGTTAAGCGTGCTGTAAGTTCCCGTGTGGGTTCCGGTGTCGCGCAGGAGGGGCGCGTTTGGCTGCAGGCCTGGCTCCTTCCGGCTTTCCTGTGGCTGCTTGATCCCTGCCTGGGTAGTCTTGTCTTTCCCCGCCAGCTCCTGAGGAGAAGGCTGCGGCGTCAGCGAACCTGGTCTTAGACCGTGTTCCAATTTTATAGGGGGGGATAGTGTGTGTGTGATTTTTTGTTTGTTTGTTTTGTGGTTTTTGTTATTGTTCTTTTATTTGGTTTTTGTGGTTTCTTCTTTTTTTTTTTTCTGCCTGAATTCTAGGAATAAAGAACAGTATGTATGTATGTATGTATTTATTCACTTTGTTCATTGTGGTCTGGTATGGGTATTCAAATTCAAGCAGAGAAAGTTGGTGGACTCTCAAGTAGCGATTGGGATCTTCATGTTGTCACTGAATTTTTGGATCTTCTGTCGTCGCTGAATTTTTCTAAATGCCTCTTCTGCTTTTCAGGGTGTAGGTTTAGGTTCTTTTTACTGTGATGTTAATTTCATGTAATGAATAGAAGGTGCAAAATCATCCCATATACAACTCTGGAAGCACGGGAGCAACTTCACTCTGCAGCCCATCCACAGCTGTGCAGAGAATTGGGTCTGAGCAGGGCAGACAGTACACTTTGAGGCTGGGAGGAATTCCCAAGCTTGATGTTTGACTTTTTCCTTTAATTATTTTTGAATGCCTGTATAGAAGGTAGAACAGCCCTGTACACATCAGAGACTGTAACTAATTTATGAATTCTGACATGGAGTACTCTGGAGAGGCGAACAACACTTGTGTGTTTTAGCAGAGATCCCGAAAGTTGTAAGGACTTTTGTCTCAAAACAGCAGGTTAAGGGATGTTTTCAGCCTTTCACAAGTGGACTTCTTGGTGTCTTGTTGGTAAAATTTGTATGTGAGTCCTATAGAATGCTCTGCAAATGTACCAGGGTGTGCTGAAGTGAACTGGAGAAATGGGGATTAAGAAGCCTAGGTAAGGAGAGGGAAAGGTTTTGCCCAGAAACTGAAACAGTTTTGCCATAGTAAGACTTGGTCTGGTGCTTCAGCTTACGCATATAATAATGCTGGATTTCTTCCCCTATGAATACGGCTCTAAATCTTTCAGGTCATGTAATCATCAGATTCACAGGAGTTTGGTCTGGTATTGCTTTTTATTCTTTTAGCTGTGCCCTCTAGAGCCTTATGGCTGTCTCATTTTGCACGTGGGTTTGCACAGTTTCTTGCTCTGAGGTTAGGAAGTTAGGTCCCATCTTTTTCCTCCGACAGATTAGATGGATTTTTAGTGTATATTTATTTCTCGGTCTTGATGTCAGTAGTTGGCAAGAATAATTCTGAAAATTTTAACAAAATTCCTTAAAAAAGGAAAAGGTCTCTCAAAAGCAGAGAGCAGCTTGCAGAATGCCCATTGATTTGACTCCATGGAAGTTAAAATTTCAGTTTAACAGTGGGATTGTTTCTGGAGAACTCAAACCTACACATCATAGGCACATCAGCTGTGTAAGAGTTGTTGGGTACCATTTTATGGCTTGCATTCCTCACAGAGGAAGGTATTTTACATCAGATTTCCTTCAGATTACGCATAGTTGCATTTTGTTTACAAAGGGTAAATCTTATAGGAACCCCTTTTATGTAACCAAAATTTGTAATGTACACTCGGCCTTACATTTGTCTGGAATCCTGCATACGCTGGGGGGTGAATTTGTTGGAAATCAGAATCCTTATGTCACAAAGAGGCTGGAAAATTCTATTTGACTTTTTTTTTTCCCACAAGGAGGAGAAAGCAACTTCATACACTGTCCAGTTTTTCAGTGGTGAGGGTTAAAGGCAGAAGGAGAGCCACTCGATACTCACGTTAGCTTTTCATGTACTAGCCAAGGAAATATTTCAAGTCCTGTTATTGGATAGAATTAAACAACAATTTTGATTAATTTCCATTTTGTTCCTCAGATTGATATCCTTGAAGATCCTGTTATTAAGAATGTCATTGTGCTGCAGACAGTCCTACAAGAAGTCAGGAATCGGAGTGCGCCAGTGTACAAGCGAATTAGGGACGTGATTCAAAACAAAGAAAAACATTTCTATTCTTTCACCAATGAGCATCACAGGTAAGGGGTGCAATGGGGTATAATAAAGTTGTGCTGATATCCAGTAAAAGAAAATGGGAAGCAAAACTGGAACATGTGGACTGGAAGAAAAATTACACTAGTGTCATAGAACTATATATTTCTAAGGAATCCTTTTGAGAAGTAGTTGGTGTTCCAGGCACTTTTCTGTCTATAATTGGTATAAATCCATATATTATGTAAAGGGGGTTAGAATATTGAATAATTAGCACTGTTATCTTGAGTAATAAGGTACTGATTTTCCATTTTAGTGTCCCTTTTAAACATATTCCAATGCTTTACCAATATTGTTAGCTTAGTCTGTAGCAGAATTCAAAAATCCTTTAAGTTTGTGACAGAAAGATCTAAGAAATGGAGATGCAATTAATTTGCCTTTATTTGTGCCCACAATTAGTTTTCAATACTGCAGTATCATAGTTCAAGGAATCTTGAATTCATAGTTCTTACAGCTTGAATGCAAACCTCTTCAATTGTCTGTGAGAAAGTTGTGTTAGAAATTAACACTTCCTTCCTATTTTCCTTTACCCATATCTCCTTCAGTGGCCTAATGAGTGTTACACATAACAAAGGGTACAATAATGATGCTTTTGGCCTAACAGCCTTGATCTTGTTTGTCTGAAAATTTTAAGTATAGATGGATGCTGGGATTTGTTTTGGCTTGTCAAACACCACCCTTTGCTTTTAAAATTTATTTAGAGAAACGTACATAGAGCAGAAGCGGGGAGAAACTGCTAATGACCGCAATGACAGAGCCATTCGGGTAGCAGTGAAATGGTACAATGAACACTTGAAGAAAATAGAGGATGAGGAAAAGATTCAAGTTATCTTTTTAACAAATGACAGAATTAATAAAGAGAAAGCTCTCGAGGAAGGAATAACTGCTTATACATGTAAGTGAACTATTATATATGTTTAATTTATTGCTCAAATAAACTGAGCAGTCACTTGATACCTAAATCCTATGCATCTCTTGCATAAATATTTATGTGTGTGCTTTTGTAGGTGAGGAGTATATAAAAAGTTTGACAGCTAATCCTGAGCTTGTAGACCGTCTTGCTTGTGTATCTGATGAAGGGGTATGTTTTTATTTTCTTTTTATAAAATAAATTGATCACAAATGGCTTGTAGTACAATATTACTTAACAGTGTGTCAGGATATTGGCATCAGTTTAGAATACAAGGAGTTTGGACTTCATTGCCATTTTGGCAATTTAACTTTTTGACAACTGAAAAGTAAAAAGGAAATATTGTAGCCATTTTCAGTTCTGATTATATGCCTGTTAGTATGTATCTTGTTATCTGTAAAAGGCTGGTTGTTTTAGATAACTGTTGTGAAGATGAGAATAATAACAGAAACAACAAAATGAAAACAAAATATATTGCAAACCATCTTTGTTTTGTGTCTGCTGGAAAATCTAAGTTACTAATCAAAAGCATTTTAATTTGGTTATTAGTTAAGTTGACATAAAAGCAGGCTGCAGCTCATATATGAGCTACATCCTCTTCTATTTCCTTGTGCTTTGTGTTTATCAGAATCAAGACTCATATGTTCATATACAACTGATATAGCTCAACTGAACACTCACCCAAAAATAGGAAAGTTAATTTCATCAGAGTTAGTTTTAACAGAATAGAGCTCTGTGCAAGAGTGGGAAGAAAGAGAGCTCAGGTATTCTCAGCAGTTAACTGTAGGTCATTCAGGTGTAAGCAATTGTCTGATTGGTCCAAATTTTGGTCACAGAAATGTATTTTCATAATGTTTCCTATAGCTTACAGTACATACACTGTGTGCCATACTCTTTACTATGCTAATATTTTCTTTAAGTATCTGTTTAGTCACTATATCCAAATCAACATAAAATTGTGCAGCATGTTTTTAAGTAACTGCAGGAAAGCAAGAAAAGTTCCTAGAATTGCCACAGTTTTATGCTTTTGATGCTTCATTAGAAAAAGTACTGCTTAATAATAGTTTTGTATTGTTGTGCATATTCATATCTAGACACAGTTACAATTAGGGAGTTTGTTAGCTTGAGTGTGTTGTGTTCCAGAGCTCGCTATTGAAATTAACATGAATATAAAATACTGAAAATATCCTCTCCTCTTTTTCTTTTTTTCTTAAAGAAAGAAATAGAAGGTGGAAAAATAATATTCCCAGAGCATATTCCTCTTAGCAAATTGCAGCAAGGAATAAAAACTGGTATTTACCTACAAGGAACTTACAGGGCAAACAGAGAGAATTATCTTGAAGCTACGGTTTGGGTTCATGGAGATGCTGAAGAAAACAAAGAGGTGAGTTTTAATTTTACCTCCATACAGTAAACTTTAACTAGCCTCATAAATTACTTAAAATTAAATTATTTCATGGTGGCATATGTTAAAATGGAGCATATTAGTAATTTTTTACCCTTCTGGTTTTTTTTCTGTTTGTGCTGATGTTTTAATTTTTTATTTGTATGGATATAGACTGCTGAAATGGTGACTGTGCTCTTTTTGAAAAAAAAATAATGTATTTAAAATTACAGTTTGATAAAGTAATTGATAAAACAAAGATGAGTCTTGGTTGTTAATAATTCAATTGACCTCTTAACAGTTTTTAAAATCAATTTGAAATATATGGTGAAAGACAAAGGAAAAAATGTATAGGAGGATTTTCCGGGAAATGAACAGTCATGAGCCCTTAGACCTTGTGGGTTTCTTCTGCTTTATTTCCCCCTTGTATTTTCCCTCCTTGTGAGGGAAGATGGGCTGTTTCCCACCCAGCAGTTAATCCATCTGTCTGCCCACTGGATTCTCAATTGGTGCAGTTGTACAGACACTGTTTCCAAGCAGTGGCAGTTGTCTCCTCCCTTCCTATTTGTGGCAGCCGGAGGTACTTTTCTTGTATCTCTTTTATTCCTCTTTCTCAGTAGTATGTGGAATCCCTTATCCTGCAATAATAGGATTGTCTGACTTAATAAAAAATTTAAAAAAAATCAAAACCAGGGGGAAAACGTATTTCTTATAAAAGCAATTGGAATCTTGAAATAAGATCATCTGTACTGTAAGAAACCTTGGCAGAAGAAAAAAGTGCATCACAACCGTACTTTAAAATGTTCTTTAGAATGTAAAGCCTGTCATACATGTTTACTCTTCTGTTACACTGCTCTAGATTTGGATCTTCTGTTTTCATCATCACGAATATTTGCATTTCCATTTTGTTTTCTAAAAAAAATCCAGATAATTGTACAGGGCCTGAAACATTTAAACCGAGCAATTCATGAAGATATTGTAGCCGTGGAGCTGTTGGCAAAAGATGAATGGGTGGCACCATCCTCAGTGGTCTTGCAGGACGATGGCCAGAATGAAGAGAGCATTGAAAATGAAGAGGAGAAAGAAAACATTGTATGAAAGAAATAATTTTTCTTAACTGTGGTGTTATGAAAGAGATGAAATCTGTGGTACCCTGGCAGTGTTAGGCTTTAGCTTTATATATCCTCTTTAGAAAATGTGAATACAAAAATCATAAAACTTAATTGGAGTTGTACAGTTGTGTTAAATACATGATGGTGAATAAAATGGATCATTTTAAATTAGTCTCTGCTAGAAATTCCCACATTACTTTATTAAGCGTAATGAATCTAAAAGTTACTGAGTGGTAGTCATGTAATAATGTAAATCTGTATTTACTGATATGCCGATTAGGATTTGTTAGAGTAGGTGTTTTATCATGCTGACAGTCACCTTTTATAGGCAATATATACATTTGGAACCTGTTGTAAAATATTTTTGAGTCTTGCAGTCATTCCACATAATGTGCATGCCTGCACATGCATGTATGCCCTGTACAAGAAGATAATTTCTTTAAAATCCACTTATTATCTTTCCACTGAATTTCATAGGAATCTTTTTTAATAATTATGTGGAGAATTTTCAGGCAGTGTAAAAGGACTCCAAAAATTAAAATAATAGATTGTAAAATAACATGGAAAATATTATTTGTTTGGATTTTCTTAATGGAAATCCTTTCAGAAAAATGAAGAATAGCAGAAAAAGGCTGCAGAACGCTGTCTTCTCTCACTGTCTCTGCTAAGTCACATCATATCCTGATGTGATGATTTCTGTCGTGTCACATGCTGAAAATATTAAAAGGCATGCAAAGCACAGGGAGGCACAGGAGGTTCTATTTACAAAGTCATAATGGAATTTATGTCCTTATAATGGATTACAAAATGTTGCTACTAAGTTTTAAGTTACCTGCTGTAGTTGAACACTATTTCAGACAGTTTTGTATTTTTAACCTGTGTTCTACCAGCTGAAGACTTCCATTAACAAGGACATGCTGAGGCCTACGGGAAGAGTAGTGGGCATTATAAAACGAAACTGGCGGCCATATTGTGGGATGCTTTCCAAGTCACAGATCAAAGAGGTGAGGAAATAATCCAGTTACTCTAAGTGCAGGGTTGATTTTTCTTCTGTGTTTGGAAATTAATTGTTTGTTTTTCTGGTTGTCCATAGGCAAGGCGCCATTTGTTTACACCAGCTGATCGCAGAATTCCTCGTATTCGAATAGAAACCAGACAAGCAGATACATTGGAAGGACAAAGAATAATTGTTGCTATTGACGGTTGGCCCAGGAATTCCAGGTATCCTAATGTAAGTTTAGGCATTTTCTTCTGAACTTTTAACTACCTGATTTTTTGTGTTTCTTAGGTAAAATATTTATCTGCAACACTGAGTAACCGCAAACAGTGTTGAGATGAGGTTTGAATTCTTTGAGTGCCATTTCATGGTGCAAATTAAGGAAGTCCCTAAATGATTTAATTTGCACTTACAACCAGCTATGGGGTTATCATACTTAAAAAGTTTACTCATCCAGTTCTGCAGTGAACATATATGTGCTACTTAAGGTGCTTGTATAGATTAACCAGGGGCCTAAGTCTGGGTTCCTAGAGGTGTGAGTCTTTCACTCTGATTTTGCTCATTCACACATACCAATCACTGCTCTAGCAGGTATTTCATAAATGCACCCACTGCAATCAAATTGCCAGTAGGGTAAAAGTAGTTAAAAGTTCAACATAAATAATAGAGACTGTATGAGAAACTGAAGACATTGCCTTCCATTTGTATTGAACAGTAGCCAGGTTGTGAAGCAGAGCATGGGTGTCTCCTGCTAGTTTAGAGAAATGAAGGGAACATGGGATGGATGGAAGAAGCAGTAAGACAAAGACAGCATTACTGCAGAGAAGTGGGGGAGAAGGCAGAGTTAATGTGGTATTAGGGTGTGAGATGTGTGGCACAAGGCAAACGCATAGAGAAATGAATGTTTATTAGTTCTGCTGCTTTTGCAGCAGTGGTTTTCCTTCCTGCATAAATTGTCACGTTTCTAAGTTTTGGAGTCTTAATTGTGTTAGAATTTAGACCCATTCTAAGAAAAGAGTCTGGATGGACTAAGTTCAGATTTACTACATTAAATAAATGTTTAAAATTAAATTTCTCTTAAAGATGAGAAAGTTAACCAAATTAAAAAAGATAGCTTCTACTGTGGTTTAATACAAGAATAACCTAAGGGTTAATGTTCTTAAATACTGACTCTTGGACAAATGGTTTTATTTGATATGTGTGTGTGTTTATGTACCTGTATTATTCCTCAGGGTCATTTTGTAAAGAATTTGGGAAGCGCTGGAGATAAAGAGACAGAGACAGAAGTTCTTCTGCTTGAACATGATGTCCCTCACCAGGCTTTTTCCCAGGCTGTTCTTAGTTTCCTACCAAAAATGCCATGGAGCATTACAGAAGAGGTAATAATTTGTAAATTATTGTAGTAATTACTGTGCCTTCCCCTTCAATGCAAAGTGTGACATTCCTGAATATCCCAGAAATAGACGAGATATGTTGTCCAGGACTGTTCTGTCTTAGTGGGAACTTTTAGCTAGATTTCCTATGGAAACAAGACCTCTTCAAGTTTTTGTATTTGGGCTAAATGCTTATGTTGGGGTTAAGTATTTTAAGATAAAGATGATACTAGTTTTGTAAAAGAACATAAAGATAAAATAAATTTTTTTCCAAAGGAGAGAGATAGCTATTTTGCAAGGATAGAAGGATAGATACTTCCAAAGTGTGCACTTCCTTTCAATTATCTAGACATCTAAGCCTTAGAAAGCTAGACTTCAGAGCAGTCATATCCAAGAGAAGTCATTCAGCTGGACATCAGTCAAAATTTCACTTCAAAAAAATCTCAATTCCTCATCCTGCTAATTCTGAGATTGTGATGAAACTATAGTTGTATTCTGTTACTCTTCCTCATTTTTGTAAAACAAAACAAAAAAAATGGCACTTCATCTTCTGTTTTGTTTTTTCTATCATTGTAGTTTCTGCATATCTGTTTTGATCTTGTCATAAAACAAAAAAACCACCCAAAACAAAATAAAGATTCTGATAATGCTTGGTTGCTGGGGAAAATGTTACATAATGTGCCTTTCTCAAATGATCATTTTTCCTTGGAAAAGGAAGGTGTTCTTGAAAACAACTTCTTGTTTCTTTTAAATTTCAGGATATGAAACACAGGGAGGACTTAAGGCATCTCAGTGTTTGTAGTGTTGATCCTCCTGGTTGTACAGATATTGATGATGCATTACATTGTAGAGAAATAGGAAATGGAAATCTAGAGGTATTGTATCAGTCTAGTAATTTATTTACTTACTTCTTCCTTTCTTTTAAAAACAGTGCTGTAGTGGTAAATGACACATGCGAAGCTGCAGATCTGTTATAAAGAAATTAATGGTGTTTGCACAGCTGCAGGATGGTAATAAAAAAAGGGAGTTGATTTGCATCAGATCAGTGTCAAAAGTGGGAATTTAGTGTCTTCTAAATTCACCCTGCTTTATCCTCATTTGGCATGAGAATTTAATAAAATTTATTTACTGCTTTAGCTAAGTATTACAAACAAGGATATTTACAGCTAGGATAAGGAACAATGAAAAAAGAAAAAACTAAGCTACTGCTGTGATGCCTGTGGGGTTACTATTTTATTTTTAAAAAGGCAGTAAAGAGCTACATGCTTAACACTAGCTCTCTGCTCCCTTATATGTGGTTCAGTCAGATTGTCTTCTTTAGAAATTAATTTGAAATTGTAATAGTAGGGTGTCCCAGACTAGAAAGTCCAGCAAATAGAAAAGCAAAAACAAATTTGCATGAAAGAGGTTATTTGGGCCCTCAAAGAAAAGCTGAATTGGTCATGAATATAAAAATGCCTTTTTTTTTTAATAATTGCTGGAACTGTTCACTTTTTTTAATATCAGTATGATAGGTTTAAACTATTCTTATTACAAAATATGGGAGCTGCTGAAAGGAACTGGGAATGGATATGTTGGTTTGTAAAAATGTGAGAAAGTTTCTACAACTCTGAAAACTGTTTTTATTTCATGAGATGCATAATGTGATGCTTGTTTTTTAGGTTGGTGTACATATTGCAGATGTCAGTCATTTTATTCGCCCAGGAAATGCTTTGGATGAGGAGTCAGTAAAAAGAGGAACAACAGTGTATCTCTGTGAAAAAGTAATTATTTTCTACATCTTCTTGTATGATTAAGTGGTTGGGTTTTCATTGCTTTCCTCTTTTAATTTTTGGGAGTCGAGACATTCTCTCCGAACTAAGGAGAAAAAAAAAGTAGACAATTTGTCTAACAATTTCATTTTCTGTTTTATCTTTTAAAAGCCACTATCTGGACAATATCCCATTCAACTCTGGTTTGAAGCATTATTAGCATGTGGTTCTGAAACTGGAATACTGTTTTTATTCCAGTCTGAAATTGAAGAAATGGCCTGCTTTTGCCTTTTCCATTGGTTTTTATGTTTTTTGTGATTGCTAAATCTCTGAAGGTTCCCCTGAATTGCATTCACTAACACTGTAGATTTATTGTGGTCCTGGTTTACATGGTCCATGATTTACATGGTCCTGGTTATTTCTTCCAGACCATGATTTCTTTTCAGAAATCACTGGTACTAAAAAAAGATGATAACTAAAATAAATCTTGGAATGAATTTTCTTAAAGTAGCTTACTTTTCTTTCAGTAATCTGAGCTTTTTTGGCCAAAGAAAAAATATCTCTAAGCTTTTTTTACAATAAAAATCAGAAAGTTAAAATACTAACTTTTATTCTTTACTTTGCAGAGGATTGATATGGTTCCAGAGCTACTTAGTTCCAACTTGTGCTCTCTGAGATCTAATGTGGACAGGTATATGTTTATGATCCATACTTTGATCCTGGCAAGAAACTACTGTTTATGTGGGGATTTTAGCAGATTTTCCCCTTCTTCTCTCTCTCTTTCATAGGCTTGCATTTTCATGCATATGGGAAATGAACCATAAAGCTGAAATTCTAAAAACCAGATTTACAAAGAGTATTATTAATTCCAAGGTAAGTCATGTGAATATTACTATAATTCTGAACTAAAAAGCTGTACACTGTTGATCATAGTTTTTATAATACAGACTTGATAATAAAGTTTTCTTTCTGATTAATGATTTATATTTTTTTTGAATTAGAAATGGTGCTGAAATACTAAAAATAAAGAAAATGTTTGATTCTTCAGTGTTCTTCTCAGCTTCTAAGGCTGAAGTGTTTATGTGTGCAGTTACTGTGTGTATGATGCATATAGGACGTGGCTGATAAGTACCAGCTAATCAGTTAAATTCAGTGGATTCTGTGGATGTTCAAGATGTTCAATACATTTCTAATAATTAGACTTCCAATATATAAAACACATATGATCAGCAGGAAAAAGCAAAACAAACCCATTGTAAATGCCTGGTATATCTTAATATCTTGCATAGATCTGTCCTCATTTGTCCTTTATTCTTTGTGAATAACAGGCATTTAGGGAGTGACTCTAAAGCTTTGTATTATTGTGAACCAAGTTACAACAGCAAGCTGCATGTTCTGCAAGACAGAACTATTGTTTTTTTAGAGTGTTCAATTATGTATCATGATGTCTTGTTTTTTTACACCTCTTTAAGGCTTCTCTTACATATGCTGAAGCACAGATGAGAATCGATTCAGCAACTATGAATGACGATATTACTACCAGCTTACGTGGACTAAACAAATTAGCAAAAATCCTGAAGAAGAAAAGAATTGATAATGGGTAAGCTATGCAATGTACCTGTTACCTGACTCTTCTTGCTGTCAGAATATATTATGGTTCTGTGTCCATTTTTCTAGTGAAAAACTTGTGAAAGAGAAGTATTTTTCCATTTTGATTTGCATAAGAATGCTTATCCATATTTCCCAAAATATATAAATTTGGGATATTAACTTTCTCTTCACAAGATCAGTCAATATTGATCTCACAGAGTCATAAAAGCACAACTAGAGGGTAGCATTTGAAATTTTAGGAGCTTTTGTGGTGTGTATTCGATGACATTTCCTGTGTATTTGAACATTAACTCCATGATTTTATTTTTAATTTCTGCCAATTTTAAATTATAGTGTCATGATAACTCCAGAGGATGTTACAGGCTTGCAGCTCAGCTGCTCTGTCTGCTTCACTGTAATTTTTTAATACCACTTACTGTGTTGCAGAGCCTTGACACTTGCATCACCAGAAGTTCGTTTCCACATGGACAGTGAAACTCACGATCCTATCGATCTGCAGACTAAGGAGCTTAAGTATGCGTTTTATTTGTTAGGTAATTCTGGGTAGGGATGGAATTAAAGACGTCTTTAAGTTGCAACATTTAGGTAAGGGTGTACAAAGTTCCCGTAACAGCGCAGGGCAGTCATAGAATTAAAGGATGGTTTGAGGTGGAAGGGACCTTGGAAGCCTACCTAGTTCTAGCCGCTCTGCTGTGGGCCCACATACTTCCGACTAGACCAGGTTGCTTAAAACCCCACCCAGCCTGTGCTTGAATGCTTCCAATGATAGAGCGTCCACAACCTCTTTAGTCAAGCTGATCCTCAGTAAGAGAATTCTTCTATTTTACTGCAGTATTTATTTAGCAAGTCTTGAACTGTATGCTTCATATGTGAAATTCGTAGGAAGAAGTCAAGAGGTTTATATGTTGTTTTTTTCAGGCATTTTAATGAGTATTTTTCTTGATTTTAATGTTTTAGAATATTTCAGGATTTTTTTTTCTTCTGACTTAGTATTTGGAGCTTGTAAGCATTGTTTTTAGTCTTAAAATCGCTTGCCTACTTGTATAAATGATCAAAACTAGTAGTTAATGTTATATAACATTCTTAGGATGGTGGAATGTTTCTTCATTAGGCACTCAAAGTAAATGTCTAATGCTTTTCTGACAATACAATAAATTTATCTTGATAGAGAGACAAATTCCATGGTTGAAGAGTTCATGTTGCTTGCCAATATTTCTGTAGCACAAAAAATTTATGATGAGTTCCCAGAGTTTGCCTTGCTCCGGAAACATCCTGCTCCTCCCCCATCAAATTATGACATCCTTGTAAAGGCTGCAAAGTCCAAGGTAAGTTTTTACCATGCTAATTAAGTGAATTAATTATGAAAAACTGTATTCTATCTCTGGTTGGCCACTTACCTAGGAATAGGGGCTGGAAAGCAGTATTTTAAAAGTGTATCTGCTATGCTTTGAAATCCCTGGTATTTGTAGCAGGATAATTGTACCTCTAGGTGAAAGGAAGAATGTTGTGCTTTTTAAAATCTTTCTTAGGTAAAGAAAACATGCCACTCTTCTAAGTCTTACATTGTAGCACTTGTGAGCTGTGAATGTGTCTCCTCAACAAGTCACCTGTGATTTGAAGCAGTTTTTGGCTTTGGATCACATACATTATTGAGATACTTAAAAATTGATCAGTCATATCAAATAACAAGTTTCTCTTAAAGTCAGAAATTAAAAAAATGTGTTTAGAGTTTCCATCTTCTCCATAGATCAGCTAGAGGTTTATTTAGCCTGAAACAAGTCTAATTTAATTGAGTCTGAGCAGAAAAAATTAGTTTTCCAGTTTCAGCATCCTTTATTTAACTTGTAAATTTGAAGTTACTGTGATGTACATTCACATTTCCTTTCCCTTCAGCTCTTTCCCAATCCCCTTTTTTTTTCTTAAGGTCTAGAGAGAAACTTCCAGATTCTCTCAGTGTGACATAAATAGACAAGCCTAAACTTAGCCCATTTAATTTTCCACTGCTGTAAAACTGGAATAATGATAATTATTTAATTTGTGTTCTGAAAATTATTTTTTAAGTACTGTTTTATTTGGAAAGCTGAATCCCTCTGCATAGGTAAACATTCTTTTAAATAAACCAAAGTGGCTTTTTTACCACTTTTGACACAACCATCATAGTTAGGTATTAATATGCTTTATTTATAATTTTTTAATAAAAATGCAGTTATCTTACCATAATACAGGCATCATTTGATCTCTGGATCATACTTTATTGTCAGTGCTGTATGTGACTAAAAGAGCATTCAACCGATCATGTCATGAAATTTACCTTGTGTTTCTGGAAATTAAAAATGCGTTATGTATTTTCGCATTACCTGAATTTTTATCAGCGAGCACTGGCAAACAGGGCAAAAAATGTCATACACAGTACTAGTTTTACATTGCACTTTTCCAAGTATACATGATAATAATTCTGCAGAGGAATTACCATAAAGTCAATTACTTACCTTGTGCTTGGATGAGAATCTTTGTGTGGCATAAACACATGGGGATTTTTTACATTCTTTCTGATTTAATAAAGGGATAGAAAAATCAAACCAAAGGAAATAAAACCTTGTTAATATTGGCATAAAGTATGTTTTAGTTCAGAATAGGTGTCTTTTCTGAATTCTAGGCTACTGACTCAGCATTTCATTTTTTGCATAATACACTAGTAATAATGAGGGTGGGACCTGTGCATGGATGGATTTTGTTGGTTTGCTTTTGTAGTAGTAGTAGCATTCCATCGTGTTATTAGGTGCTGTACCTGTGCCAGTTGTTAAGATTATCCTAGATGTGGCTGTTA
The DNA here is from genome assembly GCF_963513975.1 of Fringilla coelebs. Lineage (NCBI taxonomy): Eukaryota > Metazoa > Chordata > Aves > Passeriformes > Fringillidae > Fringilla > Fringilla coelebs. The sequence goes on from NC_140029.1 coordinate 51,200,078, forward strand.
CATTTCTGCTTATATTCTTAATACTTGCTAGTAATGCTTGACCTTTTTTCTTTTTTTCTCTCCTTTCAGAATTTAGAAATTAAAACAGATTCAGCAAAAGCTTTAGCTGAATCATTAGACAAAGCTGAATCTCCTACATTCCCCTACCTAAACACACTGCTGAGAATTTTGACCACTCGCTGCATGATGCAAGCTGTTTATTTCTGCTCGGGAATGGATAATGATTTTCATCACTATGGTTTAGCCTCACCTATTTATACTCACTTTACCTCACCTATTAGAAGGTACCTGTATTTTAGAAAAGTTTCAGAGAAAATAAATAAGTTATTTATTTGTGAAGAAATGATGGTGTTGTGCATTTAAAAAAAAGGAAGCTTCTATTCAGCATTAGATTTCAGTTAAAACAGCAGTGGCTTATGTAGCAGTCCATCTTCATGTACACTACTAGGTTTACTGTCCAAAACTCCTAGTGTTTAGTAACAAAAAAAAAATACTATAGGAATGTATCTCTAATGCACATATCTGGCATAGAAATGCACTTTGGGGTCAATCGGCAGTAGTCTTAGCCAGAGACTGAGGCGGAGTTTGCTCATTTTTGAGATAGAAACTGTGTTTAAATATTTAGGAGACTGAATTTTCCATATGAAAACACTGGTAACTGGGAACTTGCTATTGGCAGCTGTTGCATGCAATAAAATGATACTTCTTGGAAAAGTATGTTAGTTTTTTCATCTCACCAAGATGTCAGTGAGTTTTGAAGAAAATAACTGTTATTGTGCTCCTTAGAAACATTTAAAGTGAAATCTCTTGGACGTGGATTAAAATAACTATGCATTTTTATGGATAATTTGTAGAATTTCTAGGAGTCCAAATGGTAAATTTTAGTTCTTACCAGATCTATTAAAAAGTTCCTCGCTGAAGTACCAGATGTATTAAAATGGTCCTTGCTGAAATTCTAATAAGTTACATAACAAGAAGTTCAAATGTGATTATGCTTTGCAGATCTATGGCATTGAAATACTATTCTACACTAAATTTGTCTAATTTCATGGGAAAGGGAAGAAGGATTGGCTTAAAATGCCATGGTGAAAGATCATTCTTTAGTCTAAAAATACAACTTTGTTTCTTTCTCTAGCACAATGAAAAATTGATCTTAGCAAATATTATAACAGTGTTCTGGCTCTGCAATGCATCTTTGGTCAGCAGACAGGTGGATTAATAGAGGGAGTTGCCAGCAGATGGTCATTATTACAAAAACTTAAATCTGTAAGATTCACAAAACCCAACGTATGTTCAGAAACTCTTTTATTAATTTTGTAAAACTATGTCTCACTATGTCACTGATGATTTTAACCTCATCTTTGCAGGTATGCTGATATCATAGTGCATCGGCTTTTGGCAGTGGCCATAGGAGCAGACAGTACTTACCCAGAACTCACAGATAAACACAAACTGGCAGAGATGTGTAAAAATCTCAATTACCGACATAAAATGGCACAATATGCACAAAGAGCCTCTGTGGCATTCCATACACAGGTAAGTAGTTCTGAGATGTTATGTTGAACTATGGATACTGCAAGGGCAAAACCAAGCAAGAGTACAGAAATTATAAAGGCTGAGGGATGCTTCTGAGAAAAAGCTTAAAACATTATTTTGCTCATTCTGAAAAACTCGGAATGGCATCTTGAAGATTCTTTTATTTTTGTGCTTTTATAAATATGACTGCTTAATTCTACAGTAATGTTATGAGGTTTATGAGATTTTTTCAAACCTGCTTTCAGGATATGCTGCGTAATTATCACTAAGTATAGATGTATATTTGAATGTTTTATTTTTCTGAGATAGTATATTTGTAATTCAGAAGGAATGTTCTAGTGGGTTTTTTTCTTATTTGTGTGTTCTGGTTTTGTTACAGCTCTTCTTCAAAACCAAGGGAGTAGTAAATGAAGATGCATATATATTATTCGTAAGAAAAAATGCAGTTGTGGTTCTGATTCCCAAGTATGGGTTAGAAGGAACAGTCTTCTTTGAAGAAAAAGATAAACCAACACCAAAACTGGAGTACAACAGTGAGGTACGTTCTTACTATTATTCTTAAGGTTTGTTCTTAAACGCCTTTATTTTTTGATTTGGTAAGCAAGCAGAATGACTAAACTCTATTCTAGTTTGGATATAGAAGGGTAAGAGAGGCTTTTCTAAATGCAAGTTCATTAATCTCTAGTAGTCACGAATGCCACTTTAGTCTTTGTAAGTCTAAATAAGTAGGTTCTGACAGGAATTTGTTTCTGTAACAGATAGTACTGACATCTAATTATCTGATTAGTTACTGCAGAAAATGCATGTATCACATATTACAAGACTGAATATTCACTATAGTAGTTTTTGGTTTATTTTATTTACATGTAACAGTGCTATTTTTATACAAAGGTATTTATTTGCATAAAAACATAAGCTGTTGCAAATAGTGAGTATTTATACAAAATCTGAACTTTCAGGTGCCATCACTTACCGTGGAAGACACAACCTTACGTGTATTTGATAAAGTTAAAGTGAACATTATGTTAGATGATTCCAACATCCAACATCAGAAAATGCGGATGGTCTTGGTAGAACCCAAGGTAAGACACAAAATTCTTAGAACACTATTATCCTTTAGTAATGTTAAAAAATCATAGTGGTAAAATTGAAATTTAACCCGGAAGAAAAAACATAATTTAGCTAAATTAAACTTCTGTTCTGGGCCCATCAGGATAATTCCACTGTTGGGAATGATGATGATTTTCTGCAGTAATGTGTTGCATTTCACAGTTCTGTAATCAAATGCCCCTCTGAAGATCTGCCAAAATTCAATAGGATGTTCTCTTTACTCCGGTGAACTACGATGTAACTGTGCTGGGTGGCTCAGCTCTGTATAATTGCTGGGTGTCAATGGCAGTTCTGTCTTATAACTCCCACAATATAAAAGTTCTCTCTTGATAACATTGATAACATCTCTTGATAACTGTAGTGTCCTAATAACCGTCTCTTGTCTCAAAACTTTTCAGTTCCAGCTTCTTTGTGCATTTGGGACACAGGGAGTTTCACTTGCTCTCACACTTTAGGCCTAATAAGTATTTTGCATGAGTAAGGTACATGTAACTTCCTTGGCAAACAGATGGTTGCATCAATTTAGTATCCCTTATCACAGAGGAAAAAGAGAACCCAAAGTAAGCAAGATCTTCTTTCTGCTTATACAGTCAAACATGATTACTTTTTATCCTTGAGAAATCACGTAAATATATCATGTTCCAAACACATGTAAACATATTCTGATCTTCAAGCTGTTGTATGAACTTGAACCATAGGATGGTTTGGGTCACAAGGACCTTTAACAATCATCTAGTTCCAATTCCCCTGCCATAGGCAGAGACCTTTCATGACATTAGGTTGCTCAAAACCCCATCCAACTAGCCTTGAACACTTCCAGGGATGGAGCATCCACATCTTCTCTGCGAAACCTGTTCCAGTGCCTCATCACTCAGAATAAATCATTTTTTCCTAAAACCTAAACTAAAGCAACCCACTCTTTCAAGTGTGGGCAGGGGGAAGCAATTCCCCCCTTTCCTGTCACTCGATGATACCCTTGTGAAAAGTGCCTTTTCAGCCTTCTTGTAGGCTCCCCTTTCAGGTCCTGGAAGGCTGCTCAAAGGTCTCCATAGACTCTCTTCTCCAGGCTGAACAATCCCAACTATCAGCCTTTCCTCACAGGAGAGCTGCTTCATTCAGCCCTCTGATCATTTTTGTGGCCCTCCTGTGGACTTGCTCCAACAGGTCCATGTCTTTCCTCTGCTGGGACCCCAGGGCTGCTTGCAGCACTGCAGGTGGGGTCAGAATCCCCTCCCTGTCCCTGCTGCCCACGCTGCTTTGGATGTGACCCAGGACACATTTGGCTCTCTGGGCTGTGAGTGCACATCGCTAGGTCATGTTCAGCCTCTCATCTACCAGCAGCCCCAAGTGCTTCCCAGCAGGGCTGCTCTGATCTGTCCATCCCTCAGCCTGGGTTGAGGTGAATCCCTGTCATTTCAAAAAGGGGGACTAGACAATAAAAAATGTGGCAGAGAGGAGCCCATGTGTTCTGTTGTGCATTCACATACATGCTAAGCTGCCCTCTGCTTGTGCTCACCAACTCTGGCTTGTCAAGAGCTTCTGTTGAGGCCATGACTCCAGTCTGAGGGACACTTTGAAAACAGACACAAAGTAAGGCTAATGCAAGCTGATGGTTGGGGTGCTAACAACCTGTTGGCTTTGTCAGGAGGGCTGCTGTTGCTTCTCTTTGCCTTTTTCAGCTTTTATTTCAGGTGAGTGTTCTACCTATGATTGTTCTAAGATGATAGACCCGCTTTTAGACAGTTATCTAAATCAGAAGTTTCTGATGTTGACAGTATTTGTAAAAGGTCTGTAGAAGGAAAGTCAGATTTTACTAGGATAGCAAAAATTGAATAAAAATGTTCTGATTTCTGTTTTTTTCTTACTGTAGATATTAGGAAATGATACGCGTGCAAGTCTCTCTGCAGAGGCAAGCAGCAAGGACGAACCAGAGAAAAAGAAAAAGAAGTTACAAAAATAGCTGGATGTAAAAGTTAAAAAGAAATCACAAGTACTTGCATTTACGTATTTTTCCCTATGGGCAAAAAAATGCTAGAAGCAGGTTTTGTTTACTTTTTAAATACACATTTTAATAATCTGTAAAGAATTTTTTTAAAGCTACTTTTTTATGACGATGAATGTAGAACAAATTTTAAAATCATGTATATCTACACCTTTGTCCAGTGGGTGAAAATAAATATTTCTGCAAAGTCAAGAAATGATTGTAGACTTTCTTGTTAATAGCCTTAAGGAAGGTTTGAGAGTTTGATGGAAGTCAGCACTTCTGAATCAGATAGAAGTGCTGATAGAAGTCAGCACTTCTGAGGTGCATTCTCTTTAGCACCTCAGAACTGAAAGAAGTAAGTGAACAACATAGGTATTAAAGAAATGTCTTTATTCTGTTTCACTACACAATTTACAATTAGACATGTTAAAGGACTCTCGTTAAAACTACTTATATTAATTTAATGTAAACAATGACAGTTTTGTGCAATGTGTGCCAACCAATGCATTAAGAACAATTACAGAAACAGAATGGTCAAGTGATTTCCATGGTAATTTGCACAGCAGGTTTCTTCTACAAATCAGTTGTACAAACATAATTAAAAAATAGGCATGTTTCCATAAAATAAATATTTCCTACCTAACTGAAGACTACAAAACAGGACAAAAAATACAGGCAATCCGGGTGGGAGCATCCTTAATCACTTCTTACATTCATCCATTTCTGTTCTTACTCTTTTTTTAGCTGTAAGAAAATACTAATACAGGATAAAATTAAATACTTTAGGGATTGCTTTTTTACTTGTGAATACTTCAAAAGCCTCCGATCATTTAACATGTTGTGAAAATAATTAAAAAATTTCATTAAAAAGTAAAACCAAATCTTAAATTATACATGTAACTCAGAAAAAGTCAGAAACACATCATAATTTGGGCTACCCTTCTTAATGTTCATTAAATTTACATTACTATTTTAGTAATCACCATTGCAAAAATAAATCCTTTGTATAGTCCTTTCAACGGACTGTTGTTAGAATTATCATGAGAAACAGAAATGACACAAGGTCATACATAACTTTAAAAACTCAGACAAGGTATATCTTGCTTTTGAGTGACAAAACTCAGAAACTAAAGCTAAGAATATTTTTAAGGCCCTCTTCTCTAAAATTTGTTTTCCAGAAGTCTGAGTTCATCTCCTACTTTTAACAAAATTCATTCCTTAACAGTTATCAATTCAGTGTATTTCCAGCTTCTAGTAGAGCACTGTGTGAAGACAATGAAACAGCTAATATAGGATACTAGATTCCATTACCGTCAATCCCACGTGCATTACAGAAATAGTGATTAAATACTTCTGTATTTCTACAGAAGTAAAAATAATACACATCATGTTTGCTCATTAGATTTCTCTGGAGAGATGGAATGTAAGAAAATAGTGCAGAAGGTAGTCTCACACCTGAAGAGTTGCCGCAGAACCAATTACTAAAGATTAGAAACAGGCCCAGATCTTAACAAGCCATACCTGTATCCAATTAAGAGCAAGTGCTACAAAAGAGTAGGTTGGCTAGCTGAATAGAGAGATGGCGTTTGTTAGCTGGCTGTGAAGAGAGATGGATTTGTTGGCTGTGAAGAAGAGGAGTCAGATGACTGCTGCAAGGACCAGGGACAGGCAGCGCACAGAGGAGCTGCATAGCGAAGGAACTTCAAGGAGGTACAAGGCCCTGGAGATATGAAATCCCTTGCACTATAATGACGCTAGAATTCGTGCTAAGATGACAGATTTCTAAAGTAAATTTTTTTATATTTATTTTTGCAATGTGAGAACTACAATCAAGTGATGTGGACAGACGTTTCCCTTTTTCTTAAATATACTTTTTAGAAAGCCTTCACTAGGAAATTATTAATGGAAGTATTTCAAGAGATTCTGTTCACACCTCCCCTTTTGAGATTTTTTTTTAAATGCTGTCTTGCTTTCAAATTTAGATCTGACCAATACGACCAGTAGGTTTCAGGCCTAGTGTGCCAACAGCTGCTCATCAGCCACCGTCTGTCACTTTGGTAAAAGCTTTTCTGTGGGTTGTGGAATAGAACAGAAAACAGAACATCCAGTATCCTGGGACATCCGTGCTATGAAAAGAGATTATGACTGCTTCACCTGGAACACTTCTTAGAATGGACTTCTCCTTTTCATTAGTTGAATGAAGTTTACCAGAGCTCTACATAAACAGAGCTCAGAAATATCAGTGGATCCCTTATCTCTTCTTTCCCTCTTGGTCACCAGGGCCACAAGATTAGCCAATGGATTTTTTCCCCCTATTCACATTTATAAATTCCAGAAGGTTCTTTTAAACAAATACAAGCAAATTCAACTAAATCTGATTTGATTACACAAAGGGAGTTCTGGGCTTCTGACGACCCCCCCCCCCCCCCCCCCCGCCTTCAATCCATCATTTTGATTAACTGATGGTTTTCTTGAAAGGATCAAAGGTTTGCTTGTATTAATACTTTTGGCAATAAATGGCATGCTAAAGTTAAAATAATCCTTAATTTTTTTTTAAGGATTTATCTAAGTAGTTTGGTAATTTCTGTAAGCAACATAATAATACTAGGAATTAAGAAAGGCTGCACCATTTTCTTAGTGATAGTACTGAGACCAATGAATCTTATTGCACCTTCTTAGGTTCGTTCCAAAGAGTACCAGAGCATCAATTTGGACAGTTATTCTGACACTGGTAGTGTCAGGTGATCAACTCCAAGTTTAGTACTAAAACAATTACCAAAGCCACAACACTAGCTTTTAATTTTCAGGTAACCAGTAATACATACTACTTAAACCTAACTAACATCACAGATTTATGTCAAACCAAGGAAAAAGCTGTTAAGAGAATTATTAAACAACTTCTTTTGACATAAACCTCATTTTATATTTCTAAGAGAACTAAACTTGGCATTTGTTCTCATCACACCCCAGCAGTTCACTTCTGTCCAGTGACTTACTCTTGGTACTAGTGGTAGTATTTATGAAGCCACACAATATATCTGGTTGGAAAAAAGCAATCCAAAACCAGATTAATACCCCTTCCACTTTTTCTTTCCCACAAAGACCAATGTCCCTCATGCCTTTAGGAGGGACAAATCTTAAAATGTAAGTGAATTTGCAGTTATACTTGTTCCTATGCAAGTTATCCTAGGCTGCTCATGGAATCCACCCTAGTCACAGAAGGAATACAATTCTGTGGAAGGGGCTGACAGTGGGCCTGTCAGCTAAAGGAGCGAGAAGAAGCAAGAAAAGGCTCTCTCCAAGGCCGTCACCAAGGAGACCAAGAGAATTGAGGAATTGAAGAAAGATAAGACCTTTGCAGCTGGATGAAGTATTTTTAGAAAGTTAGTTAAGTCACCATAAGTTACATCAATAGAATTATGTTGATTTGTTGTGACTGATAGTTCAGGTAGAAGAAGCATAAACAACTGGAAAGTGTATAAAAGATCAGCCATGTTCAAAAATAGAGTTGCCAACTGAGACTGCTTGTGGTCTCTGCTTTGTGTCGTGACCGCCTCGACAGCGACATCTGGTGATCGCTGGCGTGATATAACACCCTCAAGAACATCCTCGGCTTGGACCCAGACGGGGTCCCAGCAATTGGCAACCGTGACCCACTGGGACGCAGTGGGGGAGGCAGCGTTGGTGCAGCTGAGAGTGGCCGGTGGAAGTCACAAGGAGGTCCGAACCTGATTTTCTCCTATCAAGACACCTGGAAGTAGGTGAGCCACCAACTAGTAATAATGGGACGTAATTTGTCTAAAGAGGAAGAAAATGTTTTGGCTACATGGAAAGGCTTGTTAAGAAATAAGGGAATTAATACTTCTGACTATGCCCTTCGTAGCATATTGCTGTGGGCTAAATCACAGGATTTTGGCACTGATCCTGACACAACATTTAGTGTTAAAGCATGGAAAAGAGTCGGGGGCAGACTGTGGGAAGTCATCCGAGCGGGAGATAAAACTGTTGTCGATCTAGTGGTGACTTGAGGGTCGCTCTTTGAGGCATTGAAAGAATGGAAAACAGAACGATGACAAGCAGAGTGGGGCGCGGACAAAGAGTCCGGGCTGATAACAGAAACTGACGGGGGGGATGAGGCAGAGGGGGCCTCTGATGGGGAACTGTGTGAAAGTCTGGGTGCCATGCAAGTTACCAGGCAGGCTACCAAAGCTTCTGGGAAAGCTGCCAGAGTTTCTGGAGAGGCTGCCAAAGCTTCTGGGAAAGCTGCCAAAACTTCTGGGCAACCTGCCATAGTGGCTCCTTATCAGACCCCTAAACCTCCTTATCTCACACCTGCGCAGCAGCTCGCGATGATGCCTGTATATACCACACCATTACGCCAGTTAGCTGAAATGTCTTTAACAGAGAAAGAAACCCATCTGCCCCCCCGCTTCCCTCTGCTCCAGTCCAGCCATCTGCCCCCTCGCTTCTCTCTGAGCTGCTTGAACAACCTGCAAAGTCGTATCCTCCCTAACCTGACAGTGACAGCAACAGCGAATCAAGTGATGAGTCGCCCGCAGTAACACCTGAGTTGGGGCCTGTCAGTTTACCTTCTAGTAGCTCTAGCCCTACTGCCCCATGGACTTTGCCCCCATGTCAAGTAACTGTGCTTCCTCGACATCCTCAGGAGTTTTAGGAATTTGTTAGAAGGAAAGCAGTTAAAGAAAAGAATTGGGACGTCATAGAAAAATTAGGTGCTGCAAGAGTACCTCAGGAGAACAGTGCCAATGCAAATGTTGCTTGCGATAACCCTATGGCTTTTCCAGTTTTTAAAGCAGCTCCTGGAACAGGACAGGATGACAGTCATCACATCTTTGCCTGGAGGGTTGTGCAAGATCTCCAGTCGAAAGTGGCTCAGTACGGTACTAATTCTTCAGAGGTAATGCAATTAGTACGTGTAATTAATGCAGATCTGCTTGCACCTTATGACATCATGCATCTTGCAACCATCTTATTCTAGTCAGTACAATACGGTGTATTCCAAGACACCTGGAGGCGAGTGGCTGAGCGCACGGCTTTAACAAATATGCAGTTGCCTCAGCACGACCCTCGTCATGCTGTTGGTGTTGATGCTTTACTGGGCACTGGGCCTTTTGCTAGCCCGGATTTACAGGCAAGGTGGGATCCTTCAATTTTGGCACAAGCTCAGCAAATTGGCATGAATGCTTTAATCAAAACAATGGAAATGGCAGCTCCAAAACAGAGATATGTTACTATTCAACAAGGTACAAGAGAACCATTTTTGCAATTTGTAGAAAAGCTTGCTGCAGCTATTGAGAAACAGGTAGATGATGAAACTTTGCAACACAAATTGCGTATCCAATTGATTAAAGAAAATGCAAACCCAGACTGCAGAAAAATTATCGACACCTTACCTGGGGAACCCACATTGCCTGAAATGGTTACTGCTTGCTCAAAAGTTGGTTCAGTCAAGCATAAAATGGCAGCTCTTGCTGCAGTTCTAAGACCTTCAGCAAAATGCTATAATTGTGGTCAACAAGGGCATGTAACGTCAGAGTGTACTGCCTGGAAAACGACATCTAAGCCAAGTGCAAGCAGTGCTATTGTATGCAATTGCTGTGCTAAATTTGGGCATTATGCTAAACAATGCAGGAGTAAATATCACGCAAATGGTCAGCTATTGCCGGGAAACCCAAAGAAGAGCGCGAAGGGGCGCATGGGGAAACAAATACCACAACAGCAAATATGAGCGTTCCCAGCATTACAAAGCTACCCATTTGCGAACAATACTCAGGGGCAACAAGTGGGTCCGCAGGGATTGATACACCCACCGCCGAAACAGTAACCATTCTAACCAAAGAAATATGTAAAGTGCCCCTTGAGAGAGCTTTGTAGACATTTGGCTAGCTGAGAGAGGGCACATAGACACAATACCATTAACAAACTGAGAAGGACACAGGCCTGAGAGTCAGCAGTCAGTGTCCAATGACAAAACTGGGCCATAATAACCTTGCTGCAACATGAGGATGTAGGAGGGTAGTGCCTTGCCAGAATAGGAAGAATAGTTTCAATAGTTGCAATGAAAAACCTAAAAGAATGTAGAAGTAGGTATAAATGGATGATAAGTAAACCAACCAATCCTGAGCTCAGCTTTGCATTATGTATGAACTTCATTAAATCTAATATAAATGTATGTGACTACTGATCAATAAACGAGATCTGCTGATCACCCATATTGGAGTGCCACTTTTCTCCCACCGATCCTACAAAAATGGCGATCCTATAAGTAACCATTCTAACCAAAGAAATATGTAAAGTGCCCCTTGATGCCTATGGTCCGATAGGATGGGGACTGAGTGCGTTTTTTGTTTATTTTGAAAGACCATGAAATACCATGTGGAATACTGTGTCAGTGGAGTGATAATTGGGAAGATCAACTGCATATTCTGGAATGGATATTTTTATCTTTCAGATCTCGGAAAACAGCTCCAGGACTTTATGAGCTTTTTGCAGATATTATCATCAAAGGCCGCAGGCGTTGTCACGAGATTTTGGGACAGGACCCTGTGACCATTGTAATACCTGTACAACAGTGGTATTTTGAATGGTGCTTTCAAAATAATCATGAGTTGCAATCTGCCTTATCTTGTTTTACATGCCAAATAAAATACCATTTGCCTTCTCATCCTGTTCTAAAACTGGCCAAAGAGATTCCTTTTGAAGGGAAACAAATTTGTTCTCCTGTTCCAGTGGAAGGTATGGCAGTTTTTACAGATGGATCCGGGAAAACTGGAAAAGCAGCTGTGGCTTGGAAAAAGGATGATCACTGGGAATATGAGACAATGATTCAGCAGGGATCTCCTCAACTGGCTGAACTTTGTGCTGTTCTTTTGGCTTTCACTTTATTTCCTGGTTCTGTAAATATAGTTACTGATTCCATTTATGTTGCCAATTTGGTTAAGCATCTAGATCAAGCAGTTTTGTATAATATTCAAGAGAAACCACTGTTTAGTAGTTGTGGACAGTTATTGGTGCTCGAAAACATCCTTCATCATGCACAGTTGCAGCCATACATCATTACCTGGATTTTTTGTTGAAGGCAATGCCTATGTAGATTCTTTAGTAGCTGCTGCTTCAATCAAAACTGTACCTAATGTATTGCAGAAGGAAATTTTGTCACATCAATTTTTTCATCAGAGTGCTCAAGCTTTACAGCAGCAATTTAAATTGTCTCCCGGTGAAGCAAAATCAATTCTTTCTTCTTGTCCTGACTGTCACATGACTCATGTCACTCAGTATTATGGTACCAACCCTAGGGGTCTTTCTGCTTTAGAGGAATGGCAAACTGATGTTACAAAAATGCCAGAATTTGGTCGCTTTGAATATGTTCATGTCACAGTTGATACCTTTTCTCATGCAATGGTTGCTTCAGCATTCACAGGAGAAAAAACTTGTGATGCGATTCATCATTTTTATCATGCCTTTTCTATCTTAGGTGTTCCATGTCATGTAAAAACAGATAATGGCCCAGCATATGCTTCGCAGAAAATGCAAGCATTCTTTCGTGCTTGGGGCATTGAGCATTCAACAGGTGTTCCACATGTCCCCACGGGCCAAGCAATCATTGAAAGAGCTCACGGTCTTCCTAAACGTCAGGTTCAAAAACAAAGAGGGGGAATGCAACAGGAGTCACCTCAAATAAGATTGGATAAAGCTGTTTATGTGTTAAACTTTTTGCGTCCCCTACCTGACTCACAGTTATCTCCAATCTTTTACCATTTTTCCTCTTTGCATTCTAAGCAACCAGATTTTCATAGAAATGTTAAAGTATGGGTCAAGGACTTAATTACAGGTATGTGGTCTGGTCCAGTGGAACTAATAACCTGGGGGAGGGGTTATGCTTGTGTTTTAACAGATAATGGTCCCCGATGGGTTCCTGCTCGCTGTGTAAAACCCTATCTGGAGCACGCAGGAAGGGACAGGATGGATGATTCCGCAGTTAAAGCGAAACATGCGGATGACACTGGCTAAGACCATATATCAGGACATGTATTTCATCAGTCTTAAGAATAAAGTAAAGAAATTTATAAATGGGTGACGAACAGGAATGATTGTATTAAGAATGGGAATGTTAATTTTGTTGATGGTTGTGATTGTGGTTTTGTGTTTCCCCTGTCGGCTTGGATTTTTGCAAAGGGCCCTGCAAAAATCCATAGCAGCTGTATTTACAGTTCAAAAACAAAAAGGGGGAATTGTGGAAGGGGCTGACAGCGGGCCTGTCAGCTAAAGGAGCGAGAAGAAGCAAGAAAAGGCTGATAAGGAGCTCTCTCAAAGGCTGTCACCAAGGAGACCAAGAGAAGTGAGGAACTGAAAAAAGATAAGACCTTTGCAGCTGGACAAAGTATTTTTAGAAAGTTAGTTAAATCACCATAAGTTACACCAATAGAATTATGTTGATTTGTTGTGACCAATAGTTCAGGTAGAAGAAGCATAAACAACTGGAAAGTGTATAAAAGATCAGCCATGTTCAAAAATAAAGAGTTGCCAACTGAGACTGCTTGTGGTCTCTACTTTGTGTCGTGACTGCCTTGACAGCGACACAATTCTGAAAATAAACCTGTTGTTTCTCTGTACCAAATCTAGACACTTTAATTTTCAAAAAGGATCACTTAATGACACTAATAAATTTCTTAATAAGACCTGAAAAATCCCACATTATTTAAAAACTCCCTTAAATATATATCAAACAGTTTATTACATTTGCATTAGAAAAGCAAAATAGTATATATAATCCAGGTAATTGAGGTCATACGTATAAAAATTTATTAGACACCACAGATTAAGTTCTCTATCAGAAAACTACATACCACTTTTGTGAAATCCCCGAACTTGATTTTCATTTTTATGTTTCCAAGCATGAATGTTGCAAGTCGCATTTTGACTAAATACTGTGCTATGTGTTTTGGCTTTTTGAAAACAGGATTGCTTTTCTGGAGAGTTTGTTCTCAGCAATTGATGGTCCTTATGGTTTAAAACAGAACAGTCCTAGGTGAATAAGAAAAAATTAGTTTAAAAACAATTTTAACAGAAATGCTCCAAAAGAAACAAGATCCAAGATTACTACCTAAAAACTTCAAGTATAGTAAATACTTAAGTACCAACTCTACCCTTCTGAAATGAGAAAAAAATGAAGTAACACATTTTCTCTACATAGGTATTTAAAACATGCTGTCTGCAAGAACTACCTCATTTCAAGGGCTCACATGAATGTCTGAATGAGCCCGACTTGAATCTTTCAGCCAGCAATGTCTGGGCTTTTTTCTTTTCATTCCCTGGGGTTCTCAGCTGTAAGATCTGAATGAAGCACTTAATGCCTTCACACTTTACTCCTAATCTAAAGAGCCAAATTTGGCTTAGTCAGGATCCAGAAGTTCAAGGACTAACAGTGGGAAAAGGCAGCTGTGTGGCATTGGCAAGTCCCTCTAGGTGGGTTGATACCAGACAAGTGATTCTGGCAGGTACATGCACACATAAAATCCTTGTCCAACAGAGTGACAAGGGCAGGAAATTAGATGAGTATTTTTAGAAGTTAATGACAAAATATCTATTGTTCTTGTAAGGGCAGTTTAAAATTTGATATCAGTGGTCTGTAAGACACCAACAGTCAGCACTTCCTCTTGGCAGAGAAGTGGCTTTTAGCATGTCACATTCAGAAGTGAAGTCAGGGCTGAATGGGTTTACTTGAGGTTTTTTTATAATCTGGTACTAATGGTCAGTACTGTCTCCCCCTGAAGGACTTTCAAGACATAGCAGACCATAGACTACTAAGTTTGTAGCATCATGTGACCATAATTACTGAGAGGAGATGATCTTTGCTCTCTTCTCCAAAGAAACTAGCCTTGCTTCCAAGTCTCTGGAAGAAGTAGAACTCTTTCCCATCAGTCACAAGATTAAGGGGTTGAGAGCTTTGCTAGATATGTATTATCATTTGTAATGTGTGCTTCAGATAGGTCCTCAAAGGGCTTGTAAAAAGACTGTACCCATGCAGAAAGTTCCCCACCAAGTCAGCATGCCAGGTATGCTCTAGGACGCAACACTAAGTTTATAAAAATTAGCAGCAGTTAGTTTTTCTCCAGAAACATCCTTCTCCACAGGCACATGTTTAAAACTTAGCAATAAATGAAGCAACAAGAACAAAAGAAACAAAAATTATAGACTACAATAGTCATGAACAGCCTCACTACTACTATTCATGCATGTATACCTCAGTTTCCTCCAAAACAGCCTTTGCTTTTATCATAAAACATTAATTTTTTTTTCCAGTTTAAGATATTTGTCCTGCAGTTATTCAATATAGTCTCTGAACCGACACTACATTACCATCTTTATTATCATCTGACAGTCTCTCCTCTCAGGCTCCCTGAAACCAAATACAATAGGGAATGGATGCTTTAGATGGGAAGCCTATCACATTTTAACCACAACTCCTACCTTTGCTCTAAGCAGCTGAGATTTATTCTGAAACACAACAGTGTTCACATCATTTTCTCTGCAACTGTTTTCAGCCCCTGCAGTATCCATAATGCTGTTTCCACAAGTCTGTGTATTGTAACCACTGTCCACCTGAAACCAAAAAGCAGGGCTTGAAAAGTGTACTGTCATTTAACACAAATAAATCCCTCAGATACCTGGTATGATTTGCATTTGATTAACAGAACTTAATCCAACAAACCAACTACGACTAGTTAATAACAAAAGCAAATTGTGAACATGTCTGTTAGCATTAGTTTGGATCAAGTTAAATATACTAATGTACATAGCAACATAAATATAATTGCTATGCTAACTCCACCAAAAAAGGGGACGAAGGGAAGGGAAAAAAGTCATGATACCGCCTGGATGCCATATCCAATAAGAGAAAATAACAATTTCTTCCAGATTAGTGTACGTATTCCAAGTTATGTTGAGCTCAGTTTTACAGAGAAACCAGAGAAACCAAAAAACGTATTTTTACCTGAATACCACTGTTGTCACAAGGAATTGCACTGCTTTCTGCAAGAGGTGACATGCACATGCGAGAGCTTTCAATACTGAAAGTAATGCCTGTCATAAAGCTGGTCATTGGTGTATTGCTGCTGCCAATTGCTTCTTTCATCCAAGTGTTTTCCTCTGACTCTTCAGTTGCATCAGCCATGTCTACAGTATTATTTTCCTTTAAGCCTTCTATATCCTGAAATGATGACAACCTTTCATGACAACCTTCTGAGTGATCTGGTGCAACAGACACAGTTGCCACCACGAGATGTGTACCCTGTGCAAAAGTATCACTGTCTTCCTGATGTACCTTTATTCCATTATCCATTTCTGGGAACCGAGCTTCTGCTGCTTCTGCTGGAGAAGTGTTTTCCTTGTCTTCCTCATCCTCATGATTCTCAACTGCAATTGGTATTGTAATGACAGAAGTCTGATACTGGGCAGTTCCTCTACAGGCTCCAAGTCTCATAGGAGAGCAATTTTTAATTGGAGAACAACCATCTATGTCAGGATTTCTTGTACTTGGGGGTGTCATTCTATTTGAGGAAGAAGGAATATCTGGAGAACGAAATGTAAATTTTCTTTGGCCTGAAAAAAAATGAACAAAGTTTAACTTCACCTGACATCTGATAGAAAAACTCATAATTCTCAAGGCCCTGCAGTCCACTGAATAATTTATAGCTAACTACAGAGAATTTCACTACAGAATATTTCACTGACTGTTGCCTCCCAACCCAACCAAACAAGCAAACCCAAAAACCAAACCCATCACCCATGGTACATTTTACCATGGTACATGGTAAAGTCAAGTTTTTATCCCATCAAATCTCTTTTCTATGACATGACTTGCTGTATTGGAGACCTTGTATTTTTAAATGTCATTACGATACAGTATTCAAAGGGAAATGGATGAAGGCTGGCTTAGTGTAGTCCATTAGTGCCTCATTAGTTTTTTCCTAAACGAATGTCAATACACAATCTATAGCATTTAAATTTTTTGGCAGTAATGAAGTTTAGGATCAAACAAGTGAGAAAACACCTGTGCAACCTCCATATATAATGGTGTAAAATACTATTAATCAAAACATGTGTATAAATGTGTATAATCATACCAAACCTGTATAATCATGTATAAATAAGGCATTAAGCCTTACCAGGTATGGACACAGCATGAAAAAGTGACATTTTCTAGAGCAATGAAGACATAAAATGTTTGTGATTTCTTCATTAGTCATTTGATTTCAAATAATCTTCATGATGGCATGATTTGAAAGCTCAAGCTAAACATTCTTTGCCCATTGACATTAAAATGCTTCAGGCTGGCCAAATCAGAATTGTAACCTGACTAAATTCAGGCATGTGGCTTTAAAACCCTCCCAACACTAGATTAAATTAACTCTTTTAACTTTTCTTCATCCTTATTGGGTCTCAGTGCCTTCTGAAATATTTTCCCTAGCTGATCAGTTGCAAGCATATACATTTCATTGTTTCACATATTTCACTGCTGAACAGTAGATGTGTTATACAGGAGACTGCTGGTCTGCCAAGCACAGAAACTCATTTCCAAACAGAAAAGCATTCCAGTAAGAATTTAGGAGTTTTTATAATAAAAAATATATTACTCAAGATAGAGTAATACATATACAATTAAACCATACCTGAGAGTGGTGTTTTTCTTATGTGAAAAGCAATCGGTGAAAAAGCCGGAGAACTATTAGGTGCAGGAGAGCCCTCTGTAAATGGGGGACTGGTTATACTTCCTAGACTATAAGCTCTTGCTCCTCCCTGAATAGGACTTGATGAAAACTGACCCTTCAGAAAAAAGAAGGGGAAAAAAAATTTTAAAAAAATCATCAAACCCAGAGAGCATTGTTTTCATAATGTTAACTGTGGCTAACATGCATATATAAAATTGTTCTAACTCAAATGCTTAATATGGCAGCACTGGGAAGGACTAATCCTTTACAATGACAAGCTCTAGTTTAGCTTAACTATTCCAATTGCAGCTCTTCACCTGGACCTTTTGCCTCCACATAGGGAAAAAAGCAATGGACACAAACTGTCACTTAGTACCAGCTAGGACTATTTTATCCACTACACTTAAGAACTATGAGAAATGTAAATAGGGAATTAATGCTATGTATCTAGTCAAGTGTTTAATCTACATTTCTTACTCATATCACTGCAGATAAAAGTCAGCCACTATTTATATTTTAATATAATCCAATCTACTTAATTCAGCAGTAGATACAAAAGTGTTTCTTTTTAAGAAAAGAGAATGACCTTGCTTAAGATTATCATGCAAATAAAAAAAAACCAAAAAAACCCCCAAACAACAACAACAACAAACCTCCAAAAAACCAACAACAAAACAACAACAATAAAAAACAAACCCAAACCAAAACCCACCCCCTCACCCACACATCAATTCTGGCCCTATAATTATATTGTAGGAATTCTTTACTAGGTTACCTTTTTTTTTAAGCTACACTATCCTAGTGTAGGTAGGTTTTTTCCATGCACTTCAAACCACCACACAGATGAAAATACATCACCTAAACCACTTTAGCTATGTCCACACGCGGATAAGGTTCATCTTGTTTAATTTAAAAAATGGACATTTTGTTCTGTGGTCTAATAAATGTCTATTCATCTGAAAACTCTGGCCAATGGGAAAGAAAAAGGCATATTTAGCACTGCACTTCAAAGACCCACAAGACATTTCTTTCACTATAAACGAGCTTATGAGATTTAAAGGAAATATAATTATATCACATGTTCATATCAATTGTTATTATAGGCAACAATTCATGGATTTAAACAAGACTTTTTCGTAGACACATTTTATGGGGAAAAAAAGGTTTTAACATGCTTTCAGCAAGTCTTTTGTATATTTTAATTCCTACTCCCTTTTCATAACAAAATTAAAACATAATTCCCAATACAAAAGAAGACCAGCATAACAAAATAATTTGAAATAACAAAAAGTCAGTAACATATTCATTCAGGACTTTTGTTCACATATTTTTTTCAGAATTTGAAGAAAAAAGGCCCCAAGTTTTAGTCTAACTCCTACTAGCCCATAAAGTACATCCTACTCAGCCTACAAAACAGTCTACTTACTGAACTAGATGTGTCCAGGGGGCTTCTGCACCGGACTGGAGATAATTCGATAGAACAAAGCACTCCAAGTGGCTGACTACCACATGGACTATGCAAAGAAGGGGACAAACATGCAGATACATTCCCATTCTCTTCTAAAAACAGCTTTCTTCTGAGTGATGAAGAACTCAGATTTTCCTGAGACTGATCTGCGAATTCATCAGTTCTAATATATTCACCTAGAAATGTGGGGGAAAAATTGTTTCCAATATGAATGCAGAAAAAAAAAATTCCATTACAGAGACATATATAAATAAATTAAAACATTTAATCTAATTTACCAACTAATTAATCTGTTTAGGCACCTATCCCAAAGAATTGCTTGTCATCCCGACAAAACGTCACCTCTGTCTACTATGGGTCATTCCACTTCTGCCTATCATCCCTTAATACTAAAGTCTGAATTAAAAAAAAAAAAATATTGGCTCCTATATACTTATTGATCTTTCTCCAGAACTGTATTATTCCTCACATCTGAGATGTCAAACAGGGATTATTTTACTACCCAAGCAAACCTAGACTCTTTCTCACATCTCCCATATGCTTTGATGGTCTTCATGATACATCCGGAGACAAGCCAGATTAGACTTGAAGAAAATACAAGTAGTTAGCTGTTTACAGTAGGAAAGTATAAACTAAAACCCATTAAAATATGCTCAGGTTTACCAGATCATTTTAGATTTTCTTCTCTTGTTCTATTCTAGTTGGATATTCCCTGTAGGAGAAATTTTTCATCAACTCCCAAACTATGTATTGATGGAAGCATTTGTTAAGATACAAAACAAAGGCAAAAAATATGTTTTGCTGGCCCACAGTCATGGTTCTGAATTTCAGCACTGGGATGGGAGCATGCAGCCAAAATGCTCTGAGCTGGCTGTACCCACTGTTCCCACCTATGAGCTGTAAGATCAGGCCCTTCCAGCCCCCTTGCCTGAGAAGGCAGCAGCAATTGCTTGATGCAGCACTTATAATCAGACAGATAATTTGGACTCCTGCCTCCTCACTCTGCAGTCATGGCTTTTCTGCCACCACACAACTTCTAGCACCCACTATGGTTTCAGATACAGTAAAGCCAGTTACAGCTCAGCTTTACTCAAGGCAAGGTTGGGCTTTGAGACTCCTGACTGGCATCTGTACAAACAGCTCTGGTAAGACAAATTACTGCTCTGTTTGTGTGTTTGGGAGAGGCACAGGCTATCTAGAATCATAGAGCAATAGAGCATCCTGAGCTGGAAAGGACACACAGGGATCATTTAAGTCCAACTCCTGGCCCTGCACAGGACCTCCCAAGAGTCACACCATGTCCCTCAGAGCAATGGCCAAATGCTTCTTTAACTCTGTCAGGCTGGTGCGGTGACCACTTCCCGGGGGAGCCTCTTCCAGTGCCCAACCACCCTCTGATTTACAACCTAAACCTCCCCTGATACAACTTCAGGCCATTCCCTCAGGTCCTATCAGTGGTCACCAGAGAAAAAGAGACCACTGCCTGCCCCTTCTCTTCCCCTCTTGAGGAAATTGTAGAAGGCAATGAGGTCTTCACTCAACCATCTGAAGGCAGAACAATTTCCAGTCATGCAGTAATTGTCTATTTAGAATACATAAAACCTTCATCCATACATTTACTTTTTAGTATTTCACAAGACAAACCCAGGCAACAATACAAAACCAAGTTTTCTATTTAGACATTCATAATTTAATTTAGATATTACATGACATACCAAGTATTTTCTCTAAATTAAAATCCACTGGCAAGGACAGCACTGTCTGGCAGGCAGCTGCAACGAATAAAACCAACAAAATTAGCTTACAGTGACCTTTTGCTAAAGCTGTAGAAACAAAAATCACTTTCAAATTGCACTGCAATTGAGGTATTTACATTACAGTTGCAATAAGGAAAAGTATTAATTAAAGTACGATTCTGATTTGACAACACTGCATGCAGCACACTAGGCATAGAGATAAAAACCCAAGAGTTTTAAGAATGCCTCTAAGAGGCTGTTACGTTAACTGAGAAGAGAGGTCTCTGAAGAAAGGAAGTATTCAAAATGAAGTGGCAAAACAATCAAAATACCTTGGGGAAAAACAGTACCTATTTATCTAAAAATATAGAGTTTAAAAGATGTATTAAGATTTCTGATATTTATTTGGCATAGAAAATAATCATGAGTCTCTAACCCAAAACAATTCAGCATATTAAAGGTTTTTCAAAAATGTAATTTACTTGTAAATCTGAAGCTCACATTCACTTTTAAATCCAGAAAAAGTGCAGACACTGCGTTGGAAAAAATGCACTCCACAGTCTACAGGGGACTTATTTTTTTACTTGAAAAAATACAACAGAGTATAATAGAATTAAATTCCTATGAGAAATGGATATTAAAATTAACAGTACCGTACAGTTCAAGAAAAACTACTTCTACAGTAACAGTAACAAACAAATAATTTTCTTTTGAAATTAAATATCCATTAAAAATGGATTATTTTTGTTCAGAGAAAGCCCGTAATTTTAGTCATTGCCTTTTACTCACCATTGTTTTTCCCAGGCTGCAAGCTCAGCTGTCTTCCAATGGGGGAAATGTTATTTACATCTATGGCTGGAAAACATAAAACTTAAATTTAAACATGCACTGCACATAGTTTTGAAATGTAGCAACATTAGGTTAGAATACTTAGTAGCATCAACGTTGCCTAAAACGTTGTCTCTACATGACAGCAATTTAAAACAAACTAGTTCATGCTTAGGTAAACAGGCTGTGTTCAAGTAAAACAGAAATGGAATGATTTCCAGAAAATCATTCTGTCTGGACTGGAAAAACGTGACGATACACTTCAATTTTTTTTTAATGCAGCTGAAGAACACATTAGACTATTTTCTTTCTCCATTCACTTTACCAGATTTCAGATTATGCCTTATGTCCCCTACCCTTAAAGTGACCATATTACAGTGGACAATTATTTAAAAAAACCTATTCCCAAGCTGGACCTCCTTGATAAAAAATTTAACAGCTTAGCCTTTTCCAAATCTTCCCAAAAATCTCCACTTATTTAAGACTTTGATACCAAACAACAGGGCATGCAAACAGTACTTTATAGCTCACATTTTCCATCTTGTAATCAATTTGTTCTGTATTCTGCTGGTTATATATAAAATTCAATAAGACCATTAAGAACAAAATCTAACAGTGGCATAAATTAAGCAAATTTAGAAAACCCACCAGTAGTGGCACTGAGCTAGCAGGATGACAATAGGAATTTATACTACTAGTAAAAGAATACAGAATTTTATTTCCAGTATACTATATTGTGAGGAAAGCATTGGAATAAGAAGAGGTGCAAATATCTGAAGAAAAAAGGGAAGTAGAAGACTTGGCTATTACTGGTATCAACACAGTTGACAGTTACAGATACAAAGTTTTGTGTGCAAATTAAAATGCTTGCAGACAGACTATTAACTGAAAAAAAATTAAGAACAAAGACCAAGAATAACAAAAAGGAAAATTATACAAGACTTTTAATTAATAAATAATTTTTAAACAAAAAAAAGCACTTGACAACAACCGCTGAAAAATCAATCAGTTGTGCCATATTTTATCCCTGGTTCTTAAAATTTAAATTGAGGTTAAAAAAAAAATTATGCTTGATAAATTCTCCAAAAGCTATACTATTTTGGGTGGACACACAAAAGCAACTTACATTTAGTTGAATTAAAATGAGAAACTTGCTTGCCTTCGTTTTCAATCCAAGGAGAAGGAACTATGAGTTTTTTTGTGAAAAACTGGAGTAGAACAGAAACAAACCATCTCAGCACTTTTAAAAACTTTCAACTTAAATTTAGACTACTACCCTGAACAAGAAAAAAAAACAGAACATTGCATTATTTTAGGCCCAAAGAGGTTAAGGAAAAAACAATTTGATTTGAAGACCCCTATGTTCATTAAGACCCATTGTACCTCAGATCCTTCAAGTCTGCAGAGTGAAAAGGACACACAAGTTTCATTTAATAGTAATTACTCATTTAAAAAATTTAATTGTCACTACCATGCTTCTTGCATAGTAGTTTAAAAATAATTAGTTTTAATTTTTCAGTTTGTTAAGCTTTATTTTGACAATTGAGCATTTCACAGAAGTGACAGACACTGCAGTAACAGTAAAAGAGATAAACCAAGGCTTTTTGGCAACATTATTAGTGTCAGTGTATTTGGCTAAACTAGTTAGTGGCAAAACACTTGAGTACTGGCAGTTCAGTCCTTTTTTGTGAATGAGAAACTGTCTACCATCACAGCTGCACTGAGAAACACCCTGATGCTGAGGAGACAAACACTATTACAAAGCTTCAAGAAACACATGGCAAATCCTGTTCTCAAATAAAGGCAAGACTCAAAGCAAATGAAAAAAACTTACCTTGAAACATGCAGCTATGAAAGGTGTAACTTTTATCTGAGACAGGGTTTCAAGCTGTTCAGCTGCATAATCCATTAGGTTTCCTCACAAAGAGGAAATACCCCTTTTAATGCAAATTGTTCAAGTATCTTAGCTGCAGGTCAACTACACAGTTCCTTTACGGAATCATAAAGCATTTTTTGTTTGTAGAGACAGAAAGTGATAGACCTGCCTACCAGAGACTTATTTATTTTTTAATTAAAAATAACATTGAAGATTTCTGTAGTGAATATTTTAAATCCTTCACTTTTCCTTCTTTGTTAGCCAAATGAATAGTGAAAAACAAAATGAAAAATGGATGGGAAAATACAAGCTACCAGAATAAAGTCTTCCATCCAACAAAACAAGCTTTGGAAGAATTAAAAAAAAAAAAAAACCCACACAAATTCACCAATATTTCAAAAAATGCAGTATTGCTCCAAGTGTTACTGTAAACTCTCAAATTCTCAATCATTGTTTCTAACTGGAAGTTAGTAAGAGCTGTATCATAGCCACATTACCACATTATAGCCACTAGCCAAGAAAAACAAAAGAAAAAATCTCTTGTTTTGACCTACATGTGTCTGAAAGAAGAGGGGAAGAAAAGGAGCGTGTGGATTCCAACTACAACTGCAAGGGATGAGGGTGCAAAATTACTTTCTTACTGAAATATAATAGGCTTCTGGGTTTGGAAATCCTGTAAAAGATGTGGATCTTTTCTGTAGACAAATCAATATTTGATAGCATGAAGTTTTATTACCTCATCAATAGCCTTCTGCCTTCGGTCTTCTGTGTCCTTATCAATTCTAAGTAACAAATGAAAAACAACTCAATTATCAAAACCATCACATAAGTAGGAACAGATGTAAAGTCCATATAATGATTTATAGCTGCTCAAGAGGAGCTTTATAAATTAAATTGCACTAAACTGTAAATCTTAAGATGTTTTTACTCTTACATGCAATGATCTCATACATAAATTTAGAAATATAAATGCACTTCTCAATTCAGTTCATTTGAAAAATATTTGTACCATTTAAAAGTAAATAACAGCAAATATTCTGTTTACTCAGCATGTCTGGACAAAAACTCAATCATAACTGATCTTCCAAAATAATTTCATATGAATGTATTTTACTATTAAAATTCACATGAGATTAGACTTGCACTATAAAACCAAGCAGACTAAAAAACTGAGGTGTAAGGAATTAAAGGGCAACTGAAAACACTCCTGGAATTTGCTCTCAAATTCCTGACAAAGCCCACTTTCCCAGCACAGAGTTCTCTGTAGTCCAATACCCAGTACACCACAGCTTTTTCAGTTTCTATCATTTTTCAGTTTCTAACAATGACTATATTTTCTTAGGCAGCTTGTTTTTAAAAAAATATTGTAGTTACTTCATGATGTGTGAGGTTCTATATTTATATTTCCTCTAACGGTCACCTTCAAGCCTGACTTTCACCTTACTACAGTGTAATTTACTGTAAAATTTTTTGAAGCTTATAAATGTTCATCATTTTCTTAGCTGAACCACCTAATACTTTCATTCACAGTTCATATACATGAATTACCCTTGAATAATTTTAGATATCAGTCAGATAACAAGATATTATTAGATACACAAGCACACACAGATGTGACAAATACATAAACTCCCCCAGCTCTCTCTTTTATGCCTCTCAAACTTCAAATATATCAGTGTTTGGACATGCCACCTTCAGTAACATCTAGATGATGCCAAAGTGACAGATCTATGGAGGCTCTTGCAGAGTTACAGTACCAAAAAACAAGCATACAATCACTGTGGATTCACGGATGTGTATGCACTGAAACACGCTAGCATGGACACAGCAAGTCTGTACGTAGTCAAACTAGCCTCTTTCTAGTCACAGCAGATGATTTATTAAAAAAATGAACCACAGTGATTATGAAACATTGGGACAGACTGAAAGGACTCACTGAGACAATGCATGTTTATATCTATATGCCATGTGACACCTCATCGCTGGAATTGTCACCCAAGTCATCTCCATTAAAGTTAGCTTGTCTGAGTAAGGTTCTAGAAACAATGTAATTAACTCCCTAAAAACATTAGGCTTTAAAAGGTATAAAAAAGCAGGAAAGGACAGGAAATATTAAGACCTGGTGAGTCAGATACAGCTGGAGACAGTAATAGTCCTACAGCTTTTATTATTCAAAAAGAGAGATGTAGGTTCAGTCAGACACTAAAAACAGTAAGTTTTTATGACGAGGGTGTTGAAACACAAACAGGTTGCCTGTTTTAGTGTTAAAGCTAAGTTAGCTGCATAAAAACAGATTGTAAGTTACCTGGCACGGCTCAAATACATCGCTTGGCGTCGAATGTCTTCAGAATCTATTTCCACAGGATTTATCAGGGCAAGCTGATCAATAGACCATCTGAATTTTCCAGGTGTCTAAAGAAAGAAACAGGCATCTTAATGCTTGCTGTTCTAAAGAGATAAAAATAAAACCATAGGACAAATCTCAATGGAACAATACAATCGAGCTTCCATATAGTTTCTGTCAGAAACAATCAAAAGTGCTTCTATTTAAATTACTTACTCTAAAAAAAAAGTAAGTCAGTCAGGCTTCTTATCCTGCTGGTAGTAATATTGCAATGATTAATAACATAACATTAAGGGTAATGTTACAGCTGGTATTCACAGAGGTGTCAGTTTCTTCTCAATTTCTACACACAGGTCTACTAAAGATACATAACTTGAGATGAACTTAAATTGCTTCTTCAATCCAAACTGTAGTTCCACAGAAACTCAGTATCCTAACCCAAGTTATCCAAATAATAGAGAAGTCTTCCTTTCAGTTACTCTTTCAAAGAAGACCAGAGCTGCAATGCCCGTACATCCTGCAATGCCTCCCTCATAAATGCCATACACAGGGCACAACAAAATCCAATTCAGAAATAAGAAGCGTCACCCCTTTATTTAACAAAGCACTGTTCAAATGTATTTGGAAAATTATCCACCAGGTGAGTCTTTTTAGATTCATTAGCAGATTCACCTTTACTGCTTATCAGAAAATAATTTCAACTGCAAATCAGTACGTAATTTGCAATGAAAAAAAACCAGTTATAGATGCAAAAAATCATTCACTAGAATACACAAATAACTCACAACATAAGTGCAATTAAGTTTTATTTTCAACCAGCCTACTCAGCATCTAAGTAGAAACTGGTTTTCTGCACTGTAAGTAGGACCACAGTACTACATCCAACAACTAGTCTTTATTTACTTTTAGATAGGTTTTAGCGCTCAATGGCTAATATCTAAAGACAAAATAAATTTAGGCAGGGAGGAAGACTTAAGTGGCAATATTAGGATTTAAAAGCAGCATAGCTCTGTAACGAGAAGAAACTCCAAATGTCACCAAAGTTCTTTAGCTTGGTACATGTCTGGGCCGGCTGTTGTCTGTCTCTGCCCAGACACGGGTGAGATGGGTTCGCTCCTATCGGGCTCCAAAGGACGAGGCTGGACTCTCAGGTTCGGTCTTCAAGGTTGTTTATTATTTCTTATCTACAAAGTTTTCTTTCTGCCCAGCCAGGGTCTGGCCAGGAAGGCAGCCAAAGGCACTCTGACTGCCCACACGGCGGTCGCATCTTTTTATAACAAAAACTACGTAAATCTTATTTACCTTTTGTCTCTAATACTTATCATTTTTATTACCAAGTGTACTTTCACCAAGAACTTATCAAAAAATATCCGCGTCACACAGAAAATGGAAGACATGAGGAAGGAAGGCTCAATTTCCTTCATCTTGTCTCCATAACTCTCTTGTACCAAAATCTTAAAATCTGTGTTTTCCTCTGTAATTATACTATTTCTATACCTTTTAAACCTCAGTGATTCTCATACCCCCATATACAGGTGGTACATCTCTCGAAGGGTCAAAATCAAGCCACCAGGTACTTTTGGCAACATTCTAAGGCTCCCGGGCCCCACAAGGGCTCTCTCAGTAGCTCTGGACACCAGGAGCAATGTGCTGAGTTCCCACAGGTACATATGTTGAAGTACACTAAATAAAATACCCCTTTTAATGCATTTGAAAATATTAGCAGTGCATCTGTACAGTTACACAACTAACGACTAGAACTTACAGAGGAGGATTTCGTTGACTTAAAGATCGAAGGACTGGAAACAATCTGCTCCTGAAGGGTGTAATAATCACTGGGACTTTCAAAAGGATTCAGGATTGGGCCTCGTCCTGGAGTTTCTGGTGTTACCTGCATTTTAGCTTCCTCTGTATCACCCATAACACTAAGCTATACCTGAAAAACAGGGAGAGCAAAATTAAGGAAAACAACGAAATCACACTTTTGACATTTTAGGGCCACCCTGAAGGCTTTAGGCAGAGAGAATTAATAATTTTAAGGAACCAGTAACATTTCAAAAACGAAGTTAGCTATGGGTTGGACCTAACGACATAAAGTTGTTAAATAAGGCTGGTATGAACAACTGCAAACAAAGAGAAACTACGAAAACGAGTTAAGAAAGAACATGAAAAGAGGGATTAAGAAAAGCCGAGCGAACAGCCAAACAAGGGCAAAGCAACAAGCAAAGAGAAAAATCCAAAAACAAACAAAAAACCCCCAACTAAGCACCCGAAGTGACCAAACAGCACCAGCGGCCGGAGCAGCAATAACGCCCCGGGCGGGTTCCGCTCCGCCCGGGCTCTAAAACCGCCCGCCCTCCGCCTCAACGGGCCGGGGGCCGCCCCGGCCCTCGCGGGGCTCGGGCAGGAGGCACCTCCGGGCCCCGGCCGCTCCCGCGCCTCCGGCCGCGAAGGGAACGGGAACCCCGGGGGAAGCGGACCCGCTGAGCCCCTCCTCACACTTCTCCCCGGGACGGTGCCACCGCGCCGAGCCGCTCGCCGCTCTCCTAAGCGCCGCTGCCGAGGAGGCGATGCCGGGAGTGCCGGGTGAGCCGGGAATGGGGAATGCCGAGGATGCGGGCACAGCCACCTGCCGCCGTTACCCAGCCGCCGCCAACCCCGCGCCGCTCCCGCTCCGCCGCGCCGGGCGGCCCTTTAACCAGCCCCGCCTCCTCTGCGGGATCTGACCAATCACGGAGCGCGGTGTGCGCCGTCGGGCCAATGGCAGAGCTGCCCCCCTCTCGAACGGGCCAATCGCCAGCGCCGCCGCCGCACGAATTCAAAGAAAGCCCGCCCCCGCCGCGCTCGCGCTGCGCCGGGCCGTCACGTGGGGCTGGCGGGCCCGGGAGAGCGCGCGGCGTTCCGGTTCCGGGCGCGGCGGGGTCGCCATGGCGAGCAACGCCGCCAGCCTGAACGCCGTGAGGGAGACCATGGACGGTGCGTGACAGCCCCGGGACAGCCACGCGCGGGAGGAGAGGGAGAGGGAACGCCTGGCCCCTCCGTGTGCCGCGCGCACGGAGCCTCTCTTGGGAAGAGGGGCGCGGGTTGCGGCTGCCGAAAGATGCAGCGTGTGGCAGCTTTTGTTTTACTTACTGAAACAGCTCAACCCCCGCCGAGCGAGTGTCTTTGGACCTGACGTGGCTTTTCCTTTTTATGGTTTTGTTTCTTTTTTAAATTTAGCTAGGTACTTAACATAGAATACTAGGTTTTTAAAGTCTCTGTATATATTTATATATGCGTGTGTATACACAAGTATATATTTTCTCTTGTTTCTCGCTGTGTGTAACGGTTGATGTAAATGACGTGACCTGGCTCGGTGCGTCTTGGATTTAAGCCAGGAGTGCTCGGGAGAGGGAGAGGGAGAAGGGGGCGGCCCTGGGCCGGTGTCGGCGGCAGCGCTTGAACTGACCTGAACCCCCCGCTTTGGTTCTTGTTCGCGGCTCGTGTCAGAAAACCAAAGTACACTGCAAAAAAAAAAAAAAAAAAAAAACGCAAACTACAATATAGTGTGAAAGCTTTGAGGGCAGTAGTCAGTGGTGCAGGACTAAAATAGATTCTGATATGGAAAAAAAAAAATAAACCCCCAACTCAGGTACTGTTGTGGGATGGGGAATGTGAGGGAAGGGGGACTGGGAAATACTTTGGAGATTGATTGATAAGCCGTGAGAAATGCGAGCAGATGAGTGAAGTTGGGGTGCTCACTTTCAGCCTGACTGTGAGGACTCAAAGCTGGCACGTTTTGGAGTTGTTTCTCAGTGTAGTGTGAAACTCTGGAATTCCACAAAATGCCTATACCAAAAGCTTAAGTGCAGGGTGAAAAGCAGCCAGGCAGTATGTTGAGGGTTGTTAAACGTGGAGCCTTTCTCTGAAAATGCCCTAATGAGGGAGGGAGTAGAGGCTACGGAGAATGTTCAAGGGATAGTGCTATGTGCTATGAATTTGTTATTTTCTCAGCATTTTCCCTTCTTTCGAAGGTTCAGCTGCTGTTACAAAAGGGTTTTTTAGTACGGACCTTTATGAGTTGAGCTGGTGTAAAAATTAGCATTTCAGCCACTGATCTTCATGCTCTGATCTGCTGCAGGAGTCAAGGCAGGACAGTGGGATCACTATGGCACCTCT
The DNA here is from genome assembly GCF_963513975.1 of Fringilla coelebs. Classification (NCBI taxonomy): domain Eukaryota; kingdom Metazoa; phylum Chordata; class Aves; order Passeriformes; family Fringillidae; genus Fringilla; species Fringilla coelebs. The sequence continues at coordinate 51,229,849 of NC_140029.1, forward strand.
GTGGCTGCCAGGGGGTAAAACCAATTTGTGCAGATAGAGAGTGACTTCTTTGGGAAGGACAAAGAATCTCAGTTCTGGTAACTGTACTTGACTGTACTTCCTCTTTCCACTTCTGCAGGAATAGTTTAGACAGGAGGGACAACAGGCAGCTTTAAAGACAAAGTAAGGCTTTTGAGAGCAGATAAGGGAAGTGCACTAATCTTCAGATTTATGAGCCCAGGCTTCCTGTATAACTATGTATATATTTTATTTAAGATAGACACAGACATTTAGCAGTTGTTGTCTACAAAGTTGTTAAGAGCTCACAATTGTTGTGGAGAAACTCCTACATCTCTCTGCCAAGGATACTGCGTCAACACCTAAAGATTAGAAAGGACTTCATCAGTGTCTGGAGTCCAAAAGCACAGAGTGTTCTTATAGCCTACCTTTTACCTAACTGGCAGGCATGTTAATTGTTGAATTTTTTCAGTTATTTTTTTTACTTTTTCAAAACCTATTATCCAATATTAAATTTCCTGAACTAGGGAAGCATGGTGTTTATGTTAGAAGCTGTAGCTTTTTGCTTATGCTGGAAGGTTAAGCATGAATATTGTTGCAAACAGCAATGGACATCTGCTATGTTCACACTGTAGAAGTGCTGTAGAATCTAAGTGTTGATGAAGAACAATCTTGATCATTGAAATTTCATAGTCTATAGAAACTGAAGTGCTTTCATTTTTTCTATTGCAGTTCTGTTTGAGATTTCAAGAATATTAAACACTGGCTTGGATATGGAGACATTGTCTATTTGTGTGCGGCTTTGTGAACAAGGGATAAATCCAGAAGCCCTGTCTTCTGTTATTAAAGAGCTGCGCAAGGCTACAGAAGCTCTAAAGGTAATGCTCTAGTTTAAAAAGCTTATAAATTTGTTTTTAAGAGTCAGATGCACATGCAACTTTCTATACTTCAGTTTGGAGATTATACTTTGATATGACTAATTTTTAAATTGAGGAAATTAGCTGTTCAATAGAGGAGGCAATGAATCCAACTGTACATGAAACAGGAAATGTTACAAATAACATGATTCGTAGAAATAAAATAGACTAACTCTTCTGAAGAAAAAGGCCACAACCAAAACTCACAAATTTTAATTATAGTCACCATTTGTCCCCTTACCTGCATAATATCACAAATAGATTTATCCTTTAATGAGTATCACCTCATTTCTACAACCTCAGATCCAAGAGTATGAAGCAGTACTTGTAAACAGGTACATGCAGCTTGTTAACATCATCTTAACATATTGCTTTTATCCCCTTGTTGCTTTGAACCTTTCCAAAGACCAGAAAGGGGGGATTTTGTGATGTGTATATATAGGGCTTTTCATAAATGTGTATTTACCTGTTTAACTAGTAGATGGTTAAAGAAAAAAAATCTCACTTGCATTTTAAAAGATTTTCATTCATTACTGTCTACCTAAACATCACAGACAGGATTTTTTACTACTGCATTTTATATTTGGCTATTTTTGACAGGTGAAAGGGGAAAGCTGTATCTTGCGTCTATGCTGGAAGACTGCAGACTTTATTTTTAACTTAACATTTTTCTATGCTCATGCATATTTTGTATTTGTGTCTATGCTTAAATGTGTGCTTACATATGCATTTAACTGTGTATATAAATAATTGAGGGCTGTTTTACTTCTTCCATTGCTTTTATTGGTTTCCCATTCCTGTTGCTCTCCTTTGCCTGTTTGTCCCATAACTGGTATAAAATCTACCACTGTCATTCTTCAACAACTGTGCTTTGTTGACTGTAGTTATTCAGTGATAAAAATGCTAATATTATTAATCAAATAATTGGTAGTGTGATTTATGCAGTAATGATTAGAGTCGTTCTTCTGAGTTTTGTGTCAATAACTAATCTATATGGATGAGATAATAATTACCATAAATTATATGATGTAAACTCCAAAGGTGACTATATTTATGTATTTGAGCCTTTCTTGAAAGTATTAGGGTAAAATGTACAAGATGAAAGCTGCTCAGATACAGGATGTAAGACAAGCGAATAGCAGTGGCTCTTTTAGTAAAGGGTGATGGCAGCTGACAGCATTATTTTTTAGAAAAAAGTAGTGTTCATTAGAAAAAAATTTCCTAAGTGGCTTTTTTTTAGACCCTTAAGTTCTCTAGGTAATTTTAAAAAGTCACAAGAAAAGATTAAATTTAATCTACATGATGTCTCTTTTAATGTCTGAGATAATTTTTTTTCTGTTTCTAGGCTGCTGAAAATATGACAGGCTGACATGGGAGAAGATCTCTGCATGAGAAGAATGCCAAGTTAAACTTACCAGGATCTCTGAAGATTGGCACTATTAAGAAAAAAAATGAAATAAGTTCATGTGAAGGTTTCAGAGTACTTCTGTAACACTTTTCAAAAGAATGGTGTATATAATAGCTTTGAAAAGTTTTTTAAAAGTTCACCAGTAATATTATTGGTATTTTGTGAACTGTTTGTGAACAAAAGTGCAATTGTTTTTCTTTGACATCCTTGTACATTTCAAATCATGCCAGATATTGTACATTTGTTGAATTTATTAGTGTGTACCAACAAGCCTTGTTAGAATGAGTGTAGTTTTGTTAATGCATATTTTAGAAGTGGTATCATATCATGGGTTTTATCTTTTGCTTTGGTGAAAAGCTACATGTGCAATTCTAGTCTTGCTTTATGGTCCAGATAGGAATGAAGCCCATAGTGACTTTGTTTTAGAGCAAGGGCAGTAATTTAAGTCTCAAGCTGAAAGTAATAAATAAAGCATTTTTTTAATAATGTAAGTCATGAATTGTGCTTTTGATTTCAATTCAAATTGCTGGGAAAGTGTTTAACTTAGATAACAAAAGTTCTTCAGCTATCCATGTAGATAAGTATGTAAATTTAAATTCTAGATGACATGGAATGTTTTACAGAGGGCAGATGCTACATTTGTTACACCTGTTCTGACTGCAGGATCTAAAAATATTAAGGCTGTGTTGTTACTGCAATACAATGGTCAGTGCATATATGAGAAGCATCTGATTTGGTTGATGAGTATCAGTAAGTCTTAAACAGCTGCTTGGTACAGGAATGTATACTCATTTAGCACTGGAAACCTTCACTGATGCCAAAACAAGTATTAATGTCCAGTAAGTATCTCTGCACCCAGGAATTCTTATTTTGTTAAGAAGATGGTTTCTTGTATGTTCTTCATCTGGTGCTGTGTAAGTTTTTGGAGGTTTATTAAAGGCTTTTTTTTTTTTTTTTTATGCTGTTTTCAAAGTATAGTGCTAATGGGACCTAAAGCAACCTGCAGGGTTAACAGGGCAAAGCACATTTGGAAATGAACCTGGAATCTCAGTTGAGCCAAAACTTATATTTGTGCAGAGATAAAAAGTTCTTTTTACTTGAAGAGTTTCCAGCATTCACACTCTGGGTCATAGTACTACAAAAAACAATAAAGGAAGCAAAATACTTCATATTGCTGACAAAGAGAATAGAAAAGTATTTATATTGCCTTTATTTCCAGTTAGGCTGGCCAAAATATCATTCCAGCAAGACACTGTAAATAACTAAACTGGGGAATTTTTAAATGCTCTCATTTTGCACACTCATAGCAGCAATTTACAAAGGACTTTAAATGTTCATGACCTGAATATTGACTGTATGGAAAGATATCAACAATTAAATTTATCTTTGGAAACCTGAAAATTCAGTAAAATATCCTGAAAAGTCCAGGTCAGATCAGCACAAATGAGCAATTAGCTCTCTTACTTAATTTTCTCTAGACTCTGTACTACATGTCAAAAATGAGAAAAGACTTGGGGAGCATTCTCGCTGGTCTCAGGAGTCACATCTCAGTCTATGAGATTTCCCTTGTGTAATTTAAACTCTGAAAATTTTCTGTAAACTATAGCAAACGGACCCAAAATAATAATGAAACTCAATTCGAATATGTTTCTGCTGCTGCATTTCCTTTTCCTCTACAGCCGAATCTTTGGGTAATACAGGAAGTCTGATGACTTCCCTTGAATGTCACTCTATTGATTAGTTTTATGTATTTCCAGGTTTTTTCCTAACTTGGTAGCTTGATTTTGGTTTGGGTTCAATGTCCTTGAAATCCTTAAAACCAGCTTGCAACTGCAATGACAATTTATACATAATTTATAAAATTACATATAATTCTTGAACTGTCCAGTAAATTGCATCTACCATTTTACCATTGGTAAGCTTACGGCTTTTATGCACTTAGACATTTTCTGGTAGACCATTTGTCCTGCAGAATTACAGAAGGGCATGTCTTTGACATTCAAAACCCCATTTTGATATCTATAAAACTAAAAGTGCATTATTTTCATTATTATGTGGAACTAAATGGTAACATTGGTTACTTAATGTACTAAAGGGTGCTAATTTAGTACTTTAAGTACTTAATGTACTTAAAGTACTACTAAACGTGTTGTTTCTTAAGGCGGTGTAAGAGAACTCCTGACTGCTTTTGGTTTGGGGTACCATCCATAACAAATACGAAAAGTTTTTTTTTTCTTCTTCCCTGTGAGAAATAAAAAAGAAAATCTCTCCAGTAGGAAACTTCGTACTGGAAATATTGGGACTGCAAGGTAAGTCTATCACTTTAATAGCATCCCCACTATGTGAACATAAGTGCTGAGGCTTGGCAGTGATGGCTGAGAAGTCTTGGCTGCATTTGTAACACACATCACCTTCCACTACATTTAACCAAGAAGCTGAGCAAACAGCATGTGCTTTTCCTCTGTGCTCCTTATTTACGTGCTCTTGGAACTCTGAAGAAGATAAACATAGGAATATCTATACAGGTCCCAACAAAAGCTGTTTTTTCTAACACAATAGCTTCTTTTGTAGTCAAAGGCAGCTGCCTCAGGAAGGATAAGAACAATGCAAGCATGTTTGGTTGCTTTTCTTCTGTGTTCTGGCTTCTAAATGTCTTCTATTCCAGGCTTTCCTGAACATCATATGGTTTGTCTATTTAGTAATTTTCAATGCTATTTTTTCCAGTAGTTGTCTAGTTTCCTTTGGACTATATATGCTTCCTGAATAACAGCAGGCTTTATCAATTCATGTCTGTTGCAGAAAGAATTGCCTCTTTTTGTTCATTTTGAGCCTGATTTTCACTAGTTTCATGTCCCTTGTACTGTAAACTTTTATCTACCATGCCATGTTTCTGCAGATATGTAAGACGCCTTTAAATTTTGTCTTCCAAACTGGAATTCTTTAGCATTTGAGTGACCAAAAGCGTGGAATAGCTTCTGTATTTACTGTCCGTTGTAACTTTTCTGGGTGTCATGTATTATTTTCTGAAAAGGGAACCAAAACTGCACTCAACTTTAGCCATGCAGCTAAGTACTGGCCTGCTCGATGACTTTCTATTCTTTATTCCTTTTCTAGTACTTCCTAATATTTGACTTGCTTTTTTAATTTGATCTGAATGTTGAGCTGTTTTCATGGCATCATCTGTGGTAACTGCAGGATCTCACTCTTTAGTAGACTGATAAGCTCAGAGGTTATTTTTCATATGTGGAAACTATGATTATTTATATCCATGTGTATAATTTATTTGTTTGTGCTGAATTGCATCTGCCACTTTTTCCTAATCAATCTTCTATGTGTTTCTCTAGTTCATCACAGTTTGCTAGTAGTCTTGCTACCATTACTAATTTTATCATTGGGAAATTTTGTTGCTTTATTCCTTTTTTGAGATTAATTATAGGCAAGTCATGCAGCACACAATGTATCAAAGACTTCAAAGGACAACTGGTGACCTGGGGCAGGAGCTGACCATTTATTTTCATTCCTTTTCAGTGATTGTGAATAGAATGCATCATTCTTACACCACATCTTCAGTGTCACATGCAGCGACTCTCCCTGTGAGAGTTTAAGCACAGTTGTGAATCTAGCCCTGCAGAGAGCATAGCATGCTTGATAACTATCAGGATCCCCAGTGTTCTTTCCCACCTGCTGCTCTCTAGGTGAGCAAATAACTGTTTTAATCCTAGATTTGCTTTTTGATTCAATCAACTAGTTCCTTCTGAGTTTAACTTATGCACTGTTGCAGGCACACTTTATTCCAGGGATTGCTCCTAGCAGGCTGCTTACCAGAGCCTTCTCTTCCCCAACACTTTACACCTTCAAGCATCCCATCTGCTTTTGCATGCTCATAGTTCCATGCTATAGAAACGCTGCAGTCCTTATTATTTTAATATACTGTAAATTAAAAGGCACAAAAAATGGCAATGACCTTAGACTCAGCAGTGATCCATGATACAGTATGGCTGTAGACAACCTGCTTTAAGGAGATCTAATGCTGAGCAGAGGCGATTTACATTACTGTGTGCGATGGGACTGGCAGCTTACTTTACTTTGAAGATTCAACTCAAAGACACAAATATTTATTTAAATACTACTGTTTAAATAAAGTTTGAAAACAGAGTTTCAAAGAATGAAGGGTAAGTCAAAGTAATTTCAACTTCTAAAAGGAGTGAGGGCAAGGACAGAGTTGCAGACCAGTCATCTCACATAGCAGCAAACATCCAAATGGGTAAATTTGGGATTTACCAAACTGGTAAATTTGGGATTGTATCAGCAAAGAATGAAAGATAAAGTCAAGTAACAAGAGACAGAATGAGAGGAAATGGCTGTTACAGAATGGAAATGGCTTTTTACAGAAAATAGCTTCATCAAGTAGAAGTAGCAAAGTAAAACTGTAGTGCTATTTACTGCTTCCAGACCCACTGTTTATACTTCAAGAGCATGAGGATAATTTAAATGAAGCCATAAAACTCTCTAGGGATGGGAAAGCATGCCTGAAGATATCTCAAAGCACTCAGGGGGTGTGCAGGTTCTCAAGGAGAAGTTGAGAAGAGACATAATGACCCTAGTTCTCCCCTTGAACATAAAGGAATTCTTGTGGATGCATCTTTTTAATACAGAGAAAACCAGATTCAGTCGGTGTTATTGGAGAAATCAAACCTTAAAAGTAAGACACAGCTTCCTAGGAGTGAAAGTCAGTAAACTCTGACATGCCATATTAGGAAAATGACAACAGGCTACTGCTTGATGATGATAAAATGAAATTAAAAATAATTCCAAAGGGCACACTTTAAATCCAGTTTCTGGGGCAAAGTCTACAGTACCACCTTTTAGCAGGGTGTCAGAGAGGCTGGCTGTAGCAGTTCCTTTTGACTGCAGAGTCTGTGAAGGGCAGTGTAACAGCTCTAAGTAATGTGAAGAAAATTAGGAATATTTAGGATGACTATCAGTGATGTTTCTGTCAGTAAGATAAATGGAAGCCTGGTTTCCAAGATATTTTAATGTTCCCTGATCAAAAAAACCCAAACACCACAACTATTAATTATCTGCACTGGAAATCTGGAATATATTGAGTCTAGGCACTTTTATTATCACTTTATAAATATTCTTATTTTTTCACCTCCAATTTTCACATGTACAAAGAGACTGGCTCATGAAAATGGATCTCTGAAAGAGCTCAGTGGTGTCATTATGTAGGTGAGTGGGAGTTTGATGCTTAAATTTAACTTTCAGTGAAGGAGATGGAAAATGAAGGAGTGAAGAAGATGATGCCAGGCTATTCTGTGGTTACCCAAGGAAGCAGCCAGGAGGAACACTTAGGAGGGAAGGAGGCCTCAGGAGGGTGAAGAGGCTGATGGGCATCCCAGCCTGAATTTAATTTTGATTATTTATTTGTACAACAGATCCAAAATTAGTATATTTGAAGATACCAACAGTTATTTTCCTATTTATTGGACAGGAGATAGAGGAGAGGCTTAGGTGGTCACGTTGCCTTGACATTTGGCCTTGAAGCTGGTAAGACATTAAGGCTACCAACCCCTCCTGCATTGCTGCCTGTTGTAGCTGGTGAGGATGTGACTGGAAAGTGTTGAGTTATCAGCTCTCACTCCATCCCACTTTCCTGGGCTACTGGAAAAGCTCCTCATGACATTTCATCTTGCATTCCTAGGAAAGCTGCTCGGTACATGCCCTGGTTTTTCTCCCAAGCCTGTTTATAGGGGCATATGGTTGTGAACAGGATTAATTATAATTTTTTGGGGGAGCAGCTAAAAAAGGACAGAGAAACAGTCTCATTTCTGTGACCAGCAAATTGTCTTGAATTCAAAGCCTATAGTAAGCAACAGGTAGTTATTTACTGTTTGTAACTCACATCTCTGAAAATCCCAGGATGTTAAAATAATATGCACATAAAGACTGAGGCTTTATGGTACATAAGTGCTGCAAGATCAGTGTTAAGGAAAAATATTAAAAATTTACAAATTTAGTGCTCTGGCATATATAAGATTCATGAGGGATTTAAAGAAGAATTGTACACTGGTCTTGCACATTTTGAAGTAAAGATACAAAAACATCTGGACAATCATTTCCTAGGACATGTAAAGAGGAGCCATGCTATTCTTTTAGGCAGAATTCAGGATACAGTGAATTGTGTAAGATACTGGATATACAGAGATACAGACTGAAGGAAAACTTGGGCTCTTCTCAGAGCAGTTGCTTTTTTAATTCAAAATGGAATGTTTTGTGTCGCTTCATTTCAGGTAAAACCTGTTACAGGCGCAGGAACAACAAAACAACAAAAGCTACAGCTATTTATTCTTATGTGCCATGATGATTGCACTCCTTGAAGGCAGAACAATAACTCTGGTGCATTCACAGACTGATAATCTGGCCTGTATTTTTAACACGGTATTTCAGGCTATGCATTTCACTGGTAAGCATTTCATGGTAAGCATGATATCAGTGATAAAGCCACCAGTCTTTGTCCATCAGTGGCTGTCTGCTCTCATTAGATGATTTCACAGCAGCTGTTCCTTTTTTAGACACGTTGGGTCAGATTTGGCATTGACCCTGTAAGGTTTTACGAAAGTTAGTGAAAATAGCAATAGAGCACATGAATCAACAGGGAATATGGACTTTGTTCATCTTAACTTTGGCTGGATGGGGGAGATAAAGACGTGATTTTGTTTGGGAAAATCCTTTTGTTTTCACTTGGGAGGACACTAGTTAAAATAGGTTGTTTTCTTTCATCTAAATACTAAAAAATATTAATAATTAAAATAATAAGGAAAATTATTTTACTAAAACTCCAAAGATCTCCTTCAGTGTAGTTTTATAATTTGATGTCCTATGTCTTGTGCTTCCATTTATCTTCTGTGAGTTGAGTTTTCTGACAACTACATCTGCCACAATTTATTATTTTCTCTCTCCTCTCCCCTCAATTTTAATTCTCTCATTAGAGAGGGTCAGGCTTCAATGTTTTCCAATTTCTCAGCAGTCATTTCTACAATATTTCCTCAAGATAATCAGGCACTATTCAATAATAGTTTTCTTAGAGACTGACTTTTCTGCTGGAAATGGTTTTGATGGAACTGTTTTGATTGGTCATCAATGTGCACAACTATCAGAGAAAGTGGAGTTGTGCAATACCCTGCATGCCCAAACCAGCTCAGTGTCCTGCTGCACAAACATCTTTATTTAGGTATCCCTAAGTAACATTTAGAATGTTATATTGTGCAGTGTAGGTATCCAGTGCATTGGTATATGTATGCCAGTGTTGTTTGTAGAGAGATCACATAAATATCACAGATAGCCTTCATTTTTCTAAAATATACCTTTTATTTGTCTTTTGCTATTACCATCCTGTGATGTGTCCAAGTCACATTTGGCATCTGTTTTTATTTTTAGCAAAAAATCTCTGGGGAAAAAACACAGGCAGTGCTTTGCCCTAATTTCAAGTTATTTGGCTTTATCTGTTCCAACACCTGAGATGATCAGCAGACAGAACCTGATTTGCGTTACATACCTCAATATCCACAAAAATGACTATTTTGTCTGCACAAAAATTAAAGTTTGCTGCTTAATAATTTTATTGAGAGGCTATTGTTATCATGCATGTTCTTCGTGTTTATGTCAGTAATTTTTTTAAGCCCTTCCAGCATTTGTAAAACAAAAAGTAGGAGAATAAATAGAAGTATTACTGGAAACAGTTGCATATTCCACTAGATGGCAGGCAAACATTTGCAACCACTGCTGCAGCATTGTAAAATATCCCTCTATTAGTTTTGTATGGATTCTAATAAATAGTGTTTTAGGATCAATTTCCAGTTTAATGAAGGACTGGTGCAATTTAACCTTTTGATTTATTTTTAAAGCATTTTAAATAGTAGAAGGAAGAATTTAAAAAAACGTGTGCTATTGATTGCATGACTTTGGGTTACAAAAGAGAGAATTGAAGTTTGAGAACTTAACATTTTGCATTTTTTGTATTTAAATTTTACTAAGAAGGGATATAGCAGTAGTAAAATGGCCTCAGAAGAGAGAGTTTCCAGCATGGCAAATGGGTAGTGGCATCTTTTCCCTTCCATTCAGAGTAATAGAATTCACACAAACTGTCTTAGAAGCTGCACTGAAGGAAGTTCTGTCACTCACTGTAGTTTGTAGCCACTTTGGCTTTTCTCTTTTTTGTGTGTTTAAGTACTTTCTGGTGGTTACTCAGCAATCTGCAGTGTGTAAGACAGGAAGGCACACTCAAGGTAAGGGTGCCACACAGTGGCATCCTAACAAGTGTAGGAAGGTATACCTCCCCTGCTGAAAATACACCCATGGATGTACCATACCCTAGCAGCATCACAGTTTAAAATAAACACGAAATAAATAGTCAGGTTTATTGGATGTGGTAGGTTACATAAGAATTAAGACAACTCCTACCATTTCCAGCAGTGAAAATAGAAAGTAGAAGCAGGATGAATACTCCCAGCTGCCTTCTGGTGAGGAGGTAATTTCTGTCCACCAAATGTTTCTGAATCTCTTTCTTCTCTTTGTTCTCCAAAAGGACAAGGGAATGGTGGTAAAATGGAGATTTCCCAAAGGAGGATATCTAAGAGGGTAGAACAGAAGTACCATATTAATCTTCAACCTCTCTCCATAGATGATAATCTCTCAGGAACAAGGTATAATCAGACTAGTTTATCAAGGGTTAATGAGTGAAAAGAGAGCTGTCCCCATCTCAGTCCCTGTACTCCCCACACCCACTAATCCCTTTCCCAAATATTTAATGAAATTGCAATTTTATACTTTATGGTTGGGGTATTTTTGTAGAAAAAGAAAAACAAACCCCAGATTATTTCAGCTATCCTTTAACCTCTGTTTTTCTCTGCAGTCAGTGGAGAGAGGGAAGCTCTCAGTGGAGAGGGGCAAAGAGAGCACTAAAGTTACTCTGAATTGCTCTCTAAAGGAAACTCTCTATTGACTGAAAAGGTAACCCAAGGAGACTAGTATCCTGAGGCTAAGATTAGTCTTTGCAAATATTCCCATTAGATCGCCTACTCTGACTTCCTGTATTTCACAAGCCTTTGAATTTCACCCAACAACCTCTCTATTGAGTTCAATAACTTGTGTTTAGATAAAGCATATCCAACAAGACATTTATTCTTTAGTTGAAGACATTAATAGAGATAGTGTATCCACTGATTCCTTTGTTGGTTTGTTCCACAGTTAATCATCTCCTCTGTTAAACTTTGTGTGCCTTATTTCTTGTTTTAATTTATCTGGCTCGAGCTCAGTACACAGCTGCTTGTTATGCCTTTTCCTTCTTAACTAAAGAACCCTCTACTGTGTGGGATTTTCTCCTGAGGGAGCTATTATAATCAAGTCACCACTCTATCTTCCTTTTAATAGATTGAAAGGATTTTTTCTTTCTGTAAAACATTTTTCTTTTTCTTTCCAGTACTCATTCTTTTCTTCTTTGCAACCTGTGGGGTTTTCCCCTTCCCTTCAGTCTGATAGCAATCTCACCTGTGGTGTGTGGAGATAAGATTTGCTCTGATTTGCTCCAAGATCACACTCACAATTCCTTTTGCTTAATGCTTCCTCAGCAACTCCCTAAGTCCTTTCTGGAGTTGATTGTTTCACAGAAGTTGGTGGCCCACTTTTCAAGGATGGCCCAACTTGTTGCCAGTTCCTTAGCTTTTCATATATCTGCATTAAAATGTCTTTTGTTCAAATTGGTCACCTTGCTGAACAGTTCAAAACCCTCTTTCTGTCTGCCTTCTTTTTACATTTACCACTCTGCCAGCTTTTTTGTAGACTACAAATAATAAAAGCCAAAATTTTGTCATTTAGTTCCAGGTTATGCGTGACAAAGCATCAGCTCAGCTACAGAACCTTGTAGTCCCCTGCAAAAATCACTTTGGTTGCTCCTGCTTGTGTGTGATGTTGAATTATATAATATGGCCACAACGTGTGCTTGTTTATCTGCCCTTTCTTTATTAAAATCAAGTCTCAACATTGCCTTTGCTTTTGAATACTGATTTTTGAAAAATTTACCCATTCCTGAAGCCCATGAAAGGAGTTTTTATTGAGACTGTGTAAGCCATTAAAAAATTAAAAGCCTGTCATGTTTTCTGAAGTCAGAACTCCCATGAAAGTCCAAAAGCATGCAATTACAGATAGAGTAGTGACTTGATTATAAACCAAATTAATAATCCCATCAAAGAATGAAGTAAGATTTATTTAACAAGACCTATTTTCTACAAAACCATGTTGACCATCATTAATTACATTCATTCCTTCAATTTTGTATTAATTGAATCCCACATCAGCTTATTAGCTTTTCCATTAATTTTCCCTGGGTTTTTTGTGATGCTTACTGGTTTTAAGTTACCTGGGTCATCACAGTTTCCCTTTCAAAAGAATGGTACAATGTAAGAGCTAATTCAAGAATTATCTAATATCTCCAGAGTTTTAAATACAGAGCACTAGACTCAAGACCTTTTGCTTTTTTTCTTAATCCCACTGTTTTCCTTAACTGGGCATAACTAGCTCCTTTGTAGCTCCAAATACAAGTACATTAATATATGATGCATTATTTTAATATTTCTGTGTTCCACAATTTTGTATGTCTTGCTCTTTTAGCTGCTGTTTATAAATCTACAAAGTAGATAGTGCACTTCTCTGGCCACAGACAGTGTCCAGCTATGGAAATTAATTTTTTTTTTACTGGTTAAAATAAAAATTAAGGCATTCCTGATTACTGTGGGTACCTTTTTTCTGCAAACTTGTAGCTGTTGCAAATGAATCCTCTTTTAGGGTCAACCGTATGGGAGTCAGCAGATGGCACTGTTGCAAGTGTCTTGTTGATTCTTTTGTCTTAGAGGAGACTTAGTACAAATAGGCCTTGAAAGATATACTTAGTTGCTATTTGTTTATTTTTCCCTTACAGTAGCCCAGACGAAATCTAGAACAAGCTAAAGATTTTTTCACAGGCTTTGTGATAGTCCAAAGCTTTTGCCTATGAACAAGCTAAACATGGTACAGACTACAAACCTCACAAGCGGCTTAAGTGGTGGCCAAGACTATGACGTTCTTCAATTGTCCGAAATGTTTTTTGTTCTTTGGAGAGTGAGAAGTTTAAGCAGCTCCTACACAGCCTAGCAACACTTAAAGTGTCCCAAGCCACAAAAATGTGAGGGAAAACATTCTGTTTTTTGCTTCTCTGAGTCAGACAGAATGGTAGGGGCATTTATAATGTCTCATTGTCAAAATCAAGAAGAAACAGGGGAGTGATAAACTCATTTAAATGTAATGCAGCTTCTGATGAAGCTCTGAAAAAATTCATATGCCAATTTCAAATCTGACACCCAGAGAAGAGTAGCAAGACAGAGGACTGACAATGACAGTGACAAAAAAGTTATGAGGCTGTGTAATGGTGCTCATACATCTCTAATGCTCATGTTTATCAAAGTATTAATTGTAGTGAATTCATAAAAAAAAAAACTTGTAGGAATATATTGAATACCATTGCAGATATACATGCTACTTTGATGGATTTGGATTGCATATTTCCTATAAAATAATTTTCATCTGTTAGTAAAGCTCTGAATCAAGCTCACTTTTTTAGGTCCTACTTAAGCCTTGTATGTTTATTTGCTTCTCAGTACAAGGATTATGCCTGGTATGTACATGTGAATGTACATGTACATGCTTAATCTTTAGTTTGCAATGTACATATTCAAAGTGTGAAGCCTCATATTTGACACTTATTTAGCATCTGGTCAAACACCACTGAACTACTTGACACTGAATGTGCAATAATTTTCTCAATTAAAATACCTGATTGCATTCAATAGAATAAGGATAACCAATTTCATGGGGAATGTCCCCATAAAACACTTGTCCATCCGTGTGCAACCTATCCCAGCTAAGCAAAAACAAATTATATCCATATTTATCAAAATGCATAATCTTTGTTTTATATATATATATGTGTGTGTGTGTGTGTGTGTGTGTGTGTGTGTGTGTCTATATATTTTAAAGTAGACTCACACCATGTCCAGCATGGACAGTAATTCACTGGGAAAATATAATTTGATTAATTGACACTCAGCAAATCCTTGTTCATACAAAGTGAAGCACAGGAACATCAGTATATATATTTAACATAAGCTTTGTATTTTAAAGCCATGCCCAAAATAAATGCCCTTTAAGCAGCCTAGAGTTCCATTTCTCTGGAAGGTGCGAGGCCTAACCAGAGCTGCCAGTGTTGCACAAGTGTTTCCTTGAGGACTACTGTTTAAGGTGGAATGTTAAATATTTTAATTACTTCTATAAGGTTATTCATAGCCATTTCAATCCAAGTTCACTGGCTTACCACACTCTCACTGTGATTTTCCATTTCTAAGTAGGCAGCCATCTTGCACACCAGTGATTTTGCTGAGTCTCCTTTAGTTGATGGCAATCTTTCTGCAAAGAAGTAAAAACTATCACTAGAACGTTGTATTTAACCATATATGAGAAAGAGAATTCCTCTCAGGAGTATTTCAGGAGCTAACACCTTTTGCAGCCCTGTGCTGTAGGTAGTAGGGGTTGCCCTCTCTCTTGCCAGGCACTGGCTGGAGTTTTCCAGCTCTCCTGGATGTATCTCAAATTACCAGTTTAAGTACATTGATGATGCATTTATCTGAGCCTTCAGATAAAGATACAAATGTGTTTCACGTACTATGGGGATAAAAGACACATGTAAGTACTTCAATGGATTCCTTGAGTTGTCTGTAGATACATTTTTTATACTTTTTCCCTGTATCCCTTGGCAAAGACAATCATAGTCACCTTACTCTGTGTTCTTCAGTGGCCATTTACGTGCCATCCTCACTGCACCTTTTACTCACTCATGTGCCCGCTGTTGCTTTGTGTGGGATAATATTTTCTCAGGACACAACTAAAATGTTAATCCGTGCAGGACTTCTGTCACCTCCATGTGGATTACTGTAATTCCTCTCTGGTGTCTACCTGATTACAAAACTTCACAAGTTCTGTTTTGCATAAAATGCTGTGGCTGACATGGTTATTTGTCTTACAGCAAATTAGCATATCACTCTGGTCTTTTGATCCAGGCTATGGCTGCCACTCAGAGCAGCGCTCCCTTCCTACATGACCTGGAATGCATTGATGTCTGATGATGGATTCTGACCACAAGTATTAATGCAAGCATTCAGTTTAGGCAGTAAAATATTGCCTTGTTCCTTTTGTCACCCTATAAACCAACTTTTTCTTTGCTTTATGTTGATGTGCTAACGCTTCTAATAGCCATGCTTAAGAATAATTAATATATTCCTAGGTATTAGGAATAGGAATGGACTCCTCAGGCATTCTAGTTGAAATAATGTGTCCTCCAGCTGCAGAAAGTCGTGTTGTTAAGTTCTTTTCTAAATGAGGCTTTTGCTGGACAAACAGGACTCCACCCTTTCCTGGTTTTACTTCCAATATGGAATATGGAACTGTTCAAGCCAGTGTCTGCATGACTTTGTAGGGAATAGCATAGTAAGGAAAGGAATTCACAAGCAGCTTTCCCCAGTCTCTATCCAGGGTTTGGAAGTTTTTAGCAATACAGGAATTGAAGACTAGATGCCATTTTTCCTGACGCATTTCCACGGGGAATGATACCACCAAAGTACAACACTCCTCTATTTTAGATCTAGGAACACAGTATGAATTTTGCTGTTGAAAACATAATTTTAAAAACTACAATTATTTGAAGTGCAGCTATTTAAGAGAAGTTGATGACAAAAACGAATGTCTCAGAGTGTTACTATACTCTTTCTTACCTATATAGCCCATGAAAGCACTCATCTTCTTTCTGCTTTGGGTTGCAGGCCTGTATGGAATATATTTATTTTTCCTTTACAAGCTACAATAGAATTGCCATGCACTAGAACAGTTTGTGATGAAGACCTGCTTCCCACATGCTGTAACCTGACTTTGCAGATATTTAGCTTGAAGATTCACCTTGTCTAACTTCACATTTTCCATAATGAGGTCTACTGCTGAGCTGCTTGCCTTAGGCATGTTGTTTGTTGATGGAGAGATGCAATTTTGGGGCATAGTCTGACTTGTTTTGTGGATAAATCAAATTATATTAATTTGCTAATTATCTAGATTAAATTAGACACAGCCTTTTATTATCGATCAGAGGAATTTCATTCTTGGAGACACAACTCCTATTAGTCATATAGTATTTTAGCTGAGTGCAATGCAACTGGTTGTGTGAATAAATGTCTAGATGCTGAGGGCTTGATATTACTAATATCTGGAAGTTGTCTTATTTGAAGTCTCAGTAAATCACATAATAACTAAAAGACAGCAAGAGAAATAGTTATTTGAGAAACTATTGTTATAATCTGATGGCTATTCAGTTCTTTCCCCCTCCTTACTAGTGAGTTACACCTGTATCAGGTAAGCAAAAGAATAAAACCTCAAAGCACTATATATATATATATATATATATATATATATATATATATATGTACAGATGCTTAGACACAATGAAAGATGTGTTACCTGTGTACATACTACTATGCATTTTTTATTCTAGCCTATAGATTGAAAAAACCTGCAGCTCAGAGGGATGCAGTAACTTGGTGTGCAACCTGGGTCACACTCTCCTTGTCTTACATGAATATGCACATGAACAATGAGACCCATTTTTTGGCCTCCTCTAGTAGCAGTACTGAAATTAAACAAAAGAGCTTCCTTGATTCCTTCTAGT
This sequence comes from Fringilla coelebs, assembly GCF_963513975.1. Taxonomy (NCBI): domain Eukaryota; kingdom Metazoa; phylum Chordata; class Aves; order Passeriformes; family Fringillidae; genus Fringilla; species Fringilla coelebs. The sequence goes on from NC_140029.1 coordinate 51,246,968, forward strand.
ATAATGCTACTCATCTAAGCAAAGTTAGGAACTTGCATGATACTAAAGGCAGCATTTTAATAGGCAGTTTAAATATACAGGCGTTTTAAGTATAATTGCTTTTAAAAAATCTCCAAAATATTGGGAAAATAGTAAAATAAACTTGCTATTTAGTAAAATAATTTCAATTTTTTTAGTTAGATTGTCCTTGCCTCAAAAGATGCTAATATGTTATATTTACTTTTAGGTGTCTTTGTACTATTGCATAAACACTGTAGTGCTCTGAAACATCTAATATTTAGCCATAATAGTTTGCCATAAATATCAAATCTTGATTTTTTCATAGAGCTGCAATGAAATACAAACATGTATGCACACACATGTACCACCAATTATAAAAACTGATATACACAGTGGAATATTCTAATGGGTTGGTCCTCTGTTTATCCTCAAAATTGTTTCCCTTAGGCTCCATTTCTGTTACTGTACCATCTCAAGTGTATTTGAATTTGAAAGTGTTCTCTAGTTTTGAATGTTAATGGATGTCATTGCACTATGGCTCTATAAGAAGGAAGAATATTACCATCAAATAGAAACACTGGAAGTTTTGAAGAAGATGTTTTTTAAGCCACAGCTCTGACTAAAATGAGGATGCTTTCATTTTTGCCCATGAAAACAAATTAATCTTGCTGTATAAATAAAGGAAATTTATTTATTTATGCAGAAAATATACTAAAGCTTGTTTAAGTGTGCTAAGTAAAGTAATCAGATTAAATTAATATTGATAAGAAATGATAATTCCTATTATGTTAACAGTGTGCACAAGGTCAAGACCTATTCTGGGTTCTCAGATAATTGAAAGTAAATCGTTCTGATGTTTCTTAAAATTTGACTTATGCTAGCAATGAATATTTAAAAAAATGAATACCTGACCAATAATCCATCCTCAGTGAAGATTCAGCTAAACCTTGCAACAGAAATTGCCTTTTGGTTCAGCCTATTTATTTTAAATCTAGGACTCTCTTACTTGGGATTTCAGAAGAAAGACATTTTTTATGAAGATTGCAGTGTAATAGATGAAATGGTAGCAGGATTTTTTTACATAGGATTTGGCAGAAGGAAGATGTCTGAGCTTATACCAAAAATATCAGCAATCTGTATGCTAAACTGTAAATCATACTGCACACATTAAAAGCTCTCACATATACAAACTAAATTTGTCTGAAGTCATTACTTTCAGAAATAAGACAGTCTGGGAAAATAGTGGGTCCTTAATTTGTTTTTACTTCTCTTTCAACCAGTCTTTCCATATTAGCACACTTTTTCTTTTTCTTTTTTTCCCTTTTTCTTCTAAATTATATGAAAAGAGAACAAAAGTTATTTACCATGTTGCATTTCAAGAGCCTGGGGTCTGGGTATTTTAGCCCTTCCTTTAATGAATGCTTTTTATTCCCACAAACAGTCCTTCTGGTGTCCATGAAATGATGCAAATTGGCATTGCCCATGTAGAGAAGATGTAAGAATTTTGCCCTTGGACTTCACAAATATGAAAAGTAAGCTGTAACAGAAACTAGCATAAATCATATTTTCTGGAAATTTTTTGAAAGTATGGCAGAGAAAAACCAGTAAGATTCAGTGTGGTGCTCACAGAGATGAGAGAGCAGCAACACAAAATCTTTGTATGCACCTTGGCATTCACATGTAGTCTATTGATGCTTGGATACATAAAATATTTTGTTCTGGTTATTGTTTAGTAAAAGCTCAGGCAGCCAATGGTTCAGTTAATCAGTATATTAAATAAGAAGTTACGTAAGTATGATTTTTCAGCTCTCTCTCCCCTTGATCTTTGAAGTGTGTCACTCTTTCATTTTGCCATTCAACAGTCTGACATGCAAAAGCTTTGTTCAGACAGTTTAATTTAATCACTGCCACTGGTTCAACAAGATGATAAAATCCCCTGTGCTGTACAACATCCAACATCCAGCTCACTGTTATCTGATACTGTTTGAAGCTCCTCTCATGAATGTGTGCTGATAACACAAGAACTCCAAACATGTCATAAACAATATATTAATACCCTTGATTGAATTCCATTAGAATAAGAACGAGATGAAGTTTAGGCCGTCCAAGAAGGCCAATGTAATAAAATGTAATTTGGACTAATCTTTCCAAAGAATGCCTCGTGTTTGAAGATGACAGTCTCCCATCAGAAGCAGAAGTAATTGCTTGTTGAATACACTGGGAACTCCTTTGAATTCTGGCCTTTGTACTTTGTGCACCTTCCAGGTGTCTCCTGCAGCAGACAATCTGCCCTTTTGTTTCAGCAGGGAGATGGCAGGACTGCAAATAATAAAATAGGCAGTGTTTGTTTTAGGGAACAGTGGGGGGCCGGATGGAATTCCTAGGAGCTTAGGACTAGAAGTGGGGCTGTTTAAGGTAAAAACAAAGCAAAGGACTTAATAGGTAACGTAATTCAATTAATCTGTTTCCTTAAATTGAATCAGGAAGAGGTAGAAAGGTATTTCAGCCAGTGCATACCTACAGATAGCAGAAAGCATAAAGGTTAACCTGTCTCTGGAGCAGATCTTTATACAACAGAGTAGCAACACTGAAAAACTTGTTTAGCCAGAGAATTCAACTGGTTTAAACTGGAATCTTCAGGATATGTATTTTTTAAAATAGATACGGTTTACACATAAAAATTTTTTCTTTGGTTTTGTTGATGAGGAAGAATTTCTTAGATTACTTCATAAGCAATAAACTAAAACAAATGACAGTACTCTGGTTTTGTAATGAATTTATTGTTTATTTGCAGAAATTCCTGCTTTTTATTAAAAAATTACCAAGCATTGACAATATCCTTTCTGGTCCAGAAAACCTATAAGGCAGAGATTTTTCTTAGAATTAAAAAAAAACAAAAAACAAAACAAACAAACAAGCAAACAAAACAAAACAAAACCACCACCAAAAACCACACAAAAACCACACCAAAAAAAACTCCAGCAGGTTCTGTTTAAAAGAGGAAACAGTTTGGCTTTGTTTGGCTCATTCTCATCTCAGTGCTGTTGAGTCACACCTGAATCTCTGTGACTGGGGAGTAAGGACAGCCCAAATACACAGTCATAGGAAAGTAAACATCTGGAGTTGTCAGTGCAAAAGGGCAGCAAGTTGATCCATAGATTGGATCTGTGAATGTTTCTACTGGACTCAACAGCACTTTGCATTCTGGTCCAGTGAACACTATTCCAAATCCACCTCCACTCTGAAAAGATGGGTTGCATTTCCCCATTCAGGCTTTATTTTTCTGCCATTTAGTGGGCTCTTAGCTCTGTTATGTGAACATCAAAACATCAGCTGAGACTACTAAGATTACTCCTGTGAAAATATTTTCCCATACCTACAAAATTTAAAAAGCATCACAGCACCTTGAAGCCCTGCTTCCTTTTAGCAGTTTGTACAGGTGGAGTAAATTAGATAATTTTTGTCTCTCTCTTCCCTGTAACTGAGGAGATGGAATATTGTCTTTGGCAGAAGAATAGTTTCACGTTTGCTCATTTTGTCTCCGTCAATACATGTAGTTCTTAGCACTACTGTGACAGCCCTTTCACCATTTCCTATTCTCTTCCCAAGAAGCTGCAAAGTACAGCTTCTTGAGGAATGGTAATAGCTGCAATTTTAATTTGGGTAATTTGAAATAAATACAGCTGGCATTGCAGACAGATAAACTCTGATTATGACAGAATTGTTTTCTGTGACATCTCAGCTTCTTTTAGGCTAGAATCTGCAAACACATATGCTTAACTTGAAATCTGTGAAATCAGCTGTGCCTCACTGGAGCTGCTTGTATGTTTGGAGAAATCAAATGCTTGGAGGAGGCAAGTGTGAAGTGTTTGCTGGATTAAGACCTTCAGCGCAGCATTTTTGGTGTTTGTGATATGCACAACATACATCAACAGCCATTAAAATATGTTTCAGGAAAGAATTCTCGAGATTGATTGTTTCTTCAAAAATTACTCAAAAAATCAATCAGAACTGTTTTAGAAATATGCCTAGTATGCACCAAGATCTAGTTTGTTTGTTTTTTTAACAACATTTATCAATCCATTAAAGGCGATACAAGTAAACAAAAATGAATTGTCATTTGTGCTATTTTATTAGTGTCACATGAGATTACAGCATATTATTGACTTCAAGAATATTTTACCCGAGAAGACTTGTTTTAACATGCACGAATCAGGATCAATACTAGATATGCGTTAATTTTCATAAGAAGTTACAAGGCGATATTTTTTGTTTACAAATCCCCCGATTATACTTATAGTCTATGAAAAAAATCATCATTGTGACCTTGCTAAGATTTAATTACTAAAAAATGGATTATTATTTGCATTGTTTCTTACTTTCCCAGGTGCATTATTTAGTGACCAAATGTAATTTCTGTGCTCACCCAGTTATAGAGTGAAGTTAGATCGCCTGCACAATTTTTTGCTGACTTTGCTGCCTTAGCTTGCTTTATCAATTCCTTTTTTTCCCCTTTTTTCATTAGAGATCACATATAGTTTAAGAACTGTAATCTGAAACCTTACAGCTCTAGTGGATACTTAAAAGACTCATTGATGCACTTTGAAACCTAGTCAATTGAACAGCATTAGCAACAGCAGCATCTAGCCATTAGGCTATTAGGATCATTTGCTGAGGCACTAAAATTAAATATAGGGACACTAGCAATTCCCCAATTATATTGTGTTAGTATAATGGCAGTGAAAAGGATATTATTTTAGTCAGCTCAGTGCCACTATTGCAAGAATCAAGATGCTTTCCATTTTGTGGATGTAGATATGTATTGGCTGGGAGACTTTGACATTAATTTAATTCCCTCTGCAGGCAGAATAGATCAACACCATGGACAAGATTCAAATCCTACCAGCCAAGGGCAACTTTTCACAGGCGCCATATTTAATAATGTGTTTGCAGGGTTCTTTAAAGCATTTAAAATTATAAGTGCAAGTTAAAACACCATCTAGAAAAATATCCATATTGAGGAGGCAGAGTGAATGTTACACAGTCTAGGCAAAGAAATTATTGGTCTGTGTTAGCTGTGTTAGCTGTGACCCTCCTGGTCCAGCCTCTCACATGAACCATATGTCTTTGCAGATCCCAGGAGAGACTGCTTCCAGGGAAAAGAAAGAATCTGTCCCAGAATCATAAAAAACAAAGATAAAGGATGTCCTGGTCTAGGGCTAGGAGTCAGCTATAAACACGTTTCTTCTGTTTTGAGTTGTGTGCAATCCACTATTGCAGTAAGAGAGAAGGAAACTCTTAAAAGTGCAGTCAGTGTGAGTTAGCTTTTTCCCCATTGTAGAGGAATGTAGAGGATGTACTAGATTGAGTGGTGCTAATAGCAATATAAGAATGACTTTATCACACTCAAACAGAATTCCTGTTAGCCCAGTCCCAACAGAAACAGCAAGTGCCTAGAAATGTACATGCAATGATACATGCCCAGCACACCTTTCCCCAACTCCTCCTGAACAGAGACAGGGCTAGTTTAGACTTTCTTTCAGAAAAAAATAGAAGAGCTGTCTTGGATCAAGCAATCACAACTTGATTCAAACTGAATTTAATGGAAAGAAAAGCCGAAGTAAAGCTGTAGCTGGGTATCTTAATAATAATAATAATAAGAAAAAAGATTAAAAAATTATTTCAAGTAAGGTACCTACATGTGGATTTATCTAGTCAAATCTACAGGAGACTTGGCATTTCTTCCAGTTAAAAATATATAAACTAGAGTTTCTATGCAAAGAAAGTGAGAAGACATCTAGGAAAAAAACCCAATGTAACAGAAAAGATGATATATATTGAAAAGAATTTTAGGGACAAGCAGAAAATGTAAATGAGAGGTAAAAGAAATTTTCAAGTAAAGAAACACAGAATGAAAGTGGATTCTGAAACCATGGCAGCCAGTAGCAAGTACTTACACCTGGTATAGCAGAAAACTGTACTTAACAACTCGTGTTATTCCTGCTAGCTCTGCTTTCCTTTCTACTGCTGTTATTCCTCCTTTAATATTGTTTCTCTCTTGTTCTGCTTTACATCCATGTGGCACTCCTTCTGTGTTTTTTTTCTGCATTCATCCAGGTTAGGTACCTTTACTGAATTTTGGCAAGGAATTAATTTAACTCACTTCTTCCTATAAGAAAAAATTCTTTGCTATCTTGTAATTCTTCATCTTTTCACTCTTCCTCTTGTCCTGTATCACTTCCATAATTCAACAGCTTAAGAAAATGTCTCCAACATTTTTAACTGTAGTTAACAATTATTTTGATTCTGATATTCTGGATTTTCGGAGGAAAAAAATATCTTGTCACTTTTGTAAAAACATTTGCCCAAGAGATGACGCTTGTCTAGGTGCTATTTTCATTTCTAATCTTCCCTTCCTCAAAATACTTGAGAAAATATCTTTTCTAACCTCAGAAGTCATGTATTAGACAATACTGAGAACAAGGAAAAAGGAAGCTTTGAGTATGGGTTTGTTCTGACTAAATAAATGATTTACAGGGAGAAGCTCCAAAAGGCTGTGTTGAAGTGGGGAAGCCCTGAAGAGAGAGCCAGGGGAAAAGGGAGACCTGAGACTGTAAGATGATTCACTGTAAGAAAATCACCCCGTTCCCCAGTACACCTCCACTTGAAATTGGGCACTGGAACTTTTATCCAAGCACTGACAGAAAAAAAATAACTCCTAAAAAAAAACAAATCCAGATTTTGACCTTGGTTCTTTCAGCTCAATTTTGTCACTTTTTGTGATATATCATGAAAAAAAAGTCTTCTAAATACTGGATTGCTTCTACAGATATTTGAGAGCAAGACCTTACTTCTAATTTGTATTTACATTACATTGCAGCTTAACATAACTTAATACTTGAATCTTTCCTGAGAGTGAATGGAAATGGTGGGTGGGGAAGCTGTAAGGAAAGTGAAAATGCCATCCTAGTGCAGTGTGGATAAGTGGTCTGCTTTCTCTTGTTCGAAAATTTACAACAGCTCTGAGTTTTTGTGAGGTGTGTAATCAACCTGTGGAGCAAGGAAGCAATAGAAATGTCTGGATCGATGTTTCTGAGTTTAGTGAGGGGTTTTGGAAAAAGAACATGGAGCTTTTCTGTCAGGAGAGAAATACTGCTCTTGTAGCAGACAGCTTTTCATGGCACTTTACGGCTTTATTTTTCTTTTCTTCTCCTTCACACTATAAACGTACTGTGTCTTCCAACAAATGCAACTCAAACATGTTCTCTAGATGAAATCAAAATAAAAAAACCTTAAAAAAGTAAAATTAAAACAAAGTTTGAATGCTAATGTTGATGTACAATATACAATTTTTTTTCTGTCTGCCCTTAATATGCTTGTCAAATCTTCAAGATCAACCAATGCAAACCCTGGAATTTTGAAATTAGTCTGAATAGATCAATGTACTGTGGTATTTAATTTTTCCTCATCAGCAGCTGAATCACACTGCTCATAACATTTGCTGGACAGAGTGCTCATGAACTAGATTGCTGCTTCACAATCATGCACTATTAACTTTTGCTGTAAATGTTTTTGCCGCTTAGTAATTGGATTTAAAAAGCAAAAAGAAAGCCAGAAAACTTTTATTGAGGTTTTTGAACCCTGCAGAGAATAGTGAGGTTCCCCTTCAATAATTTATGATATGGCATACTCTGAAATTTGTTAAGTGTGCATACTACAGCTATAATAATTTTGTAATGAAATATAAAGCAAGCATGAACAAGAATCTATAGCAAATATTTTGATTCCATCAACCCCAAAGTCAATTGGTACTTAGTCCCAGCCAATCATTTAATCTACTGATATTACATTTGCATCAGCTAGCAAGCTAAAGACCCTCTTCACCTGCAGCTTTTGACTGTACTTGTACAAGTAAACTAAACAGGTTTGGGGCCTGGCCTTAAAGCACAGTCCAGAATCCCCCATCTCGTCCAAATGAGTTGCAGCAAATAGGGAGCCACAACAACTCGGGCTCTTATCTGTATCCTTAATAATAGCTGGGCAGAACTCTGCATGAGCAGAGGGCTCTTCTCAGTAAGAAGTAGAGATAGGGCTATCGTGTTTGGAGATAAAGGAATTTTACTTGTATGGATGCAAACAGTAGGGAATAATTGCAAGACACAGCCCTTGCACGGCACAGTCGGCTGCTGAGGTGTTCTCTCAGCTGCTGCTGTCACTGACTCAAAGGCCAAGATCCAATATATAAATCTACACCTGACTTAGTCATCCTGGCTGCTTTTGTGGAGAGAAATAGGCATTTCTAATGGTGCAAGATACTTATTTCAAGATGGGGTTAGTCACATGCTTTTCCTTTCTGTTGATTCTATAGAAAACCTACTCAGACAACTTGCTCAGATAAACCTGTTTGAAGCAGGCAGCTGCAAATGTCCAGGTCAAGGAAAAGGCAGGTTCAATCATTCTTAGGTCTCTCTAAATCTCTGGGGCAGTGGAGCTGATCTAGTTTTCAGGAAAATGGGATAATCCAAGGTGCAGGGCTGGGTTCTAGGAGAGCAAGAAGTTCCTTCCCCCATGAGTAGTCCCTGATGCAGTGTATGTGCTGCAGGTCCCTTGGAGTGCTGGGGAAGCCCCCCAGCTGCACCACGGCTGCGTTTGGCTGAGAACATCTCACATGCAATTGTCTTCTAGAGACAGAAGGGCCCTAAGAATGTGTGACACTACTCCTTTGGGGAGCCCTTGGAATCTGCTGAGCTGGGAGAGCGCTCCATGTGTGAATATTTGGCTTCCTTTAGACGTCAGAAGGTGTAAGAACCTGTCCTCCACTGCTCCCAACAGCAGGAGCTTCTTCATCCCTATGCAAATAATGCACTAACTGGCTTTGTCTCTCTTTATTTGAGTATATATCAGCGCTGGTTCTGTGTTCAGTCAATTAAATCACGTGCCCAATTGTTGTAGCACGCTATTAAATATTAAGAGAAAGGGAAATTAAGTAACACTTCACCCTTCTTAACAATTTATAAGCCCACCTAACCTAAATGACAAATTTGAGTAGGATGTGTTGTGTTAGGCAGATTTAATGCAGTGCAGGATTTACACTTGGCTGCTGCTATAGCGAGTTAGTGCTAACCAGACGTGGGCAGGGTGGGGCAGATTATGTGAACCCTTCATGGCCAGGAGAAACTCATCTAGAGAGAAAGCTAAGGCAGTTCCAGCCTGATTCTTTTTAATGTCACAGTTCATTTGCAGAACCATAACTGGAATCAAGAATTAAAAAGCCTTGTATAAAAGTCAGTAACATTAAACCTTTAAGACTCATGTTTCATGTGTCATAAAAAGTCTATGAAAGGATTTTATATTCTGTACAGTGTTTTAGCACTTTCAATCATTTTTTTTCCAACATAACTTTTGTGAACACTTTTATAGCCTCTAAATGAAAAACTAAACTATGTGTCATTCAAAAAAAGGTTTTATGGATCACAGAATTTAATATAAGTTCTGCACCATAACAAGGAACTGATAAACCTGTATTAGAATTAATTTAAAATGTAGGAAACAGTTTCAGAAGATTGTGCATCACACATTGTGGTAAACAACACTAGTAAGTAAAAATGCACTGTATAGACACACTCTTTGAGAGTGAACTGCCTTAACAGGTGCCTTAACAGAAATGGTTTAAGTGGTAAAAAAAATTATGTTTATGTCATGTATATTCAAATCTAAAATTTTCATATAAATGAAAATACTTTACATAATGGAATAAACTCCAAAAAAATCACCAAATGCACACAACAATAAAATTCTAGTTTAAACTCTGTCCAATAATATACAGTATGATATAAGGTCTAATCTTTCTCCAGGGAAAGGACTGTTACTCCCCAGTGTCATTAACATTTATGAATTAAGGCTTCTTTATGAAATGGCAAAATTAAAATTATATTCTTCAGGTGCTAATCCTATAATATACATCTGTTTTACACTAATGAGGAAATATCTTATTTCTTTAATACATGATGGTTATGTCCTGGTATCAAAGGAAGACTGTATCTTAGGAAATATGTATAAAAGTAACAATTTGCACATTTTATCCCCTGCAAAATGCTGCACAGGCTTAAGCAGTAATTTTCCAAAGACTTTTGCAAGGTAAGTAAGTATAATCTGATAAATATACAGGCTGAAATCTCATTGATTATTCCCTGTTTCTCATGCTGTTTCCGTTCAGGTCTGTTCCTGCTGCAAGAGGGCCAAAAGGAATCTCCCTTCTACACTTGCTGTTCAGAAGGGCTTTCTCTTCTGGAACTATTTTTCTGCCATTGACCATGCCTATAACTCCACAGAACCAGAGAAATAATATGAGCTATAACAATACATTATGAGTGACAAGAAAGAAATGCATAAAAATAACACCATGTTCATTCCTCCTAGGTTTAGTTGTTAAAGAGCTTCTTGTTGGGGCTTAATTTCATGGTTAATGAGAAAGCTGTTGTTCATTAGGGCTGAAATGAAACCTGTTCATTCACCACTCCTGCCTGGCATTCAGAGTTGTAGATGTTCCCAGCAACAGATAATCTCTCTGGAGACCATTATTTATAAGTGGTGGACAGTTTGATTTTGGCTAAGTAGGTCTTATCAAAGAAAAACAGCAAGCGTGGGAGCACCTCAGAGCTCTCTTATCTAAAAGTCTGGGCCTGCCTTGCAGACATCTGTTCACAGCTGGGTGCTTAAGCTCACAGGGCAGTGGGCTGCTCCAGTCATGCTCTGTGCATGCATGCCCAGCCGGGTGTCAGCTGGCACCTTTGGGGGCAGCAGCGTGGCATTCACTGGCACACTTCAGAGGGACTCAGGCACTACCAGGAGCTGCCACACTCACACAAAGAAATCAAGGCCCAGATCCTTCTCTTGGCTACAACTGGAACTTGGACACCTAACTCTCAGGTGGCTACTGTATGGGATGTGGCTAAATCTAGGCGAGGCAGAATCTCAGTCCTACCCTGTGTCTGTGGGAGAAAGAGCAGCCGTACAAGGAGGAGCATACTGGGAGATTAGGATCGAGTGCAATATTGTTAGAATTGCATAATGGGGGACATAGTGCAGCAACAAATCATTTATTGACTTGGACAGAACTTGCCTTTAGTTAAGTGTCAAAATTTTATCAGTGGCATCACCTATGGCTGGATGCATTTTTTCATGTGCTGATGTGATCCTGAGTTTCCTTTTGCTATCTTTGAGAAGGTCAGGGACTCGTCATATTTTTTATTATTTCTGTAGAGTACAGTCTGGTGATTTGGCCACTCACATAGGTTGTAACTGGTTCACTGTCCTCACATTTCAAAGACAGGAACAGTAGGCACAAACTGAGCCAGAGAAGAAAGCAGTGAGTATGTGTACTCCTTGTCCTTGGCTTTGCTGCCTACCTGTGCAGACTGTGAAGAAGCAGTAAATTGGCTCACATATTATCTTTGTCAAAGTTTATCAGAGAGCTACATACTTTTTTTGTGTGCTTGCCTTATCCTTTATACACTCTGGTGTGCCCAAGGAATCTTGGGTACAGTCATCACAGTATGCAAAATCTGTGTATATTTCACATTTTTGTCTATCTCTCCTCCCATGAGCATCAGTATTGCCAGGAGATATTCTGCTAAGGAAATGCCTATTGAACTTAACTGCTCACTACCTCTTATATTAAACATTTAAGGATGTGCTTAAATTGAAACATATGCCCATGATTTTCCTGTTCAACGAGGTATTTAAACATTTTAACTTTTGGGCCTAAAGAGTACTCTTGTAGGCTTTACCGAATTTGAGACAAAATAAACTGGTTTTTAAGTTAAAAACAAAATTAGTGTTTTGTTACCGCTACATCAACTGCAATAATTTCGATTTGCAATTTATATGGCTTTTGCTAGCTAATTTTAATTCACAGGCATTTCATTAGATGTGAGTTCACTGCAAAAGAAATAGCCTTGTGGCTTTATGAATCTTCTTGGGAATTTAAGCAACAGGCTTGTTGACAATGCGCTACTTCCCTGAAAAGTCAACCTTGTAACTTGTATAACTATGCCTAACCTTAGCAATACTTTTAAAATTACTTGTACACACATCACCTTCCCTACATGTTTTGACAAATGACACATTTCCTTTGGTGCTTCTTTGTGGGTAACAGCGTGTGAGGATATGGTACCGGCAAAATTTATTACAGTTATTTTGCAGTTGATATTAAAGAACATGATGTATTATATCAGGTGTCTGACCTTTAAAGATGTTAGGACCCAATTCATTACAACATAAAATTTACATATTATTCAACATTCTACTGTCCTTTTATGAAGAAGTCATGATGCATACGTACATGAGATTTAGGGCAGACAACTACCCCTGCACATTGAAGACTAGAGATTGAAGACAATGTGAAATAAAAAATATTGCAGTTTGGAAAAGATTCACTTTTTTAATCCATGAAATGGATGACTCTGGCTGCACCTTTTTGAACAATGTCTTAGAAAAAATAAATGGAACACACAGAGACAATGCTGTATTGGATATTAGCTGTATTCCTGTGTCTTTTGTAAATCCTGACAAGACCTACCTGTCTCTGTTCCTGCGTTTGATGAAGTTTTGCACTGATATGATATATGAAGACTCAGGCTGGGGATTTCATCAATGAGAAATTGATGAGTTTTTCTGTGCATTGTGTTTGCACATACTCACATGGAACCCACCCTGAACATCGTAGGACTGAACCAGCAGTCCTGCCTTTTTTTTCCCTCTGTTTAATTATTCTTGCTTTGGGGGTATGAAAATGCATTCTTTGCCACAGCAGACAGCAGCAGCTGCAGTCTACCACTTTCTATAACTGGTACACCTAAGGTATGCAGCAGCTGATATTGTGCACCTGGCTGTTGTGCAGGCAGTTGTGGATATCTGGAGAAGCACCAGGTGTTCACAGCAGCAGCTGTTCTGCTGCATTTGTGCCACTGCTCCAAGACCTTGCTGCTGGAGAGCACCCTATCATTTCATACCAGTAAAAGGACAAAGGCAATACAAGTGGCTAAGACACTTGATGCAGCAACTGTAAATTGTCCAAGCTTCAAAATCTGTGTAGAGGAGTGCTAATGACAAATAAGCAGTACACATTGACATTTGTTGGAGGCTGGATAGCTCCTTCAATCCAAACATTAGCTGTAACCTCTTGCAAAGGCCGTGCTGGCTTCTCTGCTGATTTGAGTGACTTTGCTGACATTCTATGGAATCTTGAGGCAGCCTTTTCCAAAACATCAGAATTTATTCACAGATTTCAGTGTTGTGTCCAGATCATAGACATAACATGATTTTCACTTGGAGAAGAGTGGATCAAGAGTGGAGCATTTGCTTTTTGCTATTCTAGGAGTCAGACTCCAGGGGTAAGATCCAGATGCCTAGATTTGGGTAGGGAAAGTTACTTTCTGAGGGTCTTCAAAACCAACTATTTTTCTCCATTAGTTAGACAGAGAACATAGTCACTTATGACAGAATTGATTTGCTAGAACCCCAAAAATTTGGTTTTGAGCTCAGTTATCCTGTTTTATCTGAGGGGTGCTGATCACACAGCCTTCAGCAAAGGCTTTGAATTTGAACTGATTCTCTATGGATTGAAAATTCCACCCTCTGTTGGGATACGGACCATGGGCTCTTTATTGTTATCACAAAATGTGATAATACAGGCAGTAATGTGCATAAGAGATGAAAAAGGGGACTGAGACAAGGACATGTCCTGCCTGAGTTAAGCAGGGTTTTACTTGCAAAGCCAATTTTGTAAGAATGTGACTAAACTACCTTCAGGAGCTGCATAGACTGACGTAAGGCTGAGTAATTAAGGCTGGTAATAATTATGGCTTAATTTACCCTGACTAGACATATGCATTGTGAGACTATTTATATTTATACTCCACCTGCATAAATTTTCCTGTATTTATTTTAAAAAGCGAACCTGAGCGCTGGCTGTTTATCAGATTTTTGTGAAGAATTATGTTGTCTACTTATTTTCTTACAGATAATAAAGTAATACTGGGAAGGATTCCCTTTACCATAAGTTAGCCTTCTAGATGTTGGGTGCTAATTATTAAGCTAGTCTGGAATCTTTCTGTAGCCAGTGGGTAAGGATGGACATCTACTCTCCTGTCCAATTTATGCCTATGAAGGTTTAGTGGTTCGGCCAATCTCTCTTTTGTCAAGAGAGAGGCATGATGACCAGCTTGGGGATAACTTCTAGGTGGCTCAGATTTGATGAAATAATCCCATGTGTAGTGGCCAGCATAAGAGATTGCAAAAAAAGGAGAGAAGGTGTCATGGTTAAGGGAGCTGAATGCAACCATAGGGAATTTTACTCTATCTGTGCATCTGTCAGGGAATTCCTGTGGGATGCTTGGCAAGTCACTGAACAGGTGGTCAATAATTGTGTGTTTCTTGTGTTATGGGTGTCTGGAGTCTGATTTACAGAAGCAATAAGCATTCGAAACTGAAATTGAAGTAAATTGTAATTTTATTGTAGAAGGCTACATGCTCATAAATACTTGGTTTTGTTGTTCTTAAACTGAGCATTGCAAACTGGTGAATACTTTGTGACCCAAATTCTTTGTACCCTTATTCCCAGCTGTAAAATGGGAATAATGACACTCATCTCCCAGAGGTGTTAGGAAAGTTTTGCAAAGAAACCCTTGGGGAAACAAATAATTCTGTGTTCAGAGCAGGATTTGAATTGTGTGCAGCAAGACCCTGGTTCCTATGTTGAACAGTGAGAAGGCAACAATGTTGAAAACCTGTTTATTTTCAAGCATTCGCCTTAACATGAATTAAATGGAGCAAGGGAAAAAGATAGAATGTGATGATGTCAATTTAAGAGTTCTTAAAATGCCGGTGCGGGAGCAAATTAAAGTTCTCAGAGGTAACCTTAATTTTGATGTTTTACAGTTTTTGACTGACAGAATCCTGTGAAGTTCTTTTACCACGTCTTCGTTTATGTCTAAGACAATAAATGGAAAAACATCCCACCCAGAACTGTCACTTTATGTCACATGAACAGCCATCGGTAGCACTTTCTGGATGGTGGACATCAATCACAAAAACATTAGCCACTTGAGTTAATGGCTAGGAATACCAGATTACTGTGTTTGTCTTGTTAGCGCAGCAGGTTCATCCTCTTCACTGAATACATCATGAGTTATGCAGGGCATACAAATATAGAGAGTTTCACAGTGCAGATGCCGTGTGTGGACAATGTGGTGGTTTTCATAGACACTGGCTCTTTTCAGACCCAGGAGTTTTGGGTTTCCTGCATTCTCTGGGAGAACAGCACTTCTGGGCACAAGCCATTCCTGGCTTCACACTTTGGACTTAGGTCCCCCACTTCCTCCAAGTTGCACTTTTCTACAAAATTTTAACACCAGTTCTCCATTTTCTCCACAAATCATGCTCAGTCTCTTTTGCTCAAGGTTTTCAACAACAGATGCATAAACCTCATTTTTCCACCATACAGCTTCTTGTCCAAACTCTTCTCCCAAATGCCTGCCCAGCATCCCTATCCTGAGATTTACTCAGTCTCCCTCCAAATACTTTTTCACATAGTCCATATCTCCATGTTTCCTTTTCCAACACACTTACTTATACAGGCATAGCTGCAGTGTAGATCCCTACATTTAGATAACCTGAATTTCAGTTCCAGTTGCAAGGAAAGCCATTTGCAGTTGTGATGGGGCATGCCTGACATGGATAGAATATCTCAGGAATTAATCTGGTAAATCTTGGTCACTTATAAGCACATATTACATAGTTTCAGAGATTTGAAATACACTCATATTTGAAGTAGGCTCGCTGAGGGTGAAAATCCCTACTCCAATCATAAATTGGACTTTATTGCTCTGTAAGTTCTCCCAGAAATGTCTGGGAGTGTGCTTGAAAGAGTTCTCCCTTCACCCCACCTCAAGACTGCTGTACCCTGTCCCTGCAGGCTGTGTCTTATAGTCCCAAACAACAGCCTTAGCCTGCAAGAGCTAAGTTTCACATAGTTCCCCTATTCAGAGCAGAGATGCATTTCTGACATCCTTTGAGAACATCTATGTCATGCCCCAAAGACGTGGGAGAGTTCCCTTACGGTCGTCAGAGCTGTGCTGCTATAATGTGGAAGATGTGAGCTGAAAGGCGAGGGATGAAACACAGCAAGGGCACGAAGAAGATGCTTGGCACCAAAATTTTCATCCTAAAAATTCTTGCAAGCAAAGCAATGTCTTGATTGGAGAAGTTCTGGGCAGCCTTCTTAACAGATTGTACTGCCATGCCACCTACAAAGTCCTCATTGCCTCAGGAAGCTGTGCTCATTGAATGGCTTCAAAATTGTTTCAGATCCTTCAATGAAAGATGCCACATAGGCTTTAAGCAAATAATCAATATCTTCATTAAAAATATGAATGCTATCCCTATGAGAATGACCCCAAACACCGAAGACATGCCCTCTATACTTTTGCTGATCTTTGCTACTAGAGCATTCAACACACCTTTTTTCCCCAGCTATTACGTTTGAGAGAAATAAAATGAGCACCTAAGCAACAAGAAAATTAAATGAATAAACATTTGAACACAGGAAAATACAATCAAAAATAACAGGTTTTATTGAAATAATATAAACTGATAATAAAGCTCACACTACAAGCTGGCAAGACATCTTAATAGAACACGTAAGTACTACAGAAAATCTACTGATATTACAAGACATTATTTTCTGTAACCAGGGGAATAAATTGTCACACAGAACCCATTTCAGATTTTGATGCATTAGCTATGGTGTGAGGACAGTGTATGAGCAGGCATTTTATAGATGAAATGTCCATTTATGTCCTATTACAGGCTCTCATGATCCAAAGAACTTTGCTTTTAAGACCCATGCACAACTTGCAGTTCAGTAACCTTCATCCAAGCCAGCAAGGTGTTTCTCAGCACAGTAGCCATGTTGTGAGCACAAAGACTGCTTCAGCTCCGTTCCTAGAAAAATGTTGGCCATTATTCCGATTTCACTTCTGTCAGATTAGCACTGGCATAACTGTACTATTCCAGAGCATTGGCTCTAACTCTCGATTGTGACAGAAAGGAAATCATGCCCATGAAACCAAGGCAGGGAAAAAGGCAAGGAAAAATAAATGGGAAAAAGGTTTTGGGTTTTTTTTCAGAAGAGGAATGAAGAAATTACATGACTGTGTACACCTAATTCAGCCACAGACTACACTTGCCTTGGACAGAGATGTGGAAATTCGTATCCTTTTGTAAGTAAAATATTTCTTGTCTTCTTAGCACTCCATCAGTTTAGGATACTAAATGGATTTCCAAGGATATCCTTTGAATTGTATTCTTCTCACCAGCCACCTGGTCACCTGTGTGCCACCAAGAGGATCTGTCTCCCTGATCAAGTCAAATTTCGTTGGTGCCTGGCCTGGTATCTGGGTCCTAGTGTCAGTGGAAGTTTCTTGCTGCCGTGGACTTAACCACAGGAACTGGCCTGGACAAATATGCACAAAACTCACAAAGCTTCAGCTGTACCTGATACCTTGGCTAGAACTAGTGGGTCCTAAAAGGAAGCAAATAAATAAATAGAGAAAGAAATAAAAGAAGAAGCTGCTGTGAAACACTAAAAAAAGAGAGAAAAATTAAAAACTTGTTTCTGAGAAGGGACAGCTCTGGGATGGTTAATCGTTGTTTTATCATAGCAGTTTTTAAGGAAAACTTTTTTCAAGGAATTACTTTTCAACTCAGCATGTATACAGAAAACAAACTCATCCTTCCAAGTCACTAGTTCCCTTTTTAATCTACTTATTGGAAAAAGCAAAGACAATCTGAGTGTTGTGTATGCATGCATGTGTATATGAAAAGCAGAGTCCTCCAAAAAGAAAATCACTCTTTACTTTAGCCTTAAAAAAAAAAAAAAAGGAAAAAGTATCAACAATTGCTGTTTCACCTGGCAATTGCAGCAAAAAATCACATCTCCACAAACAGAAGATGGACCTTAGATGATATTATTCAATACAGGAATATGGGTCCCATAAACTCCGATATAAAAAGGTCATTTAGAGCTTCCCTTCCAAGTCAGAATATTCTGGAAATCTGTAAACCTGTGAAAGAAAACCGAGCAAAATTTAATCTTAACAAAAACACGTGAAAAGAACCTCGAAGAGGGAAAATCGGTGCAGAAAGCAATTTGTTCTGCGAATGTCTTTGAAAGCCTCTAATAATCATTATTAGGTACCAGCAATGGGAGGCTGAGGTGCCGTGGGCTCTGGGAGAGCGGCGGCGGCGGGGACGGCGCTGGGCTGGGGCTGGGGCTGGGGCTGCCCTGCCCGCTCCGCACCGCTGCCCTGCCTGCGGGACAGGCGGGGTGAACCCCGGACAGGCTGACGTGGGAAGAGCTCCGGAGCCCCGCCGGGATCAGCTGCCTCCGGGAAGCCGGGAGAGGAGAGGAGTGAGATGCTGCTGAGCGGGTGCGCTGGGAGGGAAGCGGACCCGGTTCTCGCAGAGGAGCGCAGCGCAGGGAACAGCCCGGGCGCTCCTTCGGCCGCGGGAGCTCAACAAAGCAGCGTGACCGCCTGGAGTCAGGGCTTCGTGGCGTGGCAATACTCGCGAGCTGCAGAACTGGGAGCTCTGGGACAAAAAGCGAGCGGTGCGGGAATTCCGCGGTGCGAGAAAAGCACCGCGTTTCGCACCCGCGTCACAAAGGGGCCTCCTCTGACAGCCCTGCCTTTCCCCGGCCCATTGTCTCGTTGCAGCAAGTTTGTTTTGCCCCAGCAGTAGTGACCGATTCACTTGGTACTTTCCCTTTCGTTGGAAGAAAGCCTGGAAATGCGTAGTGCAGTTTATAGCGTTCCTTTTTGTATATTTTTTTAACATTCGCAGCTAAGCTTTCGAGATTTGATAAAATAACCAAAACGAAGGCATAAAATTAAGGGGGAAAAAAAATAAAAGGAAAGAAAAGGGGAAAAAAGGAAAAGAGAAGACGAGGCGAGCGCTGTTTCGGCCGCCCGCTCCGCCGGGAAGCGGAGCCGGCCCGCAGCAGAGGGTGCTGTCTGCCCGCGGTAGCGCCGGCTGCACGGGAAGGTCACTCAGCCTATTGATAAATCACTGTGCCGTGATTCCTAACTGACAGCTCAAACTAACATCAAGCTGGATGAGAGAGAACAAAAGGCCATCAAGCAGCCATTTTCTTGACACTTTTATTCAATCACCAGCAGATTGCTTACGACAGCAATAGCAGCTGTTTTGTCTTCATCTTTCCACATTTGATAAAAGGTGTCAACTCAAATTTTTGTAAATAATTCACTTACCCCTACTGCACACACCAGCACTGTTCAGCATATGTATTCTGCGCGAGCAGATCACTGAGGCAGGTCAGGGCTCAATGATATCAGCTGAAGGTCATCTGTGATCTAAACGGAAGCACTGATAAAGCTACAGTCCCTCAAGGTCAAAGATAAGAACTACACTGAGATATTTGTAATGTGGACTAAAGGTTAAACAATAGAGAGAAAACTATGGTATTGTTCCAGTTAACACACTAATGATTTCTCTATTGTTCCTTAGGTGACACTGTTCCAGTTCCAGAGGATTCAGCTGCTTAACCCTTTTTGAGTGCCACGTACACGTAAGTGCTGGGTGTGAACAATTAGAGAATATCACTTCCCAAAGTTGGTGATGTTAGCAGTAGCTCAGAGCCGTAATATGCTGCTGCTAATGCAGCTGAACTGCAGAAGGGAACAACAGCAATTTTTATTGCAGGCTTTGAAAAGAAAAAAAAACCCAACTGGATATTGTATCAAACAATAACAGTTAAAATGATTAATACATTTAAGTAAAATACAGCTTACCTTGAATTTCTCCTTAAAATAAATTTAAGTCCCAGACCTGAGGAGAATTAGATAATGTGCCTAACATTTCCTGCTGTAACATCTTCCCTTACTTTAAAGGCTTAGGGAAACTAATAGAGAGATCCTTGAATTATTGCAAAACGACACTCTATCTGATGTTGGCAGTAGCCAAAGCACTGAGATTAAAAATGATACATCCTTCAATACTAGGTTGCTTTTCCTTTTTTTTTCACCCTGTTATATTACTCAGAATATAAATCTAAACAACAAATAGTCACTGTTTATCACTATTTGGTTTATACTTTCTAATAGCAAAAGTATATGTGCATTTGAGATTCTGTCTGTGCTCAAACAGCAGGGAATTTATTGCATGCAATTGATGTACATGAAGATCAGAGAGCAGTTGCCTTACATTTTCCCATTCTTTCTGCCTCAGTGCTGTTCTAAAAACAACTTTCCTTTCTCCAGTGTATTTCTCATGGAGAAATAACAATAACTAAACAAAAGAAGGTCTCTTTTTATTTTTAGCTACGCAAGATTGTACAGGAGTACTTTCTTACTGAAAGCAGGACTCCTGTCTGCATCAATATTGTTCCCTCCTTGCCCAGCTGTATATGAGCTAGAAGAAAGAGTGTTAATTAGAATGAATCAAGTGATTTTTCAGCAACTCATTTTATTTGTGAACATTTCTTAATTTTCTTCTGGAATATTTACATTACAGTTTCTTCAAAGATACATTTTTCAACTTGTTTAATATTCTTTGTGGCTTGGAAGGTCTTATTGAATTAAGTAGGAATAGTTTTTGGCAAGTCAGTGTCTAAAATCAAATTGTGTTTTATGGTGCAGACTGATCATGTAGCTCATGTGGTAATATTTCCCTCTGTTGGTTCCTGTGTCCTAGATACAAAAGAATTACTTGAAAATAACACTAGGATCTTGAATCTCTCATCGAGTATGCAAGACTAAAAACTTCAGAAACTTTCCATTTTTTGTCTTGCTACTATCTTGTTCAAAGTATCATTCTTACAGGAAAGTAGACCACTAAAAATTAGTGTCTGTGTGAAGAATTAAAATGTGATGTTCTTTCATCACAAAGGCGTTGCTCGTGACTGCACGCCTGTAGCAGTGAAGGGTGCCGTTATATTATTTAATTGTCTTTGCGGAAAAGCACTAGCAAAGATTTATGAGGACACTGACCATTTATTTTAACTTGTATTATGTTATATAAAAGCAATCAATGTATTCCATTTACCAGTTTACTAGTTTTGCATTTCCCTGCCTACAACTCCTGATACAGTAACTGTAGAGAACAATCTGTGTGCTTTAGATGTCTGCATCCTTAATATAGGCTTAAACCTCTTCCTCCTCAAGCATTAACACAAGCAAACCAGCATCAGTCTTCTTAATTCATGTTTGCTTTCCATGAACATTTAAGAAGTACATGTGCCTATTAAGTCTATTTATGCTATATGTTATTTTGCAAACGGTCACAGAATTATTTTTCTGACATTTGCTTCTGGACCCAGCTATGTATTATGAAACTGCAATCAGTACGGATGCCTATGTCAGGAATTATCCTTCTCTCTATCCTGCAGTTTCAGTGCCTACTGAAACTATTGAAGCAGTGCCTGCTTCAACTCATGTGGACCAGTGCCTGCCAGTCTCTCTGGAATTTTACACGCTGTGTGTTATATGTAATTTCAGAGAGAAAAAAATACAGGAGCAATTTTAAAAAGTTCTTAGCCTAGTTTCTTGCCTTGTATAAATCCATGTGTGTTGTTACAAGGTAAAAGAAGGAATAGGATGAAGATCTGTTGTTGAATCTTCAACTTAAGAATGAGGAGGGTTGACAGAAAAGGGCATGTAGAGAAATGACTAGGGAAAACAGGAGTGCTGAAGAGTGAAGGAAAGAAACATTTAAGGAGCAGAGGCACCAAAATGGGCATGGAGGGTGCTATGGGACATGGACACAGCAGGCTGAGGCTCAGACTGAAAGAAAGTAGGGCACAGCCGAGGCCATAAGATGGAATCTTCCTTGCTTGTATTGAACTTGAACTATTTTTTTTTTTTATATCTAAAATTATAGGCACTTAAACTGAAGGTATTTTTAATTTATTGTGAGTAATGTGATTTTGGCCATGACTGTGGGATCATTTGTGATAATTGATTCTGGATGAAAATGCCTCTTTCTCATCCCTTTAACTTGCACACAAGGTTGACTTGCACTGAGCTCCAGGCCAAGAGCATTTTCCCCAATTCTACATCTTCAATAATCTTTATTATTAGATATCTTTCTAGGTAACTCGCTCACACATTTGAAAAATAAGAAAAATAAGAGTTTGACAATGTCACAGAATTAAATCTATAAACAAAATATGCCTTGTAGTATAGAAGACCCCAATGCCATTGACTGTGCTGCAATTAATATAAAATGGAAGAAACCAAATAATGTGCTTTTGCAGCCCACAGATTTTCAGATCTTCAACCTATTCCATCCTTTACCTTGAAACTACATGTGGATTTAGACAAGCTGAGAAGCTAGGCTGTTTGCATAGCCTTTCATTAATAGAGTAGACCATTGTGTATGGCAAAAAAGCACCATGAGTGCTTATAGTTTTAAATCCAAATCTTCAGGTTTTATTTTTACATATGATTGAGCTAGCCTGTTAAGTCTGCAATCCCTAGTCCTCAATTTGCTTCCCAAATAAAACAGAAATGTCTATGCCTTTTAAATTAATTCTGCTGCCTTTTAAATACCCTAGCAACCTTAAAAGAGAGATCTGTGTTATGTCTTCACAAGACTAGATCTAAAATGGTAAACTTTAAATACTTTTAGGACTTCTCTCTGGCACCAAGACTAATTGGCATGGAATGGCTGGCATCAATATTGTTAAAATCCTTACCCTCTGGGGGTAGCCACATGTAAATTGGTACCACTTAATCACGGTCCTTGGTTTTTGCTGGCTCCTAAATACTGCCTGGGAATGTCTGGAAGAAGGTTGTTTGGCCTGGGCCAAAACCACAGAAAAGTCTGCCCTGATGGTTCAGTAACATGAAGAACCAAGATCCAGAGTCTGGGAATATTTCTAGGAAGCAAGGGCTCCTGAGAAAGCAGAGAAGACTGCTGCTCTCCTGCCTAGGTCTCCATGCAGTCACAGTGCCTCTCAAGTGCAAAAAAGTAAAATCTTCTATGATTGACAGAATCTTTTGGAGTGCCTGTGTACAACCTCCCCAGAAATTCACACAAGTTCCTTGCAAAATTGATTGAATTCTTAACTTGCAATATACATTCAGGAAACAATCTAGGGTAATATTGTTTTGCAATGCTTATTTGCTACTTAATGGGTGTGGGTTCTTTAGGAAGAAGTTGGAATACTTAATTGTAGAATGTGTATGGCATTGAGAGCAATGTATGCAACAGATATAACCTTCGTGTCCAAGGTGGACAGCCTTGCCTGAGTGCTCAATAAAGGTCAAAAAATGAATTAATAAGCTTATCTTTCCAGAAAACAAGCTTCATTCTAGAAGGCATAACATTAGTGTTTACCAGGCTGCCCTGGGGAATCACTAATGATGTACAAAGCTTTCTGCCTATAGGTCACTGATTTTAATCCAAACCAGCTCAGCAAAGACTCATTTTTCTTAGGAGTGCTATCGGTTTATGTGTAAATTGAGTGGGTTTTCCAGACAGTGAGACATACTTATAAGCATAAACTTCTAATTTGAAGCATGTTTGTCTGACACAATGGATGTTCTATTTTTTTTCCAAGTGGCTTTTGCATCAAACTTATAAGTTTTTGCTAGCTAATGATTTTTTTCAAAGTAGCTAATTTATATGTAAAACTTTCAAATGATAGTGTGTCAGCAACATCTCTGAAGAAATGGTTCTATTAATTAATCTCATTTTGAAAAATACCTTTTTCTAATTAAAATTGGTTTTGAGAAGGAGGGTTATAAGAGCAAGTCCCAAATCACAAACTCACCTCCTTTGGTCTGTACTGTTGGTCTGGGACGCTCCACTGTGTCTACAAAATGCCTACTGGAAAATCCTGTATCAGAAACCCTAATCCCTTCACTTGCAGAAACTCACAAGTCAGAAAGAAGCAATCCAGAACATTTCTGGAGACAGCACAAATGCTAAGTGAGGTACTGTCCTGCTGGACAAGCTGGCTGGGGATGTGCCAGTCAATGGCAGTCTTGGGTGTAGTTACTGTTGACTGATGCTCTGCAACGTCCTAAAGAGAGCAAGGAAGGCAAGGAGCAGAGCACAGCCCGAAGGCTCCTAATGGCCAGGCTTTTGTTTCCTCAGGAAAGTGATGGGTGAGATCTTGTGGGAAGCAGCATTTAAGGAAAAAGGAGATTAGGAAAGCTGGCAGGTCCTTGAGACAAGCCATCTTCAAGCTCAAGAATGGGCCCACTCTGATGCTCAGGTAAGAAGGTGGATGTATCAGGAGACTGGTTTAGCTGAACTTGAAGCTCATAACTGAATTCCAGTGCAAAAGGCAGTATAAAGGCAAGGTTTGTGAGGACAGGGTGCA
Source organism: Fringilla coelebs (assembly GCF_963513975.1). NCBI lineage: Eukaryota > Metazoa > Chordata > Aves > Passeriformes > Fringillidae > Fringilla > Fringilla coelebs. The sequence continues at coordinate 51,271,377 of NC_140029.1, forward strand.
AATGAGAACACAGAAACATTGTGCAGAAACACTGTGGATTTGAAACTGGCAAAGGCCCTAGATTTGAGCTTCTATCTCCTCCTACCACCTTGCTGAGGTTTCTGCTGAGCAAGGGGGCTAAATTTGAGCCAGTGTTGTACCCTGGCAGTGATGGAGGCTGACAGCATCCTGAGCAGTAGCAGCAGGAGTGGAGACAACTGATAAAGGGAAATTAATCCCTGACTTCTCGGTAACCATCCACCTGTATCCAGAATGATGCAGCCAGGTTTGGCTGCCCAGTGCAGGAAAGACATTGATAAGCTGAGGTGAATTCCATGGAGGGCCACTGAGGTTGTTTGGCCTTGCAAAGATGAGCCTGATGGACCACAATTTATTCAGCCTGGGAAAGAGGCAGATGCAGGGGCACCTAACAGCACACCAGAGCCTATGGGTGATTTTGGAAGGGATGGAGTCAGACCCTTCACAGAGGAATATGGTGGGAAAAGGGCATAAACTGAAGCAGTGGAAATTCCATCTAGGTGTGAGGAAAGAAGTTGCACTCTGAGGAGAGCCAAACATTTGATCAGGTTACCCTGAGAGGCCATCCAGTCTCCAACCTTGGAAATTTTTGAGACTTGACTGCATAAAGTCCTGAGAAACCTGGTCAGAGCTACCTCTGCTCTGAGCAGATGCTTGGACTAGAGACATCCAAGTGTCTTCATGATTGAATGATCCTGTGATAGTGCTCGTAAAGCTGGCATTAATTTATCTTCCAGCTGTGAGAAAGTTCAAAGCTTTGATGAGAGAAGTAAACCCCACGGTCCAGTTTCTTAATAGTATTACTGAGTTTTGATACATTTGACGTATGATTTTTGTAGTTCTGAGCAAAAATCCAGCCTGCTAAACATGGGCTGGACAGTGCACAAAAGTGGTGATGAATCACTCTCAGTCGTTAATTTGAATAAGAAATAATATTTGATACCAGCTATTACTAACAACCCTCAGAACAGGCTCCACCTTGTATGTGGTTCAATAGACTCAGCTGAGAAACCTGAGAGCTGAATGGGCAGGATGCAAAAGGAGCAGCAACAACCTCCAAACAAGTGCAGTTGATGCTTATTATGGAGACAGTGTGGGAAAGATGTGCTCAGCCAGTGCTGGTGATGTACCTGTTCTGTGGTTTAACAGAGCACTTTGGTCTTCGAGGCTGTCAATTTCATAAGGACTAAATTTACTTAAAAAATAACTGACAGAAGAATTTAGAGAGCATTTTGTTGCTCCAGCCCAGGAGTGGGGATCAGGAGACCTGGGTTCTATTCCCACGTCTGTCACAGGCTTCCTGGACCATCATCTTACATCTTTGTTTCTCAGTTTCCCCTTGGGCATAATATGGATAATACTTACCCACTTTACAGGGCTTAATTCATTAATGTCTGTAAGGTGCCTTGAGATCTGTGTGCACAAGGCACATTAGCACTGCAAAGCATTTAGTATATTATTTTATTATTTAAGACATCTGGGACCATTTCCACTGATGTGCTCTATCCATTTTGCACTGCTTTGGTGTTGCAAAGCAGCCATATTCCTCTTTAACAGGCCAGTGAGGCTGAGTTTATGACTGACTTAAAATACCAGCCATCAAAATCATCTGAAGGCTGCTATCAAATATGGCTGTTCCTTTTCTATCCTTTTGCTGAAAGGATGACTACTGATTTTTTTCTCTTCAGAGGGTGGGATCTGTATGAAATTTGCATGTTTAATGATAGGCATTATTCCAATAGGGGATGAATATTTTGGTAAAGTGAAAGATAGGAATGAGGTTGGTGCAAAAATATATAGGTGTATGTGCTAGGAAACGCTGATGTGGATAAGAATGTGGCAAATTGAGATTGGCCTGACAAAACAGTGGGGATGCACTGTGCCAAACCCTGGTACATTCAATGCATGTTTACTCAATCTCTTTCTAATTTTTCCTTTAAATGTTGAGGTTTTCTACATTGGTTTCATAAATATGGTCACAGAAATTTCTTAAAGAAACTAGTGCACAGCAGTTGGCTTTTTGGTAGAATAGCGATTGTGTGCCATGGGGAATTATTCCCATGAAGCAATAAATACTAGTTCAACTTCATACGTGTTTATTCACACCCAAACACCCACATGTGCACACGTTTATGTGTTCAGTGTGAGGTACAAAAGGAGAGACCTAAATATCAATTAGCTTCTCCTAGGTCCTCTGAATGATAAAATTGTCGTTCATTTATTTAAAGTGACAATAAAAAGGAATAGTTTAGCAGGGGTTTTACCCTTTTGTGGGACACATGGAATGGAGCCCAAGTCACAGCACAATCTTGATATTGATCTCTCAGTGAGAGAGTTAATTTGTCAATGACTGTAATTTGCCAAGCTTTATGAATCCATTCTTCTTCCTTTGGAGGAATATTTCTCTTCTAGATCTGTGCTATTACTTTTTTTTTTTTTTTTTAATGCAGTAAAGATAAAAAATGACATATATCTCTAAAGTCTTTCATATACATAGAAACACGTATGGGACTGGTAAAAGAACATGGCACAGCAGCAATCCTCTGTCCATCTCCTTGCTTTTGAGGGCACTGTGCCATGTAATATTAGTTGTTATCCTACCACAGCTGCCTTGCAAACTAGTAAAAATTTTGCCTCCTCTCCTATGAGAAGGCAACTCCAAAAGCTCAGTACTCTGAGTGACAGGGGAAATCTTTCAACTTCCCCCCAAATTAAATAATGTACAGATTTAATGTGAGACTTCCTAACATTGCTCTTTTCCCCAGCTGAATTCCAAGGAGATAAACTGGCAGGTCTGGGGGTCCAAGCTCCCTGGCAGGAGTGGGCAGAGACATGCAATCAGGAACAGCACATGGCTGGGTAGCTGCTGGCAGAAGTGACATGGAACCACAGCTTTTGTCTCCTTTCTGCTCTCTCCTTCTCATTCCCCTGAATATTCTGAATATTAGCCTTTTTCTAGACTTTTCCCCCATGAGAATTAATCTTTTCTGAATAAGCAGAGCCACACACAGTATTCCAGGTGAAATGTGAATTGTGTGTGATGACATTAATATTTTCTTATATTCGATGGATATAACTTCCCTGGTATTTATCCAGTTCCCAAGGTTTGGAAGTGAAGCAGGTAAGGCAGAAGGCAGGCTTGGCTGAAGAGGAATCTCCTCTTGGAATTAAGGTTAAAAAAGGAAGGTGTATGCCCAGTAGAAACAAAGTTAGGAAAAAAACCCAGAAATGCTGCTTGGCGCTGTAGGTAGAAAATCAGTGTGGCCAAAGCTCAGCTGGAGCTGAAGCTGCCAGGACACATTGATGGCAAAAGGCAGTGTAAAAATAACATCAACCCGTCACAGGATGAGGATGGTCACCTCACAAACAGGGAGAGACACAAGGCAGAGGTGTTTAAGACATTCCTTGCCTATGTCTTCAGCAAGGATGACAGAGCAAGGGGGTCCCAGTGCCCTGAGCTGGAGGACTGTGACCAGGATAAGGACTGACTCGCAGTCAACCCTGAAATTGTGCTGGATCTGGTGCTCCAGCTGGATTCCTACATATCTGCGAGGCCTGATGGGATTCATCCAGGAATCTTCAAAGACTGGCTGATGTCATTGCAAAACCTCTCAATGATTTTTGAGCAGTCTTGAGAATCTTGAGAGGTCCCAGCTGAAATCTGGAGAATGTCCCAGTTTTCAAGAAGGGCAAGGAGGAGGACCCCAGAAAGTACAGACCTTTCAGTCTCACTTCTGTTCCTGGTAAAGTTATGGAAAAGGTTATTCTGGGAGGTATTGGAAAACACCTGAATGACAACACAAGTCATTGGTCCCAGCCAGCACGGCTTCATGAGGGGAAATTCCTGCTTAGCAAACCTGGTTTCCTTTCATGACAGGGTAACCCTCCTTGGTCAAGGGAAGCCAGCTGGCGTAATCTTTTTGGATTTCAGTAAAACTTTCAACACTGTCTCTCAGGATTCTCCTGGACAAAATGCCCAGCACCTAGCTGGATAAACACATCCTGTGGTGGGCAAGCAGTTGGCTCACAGATGGGCACAAAGGGTTACAGTGAATGGGGTGACATCAGACTGTCACTGGTGGGGTTCCACAGGGCTCCACCCTCAGCCCTGTGCTCTTCAACATCTTCATAAATTCTGGGATTCTGTGATGTGCTCTAGGAGCTGGCGTTTTGCAGATAAAACACGCAGGCACACATAAATATTCTGCGACTGACTGACACAGCCTTTCTCCTTTGTCATTTCTAATTTGTAAGCTCCCAGCTCAGAATCCAAGTTCTTGTTACTAGTTCTTAGTTTTGTGACCTTCCATTTTTTACAGTTATCCATTTCAGCTCATTTCTTGTATTCCAGCAGTGAAGGTCACCCAGTCCCTGCTGTAGGATATTTCAGTCTAATAAAAATCAGCCTGATTTTCTTATGGCAAGAGCGGATATGTTGAACCTTGTGGGAAAGCTGAGCTCCAGTGATGCCCACACATTTCTGCTCAGAAACACGAGTCTGAGTCTTGGCTCTACAACTCAGAGGGGACAGGAATGTCTACAGCTACATCAAGTGATCTAAATGATGACAGTGTTCTACTGGGTTCCTTGAGAAGCTCATAAAGGGGCTGCAGTCACTACACTTTGGACAGCTAGGTATTCCAAATTTGCAGAAATTATCTTCACCCTGTGTTTTGACTACAGCATAGTTCATTTTTCGATTATAAAATTGGTGAGTAAACACATAGAAAATGTTCCCCTAAGCCAACAATAAGAAAGATCATGTAATGGTGTTTGGAGTAATATTGGAAACATAATTTCTTAAAACTGAACCATTAAAAAGATTAGACTTGTCTTGGGTTGGGCTAAATCCAGTCAGGGAATAATCTCTTTGGTAGTAAAACCAAATAGATTCCAGCCATGTGATATGGTCACACATTCTCATCTGGGGTGTACCTAAATGGTTTTTACATGGATGAGATTCTCAGGCAGCACTCAGGGATGCAAGAAGTAGTTATTGATTGACTTATCCATGCAACTGAATCTTCTAAACTATTTTAAAATATATTTGCATATGATCAGATAGGTAAGTATTACTGAATTTTTGTTGTTTTAATTTCTGACCAGATTGGTCCCTTTTGATCTTGTTACAAAATCATACATTTAATTATATATCTTTAGTTCTGGCAGCTGCTTTTATGGTTTCACACTGGGTACTCCCTTTCTTTCATTTCCAAAGGTCCTGAGAATATTAATCTTTAAAAGTACCTACAATTCATATGTCTATTGTCATGTCTGTAAAAACTGAGATAAACTTCAACCCTGATATGCTGGTCTGCATTTATTTATATTTTCAAAGGTAGGTATTTGTAAAGAAAGGGTCCAAAAATCTACATTATTAAAACCTTACAGTAACTATAATATTTTTCAGACCTTTGAATGAAGATGAAGCTGATACATGTGATAGTTGTACATTATTTATTTATGTTATGAATAGCAACAATCTTATCTCATCTCACAGCTTCCATAACAAAAAAGGCTGAACTGTAGAGTGGTCAAAAGGCAAATGTGACTGACTTTGACTAGTGAGTCAGCTCTTGTCTTGATATAGACTGTCACTGTGGAAAGAACAGGGATACTTGGCAACCACAATCATTAGGCACAAGCTTCAGAGTCACACATTAGCACTGGCTGTCGTTCCCTGAAGCCCATATATTACTGGGTTTAGAATGAAGAAATTTTAAATGACTGGTGATCTCATAAAATACCACTTTATTTTTGAGATCTTTCACAATATATTATTCAAAGAAATACATGGAACTTTCAATACTAGCTTAATGCAGCACCACAATTAGAAGCGCTGTTTAGTGATGTGGTATTGATGTTTAGCTGGCATCAAGTAACTCTATCCCTTGCCTGAAAGTGCATATTGATAAGGACAATAAACAGACATGAGTCCAGGTGCCTTCCTCCAAGTAATGATTTATCAGTTACACAGTGTTCGAGACAACATCCTTTTACAAAACAGAAAGGGATGCAAAAGAGATCAGGTGGTAGCACTTGAATCTGCCTGCTTGCCCATTAGGGGAAGATAGGCTGCAGTGATATAATTGCATGCAGGTACATTATATATTTGGTAACCATGCTGTGACTGTAATGCTGCTAATGACCAGCAAATTGAGAGCCAAGTTGGAAATAATGGCAGTTTTAGGGGCAGAGCTGATGATACTGCTGTATGTGAATTCGTGTGCTCTGGTTCATACTTTAAGTACTTGCATGCATGGTGCAGTTTTTCACTGAGGTGTGATGATGCTGTGTTGGAACCACAGCACAGCTGGTGTTAGACTGTCATCCAAATCAGATTTGCAGTGTTTTGTGCAGCTGCCACAGTTGAACTGGACAATACAGGTCATGTGAGTACCAATTGGTGCCTAGGATGAACACAAAAAATAAAGCAGATGCTTGAGGCTGAAGTTTCAAAACGGGTAGATGCACTTATAGTAATTTTCAAATTCACTGAATGTGCAGCAGTTAATGTCTCTTCACCTCTGTGTCTGAGAAAGAGAGGTTTCCTTGAACTCCCTTTACATAGCCTGCCTACTCCCTAGCATATAATCAGTATTCAAGTGATTCTTGTTACTAAGATTCAGTTCTCCTTCTCTTGCCTTGATTTTATTCTTGTATGTAGTAAAAAACCCAAAAAACCTCATACCAACAAAGAAACAAACAGACAAAGCACCAGACCTCTCCTCCAGAAGCCCTTAACAGCCTGCAGAGATTTAGGAGCAGGATCAGATGCCCACACACGGGTGTGCAATTACATGAGATATCCCAGCATTTACCTGAGTACTTGGACTCAAGCAGCTGTGAAGGATATGGGTTTCCTATAGGTTCTGTGCAATTTCTGTCACCCTGTGTCAATGTTCAGCGTGCCAAGGACACCTCAAATGGTGCCCATGAGTGAGCAGCTAAGCCGTGCCTGTGGTGTCCACAGGACATGGTGTCTAGGCTGCCACTGACTCAAAGGCCTGTGATGAGATTCACACCTAAAAGTAGTTTATTCTGTTGTATCAGATACTCTGAGGTATTTTATCAAATTCTAGTTGCTGCTCTGGAAGGCTACAGGTCTCCCAAAATTGTGTGGCATATCTAGCAGGCCTGTGAGGATGTCTCTGATCCATGAGAACTTCTGAAGGTGCCTTTCCTTATGTAACTGAATTCCCCCTAGCGTGTCTACTTTCCACTAAACCAAGTAGCTCTTCTATAGTTTCTATGGGGTACACCTATACTCTACAGAGAGCTCATCTCATGCCATTTAAGACATCCTTGGTACGCACACAGAGCTGGCAAATGTGATATGGGACCCAAGGGAGACATGAGCACCTCTGGAAGAACATTCTTGCTCTTCCAGCACAGAGACAGTTCAAATGGTACTGAATATTGACATTTAGACTGAGCTGAATCAAGCTCCTCACTTAGGAGGAGAACCTAAACAGAGAAACAGAGACACTGACATATTGAAGATCTGATCTCCAACTGAATCCTACCTTGTGAGCAAAAAAGCAAAAATTTAACTGCTTGAGCATGAGACTGCTGTCACATGAGGTAGCCTGGGTTTCCTGCTTAGTCTCCAACTGTAAATCCAGCTTGGGCTTTCCTTTTTTTTTTTTTTTTGTTGTCGTTCCTCTCACATCTGTAAGTTTTCTAAGTGGCATCTCAGGTGACTCTTGGAGCCTATCTTGAATGACTAAATGGTGTTGGACCCTCGGTGTTAAACCTTTTTTGCTTTAGTTTATAAAATCGCAACCTTTTTCTTTAATCCTACTTTTGCCTTGAGTCCCTGACCTTTTTATATACCAGCAACAAGCTGAAATGAAATTCTATGGGTAAGATTTACAAATATTTTCACCTTTTAGGCACCAGTCTTATACATTTACATCAAAACCCCTACAATGCATCTAAAAAGAAAAAAGTACAAAATTAAACATCCCCCAGACCCTTTCACAAGATCAGAGAGTCTTCACAGGAAAAAAGAAAATCTTTATTCCTCAAATTGCTACATTTCTCAGCAGGAAAGAGTAAAGAAATCTTTTGCTCCTGTGACTTTGACATACAATCTTGATAAAGAAGGAGGTGGCTTTTAAGGAAATGAGCCAGGGTGTCCTTTTCTTTTTTCCACTTAAGATTTCAGGCAAAATATTCTGCTTTTCTATGCAAAAATCTCTTCCATTCACTGAGACAATGCATAAGCATTTATTCTTACCAGCTAGCTCCCTGCAAGAAATCAATCTGTAAAGAGATCTGCAAAATATCCCTTAATTGATACCAAAAAAAGGAGTAAAGATGGAGACATTTAAGATTGTGTATTAAGGACATGTCATCATTTTAGAGGTTCATAACTTAACCATAAAAATTTGCTCCAGGCTGAAACTTGGCATGGAAGACTGCCATATTTGTAAGTAGGTTATTTCATTTCAGGCTACATTACTAATGCACTAATGCAATGTGAGCTGTTATATTTATTAACTTGCATTGATTTTTTTTTTTTTTAGTAAAGGACAAAGTATTCCTTTTCTGAACAGGTGGAAAAGGGATATACCAAGCTAGAATTTGCCTTCCCATATGCCAGCCTAAAAAGGAGGAAATAAGAGTCAAAGATTTATTTCTTTCTTACAGAAATATAGGAAAAGCCAGCAGGTGCTTGTTTTCCAGCCTGGTTATGGGATATTGTAAATGCATAATAACCTTTTATTACTTTGTATTGTTGATAAATTTAGAGCTCTGTAGACAGAACTATCTGCATAAAAAGCTGCTGAACTGATGGAAACCTTGTTTTCAAATGGATTTTGGAACAAATGTTGTTTTCAAACGGTATAACAAGATCTGCTATCAGTTTCTGCAAGATTTTTTATATTGGGAAAAATAAAAATATAATTTTGAGAAGGTACCAGAAAAATATATTTTTGAGAAAGTACTTGTGTATGAGGAGGTGGGGACTTCTAATGATTTTAAAGTGGTCTTTAAGTCCTTAAAAAATTTCAGATTTGGATGACTTAACTGGGCAATATTGAAATACAATATCTACAGCATATTTCCAAGGAAGGAAAAGAGAATACAGAAATAGATTTCCTGGGACATGTGGGGTTCTTTAAATACTCAATCCCCTTCCAACACGCAGGCCAACTGCCTCTCCTAAAGATTTGTCTAGTGTGGAAACCTTGCCAGAGTGTAATTTTGGTGAAATTTCTGTCACTGCTCCCTGTCATGAATATTTATTTACTTCCCAATGGAAATCATTGCTCATATGAAAGGGAGTTAACGGTTCTTAATAGCCCTTTCTGATTTGATTGATGTTTTTGTCACTTCCTCCAGTAAATAGGTTTCTATTAGCATACCAAATATGCTATCTGTCCTCTCACTTCTGCAGGCACTTACCTGACCACTTACTTAGGATTTAAGTATCCCTCCTAGGGGTTTTCTTTCAGTTCAGGGGCACTTTATCTGCACAAGTGGGTGAAGGACTTTCTGCACTGGGTTTGGGTCCCTTACACAGCAACCACATGGGGTCTGTTCAGAGTGGCTATTTGGAGGAGTTCAGTAAAAACAACAGAAATTTGTCCATACCTTGTACTAAGGACTTGAAAGGGTAGCACTAGTAAGAGAACAATGTACAGAGACATTTAATCATATATTTATATTTCAATTCTCTAAATTTATAATGGGATGGTGTTTCAAGTAGAAGAGAGGCTGGAATAGGGTTTTTTTTCATGGAAATACACCCTGAAGTCATATATCATTTATATGCCATATGCTAACTTCAAAAAAGGAGTGTTCAGAGCTAGCAATGTGGTGTTGCTGCTAAGGAATAAACTCTTTCCATTATTAACTACCTTTCTCAGGGCTGAAGGGTCCTAGTTCCAAAACAAATGCCTCGGTGTTGCTCAAGTGTTCTTAATAGTGCAAATAATGTAAATTTTGTGAATCATACATAATAGCTTTTGTTTTGGGTTACAGCCAACAGATAGCATAATGGAATGGACATTTTTGGTCTTTTTTTCCTGTGCAACACTCTTTTATATGCATGGTCCAAACATGTAAATTGCTGCTTTTGTGCTAAGCAGAGGAAATTTCTGGATGCCCTGGACAAATCAAAGAGAAAGCCTTGCCTTTTTTATTAGTGTGAGCAGTTTGAGGTGAAGACTTACATCAACAAGTGGTTTAAAGTGCAGTTGCCTACTAGTTCATATAAAAATTACAATTAAGCTGTAAATCTGTATTCTTGTGAAGATAAAAGAACAGAGGAAAATAATTTATGGAAACATAAAATAGGATCTATGATTGTAGAAAGCACTAATTTCTGGATTGTCCTCATTGCTTAGTAATTTTCTGCCTCAGAAATTCATTTCTTGGTTGCAAACAGATGCCTGCTTTTTCCCTGTGAGGAAGACACAGGGCAAGGTTCGAGTTAAAAAAAAAAATCTATTGCCTTTTGAAGGGCTCTGGTGGAAAGTAGGTGTTAACATCCTAGAGAAGGAGGCACAAGACCACTATCTAGGGCTTGAAAGTTTTTGTGTACATGCTACTGAAGTCATCTAGGTGCCCTTGCTTCTGAGGGCCAAAGGTACCTCCCTGCCTGAACTGAGATCTTATGAACCTGAACTGGTTCATAACTTAGGCACTGCCAATTAACATTTTCAAGTTTCTCTTCACCAAATCCCTCACAATTTATACCACTCCTTTTGTGTAAGCTAGCTCTTAATCTAAAGGAATAGCTAGGAAAGTACAACAGAAAACTTTATGAGAAATGGAAATCCAGATTCACTGCAGTGCGGCTGGTGTAAGGACAAAAAGGGCTGTGTGCAATTCTGGTGTTTTTTTGAAATGGCGAAAATGTTTTTAATTTTTATCACAGATTTTAGGCTGCTGTGATTTATTTAGTATTGAAGGGGAAGCAAATGTGAATTTCATGTAAGAGAATGATAAATGAGCATCAGTCTTGAAATTTGTGTGGATGCTGCTGTGATTAACATACTGTTGCCCCCCCTCTAAATTACACCATATCAACTACCTTTCTCTGAGATAATTTCTTGTGAAGGGGTGAACATTAAATGGTCCTTGGCGCTTGGCCTTGGAGCACAATACTGGTTCCTCACCCAATATTATGTAGTGGGGTGGATATAGTGGGATGGTCTTAAAGTGGTCCTCACTTTACAACAAATATTTAGATTAAGCCCTTTTTGATTTACTATTCTAGATTAGGTATGGGTTTACTGTGGCAAAAGAGGAGATGTAGTCAGCAACTCGCCCTGCCTGATCTCATGCTTCTAGTTATGGTTTTGAACAGCAAGGCACACAATCTTGATCAGATAAACAGGGAAGTTTCTATCAAATAAACTCTCCTCAGACAGGCAACACCCTTCATTTTTGTATTTAAGAATTCTGCATTTTTTGGAGACACATGAGGACTGTAAATTTGCTATTAATGTAGTACTTATTTTGTTAGACTGGAGATAAACATGATGACCACATTGCCTGAGTTACCTTTGGCAACTGGGTACGGTCAGCAGCAGCTACTGGCAATTTTCATGGCTTCCTAAACTCACATTGACCTGAAATGCTATGTTTGCTGAGTCAAAAGCCTAGGTAAGAATTTCATACTTTTTGTTCAATGATGAAAATTTTAAAAAACCCAAACATCCATCATCCTCCTTTAGCAGAAGGAGAAATAAGGTTTGGTATTTATTGCTATGCTAAATTTCTGTGCAGTAGGATTTTGTTTGGCTAGTATAAAACCAGAAAACACCAAATAGTTCTTCATTGCACCAATGCTACAGCAGCAATTTTCTACATTTTAGCTTTTTTTTCCAGAGGAAAAGCTAGCAAGCAGTACTTAGGCTAAAATATAGTCCTATCATTTTTACATAAAATATTGATAAGGAATAAACACTTAGTATCCCTAGTGTGAATTCACTGGACTTCACGAAACCCTAATATATGGATTAAGAAATGTTAACATAATCCTTTTATGGGAACTAAAATCAATTACATGTCAGCTTTGTAGTATTATAAATGTATTTAGTCAGCATAGAATTTTTCCAGCAGCGCTCGTTGCAGATTGAAATTGACTAACCAGATGTTAAATATTAAATAGAACTAATCAAAGTATGGTTCAAGAGATTTTAAAAACAATGATCAAAGAGAGCTATTTATTACCTGATTCATGTTTCTATTCAAACACTGCTCCTATGATGTTATATCTACCTGAATTTAGTTTGCTGCAAGCTCTTAATTTTTTTCGGTTAACATGAATGAGAAATATAATTCAATAAAAGTATGTTAATGCTTTCTGCATAGGCAGAAAGGCACAAAGCTCAGGGAATTGCAAGCAAAATTTGCTGGAACAAAGTGTATGTTAGGAACAAAATGCATGTTAGGCCTGATCTGAAGATGACCAAATATGGAGATATTCTTTCCATCACTTATACACATTATGGGCCATTATCTAAAAAAAAAAAAGTTTTTTATTACTTGCATGATAAATTTAATTCACAACTTCAGCAATATTGTAAGAACAGCAAGAATAGCTTCTGGCTATGATGTGAAAGCAGGAGGGGCCTAGTCATTGCAAAAGAAAGTCATGGGTTATGCTTAATTGCAGAATTGCTTTAACATAGATTGTTTAACTTTGGATCCTAAATCCACAAGAAGTTACATAATTAGCCTTTGTGTCTTCAAGGGGGCTGAGCACTTCTCAGTCCCACTGAAGCCAGGAGAAGTTCAGGTGAGGGGCTGGCTGCTCCTCCACCTTGCACTGCACGAGGAAGAAGCAGCTTGCCATGCAGCTGAAGAGCAAAATGGATCAGAGGAAATGTTCTTTTATACAAGGCATAATCAATATGTGAAACACATTATCTTAAGGATAGGCAGGAGCCAAGAACCTGGTATTTGTTGAAAGAATATAGCTTGAAATCATAGTTGCACAAAATGGCTCTGTTCACTGTTGAGTTAGATAAACTAGAGTGTCTGTCCCTATCCATTTTATTGTTTAAACACATACAGTCATCAGAGATGGCAGAAAAACATCTTTTCCAGGGGAAATTCTGTTGCTTTCTTTTATTGAGCTTCTGCCTTGATTTGACCAGTGGTAGGTGTTATCAAAGGCAGATGACTCAAATGGATGGAATACTGAGCTGATTGTTTGTGGCTTCTCCTGCACTGTAGTGGTTTCCTCACATCATCACAAACACCACATCAGGAAAAATCACAGCAAATATCAAACAATGATCTGTGATTTTCTGTTCTTTGTGCCTCTTTCCCTCCTGAGACATATCCGTGAGGGATATGGCACAGAGCATAAACTCCAGGTCCACAGCCAAAGGCACTTTGTGTTGCTGAGTGGAGGAAAATGACTCACGGATCCTTAAAGTCTCTCTCTTCCTTCTTTTGTATTACAGAGAGCCAGCTGGGCATCTAAATTGAGAAAGCTATAGCTCTGCCAGCAGCTGAGGGACAGATGCAGGTCCCAGACCACAGCAAAATCCCCAGCCTTTGGATATGAAGGCCAACAAGACCTGGATCAGCTGGATCCTTGTGATGAGCATAGCAAGTATGCCAGGATGCACCTTTGGGCTTCCAGTCAGTAAAGCTTGGTTTCGTTAAAATAGATAACAGCAGCCCCCCAAAATAAATCTGTCCTTACTAAGTATGTTCAGTGGCACCACTTAAAGCAGAAGAAATAAACATATCCATGTTATGTCTTTCTGGGTTGATTCTTAGTTTTCTCCATCATAGCTTTCCAGAGTGGCAAGATTGTTTTTCTCATAAAGCTTCACAGACTTGAAGCTTTATGAGTAAAACATGCCACCCCTCTGGTCATGAAAAATACCCTCCTTTCTGTCAGCTCTGAAGTTTGGATGTGGCTTTCCTCACCCTGCCCACTGCAGCCTGCTCCTTTGCTCCTTAGCCTTCCAGCCCACCCTGCATGTATCTCTGTCTTCCCACCTTTAACTGCTTCCAAAACTATCCCTGGAAAGAGATCTCATTCTCAGGAAAGATGCAGCCCTCTCTTTTCAGAAGGTTCACCTCTGCCAGAGTGCAGATGACAGAAAAAAATGCACAGGCAGCCTTCCTTTCTAATGCTTAGACACAACTTTCATAACAGTATAAAAGACAAATAAATACACACACATGCATAGATATTATTTGTATATGTATTTGCCTATGCATATGCATGCACTTATATTTAAGTAATGTAGACACACATAAATATATATGTTTAAGAACACACAAAATTAAGAAGAGACAGAGCAAATCAAACATTGTACCTCTCATCACAAAGATAAATTTTTCATCCAGCACTTAGCAGTTATGATGGCAACTAAGGAGCACAATTATTGTCAAATGGTCCTTAGAGAAATGAGAAAATTTGTGGGAGCTGTATAAGGTCAAATAAAGTTTTCACGAATAAAGTTTTCTACCCTTATTCTGGAAAATTCCCAATTCCTTTGCTGAATTTCTGCTTCTCTCTGACAAACATGCTATAGAGGTATAGAAAATTACAACTTCATAATTCAGCTTTTCCAAAGTTTAGAGCAGCTGGAAGCAGTGTTGTATTTATGGAAAGTGCTAAGCATCCTTAATTCTAGGTGACTACTTTTGCCACCAGTGTAGCAATTATTTGTCTAGCCTTACACTGAAAAGTGTTTAGGATTTTCAGTCTTCATGATCAGCCAGAAAATAACACATCTTCTGCATAAAAGATAATTTTAGATCATGTTTTATGTTTGAGAACAAAAATGAGTTTTTATGAGTGTTAGTCTCTCTTTTATGGTTTAAAAATATTAAATAATGGATTTTTTTTCCCCCAAATACCATGGTAAACTTAGCCAAACCTGAGCAGTCCTTGGGAAGTAAAAAACAAACTAACCACTATATGTAAAAGCTACAAAATGGTTTACTTTTATTACTCTTGTACAAAAAGGCCTCAAAGCCTCAGAGCTATGATTCTCCAATTCACTGCTTTCTAAGCTTGACTGATTGATTTAAAAGCTTGCAAGAGATTTATAATGATTCACTGTGTAAGCCACTGATTTTATATTTAAGTCAGAAGACTGCTTTTAAATGACAGAAAACTTTAGACCTAACATTGGACTCAGCAGGTGATCCACTGTTTGCTCAGAATTAAAATGGCAGCATTTTGCTGGCACAAGTGTTTGAAGTGGGGTTTTGAAGCACAGGCAGAATGCAATTTATCTAAGATTATTGCAGAGAGCATTGAAATCTATGCCAGAATTTTCAAAGCTCCCCCTCTCTGTGTTTAATGTGGTAGGTATGCAAATAGCTGGATGATCAGTATTTTTTCCACAGGTATTCTCAAAGATAATTTTAAGCACCTGTCTTTTGAGATTCTGTACAGATGGCCAGAATTTGAAACAAGATTAATTACTCCAGTAATTTTATGTTGGTCTAGAAGCAGAATTATTTTCACTGCCTGATTGATTGTGGGATAAAGAAACAAAAGAAGACTCTGCTGTGCAGTGGAAGTAACAAATCATGTATACCCCAGTACTCCTGAGGAGTGAAAACAGCAAAGGGAATAGAGGAGGAAGGAATGAGGAAAGAGAGGTTATTGCTTCTTCTCTTGTAAGGCTTCATCGAGGACACTGTGACTGACCTTGACTGCTCTGCAGTGTGAGACTGGTCAGAAAAGACAGCAGATTTGGTGAGGTCACTGCAGTTTTCAGACACAAGAAATAGGGATACCTTGTCAAGAATGCTTCTTCTGTGTCGTGGGGCAGTAAAAGGCAAGGTAATGTGCTGGTTGGCCTGCATTTGGGGAGATTCAAGCTTGCCCCCCAACTTTATCTGGATGACAAGAAAGTATTTGGTGTCAATACCCAGTTCAAATTGGATTTACCAGCAGTAACCTCCACTAACTATCCACCTGAAACTTCTGTATTTGTGAAAGTGAACATGGGCATTGTTACCAGTCTGGCATGGAAAAACACTCCAGACCACACCAATATAATAAATCTGGCACCAAACCCACAAAATTATTTCAAGAGGATATCCTGCCTATGCTTCCCCTTCACTCTTCAGGCAGTGAACTTGCCTCTGAGGTCCCATTGTCTGAAATTCTGGATCAAGTGAGTTGCTCCCAGAACCTCTCAGTTTGGAAACACTGTCACAGGCATTTTCTTGATATTTCTTTCTCCAAGATATATAAAAGTGAGGTAGGAATTTTCTTCCAGATTTAGGGCTGTAAGTGCAGGATGGAAAATTAAGCAATACACTAGTTACAAAAGAAGATTGTCTCTAGACTTTTATTGTCTTATTTGGACAATAAAAGTCCAGAGATTAGAGCTTCTTGAGATGCACATCTGTACAACATGCCACACACATGACTGCCTCTGTATAGAAGAACATATAAAAAACTTCTCTAAGAGCAGCAAAACCTGAAAAACCCTGTTATATGGTTCCAACTCAGCAGATCACACACACACACAGGCTTGGGAGTGATAATACAGTGGTTCAGATGCATGTCCAACCCAAAAACATGTCCTTTGGTAAAGGTGACAAATAGAAAAACACTATTTTATTGCTCTACATATCAAAGTGCTACTTACTTTCAATTTTCCTGGTAGAAATGTTGAGGATCAGGGTCTTTGTTTTGATTTATTTTATTACATAAACTTACTGCAAGACAGTAAGTCAGGTCACTTGTCTGTAGTCTCAGAGGTAGAGACTGACACATTACAAACAGCTGTGGCAGAGAAGGGCCAAGTTGGGATTCCCTGTGCATCTCTGAAAATGAGCCTTTAAACCAAAATTTATGAAAAAAGTGATAACAGCAAGCACCATAGTTCTGGACCAAGCCATAGCTGTGAGGTTCTCAGCTGGGTGAGAAGTAGGGAAAGCAGGACTTCTGTGCTATCAGTTCCTTGTATTTAATTCCTCAGCAGATGGCAAAATCCTACCCAGATCTACCTATTTATTCTTGACTACTCTTTCTTGCTGGCTTAACATTTTATAGAATGTTTTTCCAACTGCTCGTTTCTTCAACCCAGCCCCTAAAACATCATGGAAATATTTTGTCTTATGGCTGTTTTGTGACTTGGTGTCACTGGTATCTCATACTAACCTGGTATTTTTATGCTAGTACTTTCCAGCTTGTAAGTAAGTGATATATGTTTAGTTCTTAGTTTGCCTTATTCTGAGAATCTGGTGTAACTGCACTCACTATTAATCTTTCTACAAATTGGCTGCGATATCTTTTTCTTTAGAAGGCATGTTTTAGTCACTTTATCTCTTTTTAACCCAGGGAGTAATATTTTATATTTGAAACTTTGAAAGTTAAAAATGTAAGCCTAGATTAAATACTTCTGGAAAATCTGAGGAGAACTGAATTATTTTTTTCCTAAATTCAAGAGCTTTTCATTTTCTGAAATGTTTATGAAATGTCTACTGCCTGTTCCCCTGCACCCCAAAAGTGAGTAGATGCTAAGACTTGTTAGTTTTATATTATATATTTTTATTTGGGAAAAAACCCCAAGCCACCAGGAAAATTATCTGTATTAACTGGTTTATGTTGATGGTTTTTTCCTTTTCCTTGTTTAATGTTGCATGTCTGATAGAAGATATGTCTGAAACAACAGTTCAGGACCTGTCATTGTTTCAATCCATTTGTTAATATTTTTTTTGTTTTGTTTTAATTAGAGATAGGAAGCCGGTCTTCTTATGTGTTTGATGTAATTCTTCTGCAGTCACATCCCAGCCCTCAGTGGTTTGTGAACACTATGGAAACACAAACAGTGCAAAGCATTTGTTTTTAATTATAATTCAAGATTCAGGTTGGAAATGATTTGCATTATAGCTCTTAGCATAGGCTAGATTTACAGCAAAGGCATTAAAATAATTAACATTATTCTTAAATATGAGTCAGTAAAATTGAAAGTGACAGATACTAAGCTGATGAAGGTAATAAAAAAACCTTAATCTAGTTGAGAGTGGCTGAGCAATAAAAAATACACCTTTGCAGAGAGCAAATGTTTCATGCCAGAAAGTCTTTAGAGAAACTGTCCTGGGTGTATTCAGCTGGGCAAAACACTGCCACTCCTGCACCTGCCCAGGTTAAGTCCAGGCTCAGTCTGAGCTGACCCAGCCTTTCTGTATTTTCAGATCCCCAGGAATAATGGCACAGAGCTGCTCAAAAGGCTCTATCCTTGCAGCATCTTGGATCAATACCTGTTTTCAGAGAGCTTTGAGGCACTCGGTGAGCTACAGGGCAGGAGAGGGAATAAAGCTGAATTGTCAGTTACTTGAGGATAGGGAGACCTGTGATAGATGGCACCTGGTTGATGTGTTTTCTGGCTAGTTTTTCATCAATGTATGTCATCTTCCTTTTAAAGACGTAGCCAAGAAAGGCAGCCTAAAAGAAGGCATTTCTTTCCTTTATTTTGGTGGATGCATGGGAGTTGTAGGGTACAGTTTAAAGAACAGGGAGACCTTGGCTCACCCCTGGGAGCAAGTTCTGGGAGAATTTTCCCAGGTGTTGTTGTTGGCAGGGAGGGAGTGAGAGGGACCATGGGGGTGGAACCTGTGGGGTGCTTGGGCTTCCCATGAAAAGCAGGAAGCTGACAAGCAGCCCAAGCACTGAAGCGGGGAAACTCCTCCAGCTTCTCCCAAGGACATGGGAAGACACACAGAACTTGCTGCAAAAGTACTAGCCTGAAGAAAATAACACACCTTGCCAGTGGACAAGGAGGATAGTTTATGAACTCTTTCATTTTTATTCTCTGTCATTTTCAATGGTTTTGCTTCAAAAAACCCAGAGAGTTTGGGTTTGGAGTATTTTTTATTTATTTATTTAAAAATTTTTTTTAGGTGAAAGTGAAGGGCTTATGAAGATTCAGCTGAAAGACACTGGGTGAGTTGGGGTCCTGTATCAGGGCTGCATTAGTTAGGAGGGGCAGACATCCATTACACAGTGATATGTCAGCATCTTTCTTCTTTAACTGTAGACTTTTATTTATGTGCAGTCTTCCTGGAGTTTGGGTCCATGAATAGCATTATGTGTAAAACTCTGTTGATGGTACTGTACAGAAGCTGCACTATCCTATCCTCTTGTTTCATCTAGACTGTCCTTTCTAGCTGCATGGATCTCCTTCCCCATCTGCCACCTGGACTCATATAGTACAAACCAGGTTTTGAGCTGGTTCATCCCGCATAAAGCAAGAGTAGGAGGGACAAGTGACAGCCACATCTTAATCAGCATGAAATAGAGAATTGAGGCAGAGTCTAGACACGTTTTTTGCCTGCTGGTTGTTTTGCTTTGACATGCATAACAACAAACATAAAGAGCGTGCCAGTGTTTTTGCTTTTGAACCGGGCTGCATTGAGGATCGCCCTCTTTGTTCTTTCTGCATTTCTGTGACTCAAAAAAATGCCCAAATGCCTCGGCATCCGACTGGTGTAAATACACCATGGCTGATGTAATTCAATCGAGCAGCTCAAGATCCAAACACCTGATAACAAGGAGAATTGTTGTGTGAGTCTTTCATATCGGTGTAGATGCTAGAGGCTGATACCATGTGGCACGAGCCAGGAGCCAGTGTAGCTGCGAGGAAACGGACCCACAGAGACTGCGCCAGCTTATCTCACCTGTGCAGAGGTATGAGCTCTTGGAGCAGATGAGTGTTGTGAGGTTTGAGAACTGCTTACCCTGTAGGATCAAACAGAATAGAAATCACTCATATACTTACCGTGTTCCACACGTACCTAAAAAGTCTGGAAGGAATTCTGCTAAATTCTAAGTTTCAGCGATAAGGAAGGGTTACCATAGTTCTGTGATGAACTGAAAATATGCAACAAAGAGTGTGGAGGCAACTAAATATTTGTGTTTACCATAATATGTTATTGTTGTATTGCCGTGGCTTCGTTCAACAGCTTGGAAACCCAGGGTGGGGGATATGAACAGTTAATGAAAACATACAAAGGAGCCAGAGGGCTGTGAAAGACATAGTTTTGAAATCCATTTCAATGTATAGAAAATAAAAATTGGTGAATTTTGAAGGTGAAATTTAATCTTAAATTCAGGGGTTTTTTTTGTTGCATGATGTCACCATAACCCCTAGGTGGTATTCAAACTTCATAAATAAGATTTGTCTGTTATTTATTCTATTTGTCATGCATTTGATGTGTAGCGCAATTTTCAGAGATTAAAATGATATATCCCTAATTCTTGGATGCTCTTTGATCATGTTTATTCCTCTGCTCCTTTAAACATTGCTGAATAATTGTATATGCATTCACAGGCTGACAAGTACATTCCCTGTTTGATGGGCTAATTATGGAAGCACACTAGAGTCGTCGTAGTTAAGTTTGTAACTAGCTTTGAGCTGTAAGGCCAGTTTTGATCTCTCATCTAACTATACTGGAATAAATCCCTGCAACAGAAACTTAAGTTATATGGTATGGTTGGAAAAAAATTGGTGAAGTTTTGTGGCTGTTGCAACAATTAGTATTTTAGTGTTAGAATTTTTTTTTTCCACCTTGTTGACCTCTCAGAAACGTTGCTTATCTCTGTGCTGGGAAAGTATGTCATGTTAATATTGTTACTGTTGGATATGTTTAGCCAGTTCTGAATGAGTTTTGGAGAGCCTGTTAAATCTATCAGTCACAGGGAGGGGAATTTCAGCATTTCACTGGCAATCTTTAGAGGATTTTGTACAAGCTTCTGCAAGACTTCAAGAATAGCAAGCGCCCAGACTCCAGAGGGTGGGTTATTCTCCTGTACGACCTACCTGTCTTTGTACAGAGTTGTACTTCACAGCTCTGTGGTACAGAAGTGCTAAATAAACTTTCCAGAAAAAAGTTCAGAATAGCAATGTCACAGGAGAACCTTCAATATCCTCTGAAATTCCAAAAGAAATGTGTTACAAAGCTGTATTTGTGTGGGCAGAGCCAGCCCTGAGCCTGTACCTGGAAAGAGACTTTGCTCTTGGCTAAATGAGGATGCTGTAGCTGTGTTCAACAGCTGTTCATCTCCCTGGAGTAAAGCCAGCTAATGTTGCTGGCAAAGCTGGATCTCACATGGGAATAATACCTTCTAAAGTGGTGTCTAGGAACAGCCATACTTCTTCTGATCCATCACAAGGGACTCTGCAGGGACAGAAGACACAGTGAGACATGAACCAGCCAAAGTGCAGAAACACATTCCTTGTCCTGATATACACATACACACACACATTCTCCTGTCAGTGTCTTATTGGGAGGCAGAACCCTTTGGACCCTTCCAGCCTCCTCACACAGCAGAGCTACCCAAGGTTGCAGGAATGCTTGTTTAAATACCAAAAAAATCAGACCACTAGAACATTAAAAAAACCCCAAAAACCCACAAACAAAAAACCACCACCAACAAAATCAAAACCAAAATACACAGAGAAGTTTGTTGGTATGGGAAAAATCCATCCCATCCCTCACACTTGGCAATCAGTCTTTCTATCTGCAACACAAGAAAGCTGGCAATTAGATGCAAGGAGAGGCTGAAACAGGCAATTGTAAGCAGCAAACCTTCTGAGGATAGGGGCTCCTGTCAGGAAACTCACTGAAGGGGAACCAGTAACTGGCCCAATTAAAGGGAAAGATGTTTATGGGAACTTTCATCTCTGACTAACGTTGTAATTCTGGTGTAGTGTTAGGCTCTGCTTGCGCTTAGAATGTCTTGTTCTGTTATCTGGTGGAGGGGTAATCTGTATTTTGTTAATACACTTACACTTAAGATGCAGTTTTGCTATGGATACAGTTACATACCCACGTAAGGTAAATGTGCGTGTTACATGTAAATGTGTATGGAATTGTATTAGATAGATACTGGTAGAGATATGAAAGTTCTGCACAAGAGTAATCTCGCATTCTGTTAGAGTGAAGCTCTGCTGGTACAAATATGCACATGGATATATATTCTGATTGTATTCACACCAGGGTGAGGGCTATACTAGCAATCTTGGCTTGTATTTTCTCCTGTCCAGAATAGAATTTTACTTTTCACAGTTATTTCAATTTTGACAGAAGGTGAAGAGTAGAGACCATGACAACACCAAAGGAAAAAAACCTGTACTCACTCAGAGGGTTCCTGTTTGAAGACCTGGCTTAGGAAGTTTTAGCAAGTAAAGCACTCTTTTGTCAGAGTAAGCTCTCCTTATACTGGGAAAGCTTACTGGAATTAAACAACAAACCATACATGATCTGGAAACCTCACCAGGGGTTACACCACTTCTGCTAGTGTAGCTTTTCTGGGCATTGAAAACCCCAGTGTGGGATTCTTTCACACCTCTGTACAGGAAGGTTTAATGAAAAGGAGGCATGTATGGGTCTGCTGGTTTGGTGCTGAATAAACACGTGCCTAATTATTCTTAATATAGTTTCCCCTCATACTTTTAACCATGTTTGTGTCAAATTATGTGGCTTATTCCACAGACACTCTAGCTGATTTCTAAAACCCTGTTGGAAACCCCACTGTTCTTTTTCTGGGAGATGAAATATGAAAAAACAAAAAATTGAATTTCAGTTTTCAAGTTGCAATGTCATTCTGACACAATGTTCATTAATACAGAGTATGGTGGTGTGGTAAGAGCTATTAATTCAATTTCTTTCTCCTGGTCTTTTTTTTTTGTTTCCCAAGGAAGCTCAGTCTGTTAAATCTTTTGAAAGTCTAATAAGTATTTTGAACAGGTTAGAACTATAAATCTAGTATTGCTAAATCCTACAGAAAAAATTGCTTATGAAATATATTGATTACAACTGATAATGATTTTTCCACCCTCTCTTCACTGGAAGCAAATAAATAACTATGGAAGTACAATGGCATTGTCATGGCTGGAGCTTTTGCTTTAGTACACTATAGAAGTCTGTGAATACCCTTAGCAGTAAGTCTTATTTTTCAGTGTGATAATGTTCATTGTCTGTGCTTCTAAGTTCTGACTGAATTTGATAGTGAATGCGAGTGATTAACAATTACATGTCCTCAGAATTTCTGATTTGTTTCCTGTGTCAGGACTGTGAGTCTATTAAGAAGCGATTAGGGAGGATCTCCTTCAAGTCTCCTTCACATCAAGATTCTCCCTTTTTTTTGGTTCAGTTAACTTGAGCTGGGAGTTGCCTGTGATATTTTCTACATTTCACCTTCCGAGGTTATGGGCACTATTCATATGCCAGATCTCCCTCTGAGATGAATAAGTACGACTTTTATTAATTTTTCTTCACTTGTAGAATTTAATTTACATGAATAATTAGAAAGGGATGAGTTAAAACTCCTATTTAAAGAGGTAGCATCCTTCTGTTAGCCTATTGTCAGGCTTTGGAACCCAGTTGTTTTAAAAAGGAATCTGGGCTCTTCTCCATAGGGATTTTCCTCTTTGTAGTTCTGCCTTGATCTAAATCAGCCTGTTGTAAAGCAGATTTTGGGATGGAGTCTGACAAATAAAAACTCTTATCTGGAGAACTAAAGGGACTTTCAATTTTCCCTCGGAAATGTTTGCTGGCTTCTTTTTCTGATGTGGCCAGGATTTGCTATGTGATTTATGACAATGTTGTTTAATTCATACATCAAAATAAATAAATTAAGTGCTTAACTTCATTTCGTTCTTTGTGCCGTTTCCTGTGCTGTTAGAGCTTTAATGAGCCCAGCTGCTCTGTAGGGTTGCTGAGGGTGGAAGCTGGCCTGGGAGGGGAAGGAACAGCTCTCTTTGAAGTTCTGTCGTGGCAGGATCACTAAAGCAAGGCTTCGAAGGGGAAATTCCTGTTTCCCTTCCTATTCTACTTCAGTGGTCCTGACGGCAGCAGTTAAATAGGGAGCAGCACTAAGGTTTTCAGACTCGGCTTCTCAGCCATTTGATGACAAACTTCCAGTGGGTACTGAGGGGGAGAGAGAGAGAGAAAGAACAGAAATGAAAGGGAAAGAAAGGGGAAAAAAAACCCACCAAAAAACAGGGGGAACAGGAAGATCTTTATACCTGCTTTGTACACGCACCGATCCCAGAACAGCGCTCACCATTACTCTGGTTCCCTTCCAACACTCACTACTGGAGCTGGAAATGCAAAGGTTACCTGTTTTTCTGACAACTGGTGAGAAAAGGCTAAGAGAGGAGATAAAGCTGGGCCTTATCTGTGAGGAGTAGGGGAAGAGGAAGGCGACACCTCATGGTAAATGGTACCTCATCGATATTCAGAGGGCTGCTCAGTGTTTCACTGGCGTTCAAAAGTCAGCTGTTAAGTCCATTTAAATTCAGTTACAGCAGTTCTCCTTATCTCCCACCAGTAATGTATTGCTGAACAATTATGGTCAAAGTCGTTTGCAGTCTTGTGTTTGATGAGTGCAATTAGCTACCCTGTGTTTGCATCTACATGGGTGTGTGAGAGTGTGTCTGTGTCTGAATAAAACAATATGACAGAGAGAGACACTGGATAACTCCTCTTCCCCACCACCCCTTCAAATTTGGAAATGGCCTGCAAGACCCTGGCATCCAGCACTACTCAGCAGATGGCCAAAAATCTTGTCCTCCTAAAGATTGTCCACCTTTTTTAGCTACCCTATGCATTTATTTTAGGGTAGCTCACCCTATGAATGTGCTGTTTTTACTTAAAGTTAATGAGAAGGTACTGGATAGCCACCTCAGGTGAGAGATTTAATTTTTTAAATAGCTGAAGTTAGCTGAGATAAATCCTTTCAACAATACCAAGCCTGAAAAGGCAAAACTGCAATGTCAAATCAGCTGTTCTCAGCAAAGTACTTTCAAAAGGTTCCTTTTTACATTTCAGGACAGAAAATCTGTCCTACTGTTGTGGAGGAAACAAAGGAAACAGAGACAAAACTGAGACAATAGTAACAGTGTAATGTGTCTGCTGAGAAACCTTAGCAGGATCATCTTTTTTCTGAAGACAGTCATCTTCTTTCACACCTGCAAAGCAGGTGCTAAGCAACAACAGTGTCTTACTACAGGAAGGGTATTTTAAAATTTTAAACTTTAAAATTTAAATTTTTATGCAATCTAAAAACTATCACAGCTGTATAGCAGAGTCTGCTTGTTCTTATAAGGTGTTTAAAATATCTTCTGTACTTGGACTCTGTGAATCTTTAAAATATTTAGGGCCAAATCTACTGCTGGATTTAAGAAAAATGGTTTGATTTTTTTTTTTCTCTCCCAGGAACAACATTCCAGGGAGAGATGGATTATTTTGAACTTGCTCTGTGCCCCCTTGGGTGTGGTGGTGTTGGAGTGGATGTTCAGCAGACCTCCTTGAAGCCAGCCTCTGCTGCTCACAACTGTTGGCACCTGGGACTAGGACCCACCTGGTCCCTTCTAGTCCTGTGTTCCCAAAACCAGGTAGCTGCCTCAACACTACTGAACTGATGCCTCTGTCCTGAATCACATATTGGTTATGCTTAAACACATACTAAGTGTGTATTGATTTGCAATCTTTGCATGAGTCCTCTGTATATTAAAGGGGACTCAGTTTAAATAGCAGCGTTCAACAGTGTCATGAATATTTTTCGTCTGCTTGCATTCTGTAAAACTGTGGGGTAGCATTGACAATTTTTCTGTTCTATTCATATGCCTGTAATAGTCAGACAAGCCCTTGGAGTGCTTGGCTACATAGCCAAGATAGTTAGATAATGTAAGATAATTTGCATTATTTCAAATAAAACGTACTTGTATGCTTGACTTTGCAAAGCTAAGAGATCTAAAATGCTTTTTTATCTTAAGCATTTTTGCATTAAATTTGTTCATCAGTAAAGTTTGGAGGTTTTTTTTAAAGGCCAACTGTATTACAGATATCAAATTGCTCCCAATGGAATATTGTTTTCTGATCTTTCTAAGGGACTTCTGTCTTCTAATGGAAAGACCTAAAGGCATTCTGAAAGCTCAAAGGAGTGAATGGAAGCTTTTTTCCTTTGATTTTTACACATCTGTAATATCAAAAACTACTCAGCTCATTCTTTATTCATCTAAGTTTGCCCAAGAATCATAAGAGATACCTTAAATGTGTTCTTTGACCTGAATTATGATACAGATAATACTCTGAAATACAATGTGCTTCCCCACACAGAAACCAGGTAGCATCAATTCATATCAGTGCTTTTGCTGTACATGAGTGTGCAAGTCTCTATCCTTTTTTTTTTCCCTCTAATTTTTGACTTGTCCAGGAACAGAGAATCTGTTATTTTTACATTCTCATGTAATTTTGAAAAATTAGAGTTTCATCCTGGCTCTTTTTGCTTCTTGATATTTTTAAGGAAAAGAGAAAAATTCATACTTGTTTTCTCCCTCAGAACTTCTGGCAAAGTGTAAAGAAGCTGGCAGTACCTTATAAATGTTTTCATTATTTGGGAAGGGGAAATGTTAATCATGGGCTTGATATTTCCTCCTTAAACTTTTGGTGCCACATCTGTCTGTTTCTACAGTAGCCTACCAAAAAAAAAAAAAAAAAAAAAAAAGTGAATGCCAGGCTATCCTTTCCTTTTAGTTTTTCTTGTTTTCTCCTGGTGATATTTCTTATCTCTTCTCTGTCTTGTTTTATGATCTGTTAAAATTCCCAGTGTGTAATTTCTTTAGTCTTGGCCTCAGGGATTTGTTCATCATCCATAGATTCTCAGCATCTTCTTGAGATCTACATGTGGTTTCTACTATCCATTTGTATTATTTTCTAATATTTTGCATTATTTTCTAATCTCCTCATCCTAGGGGAGAAGTAACATTTTCTGAAATCAACTTCCTGTACATATCTCTCAGCAAAATTTATCTCCCTTCTCCCCATATAAACCCATGTGTTGAATGCCACATTTATGGCTGCTGGGACTCCTCATTCCTCTGCTCATGCTGTGTCTCATTTATGTCCTACACCTACAACAGTAACTTTTGCTCATCTCCACTTTTTCTTACTGTCTCCATAGGTTTGGCTTCCAAGTTGGTTCTACACTCCTAGTTGTCCTTGCTGCTTCAATCACCGTTAGACACATCCTCAATTGCAACTTCAGCTTTATGGCCTTTCAACTTTCTCAGCTTTCATATCTAAAACATATTAAAGTCTAAAGCTCTTCTCTTTCCTATAAGAGCCAACCTACTTCTTTCCATCTGGAGATAAAATTCTTGCTTTACAAGAACAAATTCTCTTTGGTATTCACATTCTTTAAATCCGTGGCATTAGATACCATTAGCACAGAGTTCTATGCATGCGTTGGGTCTTTGGTTGCTGGTTTTGTCTGCAACATTAATGTTCAAAAGCTCTACAACATTTTTTTCCCCCATTTTTAACATAATTGCTTTAAAACAAGTTATATTTTAATGTGGCTTTGTTTTGATGTGCCACATCTGAGTTGCACAATATAGTTGTGTGTTGTGTAAAAGAACGCTTCCTTTCATGATTGTTTTTGTCTTGTTGTCCAAAAAATAAAATAAGGCCCAACACTTCGACGGCGGTTAAGCCTAGAACAAAAACCAGCACTTGCTAAGAAATTATGACGTGTGGAAACCCAGGGCACCCGAAATATTTCTCTGTCTGCTCTGCGGTGCCCTGACCCCCAGGGGAGCACGGACTCCTCATTCATGGAGAAAGTTTCCTAGACTTCAAGATAGACTAGAATCCACAAAAGTGTGAAATAGGTTGTAGAGAGTAGTATAGGTGTATCACTTGGTGAGAAATTTAGGTTTTGGGATTTTTAGTATGTTGTGGATGGAAGCAAGATGGAGGGCTCAGGGTGTCGTCCTGGGCTTCTTCTTCATGCTTCTTCTTCCTTCTTCTTCTTCTTGGGTTTGGGTGGCATTTTGTAATTGGGCAGAAAAGTCCACACTGTGGGCTCTTTGGGATCAGTTATTGGGTTAAAAGGGAAAATAATCTAGGTGTCAGTTCTTGATTGGATAGTTTAGTCTTAAAAGACCTTGTAACAAGAGATTGTTGGGCATTTTGTGCCTTCTAATGAAAGGCTGCCGAACTCACAGTAGCGAGACTGTTTTACTGATAAGAAATAATAAACACTTGAGTCCACACATGAACTGCTGTCTCAAGTGCCTTCAGTCCAGACCCAGAAAAACCAACGACTGGTGCCCCCACAATGAAGGACACATTTGGTTAAAAGTTCAGTAAATATTTTGTATTATTTTGCTTCTTAAAATTCTAGCTAAAGATCAGATGAAGATGATCATCAATGGTCAAGTTAAAAACTTCTAAAAATAGGTCTGACCTAGCATTAACTGCTTCAGGAACTGATATTTTATACCAGTTAACCACTGATTATCTTTAGATGAAAAAGAAAGAAAGAAATTAATCAGCCATCACACAATGACAATTAGACAGAGATAGTAGAAAGAGAAATTCTTTGGAAATCTCTATGGAGGTATGAAAATGAGGGATAGAAACAGCTTAATATTTTTAAAGGCTATTTATGGAGAATGTATTTAAAGAGGGAAAAAGAAGGACCAGAAGTAACTGTATAAAGCAGGAAGACACTGCTAGTAAAAATACTTGTTTGTATTTAAAAAATCTGCTTTCAGGTTTTGTTTGGTTAGTTGATTTTATTTTAAAATAGATTTATGTTCTAGCATCTTTGTTCTTCAGCAGCAGAAGGGGATTCATTATGATCATTAGTTTCCTGTGGTGGTGTTACATCAGGTACATTTTCATCAGTATTGCTGCTAGTACCATCAGCTAATGTGAAAATTAAGATAAGAAGAAAATTATTTCCTTGTATAGTCAATATGAATCTTGATTTC
Source organism: Fringilla coelebs (assembly GCF_963513975.1). Taxonomy (NCBI): domain Eukaryota; kingdom Metazoa; phylum Chordata; class Aves; order Passeriformes; family Fringillidae; genus Fringilla; species Fringilla coelebs. Next base: position 51,300,140 of record NC_140029.1, read on the forward strand.
AGTGAAAATGAAGAGTCAAATCCCAAGGGGGCCTAAGCACATACACTTCCCATTGATTTGTTGTTTTCAGACCCTCTCAGGATCTGGGTATGGTAATAATGCCACTATATTGCTGTGTAGACCTGAATGCAGTATGCTAACAGTTTTTGTTCATCAGCAAGTTAGTTTTGGTTGGATATTTATTATTTATTTATTTATTTATTTATAAATTAACATTTTTAGTCCTTCTAGTTCATTACTCTGTCAGGAACATCATTGTCTAGTGTATTTCCTCACAGTCTTCTCTCTCTTCCTCTTGCATTTAAGGAAATAGTTACTGATTCACTATAGTCACTGACATTTCCTCTGCTTTCATTTGTTTCTGGACCTCTAGCTGTTTCCTCAATTTCATTATTATCAAATAGCTCTTCAGTGATACACTGCTGTTCCTCATATTCATACTGATAATTTTATTTTCACATGCATCATCCTGATTTTCAACATCTTTGGTGCAGTCCTCAGAAGATGAGTCATTTGCAGCAGACAGATTTTCATTACTGGAGTCATCTTTAGAGTCAGGATGTGTTGGTCTATTCTCAGGGATATTGTTTGCTCCTCTGTTCTTTCATTATGTCTTGGAAGAGATGTGCTTGATGTACTTGCTTGGTCATTATCCAGATAATTAAAATCACATGTACTTATTTTGTAGATTAAACAAGAACATTTTTTATTATGATTGTTTGTGTTTGAAGCTTTAAAAACATCTTAGTATAAATGCTGAACCTAATTTCACTGGTTATTTAAACATTTAATGTAAGAAATATTTCCATTCAATAGATAAAACAATGTTAATTATTAATCAGTTTGCTTCACTGAAATATATGTGTTGACATAGCATAATTTTGTACAAAGTGGAGCAAGACACATAAAAGTGGAGACTCTGGCAGCTTCTGTGTTACAGCAGTCACTGGTAGAGGCCAGAGCTGGTGGAAAGGAAGAAAGGTAAGCCTGGCTGGAAGCTGTGTGTGGTTAACCTTTCTAGCCAGAAGGCAGAGAGGGCAGGGCATGTATATCATAAAGCAGAGTTGGCAGGGTCTGAGACTGACCTGCCCAGCCTAAACAGGTCATGTTGGCTCCCTCCACAGTCCTTGGAGAGAACTTCCTGGAGGAATGTCTGTCCATATGTTGTGGGTGTGTGAGCAGAAGATGAGTTTTTCTCTGGAGCTTTTTCTCTCCATACACTGACGACTGGTTGAGACTACGTGTCCAATTTCTGAAGCTGGGTGAGAAGTGTCCTTCCCAAAAGACATGTTGGTGTAGGTGTCTCATGCTGATGCAGAAGTTCATTCCTACTCACTTGCTTTTGAGGGGTGTGCCCAACCACCCGTTCCTGGGAGGTCAGCTCTACCCACAGGTCACTGATGGTTATTTTTTTATATCTAAGTCACACTAATCTTCTTCTGTAATTGGCACGCAGCACATAATACTTTGAATTCCCTTGAAGTTTTGCTTTTTGTCAGTAACTATACATTGTTGTTTTAATTGCCAGTAATATGGAATTGTTTTTAAATCTCAAGTATTTAAAAATATTTTTAGTTAAAAGATCAGTTTCCTGCTAGATAAGATTTGCATGTTCTTTGTCTTCAAACACAGTGTACTAAAAAAAATGGCAAGCTCCTCAACTATGGCTTCTGGCAAATGGCAATATTTCTGTTAAATCCTGTCTAATATTTCCTGGGATTTTCACTTTTAATTTTTTTTTTAATAGATTCAGAGAACACCAGGCTGGGAGGAACCTCAAGGATCATCTGGTCCAAACTTTCTTGGCATAACCACAGACATGTTGACCCCACACCCTGTCCAGCTAACTCTTAAAAGTGTCCAATGTTGGAGAATCCACCACTTCCCTGGAGAAATTATTCCAATGGATTATTGCTCAGATTGTGAAAAATTTTTCTCTTGTATGCAATCAGGATCTTCCCAGGAGTAACTTGTATCCATTAAGCCTCATCTCTTCCATGTGTCTCCTTGTAAATAGGGAGTCTCCATCTTTTTTTTTTTAGGGGTCAGGCTCCTGTGACAGTTCACAGATCAACTCTTCCTTCACTGAGGGTGGATTTGAGTTTGTATCCATCTGCGTTTTTGTTCTGAGGCTGAGGGTGCAACAGTGCTGGTAAAGATAGAGGTGAAAAAAGAGTTTGAGAGCTTCTGTCCTTTCAGCATTACTGGTCACTAATTCTCCTCTCATGGCTTTTTTTGTTGTTGCTGTTGCTTTTTGTAGGCATTTCCATATCTGAGGAAGTAGATTTGACCTATGGAATTTTATTATGCATATCTGTTACACTGTTATGAAATTTGAATCAATATGTTCTGTAGTTCTTAATTCCCATCAATGTCAGCTTCCTTAAAATCACTGTGCTTGTATTTTCATGTACACATTGTGTCCTCCTGACTTAATATTTCTAATACTGTTTATACAAGATGTTCTGTAGATGCAGCCTTATGGTGCTAATCATGCTTGGCTCATTCCCTTGAACAGGATCCAGAATAACCTCATTTTGCATTATGGTTATCCTCTTTGAAGAGTCCTTATATCCAACAGAGGGATTTAGTCTCAAAGAGTGTGATCTAGTTAGGGCCATTCCTTCTTCATAATTTTACATAAAATAGGGACGGGACTAAAACACTGTACAGATTTACTTAAGGGACACAAATTGGTAGATGGCAGTAAGTTTTGCCATCATTAGCCTATTATTTTGCTTTTGGACATCCTAGTAATTTTTTGTCTTCTTTCTGTTCACAAAGTTTCTTTTGTGTGCTTTTTTGGGCTTTCATTAAAAAAAACCCAGATGCCAAAAATTAATCAATCAACAAACAAACAAACAAACAAACAAAAAACCAAAAAATCCAACACAAAATCAGCAGCTTTATAATAACTGAACTTGGAAATATATTATGGATGGTGAAAACAAATTGTGCCTTGAGGTTCCAATATATCTTTTGAAGAATGGTCATTTCGGTGTTCAGATACTAAATTTTTTCCATATTTCTGAGCCTCTCTTGAGCTTTTGCACACAATCTTGCTTTTCTGAAAAACAGATATTTAACTTTTCCTTCTCTATTTTCTGTCTAAATAGTCTGTAGTCTGAATATTTGTGGGTTGTGTATAAGTATAAAAATGCAAAGGTGGTGTCACTGAGAGTAGTAACATAAAAAATCATGCTCATGGCATTGACAGGGCCTGAGAATTACCAGCAGACCTTTTGTTTTTGCTGTATCTTCTTTCATAATACAACACATATCCTCTTCTGAAAAAAATCTAGAATTGGAAAATAAGGGGACATTATCTTTGGAAATATGCAAAATTCAAACAGAATAATTTTGGACAATAATAAATCCTCTGAGAAAAGGCAAATGCTATTTCCTAATTTGGTGAATAAAACTGAACCAACAACAATAAAAAAGTTTTAAAAAATGATATTTTTATGTGTCTCATTTTTGCATCAAACCTTTAGGATAAGAATTGTTTTTCATTAAAAAAGAAAAATGAAAGAAGATTTTGAAAAAGAGTGTTAGGAGGATAAAAAGTAGGAGCTTGAACCTATTGAGCTAAAATCATTTGCATAGCTCTAGTTACAAGTCAAAACTGAGTCCTATCTCATAGCAACTAGGAATTGTTTCCACATTGAAGTTGATCAAAGACATCTGAAGGTCACTTTTCCCCAATCTGGACAGTGTATATGTCTCCAAAACACTCTGTTGGCATTGTCATGCCAATCTGGCCAACCAATCTGGTCAAGGACTAAGCAAATACAAAGGCTTAGCTTTTGGCTTGGCTAGAGAGGTTGTTCTAGAGCAAGCCAGGGACATTTTGGCAGGTTAACATGACGAAGACAGGCAAGATACAGCTCCCAATTCTGTCATTTACTGCTAGTAGCGTTTCAAGCATCCCAAAAGACTAAAGTAATTTGGAATACTCTTTCTTCTCTGCCTCTAAGAAAGGGTGGCCACAGGCAAAATAATACTGGAAAGGCTTCCTTGTAAATGATATTCCTGTGTGTTATCCTTGAGACCAACCCAGTCAGAGTCTGGAAGGAGCCAGAGTGTATGGCAACAGACAATCTGAAAAATCATGGGAAAATGTTTGAGCTTTTGTGTTGGCCCCATTTTATTCACTAGCAGAGTAATTCCCCCCTCTCTGGGTCAAAGCTGAATCTTGAAGGTGGACAGCATTGCTGGCTTCAGCTTTTTCACTGGTTGGATACACAAGGGAAATTTTGCAAAAGATAGAGCCCTGTTCTCAGAGAAGATTTTGGGCTCCAAACAGCCAATGCTCACTGACCTGAGATATTTTTCTATGTTGTGGGAAAAAACAAAACTTTATTCTCACCTTCATGCTTAGTACTTATTTCTGTTTTGGGCACTAGGGACATAGTTCTAGGTAGGATTCTGTATAGCTGGATAGAGAAGGTGAAAAGCAGAAGGAATTTTGTTCCATGTGGCACTGCAAAAATTTTATCAGGTTGCTATTGATTATTTTGGTGCAAGACCCCACAGTTACCTGACCAAGAAGGAAATTCTTCATTCAGAAAGTGTAACTGGAGTGGGATGGGGAGAAGGGGTGGAGAGGGGGAGGTAAGGCATGAAAGGGGTTGCTCTTTTTAATGAATGTTCTTTCCTTATTGTTCTGCTGCTGGCTTTGCTAAAGTAAAATACCTTTATGACTGCTAGAGCACTTGGGAGTCCTTTGATAAAGGCACTATGAGTGCAAGATATTCTGAGCAGACGACTTTGAGCATCTCCTTCATTATTCTGTGGATCCTTACCTCGCTTGGGAAGGGAGCTGCTTTTTGTATGATTGGTGAGATGATTGATTTTCACCTGTGTTTGAAAATTTCATACATTTTTGGGAAGTGAAAAATAAAATACTTTCATGATGGTCTGCTGTAAAACATTGCAGCTATTTGCCATGATGTTGACTTTCAATAACTGAAAATTAAGGGTCTACTGAAATAATTTTGCTCCTTACTGATTTACAGAGACCCAGTCTCGTAATAATTTAGAGTCAACTTTTCGTCCCTGCATAGTTCCATGATTTGCAAGCTGTTTCTGGCAGCCATCGTTGTCAAATCTATGATATTTCTTCTTCTCCTCCTCCCAACTTTTTGGCCCTTTTCCCTCATAATTAACTCATTAATTGGATTTACGTTATTTAGGTCTACCTTTCTAAGGGATTCAAACTCGTAAATGAAAATGAATACTGTGCTGTGAGTACCTTTTTAACTCGTTTCCCTGCCTGATGTGATTGTATTTCTTATATACAAAACTCAAATGGAAAATGCCTGTCCTCACAAATGTTCCATTTTATTTCGTATTCGTAGAGTATGAAAAGTAAAGCTAAGCCTTCATATCCTCAATTTCAGATTAAATTGCACATTAATAAGACTTAATAATGCAATGAACTTTGTTCATGTACATAGCTAAGTAGCAAAATGCTCTTAGTTTTTAGGAAAAAAGGAAGAAAACACTAAGTTAATGCTACAGCTTGGATCAGAGTGTTTGGGAAACTACAGTTAACTTTAATCTTGCTGAATCTCTTTGTAACAAGGAAGTAGGCTGATGCACTTGTTAGAAATAACTGGTATACTCTAGTTGCTGCTCTCTCTTCTATCTCTCATCTTATACCTAAGGCTGCCCACCTCTTCATGAGCTTTTGTGTTTCAAAACGGAGAAAAAAAAGAAAAGGTCAAAACTTTAACTTTCATCTTGCCATGCAAACGGTCATATCCATTGAGAGAATGTGATCTAATCCACTGTAAAATAAATCTCATGATTCCACTTCAGGTGGTTCTCTGGAACACAGTTCTTCTCACAGAAATGTTACTTCTGTAGCATGTGTTTTGCCACCAAACTGCTGCTCAGCAGTTTTTATCACAGACATAGCACACAACGTTAGTTGACAGCCCTGCAGAGATGGAGACCTTCAAGACGATCGCTCAGTGACTGATACACTCGTTCATCTCAATCAGCACCTTCTGGTACCTTGCAACTTTCAGAAACAGTCCTGCAAATTGAACAAGCAGGATGGCATACCAAGATAAAAAGCTAAATTGAGAGCCAGAAGCTTTAGTCTGTTTTCCATGCCTGGAGATGTTAGCATGTGTGTTCTGTAACCTGAAAATAGTATGCTTATAATCTCATAGTCAATGTATTAAATAAAACTCATTCTCAGTGATATGAAAAATGTCTGTTCTGTCCCAGTTATTTGAGTTGCTATAAACCACTGCCATGAGTCATGTCCTGTTGTCCTAGGTGCTGCAAAAAATCAGAACAAGAAGGGTGACGGATACATCAACTTTTGAATTTCAAACTATGAAATCAGAGCAGATTGATATGGACAGATGAGGGAGTAGCAGGAAACTGTAAGTCAGTGCAATGAGAAGTGCTGCCAACAGTACCAACCCAACTGCTGCCAGGCCTTTCAGAGGCCTTGCAGGAAATGGGCTTGAAGGTGGATGTTTATGGAGAGCTCCCAGGCATGAAGGGTAGCACAAAGTAAAGTGTTTGAGGATGCAACAAATGAGTCATGGGCATTGTTCGCTGGCTGGTGTTGGGACCTGACACTCTGAAACACAGAGGGAAAAAAATAGTGTGGGGGCTAGACCCTGAAGGGCCTGAATGGTAAATGATGTAGTTAGGGGAAAGATTTCTAAAAAAAATATTATATTGCCTAAACAATTGTCTAGGAAAATGGAAGGCTTGCCTTTGTCATGAATGTCGCAAAATGTTGCCATAATTGAAGACCAAGAGGATCAAACATTGGGCAAAAATTCCCAATTGTTTGACTATGTAAAAAAGGCTGTGTCTTTAAGAAGATACACAAAGAAAATCTACACAATTTAATTATAACTGCCACCGACTGATAAGCATGATATTTGGCATATATATACTAAAGTGCTGTCCAGACAATCTGAAAAGGAATAGCAAAGAAAGAACAAGGAAGTCTTAGCCCTGCTGACTAGAAACTTAGAAAGTGGTGTTGAAAAGAAGAAAATCAGTTTTACTGGCCTGACTTACTTGTCAGATGCAATGGCCAGGACTTAACTGCATAAACCTCACCATTGAATTTGCATTTGTGTTTGTGAGATTTTCTTAAAGTTAGGGTAGCTGGGGCCCGTATGCCTTCATAACAATTCTCTACTCCCAAAGTTAAAGGCTGAATGAGAGACTCTAAAAAAAAATTGAGAGACTCTAAAAAAAATTAAGAGACTAAAAAGCAAACAAAAAAACTCCCACAACTCTCCCAGACAAACAATAAAAACCAACCAAACAAATAAACAAACAGAAAGACAACCAAGAAAGTAAGAGGACTGGGACAGCACACTGTATGAGCAAGGGAAGACTTGATTTGAAGATGTTTGTGGTGTAAACAAAGACTGAAAATGAACTTTGCCAGTGAGGAAATTGAGGCAGCAGGGAAAGGAGTTTCAGCAGAGGGCAATTTTAGAGATCTAACGTGGATTTGAAAGAAAATTCTCAATACTGACTGTAAACACACTGTTTGGTGAGGTTAGAGATGAAGGAGAAGAGCGATGCCAAGCAGGGATGAGTGGGAGGCAGAGGGTGTGAGAAGTTTCAGCAGTGGTGACTACGCTTTGCACAAGTTCAGTGGGAGCCTTAGATGTGGTCATGTTTGGGTGGCAACACACAGTAATTCTTGTCACAGCAGGCTGCAACTGGCTTTGCTCTGTTCAGACCCTGACCCCACAGCAAACCCATGTGAAGTCCATTTGTCTGAGGTGTATATGATGTTAGGCAAAATGGGTTTTCTAAACAAAATACTGAAGTACTGGAATGTGCTATCAGTTCAGCAATAGTACGATATCCTTTCTCTTTATAGTTTCACTATAATTTCTTTTTCAGGGTTTTACTGAGAAAATTAGGCTTAGTGGGATCATCTGTTCTAGTCTTATTTATATTTCACTATAGATATGCTCAAAGTTCCTACTTCCCTTACAACAACTTAAAAATAACATCTGAAAACTGCTATAAACCAAGAAGCACTTTTTCTCTTGCATAAAAAACAAGAACAACAACAAAAAAAAACCAGCTGAAAAAAACCCACTATACTGAAATTACACAATTAGCAGCTTTCAGTTTGACATATTTCATACTTGGTGATGTTTCCTTCAATTATTTTTTTAAAAAGACATTTTATATAACAAGTTAAAAATAAACCTTCATGGTGCTTTAGTAGCATGAACTGAGATTAAAACTTCAAAGACAATTGCAAATGTGCTGCAGTTACTGAGCATGTGACTCTTGGAAAACATTGGTCTGAAATATCAGAGTTAAATGTCAGAGCTCTGTATTTGCCCCTGAATGGTATAGTTGGGCCCTGTTCAATGACACTAAGGGAACAATGCTTCATTGTGTCATTTTAAATATATTTTCCTAGTGGGTTTTCCCCTCTGTTAAACAGACCTATTAGGGTATGGTCAGTGTGAAATGCACAACAAACTAAAACTCCCATCTTCTTGCTGGGAACAAAATAGCGCAGTAAGAAGTTGAAGCTCTGTTCAAGATAAGGGATTTGCTTGTTGAGTAACTGGCTTGATAAACTTTTGCCAAATATACACTGCCAAATAAAACCAACAGTGCTAAATATAAATTAAAACAAAAGCTGAATATATTTTTTCCCAATGTGCTTTTGAATATTCAAGAATGAAATATATCAGTGCATGCTTTATTATATAAGGGCCTTTGTTTTCTTCTCCCCACCCCTTTATTATGGTCCCGGATTGCAACTTTTTATCTGGGAACACTGAGTGCAGTTTCTACAGTGAAGATAGATGAGTAATAGATGTGGCAGTATTTTCTCAAAGTCAGCTCTTGGGAGATCAAATTTATGTAAATTACTGCTTGTCATGTTAAGGGTTTCTGTCTCCTTTGTAACATCCAAGTTCGATGTGCAATCTTGGGAGTTGTATGGTAAGGGTAAAGCTGAGGAGCTTCTTTTCCTTCCTCCTTTTGCAACAATTCCCTGATCTTCTCTTGGCACCCAAATATTATATATTTTCTTTCATTTGCCATTCCACCCAAGTTCCTTCACAGAGTTATGTTTTAGCAGAGGTGATTTAAGATGTTGACATTTCTGCTTTATTTGGCCAAAGAAACCCAACTGCAGATGTTCCCAGGTATGCAACTTCCTTGCTTTAAAATTGCTGCTTAATCTTCTTCTGCATTGTGTGCCCAGAAGGATCTGGACTCCAGGGCTGGGCAGAGCCACAGGCTGTGCAGCTTGATCACTCCACTTGGCACAGGTCCCTCTCCAGGTGTTGGGCACTGGGCACAAGGCGATAGCCATGGTACCTGTACTCATGACACATCAATCCCATTTTCTTAGACCTCTTTCCTCAGTATCCATGACACTTTTGAAAGCTCACTTTTTTATTGTAACTTAGAACATAAGATCTTTTTGTTTAAGTAACATTCTGCTTTTTTATAAGTCCCTTAAAATGTGGCTCTACATTGATAAAAATGATGGCAATGAGACCTAAGGCTTGCTGTTAAATGTCTCATTTCCATTCACTCCAGCTGCATCTCACCTCCTTTCTCATTACTGACCTAAATACTTATCATGTTAGCCAGCACAGGAGAGAAAGGGATGACATTGGTTCTATGCCTTCCTGTGTAAACATGCTGCAAGGGTCAGGTGTTCTTTTTCTATAGATTATTATTATTATTATTATTATTATTATTATTATTATTATTATTATTATTATTATTATTATTATTATTATTACTATTATTATTATTATTACTATTATTATTATTACTATTACTATTACTATTACTATTACTATTACTATTACTATTATTATTTTCTATGTAAGCTGATATTTGTGCACTGACATTAAAGAGCTTGATTGCTGGAGGTACAAATGCCTCTTCTGTATGTTATTTGCAGTTTTTTCTCAAGTGGAAGTTCTGGAATTATAATTCACTTAAGAGCTAATGACTGCATTGGCCACAGACAGTAAAGCTTTTTGTCCTGCTGGTGCAGCCTATGTTTTTGGTCAGTGTCTGCTCCATTTCCCAGAACAATGACTACATTGCCCCATTGCCATTTCTGCATAGGCTAACTTCTGTGTAAGATTTCTGGCCGCACATTTGACTGAAGAATGTGAAATTCTCCTCGTTCTCCTTTCTGTGGATGCAATTTTATAATTCTGGAACTGCCCAAAATCCTCTGAGAGATGGAGCTTTACTTATGTTTAAGGAAGTTTGAAAGTTCAGTTGTGCCAAAGAAGAAAACTATCATCATCCTTTTGCTTTACTTGGTATTTTAATGTACCCAAATCTGAACAATAAAGTAGGGAGCAGCAGAGAAATGAAACGTGTTTGCAGTTATCTGTGTAATGTAAGTAACATGTAACATGGTTACACACCTTTTGGACTTAGGTTTTGAAGTCTTTATGCACAAGTATCATGTTGCTTTAATGCAACATGATGGCAAAATGTGAGAAATGTGAATAATTGAGGCCAAGCTACAATTTTTCTAGGATAAAATGGAGTAATTTAGCCAGCTAGAGAGGGAAGAAAGCATTTTCCATAAGCTTTGCCAGATAGGCTCTAAGGAAGCTTTCCTCAGGCTGCACTAGCAGCCATTAGTGTATTTGTTAGAATATAAGATTTTTTAGTATCTTCCAACAACCCTTTTCAATAATCCTCTACACTGCCAACCATGGGCATTTAAAAAATCATGAATCATACCCCAAAACAACTTGGAATGGACTTAAAATTTATAATACATGGGAGGGGCAAATGGGATTTATGGATCTTACCGAACTTCTAGCTTGTTTCATAAGTTCCCTTTCAGTAACATTTTTTAAGGGTGTTGGATTTCATCAAAAGAATATGAAGAATGTATTATTACCTTATGATAATATGGGTTTATGAGAAAACCCCAGAGTTCTGGAGGCTGTAGTGAAAAATGTGGGGTTCATTGGCACTACAAAGGGGCCTGCACATGCCTGACTCTGTGGTCAAATTAGCTAGCCCTTGAGTGGACAGTCCAGGGAAAGAGAAGGAACAAAAATGTGAAAATAACAGGTAGGCAATGGCTGCTCATTTGGAGGGCATAAAGTTTTCTATCTTTCTTCATTCACAAATTTTATAACGAGGTGAACAAAGGTTGAAGAGCTGGATGATCATGCTACAGCACCTCCAATGCATTCAGACTTCTGCTGCATAGTTTGAAGCAATCTAGCAGACAGTGAGTTATGTGAAAACTTATTGTCATGACAAAGACCATAAAAAATGGAAAATGAGACAATTAAAGAACCCGTGACAAATTTTATAACAAGTATAGAAAATAACACAAAGGTAATCCATTGTATTATCTTTTCAAGGTTCTTCTCACATGTTGTAAATAGGGTTTATAGTACTAGCTATTTTTTTGCTACTTTGCCATCAATCACCCTGAGGCATTACTAAACTATTACTTATCTGCTGACAGGTAAAACGAAACTTTAGTGCTGATATTACTGAAGTTTTATTAGCAAGCATCAAGAGCTCAATAGTAACCAAAAGACAAAAAAGTAAACTTTGTTAAAATATTATGCGAAAATTTTTAGGTTGCTCACTTTTCTTTTACTCTCATGGCAGTTTTTCTGCTTGAATCATTTGAACTGACTGGAAAGGGGAGACAGTAGACTCATGGCTGACAATTTTTCTTTTGTTGTGGCTTAGTTTTTGAGTAAGAATTTTTTTGTACTGCTACCTAATATCTAGAGAAACTTCAGGTTTTGGACAACTACCCTTTTATAAGAGTTATATAATGTTTGTGCTTTTCTTTAGCTTCCCATCATGTCCAAATTCTGGGTGCAAGAGAATGTTACGGTACTGCACAATTAATGAGCTGAAACTGAAGTATCTTTTTTGTAATTCTTATTACTAAATCAAAATATTTCTGCATGAATCTTGTTTCCCTTTTGATGTCAACTTTGACAATAATTACAAAGAAGATAGCATTATCTCAGAGGTGGGTATTGCAGAGCACATCAGCGGTTTAAATAGCACCACCAAGTCAAAAAGAACCCTGAAACTGTGAATTTGTGCTAAACATATTGTATAAAATAGTTGAAGTGGCTAAATAACCATCTAGGTTATCTGGTAAAGGTCCTCTCAAAATGTATCTTATCCAATGTATCTTGTCCATCTTGTTCAGCACAAAATGAAGCTGGATTAATTTCACCAGAGTCTGTCTCTGCAAGCATAAATTTTAAATATATTGAAGCTTTATTTTTGCTTCATATTGTTCTTTGAATAGAGAAGACCAAAAATCAATCATATATCTGGGATTTAGCTGCTTCAAGCAGAGGTCAACTGAAGAAGAGTTGGCTTGGTATTAAACATAATCTACAATGTCAAGGTAAATGTTTAAAGCAAGCAGTTTTTTAAAATACTGATTTTAATAAGATGCGTGACCCTGATGCCTGTTATTTAGTCTTGCACATCTTGCTAACATTAGCTTTTCTGGACTTGGCCCGCAGAAAAGCCACTGCCATTTGCTTCAGCAGCAGATGTATGTATTAAACTTCTTCATACAGCAATTTCTCAGCTTACAAAATTCTATTCACCTGCTTGTTCCAGTGACAGGCTCAGCCTGCCATCACATCTAGCTGAAAATTAAAATTATTTCACTGTGGACTAGAATGGACTTTATTCTAGAAGTCTACTTTTTAACAAGTCTAGTTGTTCCTTTGTAATTTACTATTGATATGATAGATTACAATATTATTTTATTACAACAGTGTCTTTTTTTGCCTTTGAATTCTGATGCTTCTAGAGGCATGGAAACACATAGATTTCACAGATAGTTCTGAATTGAGATGGCATGTGAAAATCAGAATGATACAGATAATAAAGAATGTTATAGTGGTTCAAGTATCAGCAGGAAATAAAATTAAATTAATTTAAAAGAAAATATTTTGAACTATAAAAAGAAATACTCTAGAATGCATGGATAAGAAGACAGTTTGGATAAAATTCTAAGAATGCTGAGTTCTGTGGGAGCTTTGCTATTTAATCAACTCAGCTGATACTTGGCCCTTGGCAAATATTATGCAAGAAAATCAAGGGATGATAGACGGCAATAAATTAAGTATGAAATGGTTTGAAATATTTGCTTTTATATGCAAGTTGGTATGTTGGATGTGTAAACATCCATGCTAAAGAACACAATCCAAAAAAACATATTCTGGAGCTGGTATCTCATTGGTTTAACTTCTGTTCAGCCACGTTGTTAACTTTCAACATGCACTTATTTCTGATTCACAGAGTCAAGGTTGGCACCAGAGTTAGTCTGGAGATGCTGAGCACAGCAGAGTGAGGAGGACTGCACACACCTTGTGATCAGTGCTTCCTATCAAACACTTGCAGAGCATTTGGGGGTCAATAGCAGTCTGCTCTGCCATTCGCCTTGGGTGCTTTTCCCAATGGAAGACTGTGGCTCCTATCCACAGAAGATCAGCACTCCCACCCAACCTCATGTTGCCTGCAAACTGTCTGAATGTGCACTCTACCCCCTCCTCCAGGTAGTGGATAAAGATATCAAACAGGCTCCAATACTGAGCCTTGGGAGCACCAGTTGCCAGCGGGATGTGACTGCATTCACAGCACCCTGGGCGCGGCCATCCAGGCAGTTTTTACTGTCCACAGTACCATGGAAGAAGCACAACATCAAAGGTACACTTACTTGTAGGATTCTCAAAGCAGAAACTGCATCCATGAATACAGAGGACTTGAAATTTTCCTGAATTTTTGATTTTGCTTTTCCTAGAAACTTAAGAGGGATGAAGGCCTGGTATGATTGTAAGACAGGAAATGTGTTTTCATCTTATTTTGCTGGGCAGAGATAAAACTAGAAAGGTGAAATGGGGAGATCTAAATAACCTTTATTTTCACATACGCCTTAAATTATTTTGGGATGTATTCTATTAGAAATTACTAGGCTATAAACATAGAACACAGTGAGAGTTGCAGTCATGTTGGAGAGAGCATGGATAAACCAGGGTTGCCTGTCATGACTAAGAACATACATCAACAGGTTGCTTACATCCTTGGGCTGAGGAAGAATCGAGCAAACTTTTTTTTCAATTGTTTTCTGTAAAAGAAAAAGGAAATAGTTGTTTGTAGGAAAACCACGTTTACATCACAGTCCTCACACCAAAAGTACTGAGGTGATCTGGCAGCCTGCAGCAGATGCAGTCTAGAACAGTTGTGTGGAGCTCAACAAGCAGGAACAGCTACTAGTGATCACATGCACTGGAAATAGCTATTTTAAATGGCACAGATATTTTTAAAAGTTACAGAGCTCACTGAAATGTATTATCTGACTGCTTGTTTTTGTAACAGAGCTTGAGACAATGACTTTTTTTTAAAGTGTCCACTCTGACCCGGAAACTGAAACTGCAGAACTGACTGCATAGAACTTTTGTGAAAGAGACTCCCAGCTAATGACAGTGGGCAGAATAGGTAGGATGTTCCTCTGTAAGAGAAGGTCACAGGGTTAAGCTGCAGACTAGAATTTCAATTCCTTGAAAAATTACTAAGCCACCAAGCTGTTGGGTTGTTCTCTGTGATTGTAATTTTTTTTGAGAAAAAAGAAAGATTCAAAAATGATGGATATACTGGATTTAAACAGCTGAAAAGGCCATTTTATATCTTCTTTTACCTGCATAGAATAAGGATTTAATTCCTTAGATCTAAAATAAAATAATGTTTGGGCAATTTTTGTCATAAATCATTTGATTCAGCAGAGTAATTGACAAGAAATGCCTTCACACAGTAGTTCAAATAATCTAGACATTCATATTGAAGGTCTAAATAAGAAATATACTTAGGAATTAAAAATCACACTCAATAAAGAGAAATTAAGTTTTGAAAGTGAAAATTTAATGTGTTGCTTGGGACATAGCATCCCGAAATAACTATTGGATTCACAAGCAGCTCAAACTTAATGTCTCATGCTTGGGCCATGAAAAGATTTAAGTGTGACTTGTGCATTTTTTTGACAAGTCAGAAGTATATCAACTGTGTGCCACAGCAGGACCATATTAGAGATACCAGGAGCCTAACCCACGGAATGATTTGAGGTCCCCACCTGTAGAAATGAAAATGCATAAATGTCATAACTCTTCCTGTGCTCTGCAGCGAAGGCAGCTCCACTGCTGTACTTCACTCTGCCATTTGCTGTCTGATTTATCTAATCTGCCTCAACTGTCCAGTCTCTTGCTATGATTCATTTCCTCAATATGTGTTTGTCCTCATACACAATTTTGCTACTTTACATGTAGAAGCAGCTCTTTCTCCTACTGAGATACAGCTATTGGAAAGTCTGAAGTGCAAAAGTTATATTCAGAAATACAGAATTTAATCAGTATATCCTGTACTTGTGAGAACACAGTTAGGATTTTACACATCAAAATGCATAGAGGGTTTCTGTTTATTTAATCCTGTTTGGAAATCTGTGATTTTCATTTTTCCTTGCAGTTTTATACCACGTCTCAACATTGGCTTCAATCATGGATTGAGTTTTCTTTGCCTTCAGATTCTACTTGCATATGCTTGTTTTCTGTCTGTTTCCCTCATTATTCACTTTTGCTGCTCCAAATACTGTTTCCTTTATAGGTCTGAAAAATGTTTATTTTCTTTTTAGCATAACTTTTGTGGTAATCAAGACTTCTTAACCATCAGGTTCCTATAGTCAAGCTATTATGAGCAAAACTGCATTTTCATTCCTGTTACTTAACAAGAAAAATGAAGAAAGTAAAAGAATAAGATTTCAGCACTTATGCACCTGGATGAAAACTGAATTTTTCAACTTAAAGAAGGTATATTCCTGAAGTTTGTAAAGAAAGTTGAGAGATATATTTAGACTAAGGTGTCTTTGTTCCTGATCATCTAGAATGGAATTGTCTACTCAGACCATATTGCAATGACTTCCAACAAAGCTGCCTATGAGTTCTTCCAGCAGAAACCTAAGGCCACTGGAAAAGAAAGGAGAAAAACATATACACTCATGTCTTGCCTTCATATAGGTTTGGAATATGGCTAGGAGATAGCTTTCTCACAGATTCCACTTTATATTTAGCCAAAAATGAACACCTATACACTCAAATAGAGCTCTTGCTGTCATCATCACTGCCACCGTCGCTGTGTCACCCGTGCCTCCCAACCTTCCAATTACCCCCACACCTAGCACTTGTCCTAAACATCTTCATCCACATCTCCTGACATTGAAATCTCCTTTACTTCAAATGAGTTTAAAATTCAAATGGCTTCTTAATAGATCCTAGTGAAAAGCAATATTGCCACCATTTGTCTTTGATAAAACACCATTTGTCATTATTGTTAAAGTCTCTGTTCCTCCTCCCCAAAGTCTGCTGACAGGAAGAAGGTGTTATTGCTGCCTTTGATTCTGTCACATGTGGTTTGTTTTGCCTTTTTTTCTTCTTGTAGTTTTCCCATCTTTAGAGCTTGCTTAGATGACATTTGAGGGTGCCACTTCTTCGGGAGTAGAAGTTCTGTCCTTCTACTTCATCCATCCCCAAAGGTGTTGAGAGACAGAAAAGCAGAACCCATCCCTTCTCTGCTAATGCTTTGCCCTTCACAAAACACAGGGCAGGAGCACCACAACACATTTAATATTCTTCAGCATTTTAATACTGCTCACAGATGTGAGAAATTCAGTTCCCCTATTACTTTTTTCCCCAAGGACTAATCACTGCAAAATTTAGACACTGCAAAAAAGAAGAAAGGAGTTCATTGCCTTGCTTTGTCTCCCCAGCTACCAGAGCTGTCTGTGTTTTTTGTTAGTCTACTTTTACACAGGAAAGCATACGATCACTAACAGAGTAACTTAGACACCTTAGGCCTTCACTTGATTTCAGAAATTCTTCTCAATTTGGCTTTAGCAAATGGTTTTTCTAAGGCAGTTGCTACTACAGTGTGTTTTCTTCTCCTCAAGGGAAGCAGCCCATAGAACCATTTTTTAAATTTATCTTGAGATTCCTGGCTGAAGGAATTTTAGCCAAGATTTAGAATTTTATAGACAATGGTTTCAGACTGAAGTACTCTGAGTAGAAAAATGAAGCATTCCTGAACAGGTATAAAAAATCTATAGGAGACTGGGAGTTTAAAAGAGCAGTTTTTCAGTTTTCTTAGTCAGTGTCTTCAGCAGAAAACCACTTTTGAAAGATGAGAATCCAGGCAGTGTTTGGGAGAGCTCAGAAAGGCCAGATCAGGACCTACATAGGTGTTCTGTATTTACCACCAGCATGTCTGTAGAGTTTGAAATTTGGTCCTTTATTTGAGTATGTCTGTTACAGTGATCTGCCAACTGATGTTAACAAAATACTCCCACCAGTTTCACTGAGTGATGGATTGAGCCCTGAGGGCTCTGCGTGGTTGTGCAGGCCAGCACTGACTAGTTGTGTGTCTGTTAATTTTTTTTTTTACCCATCCAACCTTGTCACACAAAGAGTGTCGGCAAGCCACAAAATGGAAAGCATGTAAAACTAGTTTTTAGGTAGAATATAGCCCTTGTGGGTAAATAATCACACTTTCCTTCCTCAAGTACTGCATTAGAAACAATATTCAGTATAAAGTGCTTGTAGAGATAGCCTGATTGTAAAGCAAGATTAATACGAAAGGCAAGAAGTCTGCAATAAAACCTCCCAACTTAAATCATCTGCATTTGTGTACAAGCATTCATATTTAGCAACAGTCCCAAGGCTGAGATTAAAGCTGTTTGGTAGGTTACTTCAAGGCCTTTTTATTGCTAAATCTTATTATGTCTCTAAAACGTAGAAATTAATCACCTGTCATCAAAGCTACAGTGGATTATTGACTTCTAAATGTCTCTACGAAGTGATTCATGACAGAATGAAACAGGAGACTGAACTAGCACTGAAATTCTTTTTGCATGTGATAAAAAGGGTCTATTAAAAATGTTTGAACAAATGCTGGCTATTAGGCAATCATCACAAAGTATTTTGTTATCAAAACGTGGTGCTCCTTGAATAACCTTATTCAGTTACATAGATTTGCAACACCAGACCCCTAATGAGGAAGATATCTGGAAAATTTAGATTGTTCATCTGAGAAGCCTGACATTAGCTAAATTGCAGCAGGATGTTCTGATCTACCTGCAAGACAATGATGGTGGAGTATTGTTTGCATGTACTCCCAGGTATTTTAACCCAAAATCATGTGGGAATTCTAATTAAGAATCATTGGGCTGTGACAGGAAAATTCCTTATGATTTGGATATTTTGCTGTATATTCAATATCAGTTCTTCTTTGAAACATGTCAAAAAATGCCATGAGGATGTACTGCTTAGGGGAAGAGAAATCTGGCTTTTGATTAAGTCAAAGTGAGTTTCTCAAGGATTTATAATGGCCCCCATTCAGTTAAAGCTATCATACAGTTGGAAAGGGCTGTGTGATGTGGTCTGGGGATGCAAGCTGCATTGGCTGGGAATTCCAGGAGAAGTCTGTATATTCCTACTGCTCCTGACAAGTCTGTGTTCATCCTGCTGAAGGTAGGTCCTGCTGGAAATGAGAAGGGAAGTCCTCCATAAGAATGTGCTGATATGCTTTTTTTCTTCAAAAAGGGAAATGTTAAAATTATTTTCTAAGAAAATCAAGATGGATAATGTAGAGGCTCTGAAAATATATCCTAGGTGTTTTCCTCATGTTAGAAGGACAGGTTTACAGCAAATGTCTTCGGAAAGGTAATTTCCTAATGTATTTTCAGAGTTTTCATAAGTCCCACTATGAGTCTGCAGAGAGGGCCTCAGTTTTCTTCTTTTAACAGGCAGGGGTGCAGGCTGAAGGGTACTTCGTCCCTTGAATTTCAAAGCATGTGCTCTCACAGCAACTGCACACTGGCACCAAGTGTACTCCTGTTTATCTGTTGCTTACATGCATTATAAGACAGATACTCACTGAATTTTCACTTAGAGTCACTTTTTTGTCCAATACAAGTTAGAGGAATATGAGGGAAAGATGTTCAGAAGACTGACCATTATGTTTTTAGCTATAAGACTGGGGGAAAAGGGAGATTATAATTGAAAAAATAATGAAACACCAGTTTTCCTCATCCATGTGCAACCCCAGAATTTCTCTCTGGCTGTTCAGTATCCCTCATCAGAAGTAGCTGGACATGCCTTAGCTGCTAAAAAGTCTTGAGTTCCTACAGTCATCCTGCCATGTGATGACTTCCACTGGGCTCAGAAACTGTATCTTCCTCTATCCCTGCTTCTATTTTCTACATTGATTTTTACAGAAAAATGGTGACATTGATTTGGATAAAAATGGAAATGCTTTTGATAGCACCATGTGGTGTCAGGCAATTTGGGCACTTAAAAATGATTACTCTCATTCAATCTAACCTGCTCAGAAGGGAATTTGTGTGTGCATGTGTCTGTGTTTGCCTGCTTCCTCTGGGTTATGAAGGGCTCTTTTTTCAAGCCTTGCAGTGTTTTCAGGGTTTTCTGCCTTTGCTCTTTGCCAGTTTGCTGTTTCTGTCCTCGCTGCTGTAACTGGGTTGTTAATTTTGAGCTCCTATGGCTTCGTTGTGGCTAAGAGTACCACATGAGCCCTTGGATGCACATACATGCTGTGCATGTGCACTGAGCGCCCACGCTCCCTGCAGAGACACCAATTATGGATACAGAGGACAGAAACAACTTGCTCCACAATTCACATGGACATGCCAGTATGAGGGAACGTTTTCAGTTCTTGTTCCTGTCCCCCCAGCTGTAACTGGCGTTCCTCTGTTTGTGGTTAGACAGAGCAGGGCACGCTCCTCCTCGCACACCTTGTGCTGAACCGTGCTGCTGCCGTGTGCTAGTGGTGTGTCCTGGAAACAAACTCAGCATTACACACCTGGGGGCTGTCCAGAGGGCTGTTGCACCCCAGAGTGCACAAGCACATGGGGTTACTCACCTGGACACACAGCTCTGCAGTTTCCTTTTCGAACTTTTTGTTGGTCTAGTCCTCAAATGTCGCAAAGTGCCTCTGGATCAGAGCTCAGCCATTCATTTGTGTCAGCCACCCTCTTTAAAGTCTGTGTTGTCTGCAGATTTGCTGAGGATGCAATTTGTGTCATCATCCATGTTGTTAATGAAGATGTGGAAAAATATGAGCCCCAGTACTGACCCCTGGGGGTACTGTGCTTGTTACTGGGTAGCAGCCATATGTTGAATCCTTGATCACTTCCCTTTGGGTACGGCAGCACAGCCTATTTTTGACACACCTGGCAGTCCAGCCCACTCAACATTGCTATTAACATAGAAAAACCTATCCTTTGGGGATGGGATTTTTCTTTTTTTTCATTTCAGAACAGATAACAATAGAGAAATACCAACTATTTAAAATGTGGCAGGTGTGGCCAGTGATGAAATCAGAGTCCATGTGGGCCTCATACTGTATTTAGTTCATTATGGGTTAAGTTTTGAGCCAAATAACACTGTCACATCAAAGTGACTAAGAACTGTCTCCTTTTAGTTTTAATTATTATTTTAAAAATTTGTATTAGCTGTCTATACAGTACCCTTGTTTGTTTATACATTTTTTACTAAGACCTGTGGTCCACTAAGATCAATAGAAGCTTGCCTGAACTCCTAGGGATGTTGCTAGGTAGTCCCAGCATCTTTATCACTGGTATTTGCAAACACCTTGTGGAAATGCTGTGGAAATGTAGGTGTAAGATTCAGATGTGACTGAGGCAGACACCATAGTTATCATCCTACTAATATCTGTGGCAAATCTGATAAATTAATCTTCTAGAAATACAGTATTTTACCATTTGAAATAAAACTCTCTACTGCTGTCTGAAAAGCCTCACAGTGATGTTTCCAACTTGTACACTTTTAGGCAGGAAAGTGGAAGGATTCTTTTCTTGTTTTGAATTGTATTCTATTCTTTCTCTTAGAAATATGTTACTGCTTATCTTATGAATTTTTATTTTCACTTGACCTTAACTTTTAATCAAAACATTTTTGAAGAAATTTTTCAGCATTAAAGTGGAGATGGAAATTCAATTGGAGATCGTTGACTTTGTCTCTCTGCCAGAGACTGGCTAGAGAGCTTAGCCTCAGATGAGCATGTAGCTTAGAAATTCGGAGCTGCAGAGACCTTGTTATTATCTCCGGGTCTCTTAAGGCCTTTTAGGGTCTTCTATAGGTTTTCCATTCTGATAGGCCCTAGCTTTCCTGGCTTTTTATTTCTCTTTCCTGTAGATGCCAAAAAAATTGAAGGAAGAAGTAGAAAATAAGAAAGCATAAACTCCTTGCTAGTGTTCTCTCAGCCTGTCTTCAATGGCATACCTATGAGACAAGGAAAAAAAAACAGCTGTTGGAGGAAGGACTTAGGAAGAGAGAATGAGGATGATAACAATAGAGTGGGTGACTCCTGGCTGATGTATTCATCTTTGGATGGAGGTGTGCATGTGTGTGTTTGTCTATCAGGGAAATGGGACATTCCTGCTTCCCTAAAACACTTGTATACCAGGAGTATTATTATACTTACAACTGCCTGTGCTGAGAATAACAGGAAATCTTTTTTCAGTGTTTCATGTGAAAATGAGGAGTGAAAGTTCTTTGTGCCCTAGTCTGTAAAACAATATTATTGTCAATGAGTGTATGAAAAAATGGGACAGGTAATGACATTTTTTGAAATTATATGCTTGAAATGAATTGGTTTTCAAGAAGTGTCTTGTAAAATACTTTCTTTGTGGAGTACTTTCAGTACTTTCAGATTCACAGACACACTGTGCCTACCTGGGTTGCTCTTCAGAGCAAAATCAGTAGCAGAGTTTCAGTAAATTCCAAACCCTACTCAGAAACCAGATTCCTTATTATCAATGAATGAAGGTAGGCACTGAAGAGAGTCTTTCACTACTTTCCTTAGCCAAAGTAGCTACACTTCTGTGTAACATGAAAGAACCTCTCAGACCCTGTCTACATGAAAGAAGCATCATCTTTGTGTCATGGGGAATATTGAAAGAACACCTTTTCCCTCTAATCTTAAAATGGCAGCCAGGAAAAGAGTTTAGATGAAAGCCCCTAAATCACAGTGATCCCTCCCTAATGATGGTGTAGCTCAGTCTGGTTACAGCACCTTTGAAAGAGGAATCTGCTGGCAAGTGCAGCACAAAGGTGCAGTTCATGAATGGCTTTCGTGAATGGATCAAATGGTCTTGGGCTGGTGTAAAATATGTACTAGTGAGATCATAATTAGGTTCATTAAATTAACTGATAGCTACCCTAACATCTCATAGGCTCATGGCATCTGACACTTAGACACATGTTTTATTAGATGGGGATGTGTTTTTCTGTTTACTCACAGTTCAGTAGTTCAAAGAAGAATTTCTGGGAATGTGTTGTATATATTTGTGCCCCTTGAGACACATTCTCTTTTGTTTCCCATACACTGATCCACTGTAACATTTCTGATGTCAGATGACTTTCTTGTACAGCAGTGTTCTCTGCTGAACACTGGATTTATGGAGAGCAAAATGTGGGGCCCTCATTCTCGCATTTTCTACTTTACTTGTTTTCAAGTGAACTTCTTGCTTCACATTTGATGGCACAGTTGGCGATCCCTGAATCTTTCTGCAGAGCTCCATTTTCTCTAGTAGCATATGGGTATCTAACAGGTGGAGCAGACACTGTACAAATGAGAATTTGCCTTTGGGTCTTTTCATATTTCAGCTTCTGTGAATCTGGCTGTTGCATTTTTTACTAATTCGCTATTTTAAACTTGGTGCGTGTTTTTTTTTTTGCTCATGGTAATCCAGCACATTTCTAATGTGTCTGAACAAGTTTAAAAGATTGCTACAAACTGAAAACCCCCTATGCACAACCATGATTCTTGCTCTTCTTCCTACTCCTCCCTCTCTACTATCATGTGGTTGTGGTTCATGAAATGCTTTTAGGTGTGGCAGTACCTTTTCCTTGTCTCCTCTGAAGCTTGTCTCCTGTCTAGGCTCTTTCCTCAATGCCTTTCATCACTGATTTGTGTAAGCTACCTGCCTCTCCTTAAGGTTTGATCACCATATGGGTGCCATGTACTTGCCCTGTCACCTGCTTCCTTAAAGCAAGTAGTGTGGGGAAGACCCTGAGCAGCTCACCACTAGCTTAGAGGAGTCATTAGCCTTGCTGGGAAGGATAAAGAGGGTGGTTTAAGGAGTATTTTGCATTGCTAGACTGATGCCAAGTGAATCTGACCCACTGTGTTTATGCACACAGTCAGCACCAGCCACACTCCTGAGAATTAACAGACAATAAAATAAAGGATGCGTTAAAAATACCTATGACAAATTCAATACAAGAATTGAAATACAGGGTGAGTGGAAAGGTGAAGTGTTGGTGAAAGCCTTAAATCTCAAGCTGACCTTTTTTTTCACCCGCAGGACTTGCTGTTGCAACTTCTGGGCTGTTCCGTGGTTGCTTTAATTTATATGACTAATGACATGAAAGATGTAAAACCTGTAAAAATACAGTGTTTGGCTGCTTAAATTAAGTTTATGAGTTTTTCTTAAGCCTGCCAAACAACTTAAATATTTCATGGCTTTCACAGGCTACAGTTCTAATATTTATAACTCTTGTGTGCAGATTTCAAAAATTATAATTACAACTCCCAGGATCCCAGATATAGCAGATGTTCAATATTTTTGTACGATGTTGGCAGAAATGCTTTTCATGCTCTTTTTGATCTCAGTACCCCATGTATTGTATCTGCTACAACAAGCTGTTGATAAGAGAGTTTATTGTTATTTCCTTGTAAAAGACTCTGTAGGGCAGATTCAGGATGGCATATAAAGGAGAATGAATGAGGATTCAGCCCTAATGAATAATGAGGAATGCTGTGCAGTGCATTCTTTCAAATGATGCCCTAGTAAATAGCATATAAGATGCCTCTCATCTCATAGTTCCACATAGGACTTTTGGAGTTATTGTGTCCCTTTCATTTTAGGCTACACATCCTTGCCCCATTCGCCTGTATTGATGGATCATGTCATTTCTCATTCTGTCTTGTATATTCACCCCCATGGTGACTCTGTTCCCTCTGTGAGAGTGCAAGAATAGCCTTATTTGAGTCGGATGCCAAAGCCCATATATATGTTTTAATCAGAGAGTTGATGTGTGAGATAAAATTGTGGCACTGTCTAGGACTTCTCTAATGATCTGCTTGCATGAGAAGAAGAGAAATGAGCTTTAAGCAGCTGGGCTTGTCTCAGCTCTTGCCATGTTTTAGTTATATTGTAGGGTCTATTACTGTAATTGGGCTTTTTTTCTTACAGTGATATTGAGTACTCAGTTAAACAGTTAAACTTCACTGTCACTCAAATGATTGTCCCAAATTTACAACACCATAACTGTAATCACACTCTACCCTTTAACAGATAGATTTTAATGCAGTCCACAAAGGTCAAAAAGAAAAAAAAAGGAAAAAGGAAGAGTATCACATTAGTAGGTTAATACAATATCCTACAGTATTACTGTAAATGCTTAACAGTAGAAAATAGTAGAGGTCATTATATAAATCAAATTATGTAAATTTAATTATACAATTATTCATTTAGGTCACAATTAGAAATGTGCAGAAGACATTAAATTTCACACTGTTTTAAAAGAATTGCTTGTAAAAAATTCAAATTAGTACCTGGCATTTGATTTTCAGTATTAACTTAAAAATACCCATACAAATATAAAATTTAGATTGAAAACATGATAAATTCTGAAAAAAATATAATTTATGCATGTACAGACCTCTTCTATTATCCATGCCTATAGTACAACAGTAAGAAACCTAATTTACAGTGTTCTCAGGAATTATCTGCATTGAAGCTTGTTTGTTTGTTATTTCTTCTAGTTGTGCACACAATGAAGTACTCAAACAATGTGAAATGCTCCCAATCGATATTTACAAACAAGGAATCCACCAAAATCAAAATATACAAAGCATGCAATGTGGAAAAACCTTGAAGCTTGTCTGGAGCAGAAGATTGTAAGTAAAATGATGTGCTCAATTTGGTGACTTTGGATCTGATAAAACTACTCTGGGCAACAATCAACTGTAGGAGATTGTTTAGCAGTTTTAACACACAGATAATTCTGTGAGTTTGAACAGCACTACCCAGGTAGTGCTAATAGTTTTAAAGTTATATTATTTAGGGAATATTTTAGGGCAATATTTTATATACTGAATGTAAGTTGAATTCAAAAGAGTAGTTCTGGATATCTAAGGAAGTTAACTCACATATGTCATACTTGTCTGTTTATGGGGCAATATAAAAATCAACAAATTATGGAACTGGATGTCTGGAACCATAGCAACACCTTTTAGCATGCTGGTCAAACACCCTTTCACTGGTTTTCCTTTCTCATAACATCTGTTTAATTCTCTTGGAAGTTAAGTTAATTTACCATCTTTCACGTGTTTGAAATAGGTGGTCCTTTTGCATCTCCAAGGTACAAAATTGTCTTAAACACAGATCTAAACATCAGCGTTTGCCTTGGCACAGTTTCAGTAATTTTTGTTCTGCGTGTTTTGTATCCAGTATTTGTAAACTAAAAAGGTTACTTGTCTTCTGAGCTGGGTTCTTCTGTGAACTCTAGGTTAAAAAGCATTCCTGACTCTGTGTCTCTCCAGGAGATACATTACCACCCAGAACTGATGCAGAGGAGTTACTCAAAAGCCTGTAAAATTAACAACATAGCCATGGGCAGTGGACTGAAAATGCTAATTAATGTCTCATCGTGGACTGTGGGATGAGGCAAGATTCATTATGTCCTGGCTCTGCCACTTAGTTCAGTTCTGGAGATTTTGCATTTTAATGCGACTGGACAGACATTTCTGACTGAATTTAGTTAAATAGTCTGTTCAGAGAACAGTTTCACATACTTCTGTGGAGATTAAATGCCTTGCAGACGCCTCTAATTTTCCCTGGACAAAGTTGTTATTTATGGGCATCAGTAAATCCATGCTTCACTCCAGCAAATCTTAATGTTTCTACTTTTCATCTTTGTCCAATTCTAAGTTACATTTTTCAGCTGATTATTATACCAGGCCTGAGTTTGCTGGGGTGCTCTTTGCCCAGAAGTGAGCTTTTCTGGGATGCCAAACAAAAAAAATTCAGATATCTTAAAAAACCCAGATGGGTGTGGGGGGGTTATTTATAATACTTTAACAATTCATCTAAGATAGTGTCTTACAATATCTGTAGGCTGATGTCTTATGTTAGTAAGTGATTACAGGGAGCTGATATTTGGAAAGGAACAGGTCAAGCTTTGTGGCTTTCTAATATCTTCAAAATGTATTTCTTGTTTCTACTACAAATGCTTCGTTAGTAAACACTTTCAGTGTCTGGGTAAATTTGTAAGTTCTGCTGCATCTTTGACTTCTGAAAAATGTGCAGACTTGAAGAATGCAGCAGCAGCTTTTAGAGGGAAGGCTCTTCCTTGCACTTGCTCTTGAAAGAACCACCTGAAATAAAGCAGACCCTGTGTTTTGATGGAGCAAACAATGGAAAATGCAGATTGCATTCCTGCTTCCCAAAGTGTTGCAAACATTCGTGCACCTATTAATGTTTGTGGGGCTTCTGACACCTTTTAGATGTGTCATAAGAACAAATCCTATCAAGGAAAAAGATATTTATTTTTAAAGTGGGGCTCAGATGTTTGGTAAATGAGGCATGGGACTGTATGCTGAAATATGATGCTAGCAGAAAACACAGAACAGCTGTCTCAATCATGGAACCTTGTCCATCTCATAGGCGAAATGTGATTTTTCCTATGGAAATATATTGCGCAATTTTATAATAAATGACTAATTAAAACATGGATGCCAAAAGAAACAATGACTTTTCATTATTAATTCCTTGATTTTTTGATGGTTTTTCCTTACAACTCTGAAGTATAATTTATGACAAGAAAAACATCCCTCTAAACTTTACCTCTAAAGTAGGTGAAGGTGGTATAACCAGTTAAACTGGATTCTTGGAGAGGTATTCTGCCCTTTACAGAACATGCTCAATTGTTTTTGGGATTTAACATTCCTTTGCTCTAGGTAGTAATTTATCATTATTCTTCAGCTCCTTTTTAATTATGTGATTGATGATTTCTGATACATCAAAAGAAAATGAAACAAATGGAAATCAATTGGGAAATGAGGCTGGAAAAAACCCCCAAACGAACAGCAAAACGAACACTGTGAGCACCCAGTGCGCTGTATAGAAGCAGAAGGTGTGGAGGAGGAGATACAATTTTATAACAGATAGATAGAATCCTTCTATTATTATAAGGGCAATAGCTAAAAGTTAGAAGTGCAGCTAATTAAAGTCCTCATCTTCTCATGACTGTAATCCCAATATGTGTAGAGGAGTTTGTTCCTCACACATGTGATTGAACATAATGAGTGACAAAGCATTATATGGTGTGAACATTATATGTTTGGAACCTTTATTTATTAATATCTGGAGTTTTTAAACATTCTTTCTACCTACTCTCCTTTCCCATCTCCACTCTGAGACCTTAACGAGTCTGCCATCAAGTGTTAGTTGACTCTGCTCTTAACATATTTTCATTGTCAGTTTTAAAAGAAATGTAGGGAATCTTTATCTATTGTGCCCAAGAGAGGGAATACATTATATGGTAATGGGTGAACTCTCTTACTCTGGGAAACAAGATTAATATCTCCCAGAGTGAGAATACGAAGAGTTTTGTATGTGATGAGCTCTGTAGTGCAAGGAATGGGAAGCTCATGAATGCAAGAAATTCAAATGGATCTGTATCCCAGGGAGAAAAAGAGAGGCCAACAGAGCCATTGTTGGCTTGACAATGTGATCCTTAAAGGTAGAGAAGCAGAAGTAGTTCAGGATGTCAGACACATGTTGTGTTCTCTGTTTCTTATAACATCTTTGAGAGAGAGGTAAAAGAAAACAAAAAAGAGTAGGGGTCACAAAGACCACTGCACACACCACAGCAAGAAGACAAGCAAAGGCAGAAGTGCAAAAGGCCATTGGCAGGGCACATTTTTCTATTTCTAAATAGGAGGGTAGAAGAGATGACCAGCAGGAGTCTCATACTTGTGAGACAGAGATCAGCAGGAGGACAGGAACCAGCTCTGGATGAAATGGGAATCATCAGCTGGACAGTCAAACTATTTCACAGTTTGCTGGGAGGTCTGGCCTTCTCTTTCATCTTGAGGACTTTGTAAGAATAGCTCTGTAAAAATAAGATGACTGGACAAAGAGTTTTTCCTTAGTTCTGCTGGGACTGCTTTAGCTTGGGGTTTTGGAGTATTTATTTTTTGAAGGATTTTGATTGGTTGGCTTTTTTGTGTGTGTGTCCAGAAGTGGTGGTGTTATTTTGCCCTCTCCCTCCTCCAAGGTAACGTGAAAACTTGATTGGAGGTTTGAATCATTCTTTGGAAAACGACAGGTTTATTATGCCTATATTTATCTTCATTTCTATAAGCCAGCATGTTCTGAAAGTTCCTGCTGACACACAAAACTTGCTTGGAAGAAATTTGATTCAAACCATTCACTTTACAATTGAGATGATATTATCAGTGATTTCATGAGAAAAATTTCTTTAAATGGCTGTATAAATCTCATAAATGGGAAAACAGTTGCTCTGATTTGTACTTGCTGTAAGAGTAGATATTCTGTGAATAAAGAGATGGCATTGCTACAGGATAGATATCAGATCATTGACACTTAACCCAGTGACTTTTGAGCCTAATAGGAGGTCATTGATGAAAACACATTTGGTAATTTCAGCTCATCTTCTTTCTGATGGAATCTTATATCATCCAAAAGAATTACACATACACTGTGTACGTACATGCATAGCTGGCATAAAGTTACACATGAAGATGACTCTGAGAATACTCCAAATTGGAAAAGTCTACAGTAGCAATAAAAGCTTATCATTGTGTGTCATTGGCCTAGTGTTAATGTTGGACATTATCTGAAGGACTGAGAAACTCTGGGGATCTGTAATAGACAGCGAAGTCTCTCATCCATAACTCATAGCTTCAATCAGCTCAGGTCAGCTGGGGCAAAAATCATCACTTGACACAAGTGTGTGATAGCACACAATGAGCTGATGATGTTTTTTTGGTCTCACAAAAACACCCCATTTCACCAATGAGACCCTGCTGGTCTCACCCACTGAGGATGTGGATAATCTCACCAGGGTCAGAGTGACTACACAAATAAAGCAGCTGAGGTGTGGCATCCACAGCTGCAGTCAGGACAAACCCTGTGAAGCCAACCTTCTGCAAACCTATGGCCCCAGCCTAGATACTTTGGGATCCAGCAACTCAGGAGCTGCTTTACTTGTGGCTGGAGCAGCTCTTGCAGGTGTCTCCAGTGTGTTGCCTCTAATTTTTAATAGAGATAAATTCGAATACAGATGCTAATGCTGGTTCTTTTCCACTTGAATGTAAACTTGAGGATCTTACCAGATTGTATTTGATTGAAACCTTCAGCAGCTTCAAACATCCAGGGGCTCAGGCAGTGAAGACTCCTGTTGGCAAATAGGCTGGCTTTTTGTGACATTGGAATGAAAAACACCCATTTTGCAAGGCTGGATGTATACTGGCAAAGTACTGTGGGAGGGATTGAACCTATCTTGATTTTGTAAAGGCTTTCTGTGGTTTGCAAGTGTGGTTTTTCCTGTCATTTAATTCAAGGGGAAATGTATGGAGGGAATTGGTTTCTCTCTGGGGGAAGAAATGGTGAGGTTCAGTGGCTTCAACTAACTCATGTCATTTTGTACAGGAGAAAGAAAATGTACAAACCAGACTGATAAATGGGTCTGCAAGCTGATGAGGTATTTCCTTTAAACCCTCCAAAGAAGATTTCTAGTATTTACACACCAGATTTAGCTCTGGGGACATAAGGTGAGCAGAGAGGTTTGATCTGTGTATTGAGATACCTGGTTTTGAGGGAATCGGATCAGTTTCTCATAGGTCAATTTGACTCTTCATAGTGGCAGGTTTTCTGCTTAAAGTGAAGTAACCAGAGCTAAATACTGCTGAAATTCTCGACTGGCTAACAATTCTGAAAGGCAAAAATATTTAATTGCTGGTTTGATGACAGAAGCTAGTACTGTAGTCAAAGACAGTGAGAAACAACAAAATGGAACTAGCAGTAACTTGTAAGACCCTGAGGTATAAAATATAAAAATTGAGCTAGATGGCATCAGCATTATATAACTTGCTTTTACCATACCAACCTGGTGTTTTCATTAGAGAAGATGCCATGGAAGGAGTTTGGAGAAAAGCTTTTGGAGAAATTTACCAGTTTAAAGCTGACAAAGTGGGGTTGATTTCAACTCACAACTTGATGCCTAAGTGTAGTGAAACAGGAGTGAGATATTTAAGCTCCTTTTACGGTAAGCCAAACTATTGGTGTGGTCACTGTGACCTCTACAGGGATATCTAATGCTTTTTGAGACACCTCAAGATATTTCACCAGTCTTGGCTGTCTCACCACAAGTGTGTAAATCTCCCATAAATCCTATCCCATATCTGTCAGTCCCAACAGTTGTCTTGAGCTCTTCATGGTGTCCCCAAACACCTTTGTTGGAGGAAGTGAATAAATCCTTGTTGTCCACTGAATACATTTGGAGTGTTGGCATCTAGTTCACATGTAGATACCTAATTTAGGTGGCTACAGGTGAGACCTGATTTCTACCTCAGTTATCTCTTCATGGAAAACTGGTTTTCTTGGAGCTAGGAGACGGTTGGAAATTTCCCAGTTACAGAGTCCAAAGCAGAAAGTGAGTGTAGCGTGGTTGTCAAAAAGACATCACTCATCACATGATATTTACATGGGCAAAATTTACAGTAAAACAGAGGATGTGATCTTCTGTGAGTAATGCAATGTCAAGCTGCCTCTGAAAGGGGCAGTCCTTGTTCTCTTGCCCTCATTGTGCCATGGACTTCTCCTTTTACATTTCAGGAAATCAATTGTCTGTATCAGCAAGATGGATTAGTTCAGCAGGCTGAGAGGACAAAACCCTGCTTTAAAAAAAAAAAAAAATTTCAGAGTTAGTTTTGCACTTGAACACCATGCAGTGAATCAACTCATCCTGCAGCCACTTGCTTATCCAGGCCAACAAAAAGAATGAAAAAGAAACAGAAGACTCTCCTTCAGCTTTTTGGACTCTTTTGGCATAACTGTAGTGCTAGCATTGGCCTAAAGGCACTGGAACAGAGGGGAAGCAACTTGTAACACCTAGGTAAATCTATTGCTTCTATGTAGATATATTTTACCAGATTTTTCTTTGTTTTATATGGTGTCAATATGTACCATGATGGAAGCAGTACCTCCTGGGGATGATAAGGATGATATCTATTTTTCCACGGGTTGTTGAGTAAACTGGAGTGTGCGTGTGTGTGTGTGTGTGTGCACACTTCAGAATCAGTATAGAAATACTTGAACCCGCTACTTTTGCCTGGTGGTCATACCATCAGATAAGTGTATTATGAAGAGAAATGCTTTAAAGCAAATGTATTTTTTAAAACTAATGATTTTAAACTTCAAATAAATATTTAATATATTAGAAAATATTTTTTAGTAGTCTAAGAGTATTTTCAATCTGTTCTGTGAAGCTGTCTTCTGCATATGATCTCATTCTCATTCTGGCAAAGCATTAAAGAATATAAACAACAAAATAGTTTTTTTCACCATCTTCCTTCCAGGTCTTGGGGCGAATAGCTTTGTTAAGATGCTTGTTTTGTCTTTTAAATGTTTTGTGAATCTGTTTGAAGAAAATATCAAAGGAATCCTGAATGAACGAAAAGTGATTTGATGTAGCAAAAGGGATCTAATCATTGGGATCTGTGTTTGGGTATCCAGCCAAAGAAAGTAAAAAAGCCAAAGGAAAGTAGATGAAGCCAATAGTTCTCTGCTAATGTCTTCACTTATGTATCAATATCTTCTTTAATGAAAAATCAAAGCAGCTATTGCAGCTGAAGTTATAGTGCTTTTGGGGAGACAAAAAGACTAACAGAAAACAGTATTTATTTCTGGATAAGATTTTAGTAAGAACAAACACAGATTTAAAATTCAGTACTATTGGGGACTTCTTGAGGATGTAAAAAATTCACAGCGTAATAAACATTACCCCCAATCCAGATAATTTTATTGCTTACATGTTAATCA
The DNA here is from genome assembly GCF_963513975.1 of Fringilla coelebs. Classification (NCBI taxonomy): domain Eukaryota; kingdom Metazoa; phylum Chordata; class Aves; order Passeriformes; family Fringillidae; genus Fringilla; species Fringilla coelebs. The sequence goes on from NC_140029.1 coordinate 51,332,376, forward strand.
AAATTTGGAACACACTGCTCAGAAAAGAATGTTTGCAAGGATAAATAAAGGTATAGTGTTGTTTTCATTACGTTCTGAAGGGCAGAACATGCAATCCAAGCTTGAATGTCTAAGAAAGACACCTTCAAATCTGCTGTAAAATCATTATTTTTACTGCACCTTGTAACTCTACTCTTCTTTTTATATAACTAGATAGACTACTGCTTTTACAATATGTTGGTCCCTTCATGTGCTAGAACATAGCTGAAGAATAGAGTTATGCATATTTTCATCACAGTGCTCTGAAGAACTCTTTTAATCATATTTTGTTCACTGGCTGGGGGAAAATTTCCATAATCTTTGTTGTTAAATTGGTATTTGATAAATTGGTAATCATGGCTATCTTGATTAAAACATGATTAAAATGCTCTTCAAAGTAGGGAAAAATATATATACTTTCATGGCTTACATTGCCTATACATTTAATGATCATTTAACAGGAAATCAGTTTCACCCCCTGCAAAAATTCTTGGTAATGTTCTGCAAATTGTTACACATCATTATTCTCAGCTGTGTTCCTTATAGGTGTGGGGTTCCCAAGGACTTAAGATCCCCAACATGTTCGGGTATGTATGCACATGTATCTCAATGTACAGAACTGCACAGGCCTGGACCACAAGAAATTGCATGAACTCGTTAAGTCTGACCTAAGGAAATGGCAGAAATATGTTACTTGCAGGTTGTTCTTGTGTTTGTCTCTCCCTGGTCCTACAAATGCTGAATTATATAAACCAGATGGGTTTCAGAGGAGCGTGAGAGATCCAAATTTTGGAGTAGCCAATGAAATAGAGATGAGAAAATGGAAGACCTGGTTATGCATTGGTAGCTTTGTTATTCACTTATTTTGGGAGAGTCTATTCATTTATTTGGGAGAGTCTATTCTAAATTAATGGATGGAGCTGATATTGCATCATGATTACTGTCCACCTGGAAATACGCACCTCCCACTTCCCCCCAAACCCAAAATCCCACAGTTACTATGTTTGTACTGAAGTCCATGGCCTCACAAAACAGATGTGATCATTGCTTGGGAGGGCTCTGCTTGGGATAGACCAAACTTGACATTCAGGTGATTCATCATGGATAAGGCAGAGCCATGCTGGCTCCATTCAGTGTCATCCTTCTGACCACTGCTTTTGTCTGGACCAACTGGTTCCTGGGTATTTTTGCTGAGCCAGCCACACACTGCTCCTTGGCTGGGAAAATGGGGGAGAGATGGGGAGTATGTGGGAAAAGGTAAGAATCCCTGAAATTGGGAAACTGAAGGAAGCCCCAGAAGGCAGAAGGGAAAATTTTCTATCAACTCATTGAAAATGAGTTAGCAAACTAGACAACAAAGTTCCACTTGACCTAAACTTTCAGCAACAATGAAAGTTGTGTACTCACATTATAGACTATGCCCTTATGCACAATATTCTGTGAGGAAGATACTGTATCAGTCACATTGTAAAAGACCTAGATCAACTTAAAAAAATAAAACCCAATAGAATGATTACAGCCGCTGCATAGAATGACAAGTATTATCAACAAAAATTAATCAGGCGCATCTTTTAGTGAACTCAATTAATAATGTGCAACAACAGGGTCTCTTTTCTTAAGATGAAAATTAATTAGTGGAGGGAAGGTCACTTGGAGATGCTGACATCACTCATCAGAATGCTCTGGCAGCTCTAATTATTTGTCTTCCAGGCTTGGGTGATCAGAAATTATTGCAATACCTGAGCAACATTTTGAAAAAGCTTTGTGCATGGCTCTTTTAATTAGACCTGGTATTTGATTAATGCAGTGGAAGCATTTAGATCAGCCTCTTATCATTGAGTGACTTAGAAGTTTTAGGGTATTATAGTGTGCAAGACAGGGTCACTACAGTAGATTTTTAATTCAGACTTTAAAAGAAATCAGCTTTAACGATTTAAATGAACATACACATCCTTTCCCTTTTTCTTTATCATTACCTTGAATGAAATTATATATTCTCACTATCAACTGAGGTAAACTGCATAGTGTGTGAAAATGTAATTTGTGTGTGCATAATAATACACAATTTACATTTATATATATAAATTTCAAAGCACCTGCTAAATTTGCACAAGCTGGATTTATATAAGATTACAGCAAAGCAGAACGTTGAGCTGTAATCTATATTGCATTGACTTTTTATTTATTTTGTTTTTATTTATATGTAGAAACACACACACTTGTGTGTGCATAAATATATATGAATGATTTCCTGTTAGAACTGTGTGAATAATTTAGAGCAATTTTCAATGCCTTAGAAGCCAGGCACTGGCTCTTGTTCTAATGAACCTAGCTGGTGGTACAGGTTGTACTGGCAACTGAGTGGTAGGCAAACACAAAGAATATAAATATTACTAAATGTAATAAAAACAATAATGAATAAAAAAATATTTCACATTCAGAAAAATAGAACACTAATTAAAAAAAAATCCACCACAGATCTCAACTGAACAATTAAAAGCCACTATGGACACTAAGGGATGACAAATGCTCTTAGTAGATGGCAGCTTTCCTCTTCCTGCACCTCTGAAATCTTGCAGGTTAGTTTGGAAACACAACTGGCTTTTTCTGTCCATGGCTCCTCTCTAGCCAAAAGATCTCATTATTCTAAAGTGTTCCTAAAGCAAGTCTGAGTTTCTAATATACTGATGGTCGCAAGTACAAAAAATGCTTGAAATTTTGTTAATTTTGATTACAAATGAAGTTTAAATTTAGGGCATGTACAGAATACCATTGAAAATGCAGAATAGTATTTCATAGGCAAACAAGAAGGCAAAGCAGTGAAATGTTTCCCCCATGTTTTTAAATCAAAATAAACTCTGAAATGAGCACAATTCTATGGAAGTTAATGTAATTGTTCTCGCTGAACACTAGATTTGGCCCATTATGTTGCATTCTCTCTCTGATTTCCTCCCAGCATGGTTTTATTATGACACAGCTTTAAATCATAAACTTATTCAGTCTAAGAGACTATAAAACAGAGTAATCAATTTTTATTTTTGATGTATTTGGTTATTTACAGCTTCATTGTCCAACTAGGGAATATGCAGCACTGATATACCACCACTGACTTCAATAGAATTATACCCTTTTATACTGAGGCTGAATTTGGCAATAACTGCTAAAAATGAACATATCCAGAAAATGTAATAAATTGCAATTTCTCATAAAACTCTGTGAAATAAATTGCTTGGAATCTCCTATTACTTAAAGTTTTAAAAATTATGTTTTACTGTATCAGATATAATTTGTTAGTCTCACCCAGATGGAAAGGGGTCTAGAAATTACTTTCTGGGTAGAAGGGATCGTATACTGAGGAAAAAATACTCTTGCAGTATAACCTTAAGATCAATCAAGGCCACAGAGGATAGTTTTCCTCGAAGTTCATGTTGTGGTAAGTCAGTTTTTGTTCCACTGGCCAGCTGAGCTGACTTGCAGGAATGAAGGGATGAGCTTCTGGTGCCCAGAGCTACAGAATTGTTCCAAACATTGATTTGTCATTGTCCACTAGATCTATTACCGTGAAGCTTCTCTGCAGCAGTGTGATCCTAAGGACTAGATTGCAGTGATCTTTTAATTTAGTTTTTGTAGTCAACATTTAGTACTGAAATAAACTTCATGCTACTAAATGAAAATCTATTGAAAACACCAAGAAGGTTTTCAGATACAGCTAATGCTTTGAAATTTATTTTCTACGAGGCAATAAGCTCTTCCTGGTAACTTTATTTAGGCTTACACTGTATCCAAATTGGGAACAGCTGTTTGGCTTTTTAGACAATGCCCTGGAAATTTCTGTAAACATTTGTGGAGGGAAATTCTGGAAGATGTCATATTAAATGAGGTGAAACATAAACATTCCGTTTTTTCACATCACATGGCCAGGTACTTTAAGACATGCTAATATGTGTTAAAAGTTACATTTGAACAAACAGAGTAAAGCAAATAATAATGTGGTGAAAAAATACAAGATAATTGATCTTCACTTATAATTTTGGGCAACTCAAGATTGATTTTTGACTGGTAGCTTACCCAAATTTTATTGCCTTACTAGTAGAAAGAGTACCTTTTACTCTGCTACCAATTTTAATTTAATGTAATTCTCCCACACCTGTTTGCAGGAAAACTGTTTCAAACTTCTGTGTGAAATGCCTCACACCAGAGCAGGGGTGTGATTTAGTTGCATACTCAGTGGAGTCTAACATCATGTGAGACTTCATGTGGTACCTCCTCCACCTCCAGGTGCCATTCCTAGAGCTTATTGCACCTCAAGTCTTGGCCCAGGAAGATGCAGACATTTGGGACATCCTCCCATAACACATCTTATTTTATTGTATCTGAGATCTGAACTTTAAAAGAATGAAAATGTTCAAGCAAATGCTGGAAATACACCAAATTCCATTACGATTTGACACTTAAGAATAAATCAGTTGTTGAAATCTCCTTGAGCTGTGCACAAAACAATGCCTGGTTCCTGCAACTCAGATTTTATTACGGCTTTATTTAGCAGGTGTTTACAGTCAATTTGTTTAGAAATGCTCTGTATGTTTTTATTCATTTGTAGCTGTCATATTAACTCCCTTTTTTTATCACTTATCACTAAAAAGACAAATTCCTAGAACTTTATGGCTGAATGTTGTCAGTTTACTTAGGGAATTTCTGGGATAGCATTAATCTAATTTACAACAGTAAACTGGAGAACAGAATTTAATTTTGATAATGTAAAGAACTTCATAGGCACATGCTAGCAAAAACTAAATGCATGAAATGAACTGCACTTAGTCAAACACTTGGGTTCATTTTACAGTCTACTATTATTAGACTTAAACTTCGTCCACTGTTCTTCATTGTTCATTAATAGATTCATGTTATAGAAAGCCATACTTGCTAATTTTGTACAAAAAATTTGTGTATAGAATACCACTGCTTCCAGATTTTAGTAGGTCATAGCAGCATTTTGCACATATTTATATAAATGTACATTTTTGATGCTTTCTTGAAACAGAAATCTATGAAGATTTTTTAAGGACTGGCTTTGCTCATCGTTTAAAATTAGTTCCTTTGTACCAGATGCCTGGTGTAATTTATGTTAATGTTAATTAACAATATTTGAAGCAAATAATGATAAATAGATGCCCCCCCAAACATTATGCATCTAGTTGTCTAGGTAATCAAATTAGCACAAGCTTTGCCAGTGTTTAGACATAGGCCTTTATTAGAAAAAGTATACATCATTCCAGCTGTGATATTTCTTAGGCTTATTATTTTGATCAAACTTGAATCACAAAATTACTCTAAAGAAATTTACTGCCTTTGGAAACTATTTATCTCTGATTCTGGAGGTTAAACTTTATTTCTCCTTCCTGCAAGTACAAAATTAAAAGAACTCTACATTTAAAAAAATAATGCAAAGTGCTTTGTTTTTTAAAATCCTTTGTTAAAAGGCCCTCAGCTTTCATAATAGCAATAAAATCAGGTATTTCCATCTATTTATAAAATACATAGAAGTCTATCCTTGAACTGCCTTAGTAGCATAACTATATCATGAAGATAAGCTTTTATGTATTTTGATTTTGACCTCCATACCAAATGGTAACTGATGGACAAAGGGAAGTTGCACACTTATAGATATATTAAAGTTGTGCGTTACATTTTATATCAATTAAATGAATATTAGACAAACTCCCACTACTCTTTGTTTAGCTGTGTGGGGCTCAGCTGTGTTGCTTCTAACCCCAACTACATCATTTCAAATTACCAGTAAATTAACAGAGTAACACTTTCAACCTCAGAGCAGATTTGATCCAAATAGTCTTTAAATGCCATTTCTGTTCCTATTAACCTAAAGATCGGCACAGCAGATATTTTCGTAAGGCTGCCCAGCAATACAGGGCATTAATGGCTAAGTTGTGACAGCACTTTTCATGATGATTTATGATTCAGTGTTTAACTTGATTACTCCACTGCTGACTCTGAATACTATTTCAATTAGTGCACAGAAGGTCACATCACAAATATTCCTCTATAATCTATTCCTATTAACACTAATACACAGAGTAACCAAATCTTTTCACCCTTGTTGGTTCAAACCATCCATAGCACTAACTGCAGACTTGTTTACCAGTTTACTTCTCTGGACACATCTTAAAAGGTAATTTTTAATGCTTTGAGTATCATTAGTAGATGTACCATGACATCATGAATAAGCATCCCTTTGCTCATGTGTGTGCATTCATGATTATCAAAGGTTTAGATATTTTAAATTGAATGTTTTAAGAGAGAACTCGCCTCTAAATTTTTATTTCACAGCTAATCATGAAGGGGAAAATAATGAGAAGATATTTAAGAAGCACAACAGGAGAGGTGAGCAAGTTACTCAGGAGAATACATAAACCTAGGGTAGGGATCTTAGTGAAGATGAAATCTGGGAGCCATGCTTTGCCTGATGCTTATCCACCACATTGCTCCACACCTCTAGTGTTAGTGGCGGTAAATGAGGAAGAGCTAAAGTTTGGAAAGCTAAAAAAGAGAGCACGAGACAGCTAGGCAGCTCAACCAGAAACCTTAATTCTCCTGGTCCTACTCACATATGCTTTCTGCCATCTCTAAGTCTTGAAGAAGTACTCAGACTTCAGTAGGAGAGACATGCTAATGCTTCCAACTCAGGTTCTGGCTGCCTCCTTTTTGTCAGGATGGGTATTCTTTTATGTGTTTCATATTTCAGTTTTGTTTGGATCAATAAATTGAACCTCCCTCTCTCCATATTCTCAAGGGGAGTTGCATTGGTGGACATTTTCAACAGGTGAAGGTCAGTCTCTATGAAAGCTACAGCAACAGCTGCTGCCCCTTCCTATGGTATTCCTGCTAGTCTTGAATGCCTTTGAAAGCCCTCGAATGCTGAATTCCAGTAAAGATTCCTGTCTTTTGGTTGTTCATGACTGGGTGAGTTGATGGGCTTTGTAGAGGTGACACAGGCTCCCTAGATGAAGTTCTGCGCTAAATAAATGACTTTTTCATGAGCAGAAGTGGAACAAAATTCTCTGATGTCATGGGCAGGGCTTTAACTGGACAAAAGGGTGGGAATCCCTCCCAGCCTCTTCTCTGCACACCATTTACACATTTAAGACAAGCTGATTTCATGTTAATATCAAGTAGGATTAGACACTCTCGTGGAAATAGCTTGTATTTCTAGCCTTTCAGGACTTTTAAAAATGCAAATATTATCGGTGTTTTTGGAAAGAATACATTCACAGTCTTATGTTTTGAAGAAAGTTTTTCTGGGTCTGGGAATGGACTATATTTTGAGTTGGCTGACTTTAGCGGAGATGACATTAATGTTTCAATTCAAATCAGGAATATGCTTTTAACATCAGTAACCAAAATGTTCCCACTTTCCATGTTGTGGTTGGTATTGCAGAGCAAATTTAAGAGTTCATGAGCTGGATTCCCTTTGGGATGAAATTAGCACAAAGAATATCATCTAGGAACCACCAAAAGAGTTCCAGCTGTTAATTTATTTTCATCTTGTGGTCCAGATTAGAGGTTCACTGTAAATTTCCCCCTAAACATTTCTGTGTATGTCAGGTCCTTAGCAGCAGCCATTTAGCTCCAAAGACATTGTGTGCAGGTCAAAGAAAGGGTGTCTTTAGACAGTAAAAACCCAAGTATAAAACTTGGAAGTCAGTAATCAACACTTTTATTTTTTAACAATGTACACACCTAGAAGGTAACAGGAGTGTTTTGAAATCAAATTATATCATATTATTAATATGTTCATTATTTTATAGGTAAATTTCTTCTTCCTCCCCCCTCCCCCCCCCCCAATATTGCATTCAGAGCTAGCTTACACAAATCTGTTGTTAATTTGCACACAGATGTCACTCTCTGCAGGACATAAAACCAAAGCAGAGACAGCCAACAGTACTATTTGTTGTGGAATCATATTTACAGAAGCAGCCTGGCTTTCATGGGTTTTTTTAATAAAACAAAAACAAGCTCTCCAGAGGGAAAATGGACGAAGCTCTAATTTGCTGCTCACTAATATTTAGGTACATACCTATTTATTTGCTGTATTGCATGTATTCTTTTTGAGAAACATAAAATTGTTGAAAATTGAAGTGTTGGAATAATTTCTAGAACAATGCTACTGTTTCCCACTGTGTTGCAAAATCTGTCTGACTGCAATTTTGGACAATGTTTTTCAGGGGACTAAAATTGTGGCTTTTTCTTTTCCAAGTTTTATCATGCTGAAAGTTCCAGCAAATATTTAAAAATGAGCCATGCTGACAACCTCTTTTCTCACATAGCTGGTAGGAAATGAATTGAGATCTAACATGTATTGAACTGAATTGAGCAGCTAACATAGATATCTGCAAGTTGTTGGACAAAATCTTATTTTCAGGAATTACAGCTTGGAAACAGATGTGTAGTGGTAACTTGCAGGTGGAGCTTTGTAACAGCCACCCACTAACTTATACCCCTGGCAGAGTGCAAGTAAGCTCAGACAAATTTATTTAAGCCCATAAATCTATAGGTAATCTATACAACTAGCCCAAACTTGCAGCATTTAAGGATGAAGAAACAAAAAACTGTATTGATTACTATAACTTTCCTTTATCTGTACTGTAAGAATTTTGTCTCTGCTGTAATCAATGTGAAGAGTTATATGACAGCATAAACAACACCATTTTATTTTGGTATTTTATCTCTAATATGTGTGATTACAGCACAAATAGGAGCAGTATTAAAGGAATAGTGAGCCTTAAGAACTGAAGAAACTGTCAGTAAAACTTTGCCCTTTCGTAACACATTTCCCCTAACAATGAGTATAAGTACATGGAATTATGTGAAATGTTGTTACATGAATAACTCAACTATCACTTTGTTCCATTCATTATTCCACTTTAGTTTTAAAATGCAGTTCACTACACTTTTTGTAGAGAAGAGGGCCTGGGTTTGGAAGGCAGCCACCTGTAGGTACACGAGTGTTCATGAACTGATAGGCATACATTAAAGCATCTCTGGTAATAATGTTGTTTATGAAGTGTCACTTACACAACACACTAGGTTCTAAGTTTAAATTGTATCTTGAGTTTCTGTCCAGATTGCTAAACTATGAATTCAAGGGCAGGGGAATTTGATTTATTCTTCTATATTAAACTTTTCTGCCTGTAATAAATATAAAGGGATGCCACTAGCAACAATTCTTTTACATCTTTGGTACCTTTGAACCTTGAATTCCCTTATTGTTCAAATTCTTCTTCTGTACTGTATGACATGTCCAAGTGATTTGAAGAAGAATAAAACTCTACCAAAAAATCATGTGTGATAATTGCAATTAAATGTCAGAACTTAATTTCCTAAAACAATCACTTCAATAAGTGTCACATGACAATGGAAAACTAAAGAAACCAATATTCCTCTATTTCCTGATTGATGAAAATTCTAAAACACCTTCAGACAGTTCAGTACTCCATGTGACGTGTACCCAAAAGCAGTACTTTAAAATACATGCATAGGAAAGAAGCTAATGTTTCTTGGATTAAAATGAGCATTATTACTTCCTGTGCTTAAGCAAATGTGGGACCACTCCTGGAACACCTAACAAAAAGTGCTGGTCTTTTTAACTTATATCTAACATCCAAAGTTAACCTTCTGGAAGGTCACATCAGTTCTTTGGCAATGCACCAACATTTTCAAATTTCTGAAGTGGTCTGAATCACTGCAGAAGAGAAGGAATGAGAACTACAGAAGAGCAGGCTGGAGGCAACCTGTTCAGAGGTGGACAAAGGAAGAAGAGATTAATAGCAATAAAGAGAGAAAGGACTGGCTTGGGCAGAGTAGGACACGAGCTGTGCCTGGACATTACAGAGGATGGGGAAGGAAAGCTTGCAAGCACTAACAGCCACTTCTCTCCAGAGCCTTAAACAGAGTAGCTGACTTGCAACACCCCTAAGCTGTATGGGACATGGCTGCGCAACTGGAAAACAAGCACCTTACTCCCTTTGGAGTAAGGGTCACAAAGAAGTAATGTGGTTTCACTTTCATGGCTTTTATAGTATGTTTTGTTCCATTGTTCATTAATTATTCCCTCCTCTTCTTCTTCTTCTTCTTCTTCTTCTTCTTCTTCTTCTTCTTCTTCTTCTTCTTCTTCTTCTTCTTCTTCTTCTTCTTCTTCTTCTTCTTCTTCTTTTCTCCTTTTCTCTTTCCATTTTTTATTTAATTGGGAAATTGGATACTTAGGCAGCAATAAATTTGTGATAAATTTCTTCAGTGTACAATCTATGCAGAAAGAAATACATAATAGAGTTTTCTCAGATATAGTAACTTCCAAAATTAACACTGTTAGGTTCCAGAGATTTTCAAGCGACATCAACAACTGCTTAGAAATTTGCTTTCCTCTAATATTTGATGTTACAAAAGTCCATTGATTGGTGGGTAGCATCAGGAGGAGAACTTAGGGAATAGCTAATGTTCAACCTATTTTAATGGCCCTCACTAAGGTGCTGAATTAAGGTTATGCAGGTACTTTGCCATTCCTTAAATTTGACATGAGTCTTCAGAAATTAATTTTTTCTATGACCCAATTTTTGCAGGCAATTATCCTTTCTTTTGTTTTCTCTAGTGCAGGGAATACCTCAGCTAAGATTTTCATCCTGAGATTTGGCATATCTCTTTCCAGCCATCACTACAAACAGGAAACAGTGGGAACCATGAAAATTGATTTGTGAAATAGATGACTTTCTAAAGTATTGCATATTCAGTGGATTTAACTTTTAAACAAAGACCCACAATATTTTTACTTATCTGGCTTCTGCTGCTCATAACTAAAAATAAATAAATGCATAAAGCAGTGAACAATGAAAAACTTCCTTCTGCGACATGAAAATCCCCTCTGCCAACAATTTGATTTTGTCCTAGGGACATGCAGAGAAGGAATTAAAAGGAAAGATCCTCTATCAGCTCCTTTTTGTTTGTGCATTGTTTGTGACTGGATCTGTTTATTAGCCTGGAGATAATGTGACAGTTGACTCGAGAAGTAACACAGCACTCATTAGTAAGCTTGACAGGGAGGTGCCAGCAGCTACTTGAGATTGTATTTTATCAATCTTCATGGCTCATTTGGGAGGCTCACTGCACTGTGTGATCCACCCTCAGTGCTCACTGGGACAGGGGCAAGCACTGCCAGTGCCACGAAGAACGGGGACTTGCAGAAGTTCTCTGTGATGAGATAATCTCCAGTGAAGAAATGTAGTGCTGACCTAACAGTACCACAATGTCTACCTGACAAATTCAGTATCAAATGTAGGAGACTTGTGTAGAGTTTTTAATGTAAATTTTCTAACATTTCTGTACCCCTTAGGACAGTTATTTGCAGAACTCTCTCTGAAAGGAAAATTGAAAAGATGGGTAAAAACATTATGCCACTCTTGAAGCTGTCATCAATTCAAAGAAGCAATGACAATACTTTACAAATTTCAGGGTTTGCTCTCTTTTCCCATGATATTTTTGGTAGATTATGGTAATTTTGAGGTAATTTAATATTTTTCAAAAAATTTTAAGATCGTATTGATTTGCAGCACTGTGATTCATCACAATGATGCCAATCCCCATATGAAAAGATTTTGTATCATTCCTTCCACAGACATTAAACTGCAGTAAATAACACGAGATAATATAAAAATAAAAAAATATCCCAGTGTTTCTCTGTTCCTCTCTGCATGTTGAGCTCTTCAGAGACATTAAGAACATGTTTTCAGTGCCCCTGGAAAAGATAGTGACATACTCATAAAATACACACAAGCTAAGATTCTAATTTATTTACACTGCTCACGAATGAATATTTCGGGTAAAAAATTAACTATTGCAAGATCCATGATAAAAACATGACTCTTGGCAAAACTGGTGCCTGTTGTGTGTACTGCTGAAATATCACGTGCTGCTGATAGTTTCCTACTGCTGTGTGTTGGTAATGTCCCCCAGATTACCAGCTGAGGAAACAGAATGTCAGCTTTTGTCAGGCAAGAAGAAATGTTTTAATGTGTTTAGGAGGTTAGTGCAGTATGAATTACTGAAATACCATATGTCCTCTAAAACACATGGCAAATTTATCTTGCCAGAAGAACAGCAAGTAAAAAGCACTTGGCTGTGTGGTCTGATACCAGGCATATAAAAAAAACCCAAACAATCTCCCCACCATGCTTACATGCCATTTTGAGCAATAAATTTTATAGAATCAGGTAAGAATTACATTACAACAATAATTTATAGAACAGCCTGACTTCATTTATTCCAATTGCTTTTGTGTCTTTATATAATGTTGAAATTCCTTTTTTATATTTTCAATACCTTATCCATATAAGGTTTTTTTATATATACAAAAATAATACTTTCTTTTGAAGGATTGTATCACCCTTGTACCAGAAAATGGTTAACCACAAATTCTTGTAATAAAAAATGGAAAATGCTTGTGTCCAGTAAGACTCACTGAATAAAGGCAAGAGACACTGAGGGTGACAGAAGTCAGGGACTTGAGTAAGAGAGGGAGAACTGAGGAAGAAAGATGTGAGGCTGGACACTCATTTGGGGAGCGTGTATATATGTAAAAGGAGAAGATACTGAAAGGGAAAGAGAATCCACTCCTTCACCAACGAATGCTGAACTCTGACCATAATTTGAAGCATAAATGCAGCATTCATAATGGTATCTCAAATGATACCCTTTGAAGTCATTATACCCATTTTTTATCGATCATTCACTTGTTGATACTAGTTACGTATTTGGTTTTTGTATAATCTGGAAGGAATTTCAATTCATAAACCTAGAAGTCAACATGTGAATTAATTTGTTCAACAGTATCATCACTGAAGTATTGTTATGCCTGCAGCAGAAAACAATCAAAACAAGAAAATTCACTGCTAACTCTTCACCATGCCATATGTCCTCTAACATCTAATTACAACAGGGGCACAATAAGCAAGTCATTAAACTTGCACCCTATTGTGCATAGGTATTAGATGACATGTGGTGCATTTAAAATAAAAGAATGGCATTCCACTCAATTCTTTTATTTGTGGCAACAGTTTCTAACATAGAAAACTTTGGTCTCTCTTTTGGTCTTCTGGGAAAATTGCCAAGATTATAGTTCTTGACAAAAATTATTTAAAAAACACCCCCGGACCTCTGGAATTTGCAATAGCCGTTCATATTAAATATACATCAGCTTTGTTACAGAGGTCTTAAAAATTTTCTATATTCAAACATTTCTGATGAGTCTTTTCACCATTTAAAGAAACTGAGTTGACGCAGGATAGGAAGAAAGGTTCCTTTATGAAAGCTGATTAAAGGATATTAAACAAAGAACAGACCTTACTAGCCCTTTTTGGAACAGAGATAAATCCATGCTGAAGTGCCATGCAGAGAGTTGGTTGGATCATTTTTATTGAAATCTTCATTAACAACCCAGAGAAGAGACTAGACCAAGAAATCACTTTGTTTGTAGATGATTCAGTACAATGTTACCAATGACAAGGAATTCCAGAATGACCTTAAAAATCTGAGTCAGCGGGCAAAAAGATGGCAAATGAAGTTTGATGTAGGTAAGTTTAAAGCCTCCAGGAAAAAGTAAAGTTTGAGCACAAACTTGGAAGTCACAACCATGGAAAGGGTCAGTCCTTAAATCATCAGTTTGGTGGCCAGGGAAGTCCAAAGAAGCCTTCAAAATGCTGGTCATCTCAAAGAAAGGAAGGGAGAGAAAAACAGATCCTCTCATTTTCTAAGATTTTGTTAGCTCAACATCTTGAGTATCGTGGGTAGTTTGGGCCTCTCCATGGATAGAGATAAAGAATTTTTGGAGTATAGGGAAATAGAAGGCAGAGTAGCAGATTTGTGAGGAGACATTCAGTTTTTAGAGGAGAAAGTTGAAAGTGATGCAGCTGAAACTCACAAAATCATGAAGGTGGATAAAGTGCAAGTAGGTTAATTGCATTTATAAATAGTTGAACATTCCCGTTCTGATACACAATTAGAATATATCAGAAGTATTTTAAGATGACATTTCAAATTATGATTTCAAGCTTTGCAGATCCCATGAAAGAGAAAAGCAGCTTAGAGCCCAGGCTTGAGTTTGCCATTATTACAATTGCTATGATAATTATTATTTTGCAGCTCATTTTCATATTTTTAAAATTTACTCTTATTTTGCAGTTTCAAAATTCTCACTTCATGTCCAGTAGATTTTGGTTTCTCATTTAGTTCTAACTGACTAGACAGTGCTAAACCATGGAAACCAATGCACTCCTTCATGGTCCAAAGTATGATAATGTGAACTAACCTAGGTAACACTATAGTTAACAGTGCACAAGATTCAACTGCAAGTCTCAAGAACATATTGAACTGTGTAGAAGTCAGAGTTCAATAGAAACTTCAGATACAGTCTGATACCGTATATATATAAACCGTCTCACACTTAAGACCATCACTGTTTCCTGTAATATTTCTACACTTGCTGCTTTCACTTTTCTCTGTTTTTTAACAGATTTTTAGGCATAATTCCACTTATCTTCCTGTTATTTTAAGAATTCTTTGGACACATATGGCTCTTCTCTGCCGCTGCAACTCTTCCTATAGTTTCTGCACATAGTACGAGAAAAGATATTTACTTTCCATGGCAGAATATCCTTACACAGTGTGCTGGTTTCAGCTGGGGTAGGGTGAATTTTCTTCCCAGTGGCTGGTATGAGGCTGTGTTTTAGATTTGTGCTGAACACAGGGAGGATAATATTGAGCTGGTTTTGTTATTCTGAGCAGGGCTTGCACAGAGCCAAGGTATTCTCTGCTTTTTATACTGACACACCGGTGAGGGAGTTGGAGTTGCATAGAGGTTGGGAGGAGACACATCCAGGACAGGTGACCCAAATGGCCAGAGGGATCTTCCAGACCACAGGGCATCAAGCTCAGTATATAAAGGTGAAGGAAAGAAGGAGGAAGGGGAGGATGTTCAGAGCATTGGTGTTTATCTTCCCAAGTCACTGTTAGGTGTGACGGGGCCCTGCTCTCCTGGAGATTGCTGAACCCCTGCCTGCCCATGGGAAGTGGTGAATTAATTCCTTGTGTTGTTCTGCCTGCATGACTTTTGCTTTCCCTAATAAACTGTCTTTATCTCAATCCATGAGTTCTCTCACTTTTTTCCCTTCTGATCCTCTCCCTTATCCCACTGATAGGGGAGTAAATGGTTGTGTGGGGTTTGGTTGCTGGCTGTGGTTAAACTGTGATACAGACTATTAGCGTAAAAGAGGAGGAAAACGGAAAACATTTATGTTCAAAACACAATGCAATAAAGCAAAAACTGTGGTATTAAAATGGACTCACTCCTGTATTACTTCAGCATCTCATTTCAGGCTGTGTTTTCAAAGTGTTTTCTTTCTTTGATACAGCTCCGATACAGACATTTGAGATGTACAGATCAGCCATATGAACTTTATGAAATGTCAGTAATTGCTATCCATGCACATAAAGTCCTTATTTTAAACAAAAAATCCTACTTAGATTCCCCACTCCCACTACAAAATAGGTGAAGAGATTAGCTCACATTAAGGTCCAGTGGCTTGCAAAATTAAAACTGTTGGAGCAGAAAAAATCCCTGATCAGATATTTTAAAATCAGAATGATAAGATCAACAATGGGCTACCAATAAACTTCAGAGTTTTTAAATAAATCACCTTGTATCTAAGATTTCTTAATATTATAAATAATATTTTAGAATTCACTATCAAAGTAAATAACTAGCAAAAATATAGAAACCAATTTCTTTATATTATCTTGTCCATTCAATTAAGGCTCTGTGAGGTTTTATAAAACTGGACTGTCTGCAAAAGTTTTTCACTATTACCATTTCAATATAATAGACTAAATGCAAACGTGTACATGTGTGCCAAAACCACACAATATATGTCTATATTGTTACTTTTCATTAACATCACGAAGGGTTGCACAGAGGAAGAAGAGAGAAGAAGTACCTGAACTAAAAGCATTGTAAAAGCCAAATATCTGTGAATGGAAAAATATGAAGCCTTTAAGCACAGGAGCTTCATTTCATACCTAAGGATTAATAAGGTTAATATGTTTTTGCAGACCACATGTTCATATAAATATGGCCTTTAAATGTCTTGCTTTAGCTAAGCACCTCCATGGATTGCTAGGCTGATGGTGATGTCCTTTAGCAGGATCCTGCTTTTTATTGTCATTTTCACATGGGCTTTCCTGTGATAATAGTCATGCCATTGACAAACAAACTTTTGCTTGTGATTTATTTTATATGATTAGCTGCTACCAAAAGATAAAATTAAGATTGTGTTATAAGAGGGTAGCACTGTATGTAAGTTGGTGCTGCTGTCCACAGAAAAAAAAACATGTTGAAAAAATAAAAGTGACCCAGAAAAATGGAAATTCTTCCCATGGGAAAGTTTTCTTTGGTTTTATGATATAGATTTTTTATTACACAGTAATTAAGTGCCCAATTAAAAATTAAATAAATAAACCCTATCTTGCCAAGCACATTATGATCTAGAATAAAATACTGATGTTGGCTGCCCTGATATAGATATTCCCAGATAATTATGCTGCAAAGCATTACACAGTGCTTTAAAAACACAACAGCATACAAGTTAAATTTTAAGCAGAATTATTTGTTATTACAACAAATGACTGAATAAACACGTAGACAAATACAAGTTTATATAGTCATAGTGTGGGTACAATGCCAAAAAAAAGTTAGCTGTACAGGTTTGGTTTTTTCTGAGTCCTTCAAAATGTGGTTGGCAAAACAAAGCTATCTGAAAGGATACACAGATTTTCAAGTATTCAAATGCATTCTTTCTTCAGCTCATCTGTGACGAACCTTGGACATGTATGTGTGTGCATGTGTAGATTTGTAGGGAAGAGTATCATGTCTTTTTTTTCAGAGTTGGCTTGGGTTGGTTTTTTTGCAAATAACAGCCACAAAAATTACATTTTCCCATTCAGAAACTGCATTTTTGAAACTTTTTAATGTTCATTTTACCATTAAAATAAAGACTATACCTGACTGATCTATACTACATATGAGAAATAATTCAAACTTGAGACAGATTCCAGCCAACATTTTAAAAAATGGTGATTTATGAGATGGATAATTCAAATTGCCTTTAAAAATTCTGGTTTACATGAAATATTTTGAAATATACATTAACCTTTGAGATGTTTTGGGCTGTTGGCCAGAGTCACAAGTCTTCTTTGACAATAGTAGGAAGCGTTTTTTTTCTAAACACCGTTGCCTTGTCATGGACCAATGCTATAAAAATAATTTAATATTTTTCTCAATAGTGTCATCTGCCTTGAAGTTTCATTTGGTATGTCTAATCTCTGTGTTGGATGAACTGTGTGCTCTGTGTGAGTGGGAACAAAGCTGTTGGGGAAACCAGCAACAAGATGTTGCACTAATTTGTCAGTTAGCTAACATTTGCTGAGGAATGGCTCAAGGTGTTTTTTGTCAAGAATACCGCTGGCTTTGGTCAGACTGTTTGTGTGGCCCAGATGCCCTGGGTAGTCTGAAACACCAGAGAAAGTCATAATAAAGTAACTGGTGCAGCTGCTATCATTATTTCCTCTTTTTGAAAGGATACATTATAACTTATTTTCTAATTATGAAAAGTTAAATTGGTAAGACATCCGAAAAAGAGGAAATAGGTTTTCATTGCATTGCGGAGATTTTTTTGTCACTAGTGGATGCAAATCTTCCATCTCCTAAATTAATAAAATAATTTAATTTGCTACTGCACCACCTTTAATTCTCTTTCACGCCTCCTATAAGTTCCTTTTCTCTTCTTGTAGTGCCCACAGTCACCTCCCATAGACTTGAACTCCTGGCTGGGCAAGTGGCCACTGGTACCAGGCTGCAGAGGGGCCAGCAGGCCATCAGCACAAGTGAGTTAGGGCAGCAGGGTCATGGCTACCTATGGAGACCATTTTTAGCCCATCTGCTAATTCTCAAGAGACTTGCTCCAATTAAATATCTTTGGCTCTTCTATTACTTTATCAAGCCTGGCTAAAATTGATCAGGGCTTTGCCAATGACCAGGAGCTGATCAGGTCTGATGGACAAGTAGTTCTTTATTCATCCACAACCCCCTTTTTTTTTCATTAGGAAAGCAGCACAAGCAGCTTGTATGTGCAGTGTGTTAGGCAGACGTGACTGTTGGGGTGCTTTTGCCAACCCTCATAATTTGCTCTGTCTCACTTGGTAAATCACACTTTTTTTCTCTTTGAAAAGTTTTTTTATTCTGGCTCATGCTATAACAAAATCATTCCTTTGAGATTCCAAAGGCTTTCTGTGGTTTTGCTGCATGTACTTAATAGAAAATCTGCAGGTCAATTCATTTGAATGCTCCGACTGTGTTGAGTTCAAACACCACATATAAAAATCTTGTAAAGTTTTGAGATTGTGTCAAGAGTAAATTTAAATGTTCCATCTAGTTTAAGCAAAAGGCAGCCTTTGTGAAACAGCTAACCCAGCTTTCTGGTTTCTTTGCTTCTTTTTAATTTTGATTAAAAAGGAAAAAATATCTGCATTTATGCTATCTTGGCCTAGGTCTGTTCAGTTATTTGCCTCAACCCCTCCTCTCAATACCCTTTAGTCACTTTTGACCAAAATTTCACAGGTTTCATGGATCACAGATCAGAGGAAATGGGTGATGTAGATTGCAAAGTTGGAGAGAGGGACCCCATTAGTGACCCAGCTGAAGAAAATATTGCAACCACTGTTCAACCGTTGTTAGACATCAGAGAATCCACACAAAGCAGGTGTGCTTTCTCTGAGCAGGAAATGTTCACTGGAAACACAGCATCTGTAGGGAGAGAGAGCATCAGCTCTGCCAAACAAATCCATAGAAAACTCAGCTTGTTTGGCTCTAGTACTCACTAACCTGTGAATGAGAATGCCATTGAATCTGTCATATGTGAGAGAGTGCACATGCATATTCCTTCAGCTAGATGAAAGCAAGTCTTGTTATTTCCTAAACACTGTTACAAATGTGGATTCAATTGTAAAGTTTTTAAAATGTGCATTT
This sequence comes from Fringilla coelebs, assembly GCF_963513975.1. NCBI lineage: Eukaryota > Metazoa > Chordata > Aves > Passeriformes > Fringillidae > Fringilla > Fringilla coelebs. The sequence continues at coordinate 51,351,532 of NC_140029.1, forward strand.
CATTTGCTAGTGATCTTATGTTGTGTTTCATCTACTATTCTTCCTAAGTCCCCAGCAACAGCACAACTCAACACAATCAGATTTACTGTCGCTCAAGTCACATTACTGAATGTTCCTGGTTTCATAAAATATTATGCCTACCACTGCACCATGGAAAAGAAAGCAAAAAGGCTGAGAGGAGCTTATCTCTCTGGTATATTACACTCCATTTAAAATTGCCCAGGTAAATAGTATCACATACTTCTTAGCCACTGATGTTATTTAACAGAAAGTTCCTATGTTTTATGTCAAGCACTGGGCATGAGTTGGGTAGGCATGAAGAAAAGTGGCTGCATCATTTTAGGATGTTTTGTAGCTAAGAATTTGTTAGAATCATTGGGCTACTTTTCTTATTTGCCTCTTATATGCGTTTTATTTTATGCATTTCTTTGATTTTCCTTTGGAAGGAAAAACTCCAGTCTCATCCTACTCATATCTTTTGTGACTCTTGGCATCCCTAAAATACTTGGAGTCTGATCTGTCATGAGCTGTTGAACTAGCAAATCAATTAATGTAAGGATTTAAGTATATTCCCATTGTTTTACACCACCTCAAAAATACTGCAGGGCTTCAATGACTTAATTAATTAAATCTCAAGTTCTATAAATGCATATAATGTGGACTGGAAGAACTGAAAAATCATCACTCTTTCAGGAACTGTGCTTCCTTCCCATTAAAGTTCTTCTATGGTGGAATGGACTTATACACTATGACCCAATTATTATCTTTAAATATTTTAAGTGGCTTTTTGATGAAAACTGACTTGAGAAGCAAACTTTACTGAAAACAATGTATAAAATTACTAGTTTGCAAATGGAAAAATTTCTATAGGAGCTGCTGGCTGTTCTAATAGTACATTTAGCTCTATTGTACCCTGCACAGTTTCTACAGTGCAAAACTCCTCAAAGTGAGTAATCTGTAGTTGGGTTGGTTACAGTGAATTTAGAGAAGCAATTCAGCATCAAAAGTCTTTGATTTGAGAAACAGGGTTTATAACAAAAAAGGCAATGGGATGACCCAATGTGGTTGAGCTGGTCAGTAAGGAATGTCCCCCTCTGTGCTAGTGGATCCTCTTGGGCAGCAAAAGAGGTTTTGGGGGCCCTTTGAAAGATCATTTCTTCAAGTGCTCAGCCACATCAGTAATACCACAGTCTAATTCAGCATACTCAAATAACCACATCTGAGCCCTCTAGAGGTTTTTGTTGTAGAATCAATTTCTACAAAAATACCAGTCTGAAAGTACATATTTTTCAGTGGTGCAAGGACTGTAAAAAATTATTTTTGTAATGAGGCAGTATTTTCTTTCCCCATGTGAAACGCTGGTGGAAATCACGATAAATAAATGTAATGTCAGGTTAAAAAAAAATGTTGTAGTTTCATGTTGTTGGTTTGCAAATTGAATTTTTACATAAAATTTACACTAAATGGAACCTCATTATACAGGGATGAGGTCCAGTATGATCCAAATCATTAAAATCACTGTACTGCTTAATGATTCACTAAGTGGTACTGCAGTGCCATAAATTTAGTACTAGTTTCATGATTCAAAACACCAGACTGAGACACCAGCAAATCGTATGTGGATCATTAAATTTACAATGAATGTCAGAGATGAAATAAGGGGGAAAAAACACTTTGAGAGATAGGGATAATATGTGTTCTAAGGTGACATCCATCAAGATAAATGATCTTATACCACTTCTGCTTGGATAATAATGGGGGGTTGTTTTTTTGTTATTCTTCATTTCATAATTTCTAAAGGAGTTGAAAGTCTAAGCCTTTTAAGAATTAAAGTATCTGTCATTTCCTGAGTACCTTGTGATCTATTTTATTTGTATTTATACAATATACATATGCTGCTACATTCTCCTCTGACCACATCGGGCCAGATTCTTGGTACAATCAAAATAGTTCTGCTTTGTACATTCTACAATAGTGGATTAAAGTAGTGCACTAAAAGTGCTATCAGAACCCTTGAAAATAATGTTTTGAGGTTTTGAATACATATAATGGGTGACCAAATAAAGAAGCTCCTTTCTGACAGCAAAACCAAAAACAGCAACAGCAACAACAATGGCAACAACAACAACAATAATAATAATAATAGTAATTTATATTTCATTAGTATGCGCATTCTAACTTAGCTATGCAGATATAAAAAATTATATCCAAAAAAGTTGTTTAAGGTACAAGCATGGGATACTTAATTTTATCAGTTTTAGGAGACTGAATAGTTTGCTTTTCCTTTGATTGACTATTTAATTGTTTTAATTCTCCCCAAATAGCTGTTCCCCACCATGAATCAGGCATCATCAAAACAGTAGACAATATGTGTGCTGCGTTTTTCAGAACCAACATATCCTAAGTGAGGGGTAACGCATAGATATGAAAATAAAAAATATTTATGTAATTTGAATGAATAAATAAGTGTCAACCAAACAGTGAGACTGGATGGAGGAATTTAATATTTTATCCGGAAATAAATAAATTGAATAGAATGAAATACTGTTCAAGGTATTTTACTATCTCTTAGATCTAATGACACTATATGGAAAAGTAAGAATTCTGAAATTACATATCTAGGCAGGAGGCAGGTTTTCCAAATTTTTACCCTACTGTCTTATTTAAAATTTTGTTGTATTTCAATGCACTTAGATGCAAAACGCAGCAAAAAATTAAGACATAAATGCTGTGAAATATAACACTTCACAAAAAAAGGTAAAAATTACAGAATATAAAAACATAAAACTTAAATGTCATTTCAGAAATTTTATATACTGGCTTCTTTTTAATTTTGACTTAACTAGCATAAAACATATGAAAAAAATTTATTTCTTTTTGAAATGAAATAAAATTAAGCTATTTGCCATGCAGTCAGAAATGCAAAATATAAATATTTTTTTACAGAAATTTTACTAGGCAGTGTGTGTGACCTTGAACCCACCTACATTTTAAGTTGCTATTTTGTTCTGTTATTAGTAAGAACAGTTTAGGAAAATATAGGAAATCTCCACAGTATCAATTTCTGACTCTTTTTGTGTCCCTCAGTAATGCATCTCCTGGTCAGTGCTTCTGTCCACATTTTTAATGTTCTGGCTTCATGAGAGAAGAGTGTCTCTGTTGCCTGCCCTGGCCATCTTTTTTTTGATTGAAAATGTAAGATTTTTTGCTATTCTTGCTGACTTAGTTCCTTTCTTAACCCCACTCTGTGGAATTTTCATCAATCCACAGGACTGATACCAAACACAGTGCACACTTTGCATAATGGAAACAGTGATTCATGTTATTGCAATAATACAAGTTTAGGCTTGCAGTAGTTCCTTTTGAATCAAATATCAAAGTGGAGAAGAAGCAAATGCTTTTTTTGCACATCCCAGAGCTTAAGCCACAGAAAAGTCTTCAAGGTCTATGTAGGTCTTGAATTGGTTTGAAACTATATTTTACACACCCATTTAAATCACTGCCAGTCATAGGATTTTTTTTTTTTAAGATTGTTTATAAATATAGTGTCTGTTGTAAGGAGGTTGCAGGCTGTTTGCACTGTGAAATTGTACTTGAAAACAATTTATGCCAGCCAACCTGGATTTATTTTTTTTTCTTCACACTAGTCTTGTACAAGTGGAAAGTGAGATGAAAGGAAAATGAATTAATTTACTTTCAGACACAGGAAATGCTACTAAATTTGGATATGTGAAAATCTTGAACTTTCACTGGGGAAAAAAATAAATGATTTGAGGCCCTAGTGATCACACAGAGGATCCAGACAATTTGACAGGTATGAATTTATCTCACTTGTGAATGAATAACCTTTGGTAACTCACTTGAGACTTAAATATTCTGAACACATTTTCTCTAGAACACTTCAAAAGACACAGTTCATTTCTGTCTCTACCAAACAGCCCCTTTGGTTACCTTCAGTTTAGTGAGTTTTTTGCTTTGCAAGTTTGGAAAATTAACATAATAAAAGCCTACCAGTGAGTTTTACTCATGAAGGAATGAAACTAGGTTAACTCTTTGATTATTCTAATGTCTAAAAAAATCTGGGTTTGTATCAGCTGGGAGAGGCTTCATTGATCTCCTGTAAATCTTGCTTCAGCTGTAAATGAAAATTCTTTAAAAACACTTAAAAATACAGGCATACATTTTCAAAGCAATGCTTGAACATATTCAGTAGGTGACTTTGGTGTAAGCTGTTTTGTGTAAGGCAGACCAAAGTGCACCTCCAGGAAGTGCTGCATGCCCTCAAAGAAAGCAGAGAGCTGAAGATATAAATGAAAGGGGAGGAGAAGGATGGCACCCCAGCTGAGTGTGGTGTAGCATGGGTTAGAAGTGATCTCAGTTTGCTTTGTGGATGGGTGAAGCACAGTAAACCAGTACTTTAAGGTTACTTAAATTTAATGGCTATGTCCCTTCACCAGTCACTAACTATGAACTGGAGACTGGGATACATACAAGAGGATCCAGTCACTCATCTTGAATATGGTTTTTGAAATTTAATGACAAAATAAATATAACAGAACCTGGAAACTAAAGCTTGAAGAGAGAAACAAAAAAGGACAATGGATATGAAAGTCACTGGTGCTTTAAACTTTGATTTATGTTTGTCAAGGTTAAATGTTTCTGTGCTTATGCTAAACCTCTGTCATAATGCAAATTTCTAAATAGTCTTGTATAATATGTGGAAATTATTATGATTTCAAAGTTTTCAGAAGTTTGAGTTATTCAGAGTGTTTTATTGTTTCATAATTTTCTGCTGAGTAGGCATGTGGAACTGTGAAACCACGAGATTACAGAATGGCCAAGGTTGGAAGGTACCTGTAGAGATCATCAGCTTTGGATTCTAAAATCTAAATTTAGGTTTCTAAATGCAAGCACCAACATCTGAGTTAGGTACCTAAGCTTTGATCTAGTCAATAAAATTAATAGACTATGAGAGTTTTTAAAATCAGCCCAAAGCAGCTAATGATATTTAGTCAGATGTACAGCCTTGCTTGTTTGGACTCACATTCAGCTGACCACAATGGGAACTCTATTGGGTCTGGCTGAGATGGAGCTTGTTTCCCCAGAGCAGCCCTCCCAGTGCTGAGCTTTGCTCTGGTAGCTGGAAAGGGGCTGGTAACACCTCAGTGCTGTGGCCACTGCTGAGCAGCAGCGCTGGCCCTGCATCTCTGCCCTCTCTCCAACATCTCACCCTCACCACTAGGAGAGGGGTGGGCAAAATCCTGAGAGGGAACACAGGCCCAAACTGACCAAAGGGATATTCCATACCACATGGTGTCAGCTCAGATACAAAAGCTAAGAAAAAGGAGCAGGAAGGAGGAGAATTGGTTATTTACAATATTTGCCTTCCAAAGCAGCCCCTACATGTGCTGAAGCTTTGAGTCCCAAGAAGTGGCCAGGTATCACTTGGTGATGGAAAGGAGAGAACGATGCATTTGGCATTTTTTCCTTTTCTTGTGCACATGCAGCCTTTCATTTTTGCTTTAGTAAACTGCCTTATCTCAGCCTAGAAGATTTTTTTCCATCTTATTTTTCTCTCCATCTGACAAAGACAAGAATAAAGCAGCTTGGTGGGCACCTCCTTTCCAGCCAAGGTCAACTGACCACAGGAGCGTAGACTCTTAATTTACTTATAGGTACTGACATTTTGACAATTAAATTGGGGTCTGCACCCTGAACTGAATAATCTTGGGAATGCTTAGCCACTGGGTTCATTGTTGTCAAATTCATGCTTTGGCAATTCACCAGCCTTGCAGGCTCCTTCTTATGTGGTATCACTAACCTGGAGAATATACACGTTTTTTTCCCCTCATCTGCAAAAGTCCTCTTCTCTCTGCATCTGAGGAGATCTATTCTGCAGGCCTGAAGGAAGTACACTGATGGCTTTTTATATACATTTATGAGAGTAAGTGCAACAATTTGCTCATTGCAATGGTGTCCTGATAGGGCAGCAATGGCCCAAGCAGAGAGGTTTTACTTCTGTGAGTGATATGCATCAGTGCTGATGTTCCTGTTGTCACCTGAGCAATACATCTGCTACAGGTCTGACCTTCTGAAACCACATTAAGGAGACAAGTATGAGCTAGGTGACTGATAATAGCTGATGCACGTGCTTCCTAGATCTGATGTTCTCTCTGCTTCATCTTTTCTTCTGTAAAGCACTAAAGCTAAGAAGAAAACATGTCACTCATCTAAAAAGGATTATAAGCTTTCTTTGAAAACAATAGTGTAATTTAAACAGGCTAGATCAATAAAAGAAATATATATGTCTTCAAGCAGCATAGTGACACATTTTTTTTTAATCTAGAGTGCATTGTAAAGTAGTCAGCATACAATATCTTAACTAATACAAAAAAATGACATATCAATCACTTTTATTGTGCTCCATCTTCATATGACATTTCAGCTCTTTGTTTAGATAATAATAATTGTACACAACACTGTAGAGCTTTGTTTCTTTAGCCTACCCAAGTCTAAAGCATTGTTATGTTTAACAGGAGGATTTCTACTTACAATATAATTACATTGTGTGTATAATTACATTGTATGTATCTAATTAGTCTAACACTGTATTAGGTATTGATTGACAAGATGGGCTGAAACATAGCATGAAGAGACTTCATGGTAAATATCAATGTTTGGTTTATAGCTGCAAAGAGATTTTAAAACCTACCTTGGTTAAAAATTGTAGTTATGAATTATGGCAGTTATAGTTTCACATTATAACTGATTTACCTGCTGGACTGCATCCACAGTTTGAAACTACTGTATCGAGATATGGAATTACATAGCTCCCACAGGATATGCTATTCATTTATATATTAAAGGGTTTTTCATATAAGCACTCATGATCAAATACAACACAGTTTTAAAAAGTTTTAAAACTACATCTTACAGAAATACGCATAAAAGGATTGAAAAGAGGAATTCTTGTGAATCCTTTCTATGTCAAAGGAATGTCTGTTGCTTCCTGTAAAACCCTCACAGCTCCATGAGCAAACTGTTTTAAAATGTCTGGAAGAAGAGATGGTTGAAGATAACAAGATCCTGTCTAATCAAGAGGAAAAGGAACTCTCAGAGCAAAGTAGATCTCAAGGCACATCCACATTTGTACTTTTAACTGAAGCAATTACAAACTTTGCCTAAAAGAGGTGAATTAGTCTGGTTTGTAGCCTAATGCTGAATAGGCTGAGGAACTAATGTCTGTGTTACTATTATCCTATGAATTAAAATTGATAACTGATAGTATATTTACAGTTTTGAAAAATCAAATATAGATGAACTCTTGTGAGAAAATGTTGCTGTTGTTAATTGCACAGCAGTGTAAGTGCAAACACCTGTGATCAGGTTTGCCACGGTGATATTAAAGAGTGAGGGACAAGGTATCTCTCAGAAATATGTCTATTTGGAATTTTATGCTTCCAAGTGACTGCTGCAAATATTTTCTCTGGCCATTTTACAGTAAGTGCAGCCAAAGTTCACATATTTTTTCAGGTAGGTTACTTAATAAGGAGGCTCACCAAATCCTGCTTGTTTGGGTAGTTCTGAGTAGTGTCATACACTGTGATTAAAGCCCTGGGTTCTTACAGGAAGAGTTTAGTCCTAAAGAGCAAAGACCTGAATATGTTGAGTAAGAAGAGATCTCTTCTGGCTGAAAGTGATGCTGAAAAATTGTTAAAGTAACCAAGAATCTAACTGGAAGCTAACCAAGAATCCTGTTCTGGAAACTTTAATCGCTATAAGTAGGGGTAATAGGTGACTAATTCTTCATACTTTTGCTTTTAAATATTTTTAAAAATAATTTTAAATTACTGCTCATAATTTCTGTCACCTCTACTCATGAGGCCATCAATGACACATTGCTCTATTTCTTGCTTAGCTGAACTTGAAATTAAACAAAACAAAACAAGCCCCCCAAAAAAGGAAAAAAAGGGGAAAAGAAAGGAAAAAAGAAAATTAGGCAGTTTCACACAGTCAATGTCTCAAATATGTCATGGCACTAGTTTTCCTGGAGTTTCCTTATGTTGCCAGTAAACAAAGGAAACTGGTGCCAGCTTATTTAGGAATAAACACATACATAAACTCATGTTGACCTTGTCTTTCAAGGTTAAGGTGTGCCTCACAGGAAACTTTCCCTCATGAAATCATATGCTTGCAGATGACCTTGTAAATGTTTATGCATTTCCCTCCATTTTTTCATTTTAGAGTTGTCCTGATTAAGTGCACTAGAGTCACTATATATTAATGTGACAGCTCAAATTACGGGTAGCTTGTAGAATAAAAAAGTAGGTAAATTGGATAAATGGGGTTATACTGGGATAGCTAAATTAATTAATTTTCTAGGAAAAAACAGAGTCTCTCTAATACTTAAATATCCAGAAGGTGATTATTTGTAAATAAATAATGCATAGAGAATACTTTTAATAAATGTAGTCAGTCAGATTTATTATTCTCTGCCAGCAAGTATTTTGCAATAATTTCAGCAGAATGTTCCAATCTGACATCTAACCTAAATCTTCACCACTTTGCTCATTCTACCCCTCCATTTTCTGAATTCACATATTTCTGAGTCGGCACCTAATAGCAATGACTGCTATAGAACCTTTTGCATTTGCAGAATTATTAAACATGGAAATAGAACCTTACTGAAAATAGTGCCAGGATGCCTCAGTCTTGTTCTAGGATGGCTGCCTTGAAGGTGAAAGAGAAGGTTAAATTTATCAGCTCCTTAGTTCTTCTCCCTCTAAATCTTTAAAGGCTACAGGGTTAGACTACTTGTATTTATGATTTTATGATGTGGACTTCTGTCCACCATGACTGAATGCAGTAGCCTCTTCCCTCTCCTGAAACTCCTGCAGCAGCTTCTCTTGTCAGTGCAGAATGATTTTCATTGATAGCAGATATAGATGGATTTATTTTAACCTTCTAGCTTACTTGTCCAGTTCTAATTGAAGGTTTCAAATTATCAGATTTGTTTAGAGTTTCAGACAGTCCTAACAAAAATCTGAATTTACAGCTAGTCAGGCAAAATACCAACTAGCTACATTGAGGTCTGATGTAGAAAGAATGTCAAAGTGCCATATGAGGAAGGATACACCCCTAACTGTGACAATTAACATGTTAGGTATCTAAATAAATGATGTTTCTCTTGGTACAGTTGTGTCTCCTTAATGATGTATCTTTACTATGAATGGTGAAATTATTGTCCATAAAGATGGCTCTGTTTGCTAAATTAGCATACAATCCTCACAAAGATTTAGTAATTTCTACACTTGGAATATTCTGAAACACAGACCATGTTCCTGTCATGGCAAATTAGGTCAATATAGAGAAACATGGAGTCATGGGATGATGAAACTTTAAAGAATACATTATGAACTGATGTCTTTTTAATTTAATTTTTCTTCTGTGACATTTAACAAATTGAATGTTAAATGTTGAGAGACACAGAAATGTTTTGTTTGATTACTAACAAACAGGGAAAAAGAGTTCCCTCAGCTGGTTTGTAACATAGTGATATAAAGCTGAGCTTAGAGATAGATTTTGGAGATGCTGCTGAGGTCCCTCATCCCCCAGGCATGTTAGAGGTTGGTGCCATAATACAGTCCACATGATTTATTAATCTTTTTGTGCACATTTATGGAGCTACTTCAGTTTTGCCTTTCCCATATCCCATGAGGAATTTTTAGAATCTCAAGACTTTGCAAAAACAAATGCAGCAGTTCTGCAATCCACATACCTCATACCACATACCACATGACCTCTCTGTCATCAGAACATGTCATTATCTCGAGTGAACAACTGTTTTTTCATGTTTAAAAAGGTGAGAGATTTGGTAAAGTTAGTCAGAGTTGAACCCTGAATGAATCCCCTTCCTTGCTTGTAAGGATGGAAGTCACACTCCAGACACAATAAGAGCAAAAAAAGTTAACTTTTCATACTTGAACATTTTTCTTCTTAGGTGCAAAACAAAAAGGGCAACACAAGTGTCTGCATCCAACAGCAAAGGTGTACAAGGCAACAAAGAAATCTGTGTAAAAACTTCTAGGTCTCCAGCCAGGGGACTAACAGAGCAGCCTGCAAACTCATGATTCACGAGCACATGTATTATATTTTAGACCAGCATTATATATGTTCTATTTGATTCATGTCAGCTTGTCCTAAACTGCAGCCATGAACACTCCAGTGCACTCTGAATGCTTCTTCTTGAAACACCCAGGGCAACGAAGTCATTGGAAGGATTATCACAAAATTTAAATCATGAAGTCAGGATACATCTTGGTTTCCTGCTAATACCAACAATATTTATAATTAGTAAATTATTGACTATGTAACATCTCATTTAATAATAAATAAAAATAGATATACATAATTCTATTCCTGAGACAAACATGTTTTGAGATTTGCTCACTTGGAAAAAATGATGGAATGTGAAATAGCAAACAGGTCTCCTAACTTCTGCCCTGGCTGCTCCTAACTAGATCACACTTTTGAAGTATAATTTAACTGTATGACTAATATTATATATGCAGCAATAAATGAGACACATGGGGCATGGGACAAGGAACTTAAAACTCTGTCTCTGTCTCAGGACTGTAATTGTTTATTTACCTCTGTGTGATTCAAACCTGAAAGTATCCTTTTACACCCCAGGATTTATATTATAAATTTGGGAATGATCACTCTTTTTTCTTGCTCGTTTTGTAAGTGGCAACTGTGGTGAAAGGGGTAAACATAATTTTGATTCCAGTAATGATCATTGCTTCAGGGATGTTTAATTTTAAGACAAAACGTAATTTAGTGTGCAATACATAAATAAATTAACATGTTAATTAAAATTTCCTGTCTATAGAATAATCTGGCATTAAATTTGATGATAAATGGAGGAGTTAGAATAGAACTGTGGCACTTATTGGTGAGGTCTTTTACATAAGAGCATGAAATTACTGGCAGTCCTGGTGACTGATGATGTGAAGTGAATAAGTTGTGTCTCCCTGTCTGACAGTCCAGCTGAATGTGGTAGATCATTACTCTTATATTCTTCTCCTTACCCTGGCCCATTTCTTCTCCCCACTTCCTCTCATCTCATCAGAGCAGGAGGTCTGAGATGTTGTGGTACTGCTGCTGCTTCCTGTAACACATACAGTTCAAAAGTAAGGCCTCAGGCAATGAGGATCAAAAACATCTCACTTGTACATGAGGCAGGAGTTTGAGGAATGGGAAGTATGGAAACAGCAGAGTTGCAATGCACTGATACACCCTTGGGACTGCCCACCTGGAAAGCTGCTTTGCAGAATAGCACCTGGGGGTCCTGGGGATGCCAAACTCAGTGTGAAGCAGCCACAGGGAATGGCATCCTGGGCTGATTTATGTGCTTGCTGCTGGGGCAAGGGAGGTGATCCTTTCTCCTTTCCTTCAGTTCAGCACTGGTGAGGTCAGTTCCTGTCTTGAACTCTGGACTTTTCAGTCCTGGAGAGCAGCAGACAGCACTGGACAGTTCTCTAGGTAAATTGGAGAAAGTCCAGCAAAGGGCTGTAAAGGTGATGAAGGGGTTGAAGTATCTCTCCTATGAGGAAAGGCTGGGAGAGCTGGGATTATTTAGCTGGGAGAAGAGAAGGCTCAGGGGGAAAGTTGTAATGTATATAAATATCTGCAGGGAGTGTGAAAAAAGCATGGAGCCAGGCTGGTTTTCAGTGGTCCCCAGTGTCAGGACCAGAGGCAACAGGCCCAAGCTGGAACACAGGATGTTTCCTCTGAACATCTGGAAACACTCTTTCACCGTGGGGTAAGTGACCACTGGCACAGGTTGCCCAGAAGGGATATGGAATCTCCCTCCTCAAAAGTTATTTGGGCATGGTCCTGGGCAACCAGTCCTAGGTGGCTCTCTTTATGCAATGGAAGTTAAACCAGGTAACTTCCAGAGCTCCATTCCAGCCTGAATTGAGTGAGCCTGTGGAAGGCTGAGTGGCATGTGGAATGTTTGGGAACGCCAGGTTAGAGAATGGTGACATCAGAAACATCATGCTGGTGACCTGGCTTAGGAAATTAATTTGAAGGTTGATTGCTATATGCAACTTTGTAGCTAAGAAAAGAGCTTGATGATGTCTGCTGTACTCAGATTCAGGTAGTGGGGATATAATTATTTCAGGGAAAGGAAGCAGGTGATTTCTAATTTCACACATGCTGCAAAGGAGGCTTCACTTAGGTCTCCCTGTGTAAAAGAGCTATCACCCTTAATGCCTTCTCTTGAATTGTATCTTCTGCCTCATCCCCTCACACAAAGGAAATAAGTATATTTACTGCCTGGACACATGATCTGGAAGCACAGAAGATATCTTCAATGCCTTTTATTTGCAGAGTAAGCTGCTAAACCATGGCCAGAAATGTTATTTAATATATACTTCCTCCTTAGCAATAGCTAAAGCTTTTTTCATGGATAGAATTAAGAGGCTTTCTACAGAACCTGCTGGCTGCTGAGAGGCAGCTATGTGCTCCCACTGATTTATGCTGTTATTCCCACTGAGTCTTGGCCATCTAATCTGGGACCTTGATAGCAGAAAGGAAGTCAAGCCGCTTAAAAGTTTAGGCATTACAAATCCCAGCACAGCAGCTCCCAATTCATTTCATATATCTTGCCCTCAGTGTCTAACACATGCATTTTATCAGCAGCTTGTAGGGCATGCAGTCAGACAATTTCCATTATGGTCAGTGAAATAGCATGGTTAAAATCCTGTGCAATGCTTTATAAATTTAAATTTAAGCATAAATGTTCTGTAACAAGATTATTGTATCTGATCTGATGGTTGGAGAAAGCTCACTCATTTTGTATTGTCAGCACTTGGAGCAGTCATTGATGTATTAAGCTCTTACACAAGTCATGGCATCTTACTTGAACCAACGTGCAGCCGCAAGGGATTTCAGTTGAAAGAGTAGATGCAAGATACACATTTATAACAGCGAGGGCAATCAGCTTTGCAATGGATTAGTGAAGAATATGGTAAATTCCTCATCACTTGGAGTCCTTTTATCAATGTCAGGTGTCTTTCTAAAAGAAACAATCTATTTCAATAACACTTTATTAGGTTATATGCACAAATAAGGAGAAGAAATCTACAGTTTTCATGCAGAAAATTGGTTTAGATTAGCACAGTTTCCACTTCTGTTCCTAGCAATTTATGGTAAGTAAGGTTATGAGAAAAAAAAATAATTGAGACAAACTACCAGATTGTTTCCCTCAAAACCACTAAAACAGGAAGTGAGCTGTGACAGCATTGTCCTGAAATTGCTGCCTTAACAATCAAAGAATCATAGAATTTTTTAGATTGGAAAAGACCTCTAAGATCATTGGGACCAACTGTTAACCCACTAGAGCCAAGTACACCACTAAACCACATCCCTAAGCATCACACCTGCACATCTTTTAAAGATCTCCAGAGATGGGGATTCTACCTGGATACTGTCCTGGATGACCTGTTTCGATGTTGAACAAATCTTATAATTAAGAAATTTTCCCGAATATCCAATCTAAATCTTCTCTGGGGCAAGTTGAGGAGGCTTGGTCTTATTCTGCCACCTGCTAACCGAGAGAAGGGACCAACCCCCACCTGGCTATAGCCTCCTTTCAAGTGGTCAGAGACAACAAGATTCCCCCTGCTGCCTTTCCTTCAGGCTAAACAACCCCAGCTCCCTCAATTGCTGCTCACAGGGCTTGTGCTCCACACCCTTCCCCAGCTCTGTTGCCCTTCTCTGGACTTGCTCCAGCACCCCAACACTTTTCTTGTAGCGAGGGGCCCAAAACTGAGCACAGGATTTCAGGTGTGGCCTCACCAGTGCTGAGTACAGGGGAAAAATCCCTGCCCTGCCTGGGCACTCTGCTGGCTCTTATTCAGCAGCTGTTGATCAGCAGCCCCAGATCCTTTTCCACCCAGCAGCTTTCCAGCCTCTCTTCCCCTTGCCTGTAGTGCTGCCTGGGGTTATTGTGACCCAGCTGCAGGACTCAGCACTTTGTCTTGTTGGACCTCACAGCACCGGCCTCAGCCCATCGATCCAGCCTGTCCTGATCCCTCTGCAGAGCCTTCCTGCCCTCCAGCAGATCAACACTACTGAAGGTGCACTCAATCCCTCTTTTTGGATCATGGATAAAGGTGTCAAACAGGGCCTGCCCCAGTACTGAACCCTGGGAAACACCACTTGTGACTGGCTGCCATCTGGATTTAGTTCCATTCACCTCCACTTTGGGCTCAACCATCTTTACCCTGTGAACAGTACATCCATCCAAGCCATGGGAAGTCAATTTCTCCAGGAGAGGGTGTTCCTTTCAGAGCAAATCCACTCTAAACTTAACCCAAATTCTGAAACTCCTGACTCCATGGGTATACTGAAAACTTTTTTCCGTTCATTTCTATATTTTAAAACATTGTCATCTCTGCCTGCATATGATGGATCTGGCACTTACCTACACACGGCATAGAATTTTCTGAAGCAAATCCCTTTTGTCAAAATGAATTTTGCAAGTACAAACTCCATTACTTACACGTGTGAATGCTTATGACTACATATTTGAAAGCCTCTTTCAAAATGTATTCTGTTAAATAAACACGCAAATTAGCAAGACTAGAATGGTTCTCCAGATGAAATCGTTCCTTTAAAATAAATGTGATGTTTCACCAGAAGTAAATGGAACCACTTACAGAACTGGGTTGATAAACAATATTGAGTTTGTGTAGATTTGTAGCAATTGATGTTTTAACAAAATTGGAGATGCATTTTTACAGGCATTTTAGCTTGACTTGTCTAAAATAATAAATTTCAGTAGCCCAACCTAGACATGACAAAGGTATGAATCAACTTTTCCACCTTCTTCAAGCAGAGATCTCAGGCATATATTGTACCTTTGATGGTGAAAAGTGTTTGGATATTACACGAAGATGGCTGCCAAAAGGTAGCTCTTAACTCAATATCACATCAAGGATTTTCATGCTGACAGAGAATATGAGATTGTTGGTCTCAGAAAAATATCATAGAGAAATAACTGCTATTTGTGTTCTTTACAATAGTTAGAAAAATGATTAATTCATTTATATTGGGATTTGTTAAAAAAAAAAACAAAAACCAAAACTGGAAATATCTCGGTCTATTCTTAAGCAAACTATTCAGATATACACTAATTCAGATGTAGAACATGTGCCTACATCCTACTTTTTAAATGAAAATTTTCCATTCACAAAAGACTGAAGAATCTGCCTGTTATAAACTTCACTGCAAAATTCAGGTTTCAAATACTGGAGTGCAATGTGCTTCTGATGCTGTACTATGTTCCACAAAAATACACAACATTCTTTTTGTTTGTTTTGCGCATTTTAGATGGGATTCATGACTTCTGTTAAACGACCTGAAAATGAACAGGCATAATGAGCCTGGCTACATTAGCTACTGCTAGTTTTTACAACCCAGCTTTTTATTTTGACAAGCATAAATCTTGGATGACCTTTAGCTATTAGAAAAGGTGTAGTAAATACCTTAATGCACCACAGCTGCGAAAGGTTGAGAAAGTACTGTGCCAGTTTTTGGATCTTGCATTTGCTATTA